>NC_143531.1:3464867-4064867 GCF_031878675.1 Megascapheus bottae
ACATTTCAGCTTCTTGAGTAGCTAGGATTATAAATGTGAGCCACCGATGTCCAGCTATGAGAATAAATTTTATGATGAATTTATTATGTTCCATTGAAAACGATGTGTGCTGGAACTGGTAACTCATGCCTGCAATCCTAGCTACTTAGCAGGCTGAGATCTGAGGATCCCAGTTCAAAGCCACACAGGGTAGGATGGTCTGAAAGACTCTTATTTCCAATTAAACAGCCCCCACCTGCTCTACCCCTTCCTCCCGACCCCTCCCCAGTGAATCAAGTGGTAGTGTACTAGACTTAAGTAAAAAAAAGAAAACCCAACTATGTACAAAATACATTAACATTTTATTTACATTATATATTCTTTGACCATATATTAGATAGGAAGCGATGATGAACTGCATTCTTTAGGCTTGCTCATCTGGTGTGATGTTTCTCTGATGCTTAGATTAGGTATGCCTATGAAGCTGATGAAATTGTTTTTTCTTAGCTGCTAAAGGTCTATGAGGAATATAATGTTGAATTTCATGAAAGGCCTTTTTTGTATATGTCTACAGAAATAATTAAATGACTTACCACCTTAATTATTTGACTGAGATAAACAGTACCAGTCAATTTTTTATTATTAAGTTATCCAGAGAAATCCTGACCTGAGCGTATTTTATAGACTGTTCACTAGATTTGATGAATGTTTCTCTTGTTATTTTTATACCTATGCTCCATGAGAATGATGAGATGACATTTATTGTAGTTTATCCTTCCCTTTTGATATGAGGTTGGTAAAAACCTGATATCAACTGACAGTTCATATCAGGTGAAAATGATTTATTATTGACAATTTCGAATCTGCTGGGCTTGCTACTTTCCTTGTGGGAAAACTTCATGGACTTGCTTTCTTCATGGCTCTTTATCTGTTGTTTTTGTTTTTCTTTGAGTCAATTTTTATAAATTACATTTTTATTAAGATTTCTAAGTTTCTTCTACGTTTTCAGATGTATTGATGTTATTTCACAAGGTTTTATTAAGGAAATTATCAAGTTTCAATCCCAACACAATTTCAAGTGTGAGGATTTGCTAAAATGAAATAAAATAATACACACACACACACACACACACATATATATATAATGTTTCCATTTTCCATATATACATAATGTTTTCATTTCATTTTTCCATTTGTAGGCTTATGAGGCTATTTCTTTTTTTCTCTTTTGGGGGGGGCGGGTCACGGGGCTTGAACTCCTGACTGGGAGCTGTTCCTGAGCTCTTCAGCTCAAGGCTACTTCCCTACCCTTGAGCCACAACCCCACTTCCCGTTTTCTAGTGATTAATTAGAGATAAGAGTCTCTTGGCTTTGTATTGCTCAGGCTGGCTTTGAACTGAGATCCACAGATCTCAGCCTCCTGAGTAGCTAGGATTATGGAGTGAGCCACCTCACCCGGCATGAGGCTATTTCTTAAGAAAATGAATATTGGTTTGTAGCCTTTACTAGAATCAAGAGCTTTTTCTCATTTCTTTTCTCTTACTGTACAAAGCCCTATAAGATGATTTATTACTGAATTGTAATTTGGGTTTTGTTTTTGAAATACTTTATTTTAGCTTTGAACAGATATAGCGTTATTATACCAAGAG
This sequence comes from Megascapheus bottae, assembly GCF_031878675.1. Taxonomy (NCBI): domain Eukaryota; kingdom Metazoa; phylum Chordata; class Mammalia; order Rodentia; family Geomyidae; genus Megascapheus; species Megascapheus bottae. Next base: position 3,466,496 of record NC_143531.1, read on the forward strand.
ACATGTTTCATCATGAAGATGTACTGTTTCCTTTCCCTGTATTATCTCACTTGAATCTGTGTGTGTGTGTGTGTGTGTGTGTGTGTGTGTGTGTGTATTTGTGTGCATATGTGTGCAGTACTGAGACTTGAATTTAGGGCCTGGACATTGCCCCATAGCTTTCTGCTCAAGGCTGGTACTCTATGACTATGAGCTATGACTCCACAATACCTGGCATGAGTCACTGGCACCTGACTTTACTTAAGACTTTAACAGCTTACTTTTGTTCGTTGTCTCTAAATTCACAAAGGTTAATTTGAATATGAAGCAACTTTTACAAAGGTCTCTGGAGAAACCTTGGAGAATATTTGGCTCATTCTTTGTGTGTGTGTGTGGGGGGGGGGGAGTGTATGTTAGTTCTGGGACTTGAACTCAGAGCCTAGGCACTATCTCTGAACTTATTTGCTCAAGGCTAGTGCTCTACCACTTGAGCCACAGCTACACTTCCACCTTTTTGGTTAGTTAGTTGGAAATAAGAGTTTCATGGACTTTCCTTCTGGTTTCAAATTGTGCTCCTCAAATCACAGCCTTCTGTATAGCTAGGATTACAGCCCATGATGCCTACCCAACTGGCTCATTCTTCATTGAATAATACATCTTGACAGTCTAACATCCCTCAAACAAGAAGGCAGAAAGGAAAGCCTGTGCAGCCTGATTCAATTTCATCCACATGATCCTGAGAAAACAAGCTTTGTGTTTCTTGTTTGCTTTTTCCAGTAAACAACCATGTTATCGATTTTTGAGGCTCATCTCCCATTGTTTGATGACATTACTATGGTTACTCTCTCTGTATTCCCAGGGACTGTCTTCTTTAGCCACAAAGACATTTTTCAAGCCACTCCACTGGCTTATTCTATACGTTTAGTTTCTTAAAGAGATTTTCATTTTGTAGAACAGTTTTAGACTTACTGAGCAGAAAACACAGTTCCTGTATACTGTCTCTCAGACAAGTTTTCAAAGTCAATGGACCTACACTGACACAGGACAGTCATCGCCAAGCCCATGGTTTATATTGAGTTCATTCTTGGTGGTGTCCATTTTATAGGTTTTCACAAATATGTATTGCCGTGTATGTAATAGAATAGCATCACCACTTCCTAAATCCACTATGTCCCTTCTATTCGTTTGCTTTCCTTCCTCTTCATCTATTTTAGACAATATTATTATGTGTTAGGGGAAATACTGAGATTACGGTGATAAATTATAAACCCTGGCTTCCATTCTGGTCTAACACAGAAGACTGAAAATTCATCCAGGAAAATGATGGCTCTCTGAAATGAATGGTAAATACCAACATATATTGAGTACTGTATGAGGTGAGATAGGGGTTATATTTACAGAGGCTGGGAGTTTTGGGGAACAAGTGATTAGATTATTGGGGAACAGTGAAGGATTACTGGAAATTAGCTAGGAGGCAGGAAGAGACACTTTGTGCAGAGATCATAATAAGAAAAATCAGGAGGCATAAATTGCAGTGTCTTCAGTGAGTGTTCATTCACTGGTCATCTGAGGAGAGGAGATGAAATTGCAAATCTATGGCTGGGTCACCTAAAAGGCAGTAAAAGGAACTGCCATGTTGAGTGATTTTAACCTGCTCTGGAGAATTTTGTCTAGAGGAGTGACAATATTAGAATTTTAAAGAACAAAATCTTCTGGCTTCTGTAGAAACGTGAGAATGTTGGGTGGGTGCATACTGTAAACTGTACTTAACCAACTCTCAACTCCTTCGCAATCATTTCTGTGATAACTTTGCGTACTGTAGAGACTCAAGAAGCAGTGTTTTCATTTCCCAGATGTTTCTGAAACTCTGGCAAGGGGATATGTACTAGGGCCCACATGAACTGATTTTGGAATGGTGTTACACAGGGGAGGGGCAGAGCAGGGGACTCCATTTTGCTCAGGAAGAAAAGCAGCAGAGGTGATGTAATTCTGGAGCTGGAGTAAGGTGAGAGGGACAGGGTAAGAACGTACCAACTCAGCCAGGAATGTGAAGACACTCCCAACTCTGGGTTGCACCTGGCATAGCTATCATACCATGCTTTCTCATCTCTCTCTAGACAGTTTTGTGAACCATTTATACCATGTAGTAATTCCATTCTGCGTCTACCAGGAAAAGAAGATTCCATTATCTTTGGCCATGAACTCTGACCAAATAGGTGGGAAATTAGCTTCAGAGAGTGGCATCAGGGTTTGAGAGGTGGATGTTAGGTTTGGATCTAAAATGCTACCCCCCCTCTCCTCATGTACTGAAGGTTTGATCCCTACTTTGTAGCATTAGTTTAGAAGGTGCTGAGATGTTTACTTGGTGTGACTGAGCTGGAGGAAGTGTGACACTGGGGCTGGTCCTCTGGGACTGTGTGTGTGTGTGTGTGTGTGTGTGTGTGTGTGTGTGTGTGTTTTGCCCCTGGCTCCTTCTTTGTGTTCTCTGCCTGCTGCAACATGAGCGCTTTGCTCCCTGCCATGATACTAAGCCTTGTCTCAGATCCACAGTTACAGCACCAAACAATCATGGCCTAAAATCTCGGAAATCCTGAACCACAGCAAGCTCTTTTGTTCAAATACTCTCAGATGTTTGTCATGGTGACAAAAATAACGAATACAGCACATAATGACACAAACTATATTATAAGATTATTATCTTTATGAAATTTATTATTATGCCTATCCTGGGGCTTGAACTCAGGGCCTGGGTCTGGGCCTTGTCCCTGAGCTTGTGTGCTCAAGGCTAGTGCTCTACTACTTGAATCACAGCTCCACTTTGGAGTTTTTGTTAAGTGAAGATAAGACTTTCCTGCTTGGCTGGCTTTGAACTGCAATCCTCAGATCTCAAGCTTCTGAATGGCCAGGTTTACAGGCATAAGCCAATAGGGCCTGGCTGGGATTATTTTTATAGGAGTAATGCTTACATATATTTTCTTGAAATTAAATTGAATTGTCACAGAAGAGAAAAATAAAGCACCAGTGCATCTTCATTCTCAATTGAGAAATAATGCGCCATTTCAAGAAACCCGTGTTTTCTTTAGCTTGCATGGCTTTTCTACCAAATTTGTATGAGTTTAAGACACTCATTTATTTATTAGCACCAGCATCCCAATGAACTTAAATAAAAATAACAAAGGATCTTTGAGTGCTTTGGTAGCAGACACAAAGGCATACACTGATGGCTAATATTGTAGAAACTTTAGTGTTATGTAACTTGCACAAGAGAAAAATCTGATAACTAAAAGTCTAAAAAATTATCCTTTGAGGGCCAGGAGGTTAGCCTAGTGGTAGAGTGCTTGCTTAGCATGCACGAAGACCCAGGTTCTATTCCTTGGTACCATATATATAGAAAAAAACCGTAAATGGTGCTGTGGCTGCAGTGGTAGAGCTCTAGCCTTGAGAAAGTCCAAGGACAGGGCTCAGGTCCCGAGTTCAAAGCCCAGGACTGGCAAAAAAAAATTATCCTTTGAAAGTACAGCAACAGTATTTATCACTCCATGATTACTCAATGTCACATAAAAGCATACTGCACACAGAGTATTATTTGTTAGATTCAGTTAAATGATGGCACTACTTTTCTCTCTTGAAGATGAATATAAACAACATTCTGTGATATTTTGTTTTCCCCCACAACTCCTTGCCCTGTAAGAGATGGTTGTTTATCACTATAATGAATAATACTTATTTGTGGGTTTTGAGGGAGATACTTTTTAGAGAAAGGCTTCTTTATAATGGATATTGTTATATACTAAGATTTGAAAGGGTATTTAGTGCCTATCATGGTGGATTTCTTTGTTGTTGCAGGACACAAATAGAAGTAATTAATTGGCTAAGCAAATTTCCTTCATTTCTTATTCAGGACACTTAGTGATGCCAAAAAGCCCAGCATTAATTAGTTTAAGCAGAATGCGAGATCATTAATGTGAGTTCCATGGCTGATGGCAATGTCTGAGTCATCCTAGCTATTTAGACGGCTGAGATCTGAGGATTGTGATTTGAAAGCAGTTTGGGTAGGACAAGTCCAGAGACCCTTTATCTTCAACTAGGCACCATAACGCCAGAAGTGGGGCCTTGAGCAGAAAAGCTAAGGGACAATATCCAGGTCCTGAGTTCAAGCCCCAGGATTGGGGCACACACACACACACACACACACACACACACACACACACACACACACACACACACAAACTCTGGGTTATACCCAGTAGGATGGCTTGCTATCACCTAACTCTGGGTCTAGGCATTCCATTGGGCCTTCCTGAAAGGAATGAATGTCCTCATATCACAGTTCTCTTAGGGGATTGAACTTTAGTTTTTCCCTCTTTCTCTTAGGATTTCTTTGACTGGATGATGGCTGGAATGCTATGTCTCTTCCTCAGGTCTGGCTGTATACATGGGTTCTGGGAGAGGTAAGAGCCTCCTCTGCTTTGGGGAGGTTGGTGTGCGTGCAAGTGTGTGTGGGAATGTTAGTGTACGTGTGGGGGTATGAACTCAGGCCTCGGGTACTGTTCCTGAGCTTTTATACTCAAGGCTGGTACTCTACCACTTGAGCCTCAGCATCACTTCCGGCTTTTTCTAAGTATGTGGTACCAAGGAATCAATCCCGGGTGTTTGTGCATGCTAGGCAAGCACTGTACCACTAGGCCAAACTCCCGGTCCCCCTAAATTGTTTTAAAGCAGCTTAGAAGTGAGAAATGAATTCAACGGCAAGGATATCCCTTCAATGTTGTGGTCTTTAGTGATGTGATTTTTCTTTATCATTGAGAATTTGTACATGAAAATAGGCATGTCTAGTACAAACCAATGGAATAGCGTATGCAAGGAAGACCTTAAGAACTATTTCCAGCTAGGTGATAGGTGGCTCATGCCTGTAATCCTAACTACTCAGGAGGCTGAGATCTGAGGATCACGATTCAAAGCTATCCCAGGCAGGACTATCTGTGAGACTCTTATCTCCAGTTAGCCTCCAGAAAAAACAGAAACTCAGAAGTTTTCATTGTTGTACACATGACATGCGTTAATGTATCGACTGGCTAGATGGCATTGGGTTAGCTGTTTTTGTCCTTATGAATAGAGCTGTTTTATGTTGTTTGGGGTACACAGTTCTATGTTGAGTATATACCTAAGAGTGAAATTACAAAGTGTGTTCAGCTTTAGCAGCTATTGATAAACAACTTTACAAAATAATTGTATTTCTGTACATTCTAATTGCTTTGTGTTTTTGCCAAAACTTGTTAGTTCTCTAAAAATGTCATCTTAGCAGATTGGACAGTTGTAATTTGTACTTCTTTTTCTTTTTTGTCCATTGTGGGGCTTGAACTCAGGGCTTGGGAACTGTCCCTGAGATCTTTTGCATAAAGCTAGTGCTCTACCACTTGAGCTACAACTTCACTTCTGGTTGTCTGGTAGTTTATTGGACATAAGAGTCATACAGACTTTCCTGCTTAGGCTGGCTTTGAACTGTGATTCTCAGAGTAGGTAGGATTACAAATATACACCACTAGTACTCGGCTGCAGTTTGTATTGCTTATGGCTAAAATTGTTAAACATTTTTTAAATTATGCTCAGTAACTACCTGGATGAACTATATTTGAGAAGTACCTGTTCAAGTCATTTGCCCATTAGAAAAACATGGAGGGCTGGAAATGTAGCTCAGTGGTTCTGTGTTTGCCCATTGTATAAAAGGTTTGGGGTGCTACCCCCTTTTAATTGCTTTATTGGATACTTAGGTATTAAGTTATTTGGCAGGTAGTTGAGTTTGAATTTCTTTTGAATAATGTTTTTAATAGTCATGTTCTTACAATTTTATAGGAAGGTGAAATTAAAATATTCCATTAAATATGAAAATATTCCATTGAAATAAGGAAAGAGATATAGCAAGTTTAAGTGCTTTGTCTAAGGCATTAAAGTTAAAGATTATGTAATCTTGATTGATGCTTTTTAAACTTGAATACATAGATTTTTATTTTTCAGTGTGCTGGTCTTGGGGCTTGAACTCAGGGCCTATGTCCTGTCCCTGAGTTTGTATTCTTAAGGGGATTGCTCTATCACTTGAGCCATAGTTTCACTTCTACCTTTTTGGTAGAACAATGGGTAGGGAGTAAGGAGAGAGCTTTGGCTCCTGCAGTTGAAGCCAGAGGGGCAGAAAACTAGAAACTTCCAGTGAGATTGAATCAGAGGATGCCCAGACAGAAAGTCCATGAGACTCCATCTCCAGTTAACTAGTAAAAACCAAGGCTGAGTGGACTCCGTGGCTTACATCTATAGTAACTCAGGAAGCTGAGATCTAAGGATTATGGTTTGAAGCCAGCCCAGGGAAGAAAAGTTCATGAGACTTCTATCTCCAATTAACACACACATATACACATGCGCACAAAAGGTGGAAGTGGAGCTGTGACTCAAAAAGAACTGGGTGCCTATGGCTCATGCCTGTAATATTAGCTACTCAGGAAGCTGAAATTTGAGGATCGTGGTTCAAAGCCAGTCTAGGGAACAAAGTCTATGAGAAACTTATCTCCAACAAACCACCAAAAGTCCAAAGCAGAGCTGTGACTCAAGTGATAGAGTCCAAAAGCTCAGGGACAGTGCCAGGCCTGCGTTCAAATCTCAGACTGGTACCAGGAAACCAAAACCAAAACCAAACCAAACTCATGGATTGAACCTAGGCCCTGAGTTCAGGCCCCAGGATTGGCATCCAAACCAACAAACAAACCAAGAACCCCAAGAAAGCAAGGTTTTCAACAACAAACGAAACAAACAAAATGTATTATTAGAACCAGAGGAGGTACTGCACACTTGTAATTCTAGAAGAGGCAGCATGGAAGTCATTGCAGCTGCCCTGTGAATGCTGTACACCCAGCCCCTACCCCTATTCTGCATCTGTGCTCTTTGATCGGAGATATTCTACCCTCCAGGCCCTTTACAATCATTTTGGGCTCCAAGACAGGATTTACCCATCCTCATCTTGAAACAAAAGACAAACTGACCATCAGACAATAGCATCTTCCATTACCCTGACGTAAACAACCTTAAGTCAAGAGACTGCTCCAGTTCCTTTTCCTAGTGGAAAGCAACTGGTCCTCTAAGGACAAAGACTGGGATTATGTAATTAGGGTTGTCCTAGCTGAGGATCACAATAACTCAAAGGCTATAAGCAGATGGTCATGGCTTCATATGAGCTCCAAAATGAACTCCAGGAAATGAGGAAAACGAGGTTTATCTTTGTAGTTTTTTTTTTAAATGTATTATGTGGTTATTTCTTTCTTCCTTTGCTTTTTATTTCCCTTATGGTTTGTCCCCTGTTGTTACTGTATCTAACTTTGATACCGGGTGTAGTGTGTGTGTGTACTTGTTTATTTGAGATAGGGAAGGGAAAGGGAAAACCAAGATGATGAGACAAAGGACAAAGGGTGAACCAATGTAACAGTCGTATTCACAAGACAATATGTTGGAAATGAACTTGAAAGGAGGTGGGGGGGCAGGGAAAGTGGGAGGAAAACAGGGGAAGGGGTAACAATGTTCAAGAAATAATGTACTCACTCTCTTATGAAAGTAACCCCTCTATACATCACCCTGACAAGAAAATAAATTGAAAGAAAAGACTGAGATTATGGTTAACCAGGCCACACTTGTGACCCAGAACCCTCTTAACTCTTTCCAGTACCTTTGACTCCACAGCCTCCCGTTTTTCCTATTTAACTGAAGCCAGTGCCTGTACCCTTCAAGTCAGTTGAAGATGTATTAAAGTGCTGTCTTCTCATGGCTACCATGGAATAAATCTCCTTTCTCTATCCTTAAAATAAATAATAATAATAATAATAATAATAATAAAATACAGGCTATTTTTCATAAAAAAACTAGCTACAGTATAAATTGAGAAAAAAACCAAGTAAAACAAAAATACGGCAAAGGAAATGACTAATTCTGTTTTGTTTGAAATATGTAGAGATACTTCTCTACAGAGATTCAAAGAAAATGTGAAAATTCAAGTAATTTAAGGAGAAAACAAAGAAAAGATGGTCCAGGAATAGTGTATCTTGAAAATGGTTTGTGATTATGAGGAAGAGAAAAATAGAGATTACAAGCGGAGTTCGATTAAATAGCTGCATGCAATGTAAGAGCAAAAAACAAAGGCAGTGATTTTAAATTGCCATATTAATTTTCATGTTTTGTAATTTTCATATAATGAGTAATTTTTTTTTGCCAGTTCTGGTCTTGAGCTCAGAGCTTCAGCACTGTCTTTGGGTTTTCTGAAGGTTAGAGCTCTACCACTTGAGCCTCAGCACCACTTCTGGCTTTTTCTATGTATGTGGTACTGAGGAATTGAACCTGGGTCTTTGTACATGTTAAGCAAACACTCTACCACTAGGCCAAACTCTCAGCTCCAATATAATGGGTAATTAAATTTTTGTGCAGTTCTGGGACTTGGATTCAGGGTCTCAGTACTATCCCTGAGCGTCTGTCTTTCTTTCTTTCTTTCTTTCTTTCTTTCTTTCTTTCTTTCTTTCTTTCTTTCTTTCTTTCTTTCTTTTTCTTGGTTGTTTGTTTTCTGGTGGTGAATTGAACATGAGTCTCACAGACTTTCCTGCTCGGGCTAGTCTTGAACTGTGATCCTCTCATCTCAGCCTCCTGAGTAGCTAGGATCACAGGTCTGAGCCATCAACTCCAGGCTAAGAAAAATCATCTTAAGCAAATGGGAATCAGTTGGCACAGTGATAAGGACTTGGACTATAGAGACTAGATTCATATCTCAGCTCTGCTCCAGACTAGTCAACCTTTCTAGAATTCACTTCTCAACTATAAAATGAGAATAATGATAGCTACTGCTATCATTTCCAGATAATTTCATTATTGCATCACAATGGGGCAAGGAATGTTAGTTTTGTCATGGCTGGATTCTTATATATCTTCCCTATTCTTGTGTGTGTGTGTGTGTGTGTGTGTGTGTTGTTGTTGTTGTTGTTGTTGTTGTTATTGTTGTTCCTGGGGCTTGAACTCAGAGCCTTTTACTCTTTCTTGCCTTTTTCATTCCAGGCTGAGCCACACCTCCCTTTTGGCTTTTTGCTAATGGATTGGAGATACAAGTCTCATAGACAATTCTGCCTAGGTAGGTTTTGAAACTCCACCCTCAGATCTCAGTCTCATGAGTAGGTAGAAAATAAGCACTTGATTTATTTTGCCTATTCTGTCTGAAGCCTTTTTCACATGCCATTGCACATCATCTCCTGGGTGTGCCAGTCACTCTGATACCTCTATTTTAGGATTCAGATGGATCTCCTAAGTAGCTGGGATTACAGCACTTGGACAAGATTCAGAATCTCAGCATTGGTTTTGTACTTACAGATTGTGCATGAGAAAAAGTAGCTAGAATAGTTAAATGCAAACTGTTGAAACTGAGGCATCTCTGAATAAAATATATATATATATATATATATTTTGTGCCAGTCCTGGGCTTGAGCTCAGGGCCTGAGCACTGTTCTTGGACTTTCTCAAGGCTAGAGCTCTACCACTTGAATCTCAGCACCACTTCCGGCTTTTTTTTTCTATGTATGTGGTACCGAGGAATCAAACCCGGGGCTTCATACATGCTAGGCAAGCAGTTTAACCACTAAGCCAAACTCTCGGCCCCACTGAATAAAATATTTTATTGACCCATTGCAGATGTAATCCAGAACAGGAGCAGGCCTGGGGACAGCAAGATAAGCCTTAATGAGTTCATTGAAGCTGAGAGCCAATAGCATTTGTACAATGAAAAGGTAAATTGTTTACATGGAGCCTGCATGGATTATAGCTGAGGTGATGGAACAGGAGAAGAGTCTGTAGAAATACTTGTTTGGGTGCTGGTGGGTCACGCCTATAATCCTAGCTACTCAGGAGGCTAAGATTATGATTCAAAATCAGTGGGGGAAGGAAATTCCATTGGACTATCTCAAATTAATCACTAGAAAAGCCAGAAGTGGAGGTTAGGCTGAAGTGATAGAGAGTTGCCTTTGAGCAAAAAAATTTGGGGACAATGAGCAGACATTAATTCAAGCCCCAGAGCTGGCACACACACACACACACACACACACACACACACACACACACACACACACACAAACAAAGTACTTGCTACTTCTGTATTGGTTGGAATTATAATCTAGATGTGCTGGTGATTAGCTCAGGAAGATGGAACCCTTTTGTTATACTGGCCCAAGGTCATTAACTAACTTACCTCACTCTTCTATGCCCCATCCTCTGAACCCTTGAAATTAAATTTAGAATGTATAAGAAATTTTCTTTTACAAATTCCCTCTCCTGTGCCCCCCAGAGGTGAGGGGTGTGGAGTGTGTACATTTGATGGCTGGACATCAGATAAGGAGAATAAGAAGGAAAAAAAAAACAGTGAAGATAAGAAAACAGGACCATATCTCAGAAATCAAGACAGCCGTGAGATTAGTCACTAATAGTGTCAAACGAGTTGTTCTTATTATTTGGACAGGAATTGATGGACCATAAATATTAACTGAGTATTTACTAAGTACCGGGATACAATGATTTCAGGTGGGTCCTGTAGCTTGGCTCTGAAGTCTGCCCCCAGCCTCAGGTGTTAAAGTCTTGGTTGCCTTCTTGGGTTCTACTGGGAGATGGGAGAGGAGGCGTGGCCTGGGGGAAGGAAGTTAAGCTATTTGGGGGTGTGTCCTTGAAGAGGCCTCTGAAAGCTAAGGCCCTTCCTGCCTCACTCTACTTTCTGGCTGCCAGGAGGTGAGCAGCTGCTGCACCAAATTCTACCAAGATGCGGTGTCTTGACACGACCCCAAAGTGATGGAGCCAATGGTTCCTAACCAGGAGCTCTGAAACCATAAGCCATGATAAAACTTGCCTCATGCTAGGTAAGTTGTTATCTCAGATATGTTTTTATTCTTCAGGTTTTCTTTTGTCCTCATAAAAAGTTAAATAGACAGAAGAGTGAGATGAGGACCACAATTGAGAGGCACTCCTGACAAAAGCCAGCTGCCGTAATGTGGAGACAATAAGAGGTGAGAAATGGTGAAGACCATTAGATCATACAGTAAATCACTGAGGGCACATATGAGAAAGACAGAAAAAAACACCACTGGAAGAGAAGCTAATATGTAAGGAATGAACTTACTTTGGACTCAGTGAATTATTTGCTTTTTTTAAAAATTAAATTATTGTTATGGTAGAGATTATATACAGAAGGATTACAGTTACATAAGTCAATGTATTTCTTCTTGGACAGTGTTACCCCTATCCTCACTTTCTCCCAGCTTTCTCCTCCCATTTCTGCCCACAAGTTATATAGTTTATTTTCAACAATGTCTCTGAGTACCACTTTTTTTTTATATATGTATATTTGTTGGTAGTGGGACTTGAACTCAGCCTGAGTGCTGTCCCTGAGATGTTCGGCTCAAGGCTACCTCTCTATCTCTTGAACCACAACATCACTTCCAGTTTTTGGTGGTCAACTGGAGATAAGATCTCATGGACTTTTTGTGACTGGGCTGGCACTGAACTTTGATCCTCAGAGCTCAGCCTCCTGAGTAGCTTGCATTATAGACATTATCCACGGTGCCCAGCTGTATTTCTTTTTTTTAATTTTTATTTTTTGCCAGTTCTTGGGCTTGAACTCAGGGCCTGGGCACTGTCCATGAGCTTCTTTCCTCAAGGCTAGTGTTTTACCACTTGAGCCACAGTGCCACTTCTGGCTTTTTTTTTTAATCTTTTTATTTTTATTTTTTTATTTTTTTTGCCAGTCCTGGGCTTGAGCTCAGGGCCTGAGCACTGTCCTTGGACTTTCTCAAGGCTAGAGCTCTACCACTTGAGCCTCAGCACCACTTCTGGCTTTTTTCTATGTATGTGGTACCGAGGAATTGAATCCAGGTCTTCATGCATGCTAGGCAAGCACTCTACCACTAGGCCAAACTCCCAGCCCCGTTCTGGCTTTTTCTTTTTGTGGAACTGAGGAATCAAACCCAGGGCTTCATTCATGCTAGGCAAGCACTCTACCATTAGGCAACACTGCCAGTAGTTCTAAGCTGAAGGGAATGGGACCTCAACCAGGGAGAGAGTAAGAGGGAGAGAGTAAGAGGGAGAGGGAGAGGGAAAGGGGGAGAGGGAGGGGGAGAGGGGGAGCGGGGGAGAGAGAGAGAGAGAGAGAGAGAGAGAGAGAGAGAGAGAGAGAGAGAGAGAGAGAGAGAGAGAGAGAGAGAGAGAGAGAGAGAGAGAGAGAGCGCGCCAGGCACATAGACAGAAGATACAGAGACAGAGATATAGGGACAGAGAGACAGTGGGGCAGAGAAAAGCAGAGACAGCGAGACAGAGATGGAGAAATCTTTTCTTGAACTCAGGGCCTGAGCACTGTCCTTGAGTTTTCTCAAGGCTAGTGCTCTACCACGTGAGTCATAGCACCACTTCTGAATTTTTCTCTGAATGTAGTATTGAGGAATCGAACCCAGGGCTTCCTGCATGCTAGGCCAGCATTTTACCACTAGGGCACGCTGCCAGCTCTAGTAGTATTTTGACACCTGATTCTCTAGTGCCTGAATGTTGACCAACTTCTGGATTTGTAGGACATATACCAAGCTGCTATTTCTTTGTTTCTTTATTGTTTTGCTTGCAGTCATTTGTGTTGACTTCCTGTCACTTGCCTAGACAGACAATCCCTTGACGAAAACAAGAAGTGCTTGTCAAGGAGGAATCTGAGTGTGTGTGTGTCACCTACTGTCATATGACTGTCATATGTCATCAGAACCTCATCCCTCTCAACAACCTTAGTTTTTCAAACATTTAGGTATGAAGTTAAAAATAAAATAGCACATTTTCTGCCAAGGAGGGGCGATGGTGCATGAGAATAAGGTGCCGGAAGAAGCTGGTTAAGTCTTTCCTCTCCTGCCCCCCCCCCTTCATTCCCTGCCAGCGAGCTCTAAGAATAGCCACTTGAGAGGAGTATGGCAAGCTCTTCCGTCTATGAGTAGGTGGGAGAATGGAGCAGGTTGCCATCTCCCTGCAGTGGCACAAATGTCAGTTCCAATGTCAGAAGCAAATAGAGCTCATTTGGAAATCTCAGGCTGTTTGAATTGTCATCTCCTAACCTCTCATCTTTCCCCTCACCCTGTTTTGTTTTGTTTTGTTTTGTTTTGTCGGCCATCGGGCTTGAACTCAGGGCCTGGGTGCTGTGTCTGAGCTCTTTTGCTCAAGGCTAGCACTCTACCATTTTGAGCCACAGCTCCACTTCCACTTATTTGCTGATTAATTGGAAATAAGAGTCTTGTAGGCTTTCCTTCCCAGGATTTGGTTTGGAACCAGGAGACTCAGACCTCAGCCTTCAGAGAAGCAAAGGATTAGAGGCATGGGTTCAGTGCCTGGCTGTCAAAGGCCGTTTCTGAGCTAGGATGCTCTAAGGGTCTGGGGAGAATGGAGTTTCTGGTGGAGTTGGGAATAAAGATAAGTATATTAACACAAGTAGAGACAGTGCCATGAGAAAAGCATATCTGGAGTAAAAACTCCAGAGCCATGACTTAGGTGGCAGGAGGCAGGCTGACCATTCTGAGTATGAGATGCCCAAACCAAGACTGAGAGGAATGAAGAATCAACAGTTGCCATTGCGGAGATTCTGAGAATCCATTTTTCATTTACTGTGATGCAGTCACACCTGGCCCTGCTTTAATATAACATAATAAAGAGGAATTGATTATGAAAGCGATGCCTGAGTACAGAGCTTGGAATGTCTGCATTCATTCACCTGTGCATTCTGAACAGCAATGGGGAAAAAACACCCCTCAGACTTCATATTTTATCTAATCCAGGGACTCAGAAGCCATCAGGCAATGTGAGGCTCCCCTACCCAAGCTATGCTATTGATTGACAGGAGACACAGTGGGCAGGTCCAGTCCTGTTGTTTCTCATAATGATAACGCGCTGGGAGCACAAGCTCAGAGGCTCCCCTTTAAGAACACAGATCTATCCTCTTCTTGAGGACATGCATTTGTATAGTTACGAGAAGCGAGGGAAACAGAGACTTGGGTTCTAAATGATGAAAACTGTCCTGACGTAAGTGAACACTGAGAGGGGAATTCTTTACCCCCACTCCTGCTGGGTTTTCAAATAAAAAAGCGTTGAAGCTAGGGTGCTGGTGGCCCACACCTGTAATCCTAGCTACTTAGGAGGCTGAGATCTCAGGATTGGGGTTCAAATCTAGCCTGGGCAGGAAAAGTCCATGAGACTCATCTTCAATTAGCTACCAGAAAATGGAAGTGGTGCTGTGGCTCAAAGTGGTAGAGCACTAGCTTTGAGCAAAAAAGCTCAGGGCCAGTGCCCAGGCCTTGAGTTCAAGCACAAAGAGGGATTTTTTAGTTGGCAGAACCAATCATTGATCGCCTTTGGATTGAAGAGTTTTGACTCCCAGACATTTCTTCTAGCTGTTTCTGAGGAAGTCATGCTAATTTCATTCTCCAGTAGTAGTTGAGTGAATTTTTGTTCTTTCTTTGCTTCCTTTTGCTCTTCTAAGACATCAGCACAGGAGATGTAACCCCTGTCTTAAATTCTGGTCTACGATGAGAAGGACTGTACTTGTTTTATGAGTATTTTTGTTCTTGAATGCTATGCCCTGAGCACTGAACCATTGTCTATATCGTGGTGAATATGTCAGCTAGAGTCTGGACTTTACACTGCTTTTTAACCCATGAGAGGCAAGCGTGTGAAACAAGTGTTTGATTAGAAATCATGGGGTTTTCTATGGAGAAAAAAAGCACAAGATGAGTCAGTTTGTGTGTGTGTGTGTGTACATGTGCACGCATGTGTACACGTACCCTGGTCTTGGAGTCCTGGAGTTCTGGACATATATGCTCTTGCTTAGCTTTTCCCACTCAAGGCCGGTTCTGTACCACCTGAGCCATAGCTCTACTTCTGGGTTTTTGATGGTTACTTGGAGATAAAAGTCTCCTGGATTCTTCTGCCTGGGCTGGCTTTGAACCTCAGTCTTCAGAGCTCAGCCTCCTGAGCAGCTAAGATTAGCAGCACGAGCCACCAGTTCTTGATTCCGTAGACTGTTTTGAAAGAGGGGAAGGGAAAGTGGGAGAAAACAAGGGAGGGGATAACAGTGTTTGACAAGAAATGTACTCTTTACCTTACTTTGGTATCTGTATATCACCCAATAACATCCAATTAAATTAAAAGGAAGAGAATATTTTGGAAGAAAGGAGGGGGAAAAATAAAACAGTTGAGGATGAAGGACAACCGTTGGAAAAATTACTTGATTAAAACTTTAGCAAGTGTATTTGAGCCAGCTCAAAGAGGAAGCAGTTGATTACGGGGAGCAGAGAGTACATAAGAAGTTTACATGCCGGGGAAGACAGAGGTGCTGAAAAATAGCAGCACGTCCTGTCCTAAGTCTTCATTTGGAGGTAAGTTTGAAGTTGAGGCTGGATACATGGTTGAGTTCAAATTTCAGCACTGCCCAAAATTAAAATTAAGAGTGGAGTGCTCCTGTTATTTCTTATGTGGGTCTGGTAGCTTATGCCTATAAATCAGCTATGTGAGAGGTATAGCCTGAAGGATGGAGTTTCTAATCCCATCTCAACAAATAAGCCAGGTATAGTGGTTCAGGCTTGTAACTCTATGATGAAGTAATCACTTCAAGCAGAAGTGAGAGACCAAAGCAAAAGGTGTCGGGGTAGAGAGCCTGTGAGGCAGGCCTAAGTCTGTTTTAGGAGTTGGTGTCTGTTGTTTAGGTTAATCAGACTTCTGCATATTCATCATGGATTTGTTGTACTTTATTTTACCTTAGTCCATGTTTGACTCAATTGTTCTGAATGTCGGATTCAATAGGAAAGTCCCAGCATATAAATGAAAATCGGAAAGCCATAGAAATTTAGACACAAGAACAATACAAACCTATTTGATTCCTAGGACTGCTTGCTTCAAAATTCTGCAAGAAACATTTTCTTCTTGCAGTTTTTATTTGTTCTTGCAGTTCTATAATCATATTTTTACATCGGTCAAAGAAACAATGTACTTTTTTGATGTATTGCTGGAACTTGGGTTCCTTTCTTTTCCCATTTCTTGCTATCTTGCTTACTAAATATGGATGACAGAAAAATCCCACCTAGATAGCCAAGACAAAGCCCAGCTCAGGGGTGCATTGTCTTCTCTCCAGAGACCTACTGGGTGGGGGCTGGGAGAGGGGAGGGCCTAGCGAAAGTGGAGGGGACTAAGGAGAGTGAGTTTGTTTCCTAAATTGTGTAGTGTTCGGGCAGCTGGAAAATGGCAAAGTGACAAATCTCTCTGAAGTCAGTCATCATGAATTATTGAAGGGTTCAGAAATCCTGTCACATTTCCTTATACATTTACTCTTCCTGTCCTCAGGACAAATATTTGCCCTGTTCCCATCCCCACTTTTGTGTTCAAGTTTTGCCCTATATCTAAATTCCTCTTTATTCTCTTTCAACATGTGTTTTATATTTCATTGCAGAATTACAAGCAATCAAGAAATTGTTTTCTCAGCAGTAGAGAGGTCCTCAGACCTGTGTACGATTCATTGACATCTCTGTATCATCTGTCTAAAATCCACCCTTCACTGGGTTTTATGCGCTCTGCCTGTTACTCCCGTGAATATCTCCTCCTTTTCTCTCTCTTCTATTCTTCTCTTCAAGGTCACTTCCATCCTCAGACAAAAAGGCTAGAATTTCCCCCTATATTGTAAGCATCTTCTTTGAATCATCGCCCACATTCCCTGAAATTCTTCAGAGAAATAAAATTATCCTTGCTCTGCATACTTCTCGGGTGTAGAAATTATAGTCACCACAATAGCACTTCCATTCTCACGTGGAGTTCCATTTTTGGTCAACACAATATGTTAGTTTATTGAGAGAGATTACTTTGGGAGTCTGATTCCAGATGAGCCATGAATTCCTAGATCAGGTACCTCTTACATAAAATGATACAACAATGCAGTCTGGGAGCCTGGCCTAATGGTAGAATGCTTGCCTAGTATGCACAGAGACCTGGGTTCAATTTCTCTGTACTACATATATAGAGAAAGCTGGAAGTGGTGCTGTGATTCAAGTGGTAGAGTGCTAGCGTTGTGAAAAATGAAGGACAGTGCCCAGGCCCTGAGTTCAAGGACTCCAGGACTGACAAAAATTAAAATAAAATAAAATAACATGGTACGGCAAGTTCGTTGCTGGTGGCTCATACCTGTAATTCTACCTTTTTCAAGAGGCTGAGATCTGCACATGGTGGCTTAGAGCTTACCTTGGGCAGGAAAGCCCATGAGACTCTTATCTCCAATTAACTATCAAAAAACCAGTAGTGGAGCTATGGCTCAAGTGGTAGAGCAATAGCTTGGAGTAAAAAAGCTCAGGGACAGGGCCACATGCTGAATTTAAGCCACAGGACAGCCACCAAAGAAAGTAAAAATATTGTAGCATTTACAAACTAACACATCCTTTCAAATATTTGGAATCATTTCTAGATTAGGTACAGTGCCAAATACAATGCAAATTCTGTGTAAGTAGAAGCTATAGCCTATTGTTTAGAAATAATTATAGGGAAAAAAGTCAGTACTTAAGGTATAGACACAGGAGTGGATTCAACTCCTTTCTGCTGCTAATGAGTGTGTTCAACCATCTTGAGCTACAAGATAACATAGAGCATGGAAACCAAGTGGTAAAAGCGGCAGAAGAGAAAAATGGTGACATATAAGCCTCGATGTCATTACTATGTCATCACACAATTTGAGGACTTCCTAGTCCCTCTTCTATACATACAATTTATTGGCATATTTCATTGGAGGTTTTCAGGATATAATTTGTTTTTATCAATTGTGTGACAATATATAGCCCAAGCTCTAAGAATGACTCAGAGACAAGAAGGGCATCAAAGCAAGACTTCAATGGCAATCTTGCAAGAGTGGGTGTCTCATTGACTGGCCCACCGTGCATAGTAACAACAAAGCAATTTGATCCTGAAGACAAAGCTCCTTCTCCATTTCTCCTTGGTTAGGTATTTTGGGCTGTTCATTTTCTTTTGGAAGTTGCCTAAATTCACCATTTACTATTAGATAATTGGAATGCATGGGCCTCTTGATCCTGGCTGGGTTTTTGAAGCTGTTTTGGCTGTCTCTATCCCCCCCACCCCCCTTTTTTAACAGGAAGGAATTTTTTCTGATTATGTGTGCTCTGGCACACATATAGTTCCCCCCCCCCCCTCTCTCTCTCTGTCTCTCCGTCTCTCTCTCTCTCCTTGTCTTTCCCCACTCCCCCAGGCTAGCACTCCACTATTGGAGCCATGGTGCCATTTTCAGCTTTTTCTGAGTAGTTTATTAGAGATAAAAGTCTCATGGACTTTGCTTCCCAGGCTGGCTTTGAACTGTGATCCTCAGGTCTGAGCCTCCCGAGTAGCTAGGATGACAGGCATGAGCCCCTGACACCCAACTCTATTTTCTCTTTTTATTGTGGTTCACTTCCCATTTCCCTCCTGTGTGTTGGCCCCACCTTAAGGTCTTATTTGTTCAACTCCAGGCTACCAAAATTGTTTTTAATTCTGTTTATTCTTCTCCAGTGCTGGTTATTCTTGGCTGTCATGTAGATTGGTTTGGGAGAGTCATAGGAAATGAATGAGCCCAACACACCTCTGGGTGAGTTTGTGAGTGCAGCATTTCCAGTGACTATTGGGTCATGAGGGTTCTGATCTGATAAATGCTTTTATCCATTGTTGAATAGTTAGAGGAAGTAGGTGACTGAAAGTGTGTCTTTGGATGGGACCTCCCAGTATCTCCTCCTTCTGTTTGGCTGTCATCTTGTGAGCTATCACCTCTTCCTGCACTCCTATCACCTGGCCTGTTTGAGGTCCAAAGCAATGGATCTGTTGACCATACTGAAACCTCAGAAACCACAAGCCAAAGTCAGTTCTCCTCCTTTAAACAGTTTCCATTAGCTGTTCATTCCAGCAATATAAAGTCTCTTAGCAGACTGTCACCACACTGGCCGAAGCCACCATGGTGTCCTGGATTTGTAACTGGGGCTTTGAGCCTAGTTAATTTGGGGCTCAGTTATCTGTGAAATATGGAAACAGGGTCTAACTGGGGCCATCTCTGCAATGTGGTGGGTGAGGACTTTCCAAAAACTCTTAAAGGTGCAATTCACTTCCCACTTGTACCCCTAGGTGACGGGAATGTCCAAATGCCTAGAAGCAGATGGGGTGGAGTCTTGGACCTGACAGGTCTGTACCATGACCTCTTGGAATTCTTGAGCTCCCTGTGACCCTGCCACCTGACCATGACCTTATTTATGGGCCTCCCCCACTTTGGTCACCATTTTGTGTCATGCCTTAAGTCCTAAAGTCACATGGCATTCCCTTCAAGTCTTCGTGAGAGTTGATCTGGTTTGTTGAGATCATTTTTTTTCCCACTCTTACTTTACTCTGCTACCCTTGTGGCCCAGTTTCCTATCAGTATTAAGTGTACTCGAGTCTGAAAGGTTTCAGACTTTGGCTTTCTCATGAAAACTCCCAGTTCCAGTTCTTAAAATGTGGTTTCTCTGCATCTCACAACTGAATTCCCATATATCATTTTGTAGGTGAATTAATAAGCCTCTCTGATCTTTGTTTCTCTTCTATTATTTCTTATTGATAGAGTCAGTATCTGTTCTAAGAAATCACCGTAACTGGAAGAAAATGTCTCTTCTGAGCCCTCCCAGGAGGTAGAGGGGAATTCTTGTGCTCAGTGGTATATGGCTGACCTACAAATGAGGACCTTAACAGTCATTAATTTTAGTATGGAAATGGTACTTATTTTTTTTATTGTAATTAGTAAAAGGGTTACATGATATTTGCCAGATAGAAGGTGCATTAATTCACATACATTGATACCCTTTCACATGTCTTGGTACCCGTTTCCCTCCCCCCCCACACCCCCCACCCATCTCGGTTTTCCCCCCTTCCCTATCAAATTTCAAATAACCAAATACAAATAAGTTCAATATATCAGATAACAAAGTGAAATACTATACCAATATGAGATAACCAAGGGACAGCAAAGGAGATGAGAGACAACATAGTACATTAAGGACAACAATCATTCATTATATGGCTTTTGTTTCAATATCCTGGAGGTCCTTTCAATTAGCTTCACATTATATGGCCTTATGTATCAAGATTTTGCTCTATTGCAAATCTCTGCTAGTAGAGCCCAAGGTTTCTACTGATTATGACGAATGAGGGAAACCATTGAGCCTAAGTTCCTTTGAGTCTGGCTTACTTCACTTAATATGATTTGTTCTAAGTCTTTCCATTTTATGGAAATGGTACTTATGTGGAAAAAATATCTTGATGAGTGGCTTAGGGTTAGTCCTGAGACATAAAATCACAGATACTGTATGCATGAGGGAAACTGTAAAAGATGGACCAAATGCTTTGCTCAAATCACAGACAGGAGTTTACTTTCTTGGTGAGGGAAAAAGCGAGGGATAAAAAGAGCAGATAACACAAGTGAGGAGGAAGGTGGCCGGGGTGGCAGGCACTGGGGTCCATTTGTGGGAGTTATTTGGGTCTCTTTAAAAGGAACCCCAGATGAAGAAATGTTTGTGAGACTGGTTAAAATCCAGCTCACAGACAAACAAACCATGCCTTCAATCTTTCCATCTGAAGTTGTTTTTTTGTTTTGTTTTGTTTTTTTAAATGCCAGTCCTGGGACTTGGGTCCAGGGCACTATCCCTGAGCTTTTGTACCACTTGAGCTATACTCCTTTTCTGTTTTGTTTGTTTTTTTGTTTTTTGGGGTTTTTTTTGGTGGTTAACTGGAGATAAGAGTCTTTTGGGCTTTCCTGCTCAGGCTGGCTTCAAACCAGGATCCTCAGATCTCAGTTTCCTACTGAGTAGCTAGGATGACAGGCATAAGCCACAGGCATCTGGCACACATGAACATTGGGAAAGTAGAACTGATTTAATTTTATAAAACTATAGAACAAAAACAGAATTAAAATGCCTCTATGAGTAAGTTCCTTGCCTAAGGAAGGAATCAAGTTTTCTGGCAGTGAACTCAAACCTTTAGTATTTTTACCAGTTTATTTGAATAATCAAAAACCTGTGTTTTTGGCAATGCTGCATGAAACGACTTGCAGCTCAAAGGTGATGTTGCCCCTTTTATACTTTGAAACCAGGATTACACTTGCTTTAATTGTCCCAAATAGCAAAGAACCCCAGTTGGAGACATGTTTTTATGTTTCAGCTAGTGGTGAATTAGCCACACTTTTATTGTTTTCAGGACAACTGCCTTCCCTGTGTGGCTCCCCTTTGTGTGTGATTTGGGGTTTAATGAGACAAATGGGCATCCTTCGGATCATTCCTAGAGATGGCCCCAGGGCAAACGTTTCAGCAGCAGCTCTGGTTAAAAACAAGTCATGAGGCAGCCTGGCACTGGCCAACAGCCCTACCTGGAGGCATTTTGGAAGATAGGGTTGCCAATGGGGAAATTAAAGAGAAAGCGAAGGAAGCAAGCTCTAGTATATGTCAGGATCTGTATTAAATAGAGCCTATGCGACTGTCATTTCACATATCTACTTTCTTTTATTCTTTTTTCCTCTAGGAAATGCTTTCCCCTGGGGTTCTTTATGGTTTAAACCCAGACAACAGTCCCTACCAGAGACCAGCTTCATAGTCCGGATGCTAGGCTGGTTCCTGTGGTGTGAATGTCTGTTTCATCCATAGAATATTCTTCTGGAACTAGAAGGGTGATGTTGAGTGTCTCAAAGAATGTTAGAAATTATGGGTTTGTTCATGAAAGAAAATGATTAGCTTCCAGGATTTATTTATTTATTTATTCCCTTCCTCCCTCCCTCCCCCCTCCTTCCTCCCTTCCTCCTTCCTTCCTCCCTTTCCTCCTCCCTTTCCTCCTTCCTTCCTTCCTTCCTTCCTTCCTTCCTTCCTTCCTTCCTTCCTTCCTTCCTTCCTTCCTTCTCTTCTCATCTCTCCCTCCATTCCTTCCCCCCACCCCCTTTCTTGTAGTAGTTCCCAAACTATGAAAACTCCAAGAGAAATTTCAACACAGATTCTGCTTCTGGGTGTTTTGGTTGGGGGTCAGTCAATCTCGGACCTAGCCACAATTTTGCAGAGCTGGACACAGCTAGGTATAGATGAAATGACTTGAGCAAGAAGGAACTGCATCCTTTATTTTATTAGATCTCTTGAAAAACATTTAGATTTGCGTGTACAATCCTAAAACTGATGTGCGCATCCTTTATATTTTCTATAGTTTTGGTAGCTGATTTTATTTGGTTTTGACAGTGGTAGATGGCATTACCATTTTGAAATATTTCTTTCTTTGGGACCTCAAAGAAGTAATTTGTAGTATTGTCAGTGTGTGTGGGAGGCAGGCAGCTACCTTTTCTTTCCCAGATTCCTCCATTAGAATACTCAGGGAAAAAGGATGAAAGATGAAAAAGTAGGCAGTGGGTAGGGGTAGATGGAGGAGGAGGAAAGAGCCAAAAGATGTGATTTTCCAGGAAGGCAGAGGATGGAGAGAAGAGAAATAGCTTATCTCTTCAGCGCTACTAGGCCATGCTATGATTTTCCTGTCAACACACTTACTATACACTGTGACTGCCAGATGGGTCTTCGAGGATGTAAGGGAAAATCAAAAAGGTTCTTGGAATCTAAACAGAGTGAGAACACCCCACCAGAAGCTGGGGGGCACAGCAAAGACAATTCTAAGAGTGAAGTTTGTAACTATGAGTTCTTATGTGAAACATCCCTGCCCTCCTCCTTATATTCAAGATCCTAGCCATGTATCTCAAACTTTTAGAAAAACAAGTAATAGAGGTTAGAGGTATGGTGTGGTCGGTAGAGCACTGGCTAGTGAGCAAAAGTGACAGACACCAAGTTTAGGGCTAGGTTATGGATAGAAAAAAAGAAAAGAAAAACAAGACCTAGTCAAACTCCAAATACTCAAAGGGTGCAAAATGATTAGTAACTTAGGAACCAAACCACGGTCACTGTGGTTTTCTGGCCATCATGGTAGTTTGCTAGTGATCACTTGAACTCTCTGACTTTGCTCTGTCACTCTCATTTCTGCTTCCATCTTCATCTGGCATTTTCTCTGGGTGCTGAACTTGGATTCCATTTCCCTTTATAATGAGGACCCCATGCACACAAGACTAACCACCTCTTCCTCAGCTAACCATTTTAGTGAGGACTCTCCAAATATGATTGGAATACTTTCCCAAAGATTCCCACCCTGGCCAGCAGATAAGCATTCCAGCAAGGAAACCAACAGATAATCCCAGTGACTGAAAGATCATCTCCATTTTCAGCCAAGGAAACAAATTAGGAATGAGTCAAGACAAATATGGATCAGCGTCTGCACGACAGAATGAGACGTTTTAAGGTGCTAAGAGAAGCTGAAGGAAATAGGAAATAAATGAAGAACTCCCCCCCCCATGTCTACATTCATGTTTGCTCAGAGGAAAGTATTAATCAAACAAAATCAGGTGAATTCTCTCTCCGAAAGATTGAGTTCACACTCAGTGCCTCTGCTTTGCTTTCGGATGGTAGGTGGGGGGAGCTGAGAAGAGGAAGAGAAAGAGACCCTCCTCTTAGTCTTTGCATGTAACAGTAAGTTATAACCTCTCTTCACCCCAGGTTTAGTGTGATCTTGCTATTTGGAGATGTGTTGAACCATGACAGACCTCTGGGTCTCTCTGCCATTGTTTTGGCGAGCTGGCATAGGCAGGAAGCCTGAAATGCCTCAGTAGCTCCTTGTAACTATTTTACTAGGAAACTCCATCTTTTCAGCTGGAATCACAGTGGTTGGTTGGCACAGAGGAGAGGGAGAGAGGCCATCAGTGCAGAGCAGAGCCTCTTGGATTAAGCTCCCACAGAGCTCAAGTAATCACTTGGCAAGATAGGAAAGGCTTGTGCAGTGTGATACCTCTTCAGAGCAATCTACAGGTGACTCTTTAAATATTTCAAATATTCTGTCAATTCTGTTGTAGAACGAAGAATCATCTTGCTCCAATGGTGTTCTGCAAAGAACATCTGAACATTGATTTGGTCCTTTGAGGTTTGTCTTCTTCAGGAAGAGGAAAGGGGGGGAGAGAGAGAGAGAGAGGGAGAGAGAGAGAGAGGGAGAGAGAGAGAGAGAGAGAGAGAGAGAGAGAGAGAGAGAGAGAGAGAGAGAGGGAGGGAGGGAGGGAGGGAGGGAGGGAGGGAGGGAGGGAGGGAGGGAGGGAGGGAGGGAGGGAGAGAGAGAGAGAGAGAGAGAGAGAGAGAGAGAGAGAGAGAGAGAGAGAGAGAGAGGGAGGGAGGGAGGGAGGGAGGGAGGGAGGGAGAGAGAGGGGGGGGAAGATTGAGGTCAGGGCCCTGCTCATCTGAAATGAAGACATTTCATAAGATACGATGACAGAAAATTTACATATCAGAAAACTTTCATAAGCCTCTCCTCGCTCTCTCTTTTTGGTGCTGGTTCTGGGGCTTAAACTCAAGGTCTGGGTGCTGTCCCTGAGATTTTACTCAAGGTTAGCACTCTACCACTTGAGCCACTGTTCCATTTCCAGACTTTTGGTGGTTAATTGAAGATAAGTCTCATGGGCATTCTTGCTCAGGACAGCTTGGAAGCACTCTCTTCAGATCTCAGCCTCCTGAGCGGTAGGATTACAGGCATGAGCCACTGATACCCATGTGCAAGATCATATTTTGATGTCTTGAATGTAAGTGAACAGATAGCTTTGTACTCATCCGTTGACATGTTGAATTGAAATCCCCTTTACACCTAAAGACAATAAAAATAAGTTTAATAAACAGGAAATATAAGTGAAGAGAACACTTAGATGTGAGAAATTCAGTGAACAATCAAATTGAGAATGTGGAAGAGAAATAACATGAGTAAGAGAGGATGGAAAGTAACTCAGATAAGATTGACATTTGTGTACTAATATGAAAGGTAACGCATTTCCCGCGGTATCTGTGGATTCTGTATCTGTGGCGTGAACCAACCATGGATCAAACACTTTCCGAGAAAAATAAAATCTTTCAAGCCAGGTGCCAGTGGACTATGTCTATAAACTTAGTTACTCAGAGGGTTGAGGTCTGAGGACCGAAGTTCGAAACTAACATAGGTAGACAAGTCTGTGAGACTCTTCACTCCAATAAAGTATCAAAAAGCTAGAAGTGGAGCTCAAGTGGTAGAACACTGGCCTTTAGCACAAGAGCTCAAAGACAGCACCCAGGCCCTATGTTCAGGCCCCAGGACTGGCACCCCCCCCAAAAAAAAACCCCAAACCAAACTGAAATCCCCAAAGAAGAAACCAAAAACTGTCTATTGAATATGTAAAGATGTGTTTCTTGTCACCACTTTTTTTTTTTGCCAGTCCTGGGCTTAAGCTCATGGCCTGAGCACTGTCCTTGGATTTTTCTCAAGGCTAGAACTCTACCACTTGAGCCTCAGCACCACTTCTGGCTTTTTCTAAGTATGTGGTACCAAGGAATCGAACCCGGGTCTTCGTGCATGCTAGGGAAGCACTCAACCACTATGCCAAACTCCTGGCCCTCTTGTCATCATTCTTAAACAATACAGTACAGCAACTATTTGCAAAACATTTACATTGCAGTAGATATTTTAAGTGATGTAGACAGCATTTAAAATATACAAGAAAATAAATATAGTTTATATGCAAATGCGATACAATTTTACACAGAGACTTGAACATTGCCAGATTTACACCTGGGAGGAATCTTGGAATTAATGTCCCACAGACACTTAGGACAGCTGTGTTTCCCCACATATTGTACTTATTGTTTCCCAGATTTTATCATTTGTTTTGTTGTGGTTTTCTTCAATTAAAATTAAGCTTTTTGTGTGTATAATGTATGTATGTACATGCTTTGGGGTTTGTTTTTCTGGGCTGTGAAATCCAGGCAAATACTTTACCACAGAACCACAAATCTACTGCTACCTCCACAACCCGCCCCCAAGCTGGGATGAAGCTGTAGGTAAGTGGAGTAGATCTAGTCTGGAGTAAATGAAGCCCAGGGACAGTGCCCATATCATGGGTTCAAACTACAGTACTGGCACATACACACATATATGCACACACATACGCACGCGTGCATGTGCGTGCACACATGCACACATGCATAAAAGAACCAAGAGGAAAGTGAACAATTTTAAACACATTCCACCCTCATCTCTGACCTGAAGATCAGAGACCAATAGTCAAAGAATTTGTCAGGAGATGTTGTATTTCCTTGTTGCTCTCTTAGAACCATTCATGGAATGGATAAGCCTTTAGAAAATATTTATTGGGTGAATTAAAAATCCCTGGTCATGAGAGACCAGAATAAATCATCTAAAATACATTAGCTCGACATCAGGCTTTGAGTTATAGGTGATTAAGAAGCAGATGGAGACAAGTTCTCGGCTCTTGCTCTGTTTTCCTAGAGCAGGAGATACGCGCATGAAGATGGAAGTTGTCCTGTGCCCATTCTACACTCAAGGAAGAAGGAATGCTAATTTCCGAAGTAGAGCTATGCATTTTAGACCTTATGAGCAATCTATAGAATGTGTTTTATGACAATCTATATTTAAGAAATTTGTATAGGTTCTAGCTGATACGCCCTGTCTAGACTCCAAGTTCTTTTCCTTTGTCTTGTTACTTTTCTAAATGTGCACTGTTCTTTGTTGAAAATCAGTATTATCAGGATTCCAAGCCATCTTTTTGTAAATCAGTTACTTATCCCATGACTGTCTCGTATGTGTATAAGAAATACATAAATTCTTGATTTTTTTATTGTTTATCTTTCCTCTTATCTTTCAAATAGGCACTCAGAAGACTGAGAAAAAAAATGAGTTTCCCTTTACCTAGTAATTCTTTGGGGCTTGGTATTAAAAGGTTGTTTTTGGGTAGATTATTTTATTTTATTTATTTGTGCTGGCCATGGAGCTTGAACTCAGGGCCTGGGTGTTGTTCCCCAGTTTTTATTTATTTTATTTTTTTGTCAGGGCCTGAGCACTGTCCTTGGACTTTTCTCAAAGCTAGAGCTCTACCACTTGAGCCACAGCACCACTTCCAGCTTTTTTCTGTGTATGTGGTACCAAGGAATCAAATCCAAGTCTTTGTGCATGCTAGGCAAACACTCTACCACTAGGCCAAACTCCTGGCCCCCTGTTCCCCAGTATGTTTACTCAAGGTTAGCTCTCTACCACTTGAGCCACAGCTCCACTTCTGGCTTTTTGATTGTTGATGAGCCTTCCTGCCTGAGGTTAACTTTGAACTGTGATCCTCAGATCTTAGCCTTTTGACTTTTCTAGGAAGACACACACACATACACACACACACACACACACACACACACACACACACTCACCATTTATCTTTTAGGTGTAGCATCCGTACATAAGAGACAAGATGATATCATTTCTTTCTTTCTAAAACCTAATAAGCTCCAGTTCTATTCATTTCCCTGCAGAAGATGCAATTTCATTTTCCACTGTGCCTAAACAGCACTGCTGTTGACCTAGAACAAATTTTCTCAATCCATTTATCAGTTGTGGGGTATCTGGACTGCTTCCATCCCTTTTCTATTGTGAATAGTGTTGCAGCAGTCATGGATGTACAAGATTTCTGTCATCAGACACAGTCGTGTTTAGCTATGTTTCTCCCTGTTCAGAGGCTGAGTTGGGAGCTAGAAGCATAGCACAAGTGGCAGAGCTCCTGTTTAGTTAGGGTAAGGTTCTGAGTTCGAACTCTGGTACCGAAGAAAAAAGGTGGCTTGGAACAATTTGCTTCCTTGTTGAGAGTGAGAAGTGAAGAGTGGCCAAGTCTCTTCTTAGGCAATAGTGTTTCCTTTGAACTGAGAAAGTGGAGTGAACACACTCATGTTAAGAAGAATAAATTCAGCCTCTTGGCAAGCTGAGATGGTCTAGTAAATAAAAAAAGAAGGGACTGGAGGAGGAAGAGAATAGGTTCAAGAGGAATGCTACTGAGAATGGCAGATAAGGGAATTTGAACTTTCAGAAAAGTAATTACCGTTTGTCAGAACTTCTTACAGTGGCTGACAAATACATCTAATAAACATAAGTTATATTTAGGCATATAAAATATAGCTCATATTTTGACATACTGTTTTAAAAGGAACAGATTATACTTGCAAATTCTTATCCTCAAAGAGAACAAAAGGGAGACTTGGATCGAGAGCTTTTGAGATTTATTGTTCCTGTGTTTGAGTCCCAGTTCTTCACAAACTCCAGAAATTACACGTTCTGATGCTTAGCTTTCTCACTTATTAAGTGGAATGAGTAATTAAGTACACCATGAATACATGGAGGGGAAGAGATTATGTGTGTACAAATTCATCATCAACTTTTATGGCTAAAGGTCAACAAATTGGCATTTTTTTTTTATCATGAGACACCCAATTGAGATAATAGAATGGTTGAAAAGTTTGCAGCTACACTTACATGTTAGCTATAAAATGAAGTGAAGAAGAGTGAATAAAACCAAGAAATTTACCCATAAAAATTAGTTAGGATCTTAGAAGGCCAAAAGCAGAGAGGAGAATCTTACAGAAGAGTATTCAATAGTAACACAAGTAATTGTAAGTATAGCCTTTCTACTGTGTTTGAAATACCCAAGAAAAGAAAAAACATGAGTATATATGAAATCATTTGAGAACAACCCCACCTCCTCCACGTGCATTCTTCCGATTTCCCGGGTGTCATTTATCTGCATTCCACCACCACTGGAAAATATTGAAGGGGACATTTTGACAGGAAACCACTTGTACATTTGCAAGGGCTCCCCTTTCTAAGTGTCCTATCTCATTCCATCCTTTGGGGCCAAAAATCATTCTCTCTTTCTCTCTCTTCCCCCAATGCACCCAGGTTGCAGTTTACTAGCTGCTAGTCAGAGGCCACCTACCTAATCATCAAAGCTATTGTTTCCACGTTGTGATTCTTCTGTTCAGGTAAGTTTTACATGGTATTCTTCTTTCCTTCCTGCCCCCTCCCTTCTTCCCTCCCTCCCTCCTCCTTCCCTCCCTCTTCCTCCTTTCTTTCTTTCTTCCTTCCTTCCTTCCTTCCTTCCTTCCTTCCTTCCTTCCTTCCTTCCTTCCTTTTCTCTCGCATATTTGTTCCTTTGTTTTATTTCTTCATGCCAGTCCTGGTGCTTAAACTCAGAGCCAGGGTGCTATCTTCAAGATTAGTGCTCTACTACTTGAGCCATAGCTCAATTTCTGGCTTTTTTTGGTGGTTAATTAGAGATAAGAGCCTCACAGTGGTTGAACAAGTTTACATTCCCACCAACAGTGGTGATCCCTCCTGGTCACATCCCCTCCAGCATCTGTTGTTATTAGATTTCTTGATCATGGTCATTCTAACTGGTGTGAGGTAGAATCTTAGAGTTGTTTTGATTTGCATTTCTTTTATGGCCAGAGATGTCGAGCATTTCTTCATGTGTCTATAGGCCATTCTTACTTCCTCTTCAGAGAAGTCTCTCTTTACCTCTTTGGCCCATCTTTTAATGGGATGGTTGTTTCTTTGAAGATTTGTTTTGGAGAGATTCAATTTTTTTTAGCTGTTGATATATTTTAGATATGAGGTCTTTGTTGTATGGTTAGTGAAGATCTTCTCCCACTCTGTGGGCTTTTTAAAAAAATTTTTATTGTGATTAATAGAAGGGTTACATTATATTCACCAGATAGAAGGTGCATAACTTCACAAACATTGATACCCTTTCTTATGACATGGTCCTCATTTCCCTTCCACCCCCCCCCCCCGCTTATCTTGATTTCCCCCTTCCCTATCCAATTTCAAATAACCAGTTAAGCACATATAAAATATATCAGATAACAGGTGAAATATTGTAACAATATGAGATAACCAAGGGATGGCAAAAGAGATGAGAGATAACATAGTACATCAAGGACAACAATCACTCATTATATGGCTTTTGTTTCCTTCTCCTGGAGGTTCCTACATTTAGTGTCATACTATTTGGCCTATTGTCTTTGGCCTATTGACTTTTCTTTAACTTGCTAGCTGGCCCTTTGCCATACAGATGCTCTGCATTTTAATGCAGTCCCCTTTGTCCAAACTTTACTTAGTTTTTTTATGTTTCTGGATCTTTATTAAGAAAGTTTCAACCTGTTCCAAGGAGACCAATGTATCTCCTATTACTTCTTGTAAAGTTTTTAGGGTATCTGCTTTTATTTCAAGGTATTTGATCCATTTGGAGTTAATCCTGGTGCAAGGTGACATAGAAGGATCCAACTTTAGTTTTCTGCAGGTGCTTAACCAATTCTGCCAGCACCACTTGTTGAAGAGGCTTTCTTCCAGTCTATTTTTTTTTTTGCCTCCCTAATCAAAGATTAGGTGGCCATAGGTCTGTGGGTTGATTTCTGGCTTTTCAGTTCTATTCCATTGGTCCTCAGGCCTGTTCTTGTGCCAGGACCAAGCTGTTTTTGTTACTATAACTCTATAATAGAGTCTAAAGTTTGGTATTGAAATTCCTTTTGCACTGTTCTTTCTGCTAAGAATTGTTTTTGCTCTACAGGGTCTTTTATTTTTCCACATGCAATTTTGGATTGCTTCTTCTATTTCTTTAAAGAATGACATTGGGATATTTATTGATGGAAAGCAGTATGGTGATTCATCAAAAGACTAAACATAAAGCAATTCTATTCCTTGGCCCAAATGTCCAGAAACAACATGCTAAAGCCACTAGCACAATGATGTTCATTGCAGCACTATTTACTATAGCAAAGATATGGAACCAACCCAGCGGCCCTTCAGTAGATGATACGATCAAGAAGATGTGGTACTTACACACAATGGAATTTTATGCTGCCATCAGAAAGAATGATATTGCCCCATTTTAAGGAAGTGGAAAGACTTGGAAAAAAATGTACTAAGTGAAGTAGGCCATACCCAAAGGAACATAGGCTCATTTGTAATAATTACTACACATCTAGGACTTCCCTAGCAGAGGATTACAATAGCTCAAAACTGTTGGAGACCATTGCTTTCAGCCTCCTGAGGAAGTAAGATTATAAGTTGGCACCTGGCAGCTTGCGAATGAGTCAGTACTTGTTGACCAGGAAGTTTCTTTGCATTTGTTGATTTGTTTCTTCTGTGCTTGTGGATAGAGTGGATCGCTAGATTTCTTCCAGGTTTGTTTGCTGCTTTGCAGATGACCTTTACTGTGATTGGCTGCTTAAGGATATAAATAGTGTGGGGTTTCCGGGGAACGGAAAGAAGGGAGAAAAGACAGAGACAGGAGAGAAGAGAGGAAAGAGGCAGAGAAGAGAGGAGAGACAAATAAATGACCTCTGCTTGCAGCGATTTGAGTCTGTGATCATTCCCAGTACGCCTCCTGAAGTGATGTGTCGTTGCCGCAGGCGGCGACAAGTGGTGGCCCGTGCGGGGACGGTTTTTCGGGCTGGTAAGTACTGAGGATCCTCACAGAGGGTGAGGCAATAATCATTCCCAGTCCACCTCCGAAGCGCAGGTCACTTCGGCATGGTGGGGAAACTGAGGAACCTCGCAGAAGTCTCTGGCCAGCGCAGAAAGGGCGAGGCAATAAGGGGTTCGATAAAGAACCGGATGTTGTAGTCAAAGAAAAGTTTTGTGCAGTTGTTAAATATGAATAATGGGTTCAGAAGAACCAGATGGTTAGAGTCATAAGAGATTTAAAGTTAACAGTACTGTTGTAAAAGAATCCACGGTTAAGGCTTATGTGGATAAGATAGTGAAAGCAAGTCCCTGGGTTTTGAATGAGGACTTCTTAATGTGCCACAGTGGGATTTACATAAGTTAGATTTGGAAAAAACGTTAAGACAGGGAGACCTCCCGCAAGGAACATTTCCTATGTGGCAACTTATCTGGGAGTGCTTGCTTTCACCCAAACAAAGAGTTAAACAACAGGTGGAAAGAAGCGCAGAGACGCTTGGAGAGATATTTGAGAGAGAATCGAGTAAACAGGAAGAGGAGGAATTAAGTGGTAGCGATTTCGAAAGCCTGTGCTCCGGGGAGGAATTGAGAGACAGGGGGCCACCGCCGGTAGTTCAGCCTTCTGTGCCTCAGTGGGAGGAGCCAACAGCGAGCCTCCTCAGATCTATCTGAAAGTTAGCTAAAAGAGTAGAAGCACTAGAAATGGGGGATGAGTGGGGTTTTCCAGTGTTTGAGGATCAAAATCAGGCAAGATTTCACCAACCAATAGACTTTTAAAACCGTTAAGCAGCTAAAGGAATCCATTATGGCTTATGGACCCCAAGCGCCTTTCACTATTAGTATGTTAGACTCATTGGCAAATTTAAATTTGGTTCCCGATGATTGGAAAAATTATGTAAGGCAGTGCTGAGTGCAGGACAATATTTGATTTGGAAGACTGGCTGGCAGGAGTTATCCTTAGAAACGGCATGTAGAAATGCTGCGGACGGTTTCCCACAAAGAAATATTGAGATGCTTACAGGAGAGGGTCAGTATGCCGCGTTAGAGGCACAGCTCCAGTATGAACCAGGAACATATGCGCAGATTGCTACTGCAGCTACCAGAGCATGGAAGACTTTACGAGGTTCTGGTGATTTACAAGGTAATCTCTCAAAGGTTCTTCAGGGACCTAATGAGCCTTATGCAGATTTTGTAGATAGACTTATCACAGCTGACACTGTGATGCCATTAATACTTCAGCTGGCATTTGAAAATGCAAACAAATGGTGTCAAGCTGCCATAAGACCATGGAAAGGGAAGAAGGATTTATCAGTTTACATAAAAGTCTGTAGGGACATTAATGATGCAGTGGTCACAGGACAGGTGATTGCAGCAGCCATGAGGGGTGTGCCTCTCTTAGACCCAGCAGGGGGAGCTAGAAAAAGAACCTTTTTTCACTGCGGCCAACCAGGACATTTTAAGAATCAATGTCCTAGTAAAGGGCTCCAAAGAGCTTCAGTGGTAAAGACAGAAAAGTCCCCAGTGCCAGGCATCTGTCCAAAGTGTAGAAGAGGTAAACATTGGGCTAATGAGTGTAGATCTGCCACTGATTTTGACAGGAGCCTGGGGAATGGACTGGGGTCAAAAATCGGAAGGCGGGGCCCTTTGCCTCTGGGCGCGCAAATGTACGGGGCTATGGAGATGCCAGTGCGCCATACTCCGGGTATAATCCAGACCATTCCTCATCACAACGCCTTCTTTCCATTGACTCCCTTGTCCGAGGAACCTCAGGCAGCTAGGATTGGACCTCTGCTCCACCTCTCGACTTGTATTAACACCTGAGATGGGAGTCCAATTAATTCCTTCAGGGGTGTCAGGGCATCTCCCTCCAAATTCAGTAGGCTTACTTCTTGGGTGTAGTTTGCTTACCCTTTCCGGCCTTCATATTCTTCCAGGAGTTATAGATTGGGTTATACAGATAAAATTAAAATTATGGTAAGTTCTTCCTGTGGTATCTCAGTCATCAGTCTGGGAAATAGAATTGCCCAATTAATCTTACTTCCAAGTATGCATAAAACATTTTAAGAGTATGCCTCAAAATAGGGAATCTAGGGGATTTGGGTCAACTGGAAAAGAACAAATGGTTTGTTGGGTGCAGGATTGTTCAAAAAGGCCTCTGCTCAAATTACTTGTGCGAGGAATGACCATTGAGGGTCTCCTTGATACTGGGGCAGACATATCCATTATCAGTGCTCAACATTGGCCTAAGCAATGGCCTTTTCAGAAGGCTGATTGCAATTTGAGGGGGTTAGGATTTTTACAAAGTCCTGATCGGAGTGCTCAAGTTTTATCCTGGCAGGATGGGGAGGGACATAAAGGTACTTTTCAACCTTATGTGTTGGCATCATTGCCTATCACGTTGTGGGGCAGAGATATATTGCAGGAAATGGGAGTACATCTTACACAGAACCTGTCAAAGAAGACAAAGAATCCTGGTTGGCAAAACCTGAATCAGGACATATGCCAGGTAAGAGTGCCTGGGCAATGATGCACAAGCAGGGTTACCTGGAAGGGAAAGGTCTAGGAAAACTTCTTCAAGGAAATCCTCAGCCTCTACCCATAACCAAGAAAAATGACCGCTGTGGAGTTGGTTATCCTTTTCATTAAGGGATACTGTGAAATCGCCATTAAAAATAACCTGGAAATCTAATGATCCTATTTGGGTCCCTCAGTGGCCCTTGTCAAAGGAGAAACTCCAAGCAACCCGAAAGTTAGTACAAGAGCAATTGCAAGCTGGCCACATCGAGCCTTCTACTTCTCCTTGGATTTCCCCTATTTTTTTAATAAAAAAGAAATCTGGGAAATGGTGACTTCTTCATGATCTGAGGGTCATTAATAATTCTATGCAACTTATGGGTCCCTCGCAACCTGGCCTCCCTAATCCTGTAGCCATTCCCAAAGGATATCCAATTATTGCTATTGATATTAAGGATTGTTTTTTTTCTATTCCATTACATCCTGAGGATGTTCCAAGGTTTGCCTTTTCAGTACCCACTATAAACAAGGAAGGCCCTTGTCAAAGATGTCAATGGAAAGTCCTACCTCAGGGTATGGCTAACAGCCCCACAATGTGTCAGGTCTATGTTGATGCAGCCATTAAGCCTCTTAGCTATCCTGACGTAATGGTAATACATTATATGGATGATGTTTTATTAGCACACCCCAATTTAAATTTACTTTTACAAATTTTTGGCTTGATGCCAGATATGTTAAAGAGTCATGGACTTCATATAGCTGAGGAAAAGGTACAATCAAGTTCTTCCATTCTTTATTTGGGATATCAAATTATGGGTACATGTATTAAGCCGCAAAAATTCACATTGCTAAAGATAAATTGATTACTTTAAATAATTTTCAACATCTCTTAGGGGATATTAATTGGCTATGTCCCTCCTTGGGGCTGTCTACAGGACAACTTAAACCCTTATTTGAGATATTATGAGGGGAGCCTGATCCCTCCTCTCCTAGGGAGCTTACTCCAGAAGGAAGAGAAGCCTTGCTTCTTGTAGAAAAAGCTATAGAAAGAGCTCATTGTGATCATATTGATTTTTCTAAAGAGCTCATGTTTATTGTAATTTCTTCTGCTTATACACCTACTGGAGTTTTCTGGCAAGAGGGTCCTCTTTTGTGGGTCCATTTTTCAACCTCCCCAAAGAAAGTTATTATGCCTTATCCATCTGTGATAACTGAATTAATTATGCAAGCCCTTACTACTTCCCTTAAGGTTTTTGGAGTTCATGCTTGTAAAATTATTACCCCTTATACATTTCAACAATTGGAATATTTAATCGGAAATACCAATGAATGGGCCATTATACGATGCTCTACTCAAGTCTGCTTTGATAATCATCCTCCTAAATCTAGTATATTATCATTCTGTTTAGAATATTCCATTATATTTCCCACTATAGTTAAAGAGAATCCCATCCCAAAGGCTTTGACAGTATCTACAGATGGATCTTCTCTCAGCACTGCTGCTGTGGTTACTAAAAATACTGTCCTTACACATGTTACCCCTCATAAGTCTGCTCAGTTAGTAGAATTGGAGGCTATCATTGTAGCCTTACAATGCTATCCTTATGTTCCTTTAAATATTTTTTCTGATAGCTTGTATATTGTTCAGCTTTTTCCTTCTCTGGAAACTGCTGGATCTATTTCACCACAAACTCCCGCCTTTTCTATGTTTTTCCAGATTCAAAAAATTTTGTGGAAACATAGCGATCCTGTTTTTATTGGGCAAGTATGAGCTCACATGGGATTGCCAGGCCCGTTAAGTAAAGGAAATCAATTAGCTAACTTGGCTACAAAAACCACCTTCATTTTTTCAGTAATGGAATAGGCTACTCGCTTTCATTCTCAAGTCCATGTTACTAGTATGACCCTTAAACAGCACTTTAATATTACAAAGGAGAAAGCCCGAATGATTTTTAGACAATGTCAAAAGTGTGCTCCCTCCCTTCCAGTAGCTCATCTGGGTATAAATCAAGGATATGGGATAGTAGAGCATGCACATCAGACATTAAAATTATTGCTTTTAAAACAAATAGGGGGCGGGATTGGAAGACTCCAAAGGATAGACTTGCTATAGCTCTTTTTTCTTTAAATTTTTTAACTCTTGATGCTGGAGGACATTCTGCAGGAGATAGACATTTTAATCCTTCTAGAAGTCATAAACCTTTAGTATTGTGGAAAGATAGTTTTTCTGGAAACTGGAAAGGACCAGATCCTATTCTCATGTGGGGGCGAGGAACTGTTTGTGTTTTTCCACAGAATGCTGACAGCCCCATTTGGGTGCCAGAGAGACTGATATGTCAGACGGTGGAGGCTCCTCAGAAGCATATGAGTCAAGATGAAGGCTCTTCTACTTAGCACGAGTATGGTTCCTGGAAAGAATCCACAGGCCAACGATACGCGACCTTATCAATGTTGCTGAGGACCACACTGCTAGGAACCTGAACAACCTTGGCCACTCTCCTGAACTGGATGTCAAGGATCCTCAAGAGCTAATTTTGTGGCTCAGTCATGTTTTATCAAAATCCAACTGAGGACTGGAATTGTTATGCTTAATCAACAAGTTGATTTATTGCAAGAACAATTGAATATTGTGGAGTAGGTGATGAGCACCTCTTGTGTAGCTGCCTATTCTGGATTTTGAACTTGGACATAACATGGAATGCTGAGGTTGATAACTTGACAGCCTCTCTACGTACACAAATAACTGGACACATGTTGATATTCCAACCTTGGGTGATTGGTCATGTTTATTTGAGACTGTTTTGGGATTTGGTCAAAGGTGGGTATGATTGATTGGCTTGGGTTTGTTTTTATGTGTTATAATTGTAATATGTCTATACTGTTTGTATAAAATAATGCAGAGTCAATGTAGACAGCGAATGCTGATATGACAGATGTTTGCTGCCGTGGAAACAGGTGCCTTCCCTCAGGTCTGGCTTGCTTAAATGGATAGCTGGTAGTCAGAGACGGGTAAGTCCCAGTTGTTAGCCTATCAACCTAAGACAGAAGCCAAGTAAAGAGTTCTTGGTGATCCCATGGCAGGTAAAAAGACTAACGAGCTTGGAGACACCTAAGACAGGCACAGTCGATCTGATATGATGGTAGCCCTACATATCCTAGGTCTTGTCCTTTTTTTCCTTTCTTTTCTAAAATAAAAAAGGGGAAGATGTTGGAGCCCATTGCTTTCAGCCTCCTGAGGAAGTAAGATTATAAGTTGGCACCTGGCAGCTTGCTAATGAGTCAGGACTTGCTCACCAGGAAGTTTCTATGCATTTGTTGATTTGTTTCTTCTGTGCTTGTGGCTAGAGTGGATCGCTAGATTTCTTCCAGGTTTGTTTGCTGCTTTGCAGATGACCTTTACTGTGATTGGCTGCTTAAGGATATAAATAGTGTAGGGTTTCCGGGGAATGGAAAGAAGGGAGAAAAGACAGAGAAGGGAGAGGAGAGAGGAAAGAGGCAGAGAAGAGAGGAGAGAGAAATAAACGACCTCTGCTTGCGGTGATTTGAGTCTGTGATCATTCCCAGTATGCCTCGGAAGTGACGTGTCGTTGTGGCGGGCAGCGACACAAAACCTAAGTACATAAGGTCATATAGGATGGGACTAACTGAAAGGATCTCTAGGATATGGAAACACGAGTTTTATCTTGTGTGATTGTTGTTCTTAATACACTGTTATTTCTCTTCTCTTTTTTTTTTGCCCTTTGGCTATTTCACACTGTTACTGCATCTGACTTTGTTACCTGGTATGTTGTATATGCATGTATTTGTTTATTTGAAATAGGAAAGGGAAGGGGGAAAACAAGATGATTGGGAGGGGATGAGGGGAGGGAAATGGGGACAAGAATATGAGAAGGGGTATCAATGTGTGAGAAGTAATTCACCTCCTACCTGGCAAATGTAACTGTAACCCCTCTATACCTTACCCTGATAATAAAAAAAGGAAATAAATAAATAAAAAAGAAAATGCAAAGAAAAAAGAGCCTCACAGGCTTTCCTGTCCAGGCTGGCTTTGAACCACAATCCTCAGGTCTCAGTTTTCTGAGTAGCTATGATTATAGGTGTGATTCACTGGTGCCTTGTGGATCTGGAGTCTTCTGTGTCATCAGGCTCTCATTAAAGGTCTTGGAAGGCATTTTTCATGCATCAAGGAGGAAGATTATTTTTCTATGGTAGTTTAATAAGAGTTGGGATTAATGAAAGTCCACCTGGGTTAGAGTAATTGGAAATACTATTATTATTTGCCATGGGGCTTCAACTCTGGGCCTGGGCACTTCTGTGAGCTTTTCAGCTTTTGAGCCACAGCACCCCTTTGGGTTTTCTGGTGGTTAATAAGAGATTCATGGACTTTCCTGCCTGGGCTGGCTTTGAACCTCAATCCTTAGATCTTAATTGGAAATATTTTAAGGGAGAAAGTGCCTTGGAAAATAATCAGTCTTGCTCCATAGGGTAATTTTATTTATTTAGTAAATGTAATCACAGCCACAAAGCACTGTAAGTAAGACTAATTCAAGCCAAGATGATCTTTTGCTCAAAAAGTATTAAAAATAGAAGGAGTCAGTGATATTTTTTGCCATGTATTTCTTCTGTTTGAAGCAGAAAATATGCCAGATTTTCAGGTAGAAGATTTCTGTGAAAGGAACAGAAGATCAGTTAGTCATAACTGTTAGGCTTCTCATTCCTGCCAACTCATTTTAGACTCCCATTTCAGACAGAAATTGTCTTGTTGTTTCAGTCTTTAACCAAATGCAGCCATTCTCTATTCGAAATTGTTTCAGAAGAATCTAGACCAAGGTATATTCAACTGAATATTAAAATACGACGTGATTTTTATGTTGAGAAAGAAAAGCCATTACTCACCCTTGGAATCTTAACAAGTCTTTCTGAACTAAAATGGCTTGATATGGCAGTGATGTGTGTGTCACAACCTGAGAAAACACTCCACATGAATTATTTAATCACACAAACAAATCAGAACAGAAGTGTAATTCTATTGGAGAACTCCGGGACAAGGATGGTAGTTGATTTCCATTTTTACTGGGATCATTTTTACCTTTCCCATGTACATTTTCATCTACTGAAAATAAAGTCCATCCTAAATGACTACCTTTGCATGCAAGCGAATTAACCATTAAGTGAACTGTCATTTAACTACTGGGACATGTTTCAGGGAAAATATTGCAGGTAAAATATTGGCAAACAAAAATGTAAATTGTGAGGAAAAGTAATGTCTTTTGTTTTATGTAAAAGAAAGAGGAAGAGGAACCTGGCAGCCGAGAGAGGTCAGCTATCAAAAGAGACTATTTACTAGCTGAGCATAGGTGACTCAGGCCTAGCTGATCAGGAGGCTCACAGCTCAAAGCCAGCCTGAGCAGGGACATCTATAAGACTCTAAGTAACAAACCCCCAAGCCAGAAGTGGAGCTGTGGATCAAGTGGTAGAGTACTACCCAGTATCAAAAGAAGTTTTGGGACACTGCCTACATCCTGAGTTCAAGTCCCAGGGCCAGCACAAAAAGAAATTAAAGGGATGGGAAGATTAAATAAGGCAAGCTATGAAACCAGATAATAGTCAGTTGGTGATTGAAGTATGTTTTTGTTGTTGTTGGTTTTGTCTTATTTGTGTGTGGGGGGATGGCCTTGACCTCAGGGCCTGAGCACTGTCTTTGGGCTTTGAATCTATGTGGTACTGAGGAATTGAACTCAGGGATTTGTGCATGCTAAACAAGCACTCTACCACTAGGTCACACTTTCAGCCCCTGTTTTGTCTTCTTTGTTGTTGTTGTTTAAGATAATTTATATCTTTTTCTACCTTTTGCCAATCCAAAGTGGGAAGTATGCATATTTGTTGTTGTTGTTACTTTATAGAAGACAGCCCTGATTTTAGCACTGCTTTGAGATTTTATCTTTTGACATTTTTCTCAACCTTAAAATATAATTTTAGCACACCACCTTACAGGATGCAACTTTGTATGAGTGTGCTGGAAAGCACTGAAAGGGCAGAGAGGAGGCCTTTAGAAGGAATGCAATGACTGACTGGGTCACACAACATACCCCTTAGGAGAGGGCCTTCTGACCCACTTTGTAACAGGGCTACCATCTCGTGGCATCCTACCCCGCCCGTGTTTCGGGGGGTACCCTGATTGCGTCAGATTGAGCCTCTAACATTCCCTGGAGCTCCTCCTCTTTAGGGGCCTTGACTCCCAGCCCCACATCCCCTTCCTCATTCTCACCAGAACATCATCCAGATGTTTTAGATTGTTTGAAGGATCATTGGTTGAGGAAGTTTTCTTGCAAGTGGCTTTATTTAATCCTCTCACACACCTGGAAGGCTGGTACTATTTGCGTATTTTACACACTGTGAAAGAAGGGAAGGTTGGGATTGAACATGGGAAAGTACAGATGTACTGTAGAAGAGCAGCAGGCTGAAGGTGTGTGTGTGTGTGTGTGTGTGTGTGTGTGTGTGTGTGTGTGTGTGTGCTGGTGCTTGAACTCAGGGCATAGGTACTGTCCTTGAGCTTGGTTGCTTAAGATTGGTGCTCTACCAGTTGAGCCCTAACTCCATTTCTGACTTTTTTTTTCTTTTTCTTTTTGATAGTTTATTGGAGATAAAAGTCTCCTGGACTTTCCTGCCTAGGCTGGCTTTGAACCTCAATTCTCTGAGCTCAGTCTTCTGAGTAGCTAGGATTACAGATGTGAGCCGCCGAGCCTGGCTGAAGGTGATGTTTTAAGGAGGAAAGACAGCAGGCTGCCCCAGAAAATGCCTCACAAGGCTAAAT
Organism: Megascapheus bottae; assembly: GCF_031878675.1. Lineage (NCBI taxonomy): Eukaryota > Metazoa > Chordata > Mammalia > Rodentia > Geomyidae > Megascapheus > Megascapheus bottae. The sequence continues at coordinate 3,507,282 of NC_143531.1, forward strand.
GCAAGAGAAAAACAAACAAAAAAAAACAAATTTTGAAGCAGAGCCAGGCTCAATAAAAAAGACCCAATCTTTGTGGAGTCTGATAGAGAAGATGAAGGAGGATGAAGAACTGAAGAGAACAATAGATTCTTCATCTAAGACAAAGAAAGAAAGAAAAACCTGATGCTGTCAATAGAACCAAGACAGTAAATCATAGTGGTTGTACATCAATAATGTACAAATTTTAGAAATAGGAATCTGTAGCATAGATGAGAGATGACAGAATAAAGTCTGAGAGAGAGAGAGAGAGAGAGAGAGAGAGAGAGAGAGAGAGAGAGAGAGAGAGACACACACACAGAGAGAGAGAGAGAGAGAGAGAGAGAGAGAGAGAGAGAGAGAGAGAGAGAGAGAGAGAGAGAGAGAGAGGATCTCCAGTAAGCAGACTTGGGTGGGTTTAAGGGAGAAGGATGAAAATTGAAACCTAGAGAAACTATCAGGTAGAAAGTGCAACCAGGAGGACAGAGCAAGAGGGCCCACCATGAGATGGTTAAATACAAGGATGTGTTCATTGTATAGATAGTAAAAAAAAAAACCAACCAAACAAAAAAAAACAACGGTCTACATAAATATAAGAGTCCCATTTGAAAAATCTCACAGAATTGACAGACATTATTGAGCCATCTATGCAAAAAGCGAATATATAGAAAAGAACAATTGCTTTCATTCAATCCCTAAAAAAAACCAAAGCAAAGCGAAAGACTGAGCCCCTTGAAGAAGCACTCTGAAAAACAAGCGCAGATTCTTATGAAATCTGTCTTGAGAAAAGAAATATCCAGGAGAGATATCAGATGAAATCTGAATTGGAGAAAAACTTGTAAAATAGGTTAATGTAATTAACTATTAATTAGAAAAGGGGGATTATTGTCCAAGAAAAAAATCTCAGCAAAGTTATTTAGGGAATAGGTAAAAATGATTCTAAATGTCATTGAACAAGTGAATGAGAATACTTTAAAAATTCAATAAGTAGAAGAGCAATAAGAGGAGATTATTAAAAGTAGATTGCTGGGTGCTGGTGGCTCATTCCTCTAATCCTAGCTATTCAGAAAGCTGAGTTCTAAGGATCATGGTTCACAGCCAGTCTGAGCAGGAAAGTCCATGAGACACTTATCTCTGATTAATCATTAAAAAGAGCTGAAAGTAGAGCTGTGGATCAAGTGGCAGAGCACTGTCCTTGGGCAAAAAAAAAAGAAAAAACTCTCAGAGCCGGAAGTGTAGCCTAGTGACAGAGTGCTTGCCTAGCAGGCAGGAAGACCCAGATTCAATTCCTCTGTACCACAGACACCAAAGTGGTGCTGTGGTTCAAATGGTTGAGCCCTAGCCTTGAGGAAGCCCAAGGACTCAGGTCAGGCCCCGAGTTTAAGCTCTAGGACTGGCAAAAGAAAAAAAAAAGAAAGAAGGAAAGAAAGAAAAAAGTAAGATATCTTAGCAAGCAATGATAAATAAATTATTGGTTACTCAAATTGGCCTTTCCAAATAAATCAGTATACTTTCATACCATTTACCCAGATATTACTGAACATATCTTATTTAAGGGATATTGACTCTACTCTTAAGGGATGTTGACTCCTCTCTCTCTCTCTCTCTCCCCAACTATACAGGCTGTGGTGTGTGTGTGTGTGTGTGTGTTGGTCTTGCATCTTGAATCTTCAAGGCTAGTACTCTTATCGCTCGAGCCATAGCTCAATGTGTAGCTTTTCGGTAGTTAATTGGAGATAAAGAGTCTCATAGACATTCCTGCCCAGGCTGGCTTCAGACTTTGGTCCTTAGAACTCAGCCTCCTGAGTGGCTAGGATTACAGGTGTGAGCCACCAACTCCCACCTAAGGATTTCTTTTTCCAATAACCATTGGTCTGAACCTGTATTTCTGTGCTTTCAGATTTCCAGGCAGAGGCTTGGGGTGCCGGAGGAAGACAAATGAAGAGGAAAAGGACAACTAAGTGAAATTCATGTCAACCGTTAACAGTCTCTTTAGTTCTGGGGGCACCTGTGAACTAAGTTTGTGTTATAAAGAGCATTTACAGAGTCATTGGTTTTTCTCATTAAACTTACTTTGTCCATGATAATCCTGTGATGTAAAGGGCATTTCTAGAGTTATCTGTTTTCTTTCTGAAACTTTCTAAACGACAAATACCACAAGGCCATTTATTGTGAACCCAAGTTGGAAACTACTTGAGTTATCCAAGCAGCAAATGTAATATCTGTGTCCTTCCTTTTTTTTTTGCCAGTCATGGGCTTGAGCTCAGGGCCTGAGCACTGTCCTTGGACTTTCTCAAGGTTAGAGCTCTACCACTTGAGCCTCAGCACCATTTCTGGCTTTTTTCTATGTATGTGGTACTGAGGAATCGAACCTGGGTCTTCGTGCATGTTAGGCAAGCACTCTACCACCAGGCCAAACTCCCGGCCCCAATCTGTGCCCTTTCTTGTGCCTGTGTGTATTGAGCAGTGAGGAGCGAAGGAAAGAAGCCCCAAGGTCATGTCTGCAGGGGAGAAACTGCAATCTGACAACCTCAATAAAGAATTCCCAGCCTCAGAATCTCCTGAGCCACGCTGCTGGGAATTTCTCATAATGCACATGTGCACACATGCATTTCTATATCATTAGTAGTTGCAACTATGATTAGCATTTAAGAATAAAATCTTTTATGAAAATGCTTCAAAGTCAGGTGTCGGTGGCTCATGCCTGTGATACTAGTTACTCAGGAAGCTGAGATCTGACAATTGGGCACACCCAATCCATCACCAAAAATCCTGAAGCCAAGCTGTGGCTCAAGTAGTAGAGCACCGGCTTAGGAACAGTGCCCAAATCTTGAATGCAAGCCCTTGGACCAACACAAAAATGAAAAAAATAAAGATGATGATCTTGGGTCTGTCTGTGACAGTTTTGTGGCACTGTGTGATGTCTGTGGGGCTATTTCCAGCTTTTTCAGCTTTTAACCTTTCCCCAGAAGTAAGAAAGTTATTGGAAGTATGACATGCTTGCTGAAACTTCTCTGCAGAAACAAAGGCAGTTTTAGTCTGGGGGGGGGTAACAGGTGTGGGGGGGTCACAAGTATGTAGGGTCACAGGAAGTCCTATTCTGGAGTTGACGGCACTTACTGGAAGCTGTCATAAACTCTTGTGATGTTATTATAATCCTTAGAGAAAGTCCCCTGTGGGGTAGGAGGAGGGGCAAGATAACAGATCCACCTAAAATCCTCCCCTAAGCACCAATACAACTCTCCTAACTTTCCTTAACAGTATCATTTTCAATGTCACACGCATTAGAGAATGCTTGGAATAGAAAGCATTGTTTTCTGCTCTTAAAATCATATCTGAAGAAGAGACCTCGAGAGCTCAGCAAAGTACAGCTTTCTAAAAGTGTTCCAGGGAGACTATCAATGATTTATCTATCATTCTATCTATCATCCAAATTTCGGGAAATAAGATTGATTTCTCTTCTACCCTGAGTTAGTCATCCTCGCTTCTCTCATAAATTCTTTCATTTATAGGAAACTCTATAAGCACTGATCACTATGTATATGAAGATATGGAAATAAAAAAGAAAATTATAGGTCATTTCCTCTCCTAAGTGAAAATAAAAGCATTTTTATTTTAAACAAAATTTCAGGAAAGAAAATTCAAGACCATGTAAGAGTTGGGTTGATTTTCATCCTTAAAAAAAAAAAAACCATAAATATGGTTTGTTTACCTGCCCATTGGATAGAAGATACAGGGGCCAGGATATGGCCCAAATACTACATATTCCTAACTCCTAACTCTTGATCTGTTTAGGAATCATACACTGGTGTCTTCTCTTCCTATTAACTTGTTAGGTGTTCTGCTCTTCCTTACAACCAGTTGGGCAACTGTAGTTTGTGCTTGGCCAACTGTTTTCATTTATTAATCACTCTAGGTAGCTGTTAAAGGCAATTGGTAAACGCTTTCCCTTTAATGCATCGAGGGGAAGTGAAGAGAAGCTCTGGTAGATACGGAGTTTGAGGAGCTTTGTCTGCCACAGGATGTTCCACGGATTATATGCTGGGTGACCTGTGATTGCCGGGAATGATGGCTAGCTTGTCTGTCTCTAAAAGTTGTTAGATCTAGAATGTGAAAGATCATGTGGCTTTATGATGAAAGTCAGGTTTGGTTTTGTTGGTCATAGGGCTTGCACTCAGCATCTGTTAGTTTTGACACAATAGTTGCTAAGACAACAAGTTCCTGGATACATGAGGTACACTGGCCACAAAAGAAAGGCCATTCAGATTGCTTTCTGTTAAATGACTTTATCACTATACCCCCCATGTTGGTTGATGTTATACTTTTCAATATAAGCTAACTTTCAGATCAGGGGTGTCTATGTGGGATACTTACGATTAAATTTGTATCACCTCTGCTATTTTCTCCTGCAATGGGAGGTTCCTTGATACGAGAAAGTCATTCTAATGTGGTTCTGTCTGTGGCTGTTTTTGATTCTTTCCTTTTGATACAATAGGTCACTGCTCACCACTGGGCATGTTCACATATTCTCTAGTATTTCTTTTTTTATTAAAGAATTTATTTACATTGATTTTTACATCATATTTCAAATGACATGTTTAACAAACAAGTGTTTCAAGAAGGGAATCTCTATATACAATCACTGGCACTTAGTTTTTAGAACTTAATCAAAATTAGGCTAAGGGTTTGTATATCACAGATACATATTAATTTATGAAATAAAAACATTATGTCTATAGAGTCATAGGTTTTTATGTCTATATAGTTATGTTTATATTTCCATTACCATGTCCATAGCATTGGGTATGCAGATATTGAGTCCTCGCTCTTGTACTCTTTGGATTTAATAGCCACATATTAAGGATACCATGCACCTTTTGTTCCTTTAGTCTTGACTTGTCTCACTCAACATGATTTGCTCTAGATTCATCCACTTCCCTGCGAATGCCATTATTTTATCTTGTCTGTTGGCTATGTAGAATTCCATTGTGTATATATACCACATTTTCTGTATCCATTCATCTGCAGTAGGGCATCTGGATTGTTTCCATCGCCTGGCTATTGTGAATAGTGCAGAGATGAACATAGCTGAGCAGGTGTCCTTATCATATTGTGGGTTATGGTGTTCAGGATAGATGCCCAGAAGTGGTATGGCGGGATCGTAGGGAAGGTCTATTTTCAGTTCCACACTGCTTTCCAGAGTGGCTGAACTAGTCTGCATTCCCACCAGTAGTACAGTAGGGTTCCTTTTTCTCCACAACCCCGCCAGCATCTGTCATTGTCTGAGTTCAAAATCTTGGCCATTCTTCTTGGGATAAGGTGGCATCTTAGGGTTATTTTTATTTGCATTTCTTTATGACCATAGGTGATGAACATTTTCTCATATGCTTTTGTGCCATTTTAATCTCTTCTTCTGATAAGTCTCTTTTTAATTCCCATGCCCATTTAGTGAATTGTTTGTTGGGTTTGGGGGGGATTAGTTTCTTGAGTTCCCTATAGATACTGGATATTAATTCTCTAGTATTTCTAAGATCTCCTTTTTAAAAGTGAAGTTAATATTGTAGTTTAAAGAAAAAGGACCAAGGAAAAAAATGAACTGCGCACTGGTGGCTCATGCCTGAAATCCTAGCTACTCAGGAGGCTGAGAGCTGAAGGACATGGTTCAAAGTCAAACCAGACAGGAGAGCCTGTGAGACTTCTATATCCAATTAAGCACTATAAAAAGCTGGAAGTAGAGCTGTGGCTAGTGTGGCTTAAGTGGTAGATTGCTAACTTTAGGAGCAAAAGCTCAAGGACAGTGCACAGTTCCTGAGTTCAATCCCCAGGACTGGCACATATACACACATAAATCCTAAGCACTTATACTTAAGTTGAATGTATACTTAGGTTGAATTCTGGAATCAAATGTGCAAGAAAGTAAACATATGTTTTTGAAATACATATTTTTATTGTGTTATAAAGGTGATATAGAGGGGTTACAGTTACATAAGTGATGTAAAGAACACATTTCTTTTTGGACAATGTCACCCCTTCCCTGGCTCTCTCTGAGTTTTATTTATGTTTTTTTTTTCTTTGCCAGTCCTGGGCCTTGAACTCAGGGCCTGAGCACTATCCATGGGCGTTCTCAAGGCTAGAGCTCTACCACTTGAGCCACAGCACCATTTCTGGCTTTTTTTCTATGTATGTAGTACTGAGGAATCGAACCCAGGTCTTCATGCATGCTAGGCACTCTACCACTAGACTAAACTCCTGGCCCCTTATTTATGTTTTTATTCTTTTATGTTAAAGCCTTCTTACTTCGCAGGAATCAACTCAATTCTTACTTGGTCCAGGACTGTCTTTACTAAATTAAAAAAATTATCTTTAAGTAGTTTCACAAGAAGAGTCATTTAACAATACAGTGTATGACTGCAATGTATCTTACTCTGTGCGAAACGCTTTCATCTACCTTTACTCAAATTTTGTTTAGAATGAACATAATTTAATTTTCATTAGGAGTGAAAAGGACCCACATTTTCTTCCTTTTCTTTCCTTTTCCTTTCCCTTTGCCTCCCCTCCCCTTCTTTTCCTTTCTTTTTTTTTTAATATGCTCATCACTAATCATGTATCACTATAAATAGTGGGTAGTGCCCTAGATGCTTTGTAAAGAAGAATAAACAGAGCAGCCCTAAAGTTCTCCACACTCTGCCTAGTGGTGGCAGATGGAATAATGATATGAAATTGTGCTCTGTAGACTGTTGGTACAAGCATGCATCAAGGAGGCTGCCACTGAGGCATGCCTCTGTCTGTTCATAGCGAACCAGCCCCAGGGGCGATTGGTTCCTTTTTCCCATAAAGCCCTCCAATTCCTACTAAAGACATACGTTTCAACCACAAATACAAAATGTTCATTTTATTACTTTAATGAAACATCATTGTCTTTTACTTTGGGGAACCATTTGCACTTTACAAGCACATTCTCACAAAATTAAGAAGAGAGAAACAGATTCCAGCATGATTTAAACACAACTGAGATAACATGCAGCTGATGGGGAGCTGCGCATTAATGAGCTGTGCAAGGAGCATGTGGGAATGCAAATGGTTTCCTTGAATTGAAGATTGGCATGTGTGGTTTTAGTTCCAGGAAAGTCTTGCTCCAGAAAATTCTTGCCCTAAGCCCCCGATTGTTTCCCTAGCTTGCTTGCTTTTCTAAACACACTTTTGATAGATTAAGGTTTTCATTCCAAACATACAATTTTTGCCTTTATAAGCTTTGTATTAACTGTATTCGAGGCTGCGAGGTCTTTGGGACAAAAGTCCACTCACCGTCATCAGCTTTGTAATAATGACTCATGAGTGTGGCTTCTCTGTATCTCACTGATCAAATCCCTGTATAACACTTGCCATGGGGGAGCCTGGATTCCTTGAAGCCACTGGTGAACTGCTTCCGTGTCCCAGCTGCCGGAGGTTGGGGTCCCGAGGGATAGATGGGGGTCCCTGAGGCATTCCAGGGCCTGGAGTTTTTCCAACACTCTTACAGTCAGACTGGTTGCCTCACTTGCCACTCGCTCTTTCTGGAGTCCCTCAGGAGCCCTCCAGAAGTGAATAAATTTCTGTGTTCTGGGAATGGCTCTACCTAGACTGGTGTGGAAGGGGATTCACATGATCAGATTCCCTGACCCCCCCCTCCCCAACAAGCCCTCAGCCCTCAAGTCTTGAAGCATCAGTAGAGGGTTTTGTTTTGGTTTGATATCAGTCTGCTGTGTTGTTGATCTTTGGAACTCATGGTATTTTTGTCCACCCTCCCCTTGTTTGTTTAAAAATGGAGATTCTGTTACATTCTCTGTGTTATTGGTTCTGTTGTGTTTTGCCTTGTATATCTGGTGTTTTTCTAGTACTGACTGCATAGTTCTATAATACTATGAGTAAAAATAAAGCTCTCTTGTCACTGGAATTCCAGAAAACTTATGGCTGATATTCCGTTTTGAAACGTAAGAATGCTTTAAGACGGTTGTGCGTAAGTGTGTGTGTCTCTGTTCAAGATAACCTTGTAGTTTAATACATTAGAAAGCTGACATCATGGCACAGGAAAAGGTAGTCTTTTCTATCAAACAATAGGGCTTCTGTTTTAAATGGTGATTTTTTTTTGGTATTGAAATTACTTGCTGAAATTATTTGCTTTTTGACTTCAAATGTTACTATTATTTGTGATGCTTGTGATCAGCAACCAAGTTAGGGAGATAAATCTTTAATAGTTATTTTCTCACTTTGGTAATCAACTATACTCCTAACTCCTTGACAAGGAGTTTGCATTGGGCTAAACACCTAGCACACTGCTCTGCCCGCATAGCCTGGCTCTGGGTGGAATAACAATATTGCAGCCTTTTGCATGAAACTGCCTTGAAGAAAATCTCCTGTGAATATTGTGTGTCTGTTTATTTATTCTGACATCAAAAGTCATGGCACAGTTCTAAGGTAATCAAGTTAACTGGCTCCATAGGCCAAAAGAAAAAGAAAGGGGCTTTTAAACTCAAACTGCAAAGAAGGTCATCAGATTTGGGTGTTAACAAAAAAGACTATTACATGGCATTAAAAAGGAACTATGTAATTGGAGTTAAAGTATTTTGTAAGGGTTATTTTAAATGCAAATTAAGGGAATGGGAGTATAAAGAAAAAAAGGGAAAGTTAGGTAAGAAAGGCTTTGGAGAGGGAATTGAGGAAAAATGATTTCCTTTGGATAAGGAATGATTTGGGAAGCGAGAATTGTCTTATTTGTTCCAAAGTGAAGAAAGGAAAAGATTAAGGCTAAGATTAAGAGTAAGTAGTGTAAGGCTTGTGGAAAGGAAACTCCACGCAGTTCAGGAGAAGAGGGTTTATTGCCTGAGGAAAGAGCAGACTCCTGCTGCCCAAGATGGAGTCGGGGGAGCAAGAGAACTTAGGGCGGGAAGTGAGTGATTATATAAGGGGAGGTGTTGGGGACCGACTGTGGGATCAGTGACCTTGGACCTGACCTTGGACCTACACAACGGTATACACAAGGAAGTAACTCTTATCATGATGACTTTAAGCAATGTCAATCAGTTCTTATCATGATGACTTTAAGCAATGTTAATCCTTTCTCAATTATCCTATATGTGATTTGTTTACTATTTTGTATGAATGTAGCCTCTGGCAGTTCCCTAGTTTTAAGAAGAGTATTTAAGGTCGGAACTTAAAATAAATGAGACAGTCTTAGGCAGCAGTCTGGAGCTCACAGACTTCTTGGACCGCTGACTTGGGCTGTAGTCCTCCCGAACTCCATCTGTTTGTCTCTCTTCTATTTTTTCCTAGTCCTTGCCCCTATTTCAGGAATCCCAATCCACGAACCCTGGTTTGCTGCCGGCTGGCTCCGGCAGGGAGGGGTATAGACACAGCAGAAATGGATGTGATCTCAGAGGATGGGGAAATGCCTCAGTGGGGACCTCCCACTACCCCCAGGCATGCCAGTTGCCAGGGTTACAGGTGCTGGGCAGGGATTTCCAGGGTGCTGTGGGAGAGAGCCAAGGGAAGAAGTCATTTCTTCCAGGCAGTCTTAACATTTTGCCTTCTGATAGTTGTAAAGGGGCGCCAACTCTTTCTGGTACTTCCTGCTGACAAGGGGCGTCGACATTGAGGGTAGAAGGCAGGGATGCTGTCCATCCAGAAGGAGCAGTAAGAGTTCCATGGTAGTGAAGGTGCATATGTGTCCTTTGGATGAAATTCAAATGAAGTCTTAAGAGGCAGGGGTGCCATCTTCTTCAGGGATGCAAGATACCTTGGCATCATAGAAGGGGCAAGAGCAGGAGCCTTTTTCACTCTTGACAGAAGTAACCACTGTGGCTGTCCGTTGAGCTAAACTCTGTGGGAGCGGTCAGTAGGACCTGATGAAGGCCAATCCACTTAGGATGTAAACCAGACAGATTAAGGGTCTTAAGAAAGACTCGATGCTCAGGCAAAATTGGGGGAGAAGGAAAAGGGCTTTAAGGGGCTAAGGGAGCCTTGGATATGGGACAACGGGGTAAAATTAGAAAGGAATGTTAAAAAAAAAGGGAAAGTTATCTATTCTACAGAGCAAGTAAGAAGGCCATCTATACCCACCATGGAGATCTGGGAGGGAAAAGACAGGCTGGAACACTCAGGTAACAATGAGTAACTGGCTCCCATATCCAAAAGAAAGGATACAAATTTACCTGCAACCTGAAGCGATACCCTGGGCTCCTCCATTGGGATGTTTGTGGGAGCCAGCGGCCCTGGGCACCGTCAGTCTTCCACCAAGCCAAGTACCTTGGATGACTTGGGCTCCTCCCTGTATGGATGGAACTTGGGAGAGGCTGCCCCTCCCGTAGAGACGAGGGACAATCAACTGCCCAATGTCCCACACCTTGGGCAGGGTCCAGATGGTGGTTGTGGAGTAGGGCAGGCTCTTGCCCAGTAGCCTTCCTTGCCACACTTAAAGCATGGTCCAGGTGGTGTACTTGGGTGCTTCTTCTTTGAGGAGCCCAGAGGGCAGCCACCAGGAGCTGGTAATTTTCTCTATCATGGGCAGCCTTATCAGCTTTTTCCTGATCCTCCCAGTTATTGAAAACCTTAAAGGCCATGGTCACCAGATCTCATGAGGTTTGAGGGCCATCCTCAGCAATTTTTAACTTTCTTTTAATATCAGGAGCTGACTGTGGACCTGGGAATGATAGTGTGGCTGCAAGTAGGTGTGTGTGTGTGGGGGGGAGGTGGGAGAAGGGTCCCTGAGGATATAGAATGGTGGGCGGAGGGATGGGCAGGAGTCCCGGAGGATGTAGAACGTCGAGGGGGAGGGGTCGAGGCAGGAGTCCCTAAGGACCTAGATGGGGGAGGGGTCTCAGCAGAGTCCCTAAGGACCTAGATGGGCGAGGGGGAGGGGTCGCAGCAGGGAAGACTGGCAGGGGGCGTGGTCGGAGGCGTGGTTAACCGAGAGGGCACTCAAGTGGAGCGGGAAAGTTGGGCGGGAAAATCAAGGGTGGAGGAAAAGTGGGGTAAAGTAGACAAGAGAGAGCTGGTAGACAGAAACTACTCACCCAGCGGAGACAGGAAATACTGTAGCAGAACGTGCGGCCAGCCAGCGATAGGAAAGGCAGAGGTGCGGGCAGTGGAGTTTCCCTCCTCTGGTTCAAAGGAGGGGGCAGAGGCGGATTGACCCTCCGAGAAACCGAGGGGCTCCAGCCACTCCTGACCCTCGCTCCAGTCGGGTTTCGGCACCAAATGTAAGGCTTGTGGAAAGGAAACTCCACGCAGTTCAGGAGAAGAGCGTTTATTGCGTGAGGAAAGAGCAGACTCCTGCCATCCAAGATGGAGTCGAGAGAGCAAGAGGACCGGAAGTGAGTGATTATATAGGGGGAAGGATATAGACAGAGCGGAAATGGATGTGATCTCAGAGGAAGAGGAAATGCCTCAGTGGGGCCCTCCCACTGCCCCCAGGCATGTCAGTTGCCAGGGTTACAGGTGCTGGGTGGGGATTTCCAGGGTGCAGTGGGAGAGAGCCAAGGAAAGAAGTCATTTCTTCCAGTCGGACCTAACAAGTAGCAGATGGCATGAGCATGTCTTGAATCTATAAGATAGAGCTTATTAGTAAAGTGAGTGTTTAAGTTGGCTATTGCTGTGTTCTAAAGATTTCTTTAAGGTCAGGATTAATAGATTGTAAAACTAGTACCCCATTCCTTATGTACATATCAAAAGTAATTGCTTGTGTGCTATTAAGTTTGGCAAATTTAGAGTTTGTTTATGTCAAAGTCCTTCAAATGAATACCTCTTAAATCTGCAAAACTAGAATGTTATCTTTTCTGTCTCTGTTTCTCAAGCATGTAACCTGCCTTGTAATCAGAGCTAAAAGGACACCAAACAGGCCTTTGTTCTTGCATATTTCATTGTAATCACAAAGGTTTAGTGACATGGTTTCAATGTTAATTAGTATCCTAAAGTGCTAGATTTGAGTCAAAAACGACTGTATTGTTTGACTACTATTGAGTTTTGCCTATGCAGATATGTTCTTCCTTAGCAATTATAGTCAGATCCATAGAGAGAAAGATGACTCTTATAAGTATGTCAGATTTGCTTTTATTCTTTTTTTTTTCTCTTGTCAGTAGTGAGACTGAACTCTGGGCCTGGGGGCTGTCCCTCAGCCCTTCAGCTTAAAGCTAGCACTCTACCACTTGAGCCACAGTGCCATTTCCTATTTTCTGGTGGTTAATTGGAGATAAGAGTCTCATAGACTTTCGTGCTGGGGCTAGCTTTGAACTGTAATCCTTGGATCTCAGGCTCCTGTGTAGCTAGGATTACAGGTGTGAACCACTGGTGCCCAGCTTTACCTTTATTCTTAATAAGTTCCAGGTAAGCCCTGCTTAAAAGCTATTTCTATCAATCTCTTTTTGCTTAAATTGGAAATTAAAGGACTATTGGCACCAACTCTCACATGACCTGTTAATTACCTGCCTTCAATGTGGTATTTGTCTAACTGGGACATGTTCTCCCAGCAAGGAGCAAAAATGTCATCTGGGACATTATCCTACAAGGAGAAAAAATCCCCTGGGACAAAGCTTGTCCTGGTAATGAGGTATCATCCAGGAGCAATTGGAAAGAAAAGAAACTGTTCAGATAAAGGGATGGTGTCAGATTCTGAATGTAGTCACTCTGTACTTGCAAAAGTAAAGCCAGGAGGACAGAAGAAAATAGTTCATAAGCATGCCTATTTAATGCCTGTACCTGTCTACTTTGTAACTGGGCAGAAACTTATACCCTTGCTTTCGTCTGCTACTTGTAATTATAGTGGGTAGTAAAATGCTAGGGTTGTCAAGTGGGGGATAGCTTAAAATTAACAAAAAACTCAGCCCTCCAGTACATGAATTCATCTCATCAGTGAAACAGGGTAAGCCTGGAACGTTAGGTGATCAAAACACTCCTGTAAACACCTGGTCTTTTGGGCCTAATAAGTTCTACACACTCATGTAAAGAGGTCTTAATAAATATCTATACAGATTCTAAATATGCTTTCTTGATATTACATGCCCAGGCATACATGTTAGAAAAGGACTTTGTTGGCTAATGGATCTGAGAGTCTGTCCTTAGTGAAGGCTGTCTGGAAACAGTCACAGCTAACGGTTAGGCATTGTCAGGGTCACTAGGTCACTGAGGTGACAGAAAAATGCTTTTGCAAACTGGAGTGTTAAACAGGCTGAACTGGCCTGGCTTTTACACTCCTTTAGATCAATGGTTGTTAGATGGAAGGGACCCTATACAGTTCTTCTCAGTACCCCTACAACTGAAACTCATTTTTTTATGGTGGGCCACAACTTTAACAAAGCCTGCAGATGAGCCAGAATTATAATATGGGTGGACTACATCTGTTTTATGGTCACCTGGTCTCTGTCTCCATTCTACCTGCAGGCCTGGGGAATGTTATATGGCATATGAAATTCTTCAGCACATATACCCAGCAAGACTTCAATGACACTGCCAAAGAATTATCTTTGTTAATAAGTTGTCCTTCAAAATAGGAGATCTTTAGACATTCTCACTGTAGCCCAAGAAGAAACCTGTTCTGTTGTAGAAAGTTAAATGCTGTATATAACTCCGCTCTTGGTTTATTTTTTTTAATGCCAGTCCTAGGGCACTGTTCCTGGGCTTTCTCAAGGCTAAGTTTTCTCAACCCTACCACTTGAGCACCATTTTTAGCTTTTTTTGTGTATGTGGTACTGAGAAATGAAACCCAAGGCTTCATGCACGCTAGGTAAGCACGCTACCACTAGATTACACTCCCAGCCCTCTGATCTTAGTTTTAATGAGCCCCTTACCTTATGGTTCTGTGGAACCACTTGGTACTAATGTGTGGGAGATATTGATTTATTGTTTCTTGTATTGATTTCCTCCCTAACTTCTCATATGGTTTCCCTTTCAATTGGGAGTAAAAAAATGCTCTTAATGCACCTGATCAAGGCAGTTCAACAATTAAATTTCCCATTTCACCATTAGATAAGATAGGATAAAACTTCCACTCAGTTTACAGGATATAGATCTTTGCCCATAAACTTCCCTTAAGATTGAGGGACTGAAGTAATTTGTTTTCTATTTTTTGGAAAAGTGAGGCAGAATGTATTAGAATAAATAGGCACAGGAAAACAGTGGTAATAAGTGTGGGCCTCATTAAGTGTGGATACCTCCTTATGAGAGATAGTTATAGGCTCAAGCCTTCTATGTCTGTCCAGAAAATCTTAGCCTTATTGGAGGCAGCCTGCTTGCCAAAAGTTGTAGCTCTGGTACATTGCCCAGGACATCAGAAAGGAGATTCTGTGGTAACAAAAGAAAATTACACAAACCATGCTGATGTTTGAGAAGTTGTCTTGAAATCAGTGGGCTGCTCCTGAGTCCAGCCCACCATTCAGAATAGGCAAGTCAGTGGGGAGTGCAAAACAGGGCTAGGAGACGCTGGCATTGCTTAGCTTGGAGCCGCTCCATCCATTCTAATGTGGAAGTTCTGTCTGGAAAAAGATCATTGACGATGGCTTCTCTCTCATCTGCACCACTTTCTGACACTCCCAAGGTGTGGTTCCACCACACAAATCTAAAACCAGCTGGCCCAGGATGAAAGGCACACACCAACTCAGATAAAGACTTAGCACTGACCCTTTACCCTTTCTGTCAACTCCTTCCCTGGAGGCTTCTGTGCTTGACATTCTTCCTGTGGTATGTAGATTTATTAGCCTCACCCAGTCTGATCTGGGAAGGGCTGCTGGCAGTGTTTATGTTCAAAGCCTCATTAGAGGAGCATCTGTCATACTGTGCCACCTTTGCGGGAGATTCCTCTGACTGCTTGCAGTTGGGATCAGGCAAAGCCTGAAGGGTACTGAACCTTCTGTGTCTACAACAAGGAGGGGGGGTTCTCTGCAGCCTTAGGGGAAACATGTTGTTTTTATGCTAATGAAACGGGTCTAATACTGGAGAGTCTCTCTATGGTGTGTGTGTGGGGGGGTGGGCGCTGAATATCATAGAAATAAGAAAAGTTGGCAAATTCCCAGAACTGGTTTCAAAAATTGTTTAATTGCTTCCTGATGCTAACAACCTGATACCTGCAGCCAAGGGCCTTTTATTGGGTTTAACTATAAGTCTTCTCCATTGTTTTGTACACTCTGTTCAATATTATATTAACTCAGTTCCTAAGTGCACGATCCAAAGGGCTCAATAAAGTCCTCACTGAGGAATCAATGATTTAATTCCATGTACATAAAACCAGTAGGGAATGAAATTTGATACTGGGTCTTTTCCTCTTGGCATCTTAATAGATGATGGAGACTTTTCACCCATTTCCAAAAACTCTAGGGTGTGATATAGGTAATTCTTTGAAATGCAGATGTGTCCTGTGTTGTTTAAGCTCCAGGAATCTTGCACTAGGGAATTTTTGTCCTAAGTCCCCGATTGTTCTTACTAGCTTGCTTTGTTTCTGTAAACATGATTTTTATAGGTTTAGTTTCTCATATTAATCATGTGATTTTTGCCATTATAACCTCTGTATGAACTTCACTGGAGGATCTGAGTTCTTTGGGATAAGTCAGCCTGCAGTCACTGGCTCTGTCATAAACACTTCTGATTGGACCTGTCAAAGTGAGGCTGATCTGTATCCCATTTCCATGTAACACCAGGAACTGCTGGATTCCTCCCTCCTGTGTGTTTTCAAAGAGCCACTTACCCTGAACAACGTCTTATTCAGTCTTCATGTGAATACCTCTTCCATAGTTACTTTTTGTTATTGAGTTCTAGTTTTATTTCATTGTGGTCACATAGAATTCAGAGAATAACTTCAATGCTGCTTTGTTTTCTGAGACTTTCTTTATGCCCTAAAATGTAATCTGTTTTGGAGAACATTTCCTGGGCTGCTGAGAGTATGTTTTGGGTAGTTAATAGATAAAATATTCGGTTGATTTTAGCCAAATACATCTGGTCTGTAGTATCATTTAATTCAAATATTTTTTGAGGATCTTTTAGGTTGATTTTGTGAGTGAGAGTGGGTTTTGAAGTCTCCCACTATTATTGTGTTTGGGTCTATTTGTGCTCTGATGTCCAGGAGAGTTTGTTTAATGAAGCTGAGTGCTCCAACATTTGGTGTGCGCAGGTGTTAGAAATTGCTATTTCCTTTGGATGGATTTTTTTCTCTTTATTATGATGAAGTGACCTCGGTCTCTTCTGACTGATCTGAAGTTTCCTTGATCTTACAAGAGTTCATCTACTCCTGCCTGTTTTCAGAGTCCATTTGTTTGACAGATGGACTTTTACCTTAGCTCAATATTTGTTCTTGTCAGTAATATGCATTTTTGTGGGCAACTTGTTTTTATTATAATTGGAGAATTATTAATAGGTATGTAGCCATTCTTGTCATTTTGTTGTTTTTGTAGTATTTACTTCTTCCTTACTATTCATTTGCTTATCTAGTTCACTTGGAAGAATTTTTTTTCCCTTTTTTTTTTCATCTTTTCATTTATCTTCCTTTTCCTTGTGCTGGTACTGTGACCTTTTATTTTCCTCCATCAAAGCTGATTTAGCTACTTGCTACACCAGGGCAGTCTCCAAGAATGAGCTGCATCCAGTAACTTAAAACTCAAGTAATAGCCAGACACGAATGGCTTATTCCTGTAATCCTAGCTATTCAAGAGGCTAAGATTCAAGAATCTTCATTCAACTTGTTGAGTTTTAGTATTTTTACCTAAGACATAAAGATTAATGATAGGATTAATCTCAGCATGAGGTGGGACAATAAATAGTTCTAAAACAATAGATATTTTTCTACCCAGGTTAGTGAAACCTGGCCCTAGAGGTCAAAGATAATTTAGTAAATTTCCTCCACTCTGGGAACACTGACTCTGCCCCCAGAGTCTAGTCCTAGGGAAGAGATTTAATGCTCTTGAATCATTTTGTCCTGGAGTCATTTTGCAGGTATCTTGGGAGTTCAAGGTTTCTTACTGTATCACAGCCCCACCTCACCAATTCAGAGATAATGGAACGCCTTTGAACATGTATGTGACTTGAAACTGTTTTAATCTATGTGCTCTTTCTCAATTCCTGTCCCTAATTCTCATTATTTAAAGAAAGGTCAGAGTCAGTTTCACTAAAGCCTGGAAAAGATGGCTGAAAGGGATCTACAATGTCATCTTCTCATAGCAGCATGCCATGGAATCTCATTTTTTGTTAGATCTGCTCAGGAGACAGCTCCCTCTCCACTCCTCTTAATGAAAAACAGCATGTGGCCTTACCACAAACCACCTGTCTGAAACCAGTTATCACCTGACTAGGAGTCAGCAAAGAACCCCAGACTCTGAAGTCACTTACTGTGTTGCCCCGGTCATGCCTGTTCAGATAGGGAGATGTTCCTCAAGCTCTCAGATCCCTTCCCCATCTGCTTTGATCACACCTCCTGCAAAAGCTTGTCTTGTGTGATGCTGGCCTGTCTTTCAGGACAATCCACTGGCCTGTCCATTCCCTGCAGGGGATTTGTCTCACAGCAAGGCCTGTGGGTCTGTAGCAGAGACTGCTGGCTTTTCTTGTGTGGAGACTTTGGTTTCCTCTCTCCTCAGAGGACCTGGGGCTGGAGATACAAATGAGTTATTTCCTCTTCTGCCTCTCCTTTCCCACACTTGCCAGAGGGCCGCTGGTCCTCAGAACTTCCTTTCACTCTTGGGAACAAGGTCTCTCCTGGTTCTCACTCACAGAGTCTGAGGAAGAAAGCCTTTACCTCCCCAGGTCTGCTCCCACCCCCAAGTAGCTTCCTGAAGTCTTGTATTTTTTTCACTACTGGGATTTGAACTCAGAGTCTTGGCTTACTTGCTTCATGATATGACTCCAGCTTGGTTTTTTGAAAAAAAAATTCTGATTATTTTGAAGATGGAATCTCATGGACAAATTTTTTTTTAATATTCTGCTTATTTTGGACATGGGGTCTCAAGGAGTTCCTCCCTCCCTCCCTCCCTCCCTCCCTCCCTCCCTCCCTCCCTCCCTTCCTTCCTTCCTTCCTTCCTTCCTTCCTTCCTTCCTTCCTTCCTTCCTTCCTTCCTTCCTTCCTTCTTGGCTTTCTTTCTTCCTTCTTTCTTTCCTTCCCCCCCTTTCTTTCTTTGCTTGTGCTGTCCCCCAACTGCAATCTTTTGGTTCTCAGATGTCTGGTATCTAGGATTACAGTCATGATCCATCAGCACTTAGCCTAATCTTTTTTTGGTTTTGTTTTTGGTGACAACTTTTTCATGAGAATTAAGTAAGCTCCAATGAGGACTACATTAATTCTTGCTGACTGATATTCTCGATGACCTAAATGTGTCCTACTAGGTTCTGACTCTTACAAGTTATCACCACAGTGATGACCAAGCTTCCAATACCCAGGTGACAGGAGCGTGACTACTGTTCTGAGAAATGAGAATATGGCTGGGAGTTTGGCCTAGTGGTAGAGTGCCTGCCTAGCATGCACGAAGACCCAGGTTCATTCCTCAGTCCCACATACATAGGAAAAGCTGGAAGTGGTGCTGTAGCTCAAGTGGTAGAGCTCTAGCCTTTTGAAAGCCCAAGGACAGTGCCCAGGCCCCTGAGTTGAAGCCCCAGGACTGGCAAAAAGGAAGGAAGGAAGGAAGGAAGGAAGAAAGAAGCTATAATATGAGGATGCCATTTGCTAAAATAGAAAAACATTGAGGATGGGCTTTTGGAAGTTCAGAAACAAAGTTCTTTTCCATTTTGCTATGGGGTTAGATGAATCTCACAGAATAAGTTTAGAAATTGAGACATGTGGCCAACTTTATTATGTTGTAAACGTTTGCATCAGGCTGAAATACTATGTTCCTTTTGGACATTAGTGAAAAAAACTTGTCAAATGCTTTGGATGGTTATATAATGGGGAAATGACTTGTTGGTGACTCAAATAGGATGATTTGAGTCTGAGCAAAATAAGTTAGGACACAGAAGCAAAGAGCCTTCAAATCTTAAGGACAGGAATACAAAGATCCATTTTTTTCCCCAGTTCTAATGCAGGGTAGCAAAGGTTTTTTTTTTTTTGGTCATGGGACTTGAATGCTGTGCGTGGGTGCTGTCCCTCTGTCCCTGAGCTCTTTCAGCTCGAGGCTTGAGCCACAGTGCCACTTCCTAGCAAAGGTTCTTGACATCTTCAGCCACTTCAGCAATTGCTGTTCACAAAGAAGAAAGGAATCTTGTGAAAGCTGAAGATTGCCAGGCATCCATCTAAGAGTGATCTGTTACTTTTATTGTGTGCCTGTCCAGTGGTTTTAACTCAGTCTGGGTGCTGTCCCTTAGCTTTTGTGCTCAAGGCCAGCACTCTAGCGCCACAGTGTCACTTCTAGCTCTTTGGTGATTAATTGGAGATATGAGAGAGTTGCATTTATTTTCCTATCCAGGCTGGCATCAATCATCAATCATTAGATCTTAGCCTCCTGAGTAGCTAGGATTAAAGATGTCAGTTGCCAGCACTTGTTATTATTTAAAAATATCCTATGATTTAAATTTCTGATAAGGCTGGCCCTTCTGCAGATGAATGGATACAAAAAATGTGGCATATATTAGAATTCTACATAGCCAACAGACAAGATAAAATAATGACATTTGCAGGGAAGTGGCTGAAACTAGAGCGAATCATATTGAGTGAGATAAGCAAGACCAAAGGAACAAAAGGCACATGATATCCTTAATAATGTGGATATTAGATCCAAACAGTACAAGAGTGATGATTCAATATTTGGGTACCCAATGTTATGGACATGGCCTTGCAGATATAAACATAACTACATAGACATAAAAATCTATGATGGGCTATATAGACATAATGTTTTATTAAATACATTAATATGTACCTATGACATACAAACCCTCAGCTTAATTTTAATTATGTTCTAAAATCTAAGTGCCAGTGATTATATATAGAGATTCCCTTCCTGAATACTTGTTTGTTAAATGTGTCATTTGAAATATGATGTAAAAATCAGTGTTAATAAATTCTTTAAAAAAAAAAAACAGAGAAAGAATGGTTCTAGGAGCCAGAAGCATAGCCTCATGGTAGACTGCTCATCTATCATGCACAAAACCCTGGGTTCAATTATCACAGAAAAGGCTGGAATGGTGCTGTAGTTCAAGTGGTAGAGTTCTAGCCTTAAGCAAAAAGTGTCCAAGGACAGTGCCCAAACCCTGAATTCAAGCCCCAGATATGGCAGAAGAAGAGGAAGAAGAAGAAGAAGAAGAAGAAGAAGAAGAAGAAGAAGAAGAAGAAGAAGAAGAAGAAGAAGAAGAAGAGGAAGAGGAAGAAGAAGAAGAAGAAGAAGAAGAAGAAAAAGAAGAAGAAGAAGAAGAAGAAGAAGAAGAAGAAGAAGAAGAAGAAGACGATGACAATGACGACGACGACAGGTTCTAAAATATTTATATTCTACAAATCATCTTGGCTTGTATTTTAGACTTTACTTCTGTTGAACTTTTTCATTTAACTTCCCAGCTCTGGAAAATCAATTTAGTCAATAATCCCTTTTATCATAGCACTATTAATTTATACAAAAGAGTTTATGCAATTTTCTACCCTTAAGTATCCAAGTAATTTAATAAGCCTATTATATTAAATAAGGGTCATCATTATTTCTAAATACATTTTCTTAGTCCTCAGGTAATCATTTAATTTATGATGGAGTTCATATTCAACAGTCTTTCATTATCTTTCTGTTGTACAGCAATTGAAACAGCTATTTTGGTTTCAGTAAAGTCCTGTATACTGATAGTACACAGGAAAAGTTAGCTTTCTGCTTTGGTTTACTTTTATATTTATTTATTCTTTATTGTTTTTCTTTTCATTGGTACTTTCTACAGCTTCAATTCAAGCCCTGGCCACTGTCCCTGAGTTTTTTAACTCAAGGCTAATACTGTGTACTATTTAAGCCACAGCTCCACTTCTGGCTTTTTTGGTGTTTAATTAGAGGTAAGAGTCTAGCTTCAAACTGCTATGCTCCTGTGTAGTGAGGATTACATGTATGAGTCACTGACAGCTGGCAAGAGTTAGCTTTATTCCTCATCTCCCTCATATTTGCTGCCCAGGACCCTTCCAGACCACACCATTTCTCAACCAAAAGAGAAACTTGAATGTGGCATTAAAAAGTTTGAAGAGGCAGAATATTCTGACTCTTGTCGTCTCTCAGCCAGATTTCCAAATTTAGGTTTTTTTCTCCACTATTTCAGAGAAAGTCTTGGGCAGACTTGCTATCAAAGTTCCCCAAATAAATTCCATAATAGGGTAGTACCATGCACAGAAATTCCTAAGCTTTTTTCATCTCTGTGGAAGGATTGCTGGACTCTTCATTGTCTCCTCTGAACTATTCTGAAGTTCCTGCTTTATTATCTGTATGTAGTCTTTAAAATTCCAAACTCACCAAACAAGGCTTTGCTCTGCACTGGTCCAGACATCTATATTTCCTGTAACTATAGATATCCCACCTCAACTCAAGATTACCCATGACAGAAACTTGAGTGCAGGCATAAATATATAGAATGCATTCAGAACACAAACAGAACTGGGTGCCTATGGCTCATAATCACAGCTCTTCAGGAGGGTGAGACCCAAGGATTATAGTCTGAAGCTAGCCTAGGGGGAAAAAAAAGCCAAAAGACCACGAACTAACCAGCAAAAATAGAGTGTAGCCATGAGCCATGGCTCACATAGTAGAGTGCCAGCTATGAATGAGAAAGTCAAACAAGCACCTATATGCTTGTGCGTGATGTAACTCAGAGGATGTGGTTGTCATAGCTGGACATTTTTAAAATGCTGAGATCTAAACATAATAAAAAGCCAACTTGGTACATATAAAACACCAATGTTGCTGGGTACCAGTGGCTCACGCCTGTAATCCTAGCTGCTCAGGAGGCTAAAACCAGAGGATCACAGTTCAAAGCCAGCCTGGACAGAAAAGTCCATGAGACTCTCTTCCAATCAACTACCAAAAAAGCTGGAAGTGGAGCTATGGCTCTAGGAAAGAACTAGCCTTGAGCAAAAAAGCTCAGGGACAGTGCCCAGACCCTGAGTTCAAACCCTGGGAACAACACACACACACACACACACACACACACACACACACACACACACACACACGCCCCTACTGTGTTTCTGAGTTAGTCTAAGATGCCAAAATAACAATTTACCTTCTTGCAATTTTTTATACTAATAAGAAGAATTAAAGACATTACTAAAATGTATTAGAATTAACAAAAGAAATAGACGTACAGTGATGCTAAAAATCAAAATAGTAATAAGCCAATGTTGCATTAATATGATGTCATATTCTTGAAAAATGTAAGTAAAATTGTTAAAGTCTCATGGGAAAAAAAACTATCTTATTGTGACAGCGTCACTAGTGAAGTGAAGCTTTGACTTCTTCTCTACTTCTGCCCAGAGGCCGATTTCCAGACGTGAGGCTTGAACTCTGGGCCTGGGCGCTGTCTCTGAGCTCTACAGCTCAAGGCTACCGCCCTACCTCTTGAGTCACTTCTGGTTTTCTAGTGGTTAATTGGAGATAAGAGTCTCATGGACTTTAGTTCCTGGGCTGGCTTTGAACTGTGATCCTGAGATCTCAGCCTCCCGAGTAGCTAGGATTACAGACATAAGCCACTGCATCCAGCTCACTTCGGTTGTTTTAAACAAACTGCTGCTGAATCTAGACAGCCTGGGTTGAATCCTTAAGTTATACATGCC
Source organism: Megascapheus bottae (assembly GCF_031878675.1). NCBI lineage: Eukaryota > Metazoa > Chordata > Mammalia > Rodentia > Geomyidae > Megascapheus > Megascapheus bottae. Next base: position 3,530,020 of record NC_143531.1, read on the forward strand.
AAACTAAAAGTGAGAATGGCAATAGCTTCTTGCTAACCTTTTTATAATTACATGCATTACTATATAATAAATAAAAACATGCAATATGTAATAAATAAATAAATATAACTAACAATACAAAATATGTAATACCCAATAAATACATAATACATATATAAACATAATAAATATAGTATGTGCTACATAATAAATAATAAATACAGAAACATAAACATAATAAATAAAATACATATACACACAGTGAATATATAATATATGTACATATATAATAAATACATAATAGATAATATAATAAATAATACATAATAAAACTACACAATGAATAGATATAATACATAAAACAAAACACAGAATAAGTAAGTATGATATAAGCATATGTTTAATTGAACAGGGTTCTTGTCACCTGAGTTATTATACATTTTAGGATATCAATTTTTTTTTTTTGGCCAGTCCTGGGCTTGAGCTCAGGGCCTGAACACTGGCCTTGGACTTTCTCAAGGCTAGAGCTCTACCACTTGAGCCTCAGCACCACTTCTGGCTTTTTTCTATGCATGTGGTACCAAGGAATTGAACCCGGGTCTTTGTGCATACTAGGCAAGCACTCTACCACTAGGCCAAACTCCTGGCCAGGATATCAATTGTTAATGTATGTTGATACAAAAATATCAGCGATAGCATTTATAAACAGATCATAGGAGGTAAGAAAAACCATCTGCTAATGTAAGGATTTATAAGACCCTAAATGACATAATCTGTAAGCTAAAAAGAAACTAAATTATAATGTCTACTTTATTTCTTCTTCATGAGTAGCTATTTATGGACAAAGAGGCTTGTAGAAATACCATACAACAAATTACTGCTGTCCTGAATTCTAGAACCATGAACTATCAATAATCAATCTAACATTCAGACATTTTATCATATTAATTTAATGTTTATTTTTTTTGTGCCAGGCCTGGATTGGTAAGTGAACTCAGGGTCTTGCATTCTCATTTGTTTTTGCTTTTGTTTTTTCACTCAAGTCTGATTCTGTACTTCCACTTCTGGGTTTTTGCTGATTAACTGGAGATGAGTCTCATTCCCTTTTCTGCTTAGGCTGGCTTTGAACCATGATCCTCAGACTTCAGCCTCCAGTGTAGTTAGGATTCTAGGTGAGAACCATGGCAACAGCTCAACATCGAAACATTTCAAATGAAGTCCGTGAATGGATGAGGAGGGAGAAGCCAGGCTCCATTTCCTGCTTATTTAACTAAGGAAGAGTCAAACTGCGTAGTAAAAGCTCATTTAACGGCTAGTGGCTGTGCATAGGCATTTAGGCGAAGAGTTCCTGGGGCAGGAGTCAGTTGATGTTAGTTCAAGAGGCCTGGTTGTACCACGCAGCCAGTAAACTGTTGACAACAAGGTATTCACACCAGCTTTAGAAGAGAGGTCCACTGGTCAATTGACAGCTGCTAGACTAACTTTAGCATGTACCAACACAGTGGAATCTACTATAGTCCCAGCCACTCAGAACTCAGAGGTCAGAAGGATCATGGTGTAAAGCTAGATCAGGCAATACATTCGGGAGGCCTCATTTGCACAAGTAATCCCAGTTACATAGGAGGAAACGGAGGGAGGAAGATTACAGTCTGAGGCTGAAGGATGGATTCCTGCCTTACTCCCCCAGGTCAAGCAAGACACCAGGCAAGCAGGAACAGGCTTGACCACATGCCTGTCTGCAGACAGGTTAGTCCAAACTAAGCCTGGCCAAGTACACTGCCCTGGGCCCCCAATACGCCATAGCCCTTTCCCTGTTTTCTTTTCTGCTAAACCCAAATCCAGTTCCTTGCAGGACCTCCAATCCTGAAGGAAGGTCTGGGCCCCTCAGTGGCAATAAAGAGTCCTTGCCTGTTGACTGTGGAGTTCAGCCTATTCCTGTGTTGTTTTCCAGCTTGTCAGTGATGAGAGAAGTTAAATCAGCTGCTTGTTTGTTGATGTGGTTATAGAACCATCATTTCCCAGGAAGCAGGATATTCTTTTTGTTTCTGAAACTACCTTCCAGTGAAAGAATTGCACAGGACGGAGGATACACATATAGAATATTTTAGTTTGTTTTATATCCTTGAGAGGTGTCATATGAAAGATGTCTGTGTGAGAGAGATAGATGAGAGAGAGGGGAGGAAGAAAAAGGGAGGGAGAGGGAGAGAGGAGAAGGAAAGGAGAGGGAGAGGGCGAGAAAGAAGGGGAGGGAGAGCAAAAGGGGAGGGAGAGGAGGAAAGGGAGAAAGGGAAAAGGGGGAGGGGATGAAGAGGAGAGGGAGGGAAAAGGAAAAGGAAAGGGGACAGAGAGGGAGAGAAAGAAGGGGAATCGTAGGGAAAGGGAAGGGAGAAAGAATGGGAAAGGGGAGGCAAAGGAGGATGAGAGGGAGAGAAGGAGAGAGGGGGAGGAGGAAGCATCAAGGAAAGATGACTTGATTTTTCTCTCAAAAGGCCATCTTCCCCCTTCCTTCCTTCTATGGATGGGTTAAGCAGGAAGAAGCAAATAGAGCAACTTTTCTTCTTAGATGGGTACTGGAAATGAAGAATTATGGCCTAAGAGCCTTTCTGGCTTCAGTGTTGGGTCCATAGTTCTCTCCTGCGCTGTTGGAGTCCTCTGTGAATATGGTATTGTACTTCTTCTCCACCATTATCTCTAGGTCTTTCCATTTGTGCTAAGATCCTGGGTCACATAAGGTTTTGATGAATGAAGCTACATCTATCAGTGTGGGGCTTGCAAGCATATTTATCTGCTCCTAGATGTTTCCTCTCATCCTGACCTACATTGCATATTTTATAACATGCTATTTTAGATGGAGCATCATCAGTAAAGTAAAAATAAACAAGAGCAAGGTAAAGAATAGAAAATGAGGCAACCATTTAACATTAAGTTAGTAGTAGGAGAAGAATATTTTAAAGGCTAATTGTTTATTGTATGATGATTATTAAAACTGAAAAGTTTAAAAATGATGTAAAAGAGTTAAGAGAAAATAAATGTAAGAAATAAGAACACAGAAATGAGACATAGAATGATTCTTTTTAGAATCGGGGAAAATGAGTTCCTGTTTGATGGCATCAGGTGTCGGTTTTTCAAGATGAGACCTTCTGCAGATATTTTGTTGCATAATGATGCAAATACACTTAAGATGGATGAAGTGAAGTGAGGAGACTGAATCTTAAGTAATGTCACCTTGTTACTCAGAGAATCCTAGTGCCTTGCTGGGTGGAGGGGGCTTTCCCCTGAGCCCTGAAGAGCTTAGGAGTGAGAGAGGCTATTGATTGAATTGCAGGTACCTAGATCAAGGTGAGCTAGGATAGCCCTGCCTCAGAGAATTGCAGCTGTCATAGCCTTAGGAAATCTTTGTTAAGTCAAAGTTCTGGCCTTCCAGTTTCCCCTAAATGGCTTGACTCACTGGCCTCTGAGTACTCGCTAAGATTTCCGCTATATGGAAAGTCAAGGCACATCTTAACTAGATGGAAAAGTTCTGCTTGTACTTGAGCTACTTCTTAAAAGGTTTGCTTTTATTGGGCTTGGCCTCCATTCCAAGCACATGTTTTTTTGTTTTTGCCAGTCCTGGTCTTGACCTTGGACTTTCTCCAGGCTAGAACTCTACCACTTGAGCCTTAGCACCACTTCCGGCTTTTTTTTTCCCTTCTATGTATGTGGTACCGAGGAATTGAACCCGGGTCTTTGAACATGCTAGGCAAGCACTCTACCACTAGGCCAAACTCCCGGCCCATAAGCATATGGTTTTTGTTTTAAAAGCTTCTTATAAGCTCTGTTCTGGGCTGCAGATTTTTGTGACAGGAGTCTGCCTGCAGATGCAGGTTTTTTAATAAAGACTCCCAATTCCACCTCCCAAACTGCGGCTTCTCTGTTTCTCACTGGTGGAGGCACCTTACAACAAATCAGATATTTAAAATGATTAAAATCGGAAGAATTATTTTAATACGTTAAAAAGAAAAATCTGAGTGTCAGTGGCTCATGCCTATAACCCTAACTACAAAACAGGCTGAGGCCTGGAGGAGAGTACTTTGAAGCCAATATGCACAGAAAATTTCAGGGAGAAACTATCTTTAATCAAGCAGCCAAATGCTGGACTGCAGAGGTGACTCATGTGGTAGAATACCAGCAAGCAGAGTGGATATGAGGCCTTGAATTTAAGGACAGACACCAGAAGCAATCATTATCATTATTATCACCATCATCATCAACATCTTTAGGGAGGAGAGAGTGCTATTATTTCTTCTTACAGTTACGGCCCATGGAGGGTAAGGAAAACACATGAATGAATTTCTGAATCAAGAGTGTTCCTCAGGCAGCTCACCTAATTTGATGCTCAACTTTTCTGAAGTTACACAGCAAGTGGCTCTTTCTCCTTATATTAAGAGTCTCAGCTGGGCATGGTGGCTCACTCCTGTTATCTTAGCTACTTAGGAAGATGAGATCTGAGGATTGCAGTTCAAAGCCAGCCTGGGCACTAAAGACCATGAGACTCTTATCTCTAATTAAGCACTAGAAAACCGGAATTGGTACTGTGGCTCAAGGGATTAGGGCAGTAACCTTGAGTTAAATTGCTCAGGGACAATGCCCAGGACCAGAGCTCAAGCCCCAAGACCAGAAAAAAAAGCATCTCTGCTTGGACTTTGAATTCAATCCAGTTTTACTTGAATTAAGGCCAAGGTTCCTCTTGGAAATGCTTGCCACATTGAAGGCTACCAATTAAATTGTTTTTGGTTCTATGACTTTGATTTGAGCTCTTCTCTACACAGGGGTTTGAATTCAGAGCCTTGCTTTTAGTCAACTTGCTTGACTGTTACTATTCCACTCGATCCATGTCCACAGTCCTGCTTTTTGCTGATTAATTGGAGCTAGAGTATCACGAACTTTTCTGTCCATGCTGGCTTTGAACAATGATCCTCTGGGCCAGTGTTCTTGAGTAACTAGGATTATAGGTGTGGCCACCAGTGCCTGGCTTTACTATATATTTTACTTTTAGTGTCCAGGATTTTTCTCTCTCTACTGTGGTGTACAGGCCAGCTAAACACATTATCCATGGTAGGTATATGATAGTCACTCAGGTAACTCAGAATTGCCACTGTTAAATAAAAATCCTTAAAGATCATTGTTTTGGACTAAAATTCTTGTGCTAGACCCCAACAAATCAGACCGATTTAAAGTGGGGGCTCTCAGTATCAAATGGCAGGTAACCAAATTGAAACTTAAAAAAATTTTTTTGACAGTCCTGGGCCTTGAACTCAGGGTCTGAGCACTGTCCTTGGGCTTTCTCAAGGCTAGAGCTCTACCTTTTGAGCCACAGTACCATTTCTGGCTTTTTTCTATGTATGTGGTACCAAGGAATAGAACCCGGGTCTTCATGCACAGTAGGCAAGCACTCTACCACTAGGCCAAACTCCTGGCCCCCAAATTGAAATTTTAAGGATTCATTTAGTTTCTGAAACTAGACCAGCTCTTTCTGAAAATAAGGGATTCTGTACAGCTTTGGGCTCCCTTTCCTTTAATGCGTACAAAAAAACAAAAGTAAAATCCAAAAGTCAATTGATATTACCCAATCCATTTTTCATTGTTGTTCATGGAGTCTTTGTTTTCTTCCTCTCACTGTAGAAACCCTTATATCTGGCTCATTATATCCGGGAGCCTGGAGACTATCCCTATTCATGGACTACAAATAACAGCCAGAGAGATGCAACAACTAGGTTCTAATTGTCTCTCTTGACATCTTAATCTCTTCCTGGGTTTCTGGAGTCAAGGCAAAGCAGAGTTTGCACTAAGAGTAAATACGCTCAGCTCGGTAATTGTCTCTTATACAGCTCTTCTGAGAGATTTCCTTAATAATGTGTAAAAGCAAAGGTGCATAATGAGAGATCTGTGAGACTCTTATCGCTAATTATTCACCAAAAGCTGGCAGTGGATCTGTGGCTCAAGTGGTAGAGTGTTAGCCTTGAGCAAAAAACTCAGAGACCTGGGAATTATTTCGACAGGAAAGGTTGTGTTGTTATATACTAATGATTGCAGTGGGTGTTGTTTACCTGCTTAACATTATGAAATTATTATACCCCAACCCCAGAAATAAAGTCAACATGAATACACAGTTCTGTGCAGAATCTTTACATTAATCAGCTCAGGTAGGCATTGTTGTTTATTTATCAAAAGAGGGCATGGAGGCCCAGGGAAGTCCAGTTCTTCACCTAAGCCAAGCCAGAAGGAAAACACTTAGCATTGCACACTTATTAGTCTCCAATATTCATTATTTTTTCATACCATGTTACTCCTGAGAAATCATGCATGTTTTAAAAATAACTCAAGTAGGATTTTTTTTCTTTGCTTTCTGGTAGATGATATGAAATTCCAAAGGTAAGACAGCCAAAATAGAAGCTAATTTCAAAAACAGTGTGGAGGAAACACAAATCAATAGTTTCACAATTAACCTAATGAGTTTATTCTCAGCATCTTAGGAGAGAAGTGGTTCCCTGCCTAGAAGCATTAGAGGCACCGGAGATGATGGCACTAAAGGAGGACTTATTTGATGGCATATTACTTTCTTTTCTTGCTTTTGTGGCAGTCTATTCTGGAGTAGACTTCCCATAAATGCTTCATGTGTGAATAGATAATTGTAGAAAGGCTAGAAATTGATTCCTTTTTGTTTCTTTTAAAGAACATGAATTTGAGCTTGCATGGAAAAATACCTTACTCTTCTCACACAGCGATAACATACTATAGCCTCTTGAGGACTGTAATAATACCGGTTGGTTTTCTCAAGAGTTCCAAAGCATGGCAAGTCCAAAATTAAACGTGTCATCTACTCTAGCTTCTGTGTGGTAAAGCTTCAAGTTCTGGTTTATTGGACACCATGTTTATGCTGTGTCCTTATTTGGTTTGTGTGTGTGTGTGTGTGTGTGTGTGTGTGTGTGTGTGTGTGTGTGTGTGTGTGTATGTGTGTGTGTGTGTGTGTGTGAGAGAGAGAGAGAGAGAGAGAGAGAGAGAGAGAGAGAGAGAGAGAGAGGCAGATACAGAGACAGACAGAGAGAGACAGAGAGAGAAGAGAGAGCATACAGGCAGTCTTTGGTCCTCTCTTAGAAAAACACCAATTCTGTTGGATTGGGGCCTCTCTTGCCTTAAGACCTCTTCTGTCTTAATTACTTCCCTATCCCAAATAAACCTACATCAGTGCCAGAGCTCTAGCAGTGTGTGTCTTGCCAGAATTGAGGGTGGGGAGGTACATGCATTTCATCTATAACATGAGAGGTAGATTTTAAGTTGAATTAATATATGACTGGGGGCCAGAAGCATGGCCTAGTGGTAGAGTGCCTGCCTAGTGTGAATGAAGCCCTGGGTTTGATTCCTTGGTGCCAAATACACGGAAAAGGCTTGGAGTTATGCTGTAGCTCAAGTAGTAGAGTTCTAGCATTGAGAAAGCTCAAGGACAGTGCTCAGGCCATGAGTTCAAGCCCTGGGACTGGCAAAAAAATAAAAGAAAGAAAAGAGAAGAGAAGAGAAGAAAGAAACATGCGTTGTGTGTTTTGATATATTGCAATATTCTGATCCTGACACTCTGGAATAAACTTTCTTGTTAGGTCTTGCCTCTTGATTTAATAAGGCAGAACACCCTGGATATCTATGAAAGCTTCCAGGAACTCTCTAGAAATACAGACTCACGCTATCAGTAAAGGTGGAGTCCTTGTATGAAAAATATTATCAGTACCTGGGGATGTAGGGTCTTGAACAATTACATTTATTTGGATCTCTAAACTAGATATGTGTTATGATGTCAAGGTTTATGGAGAAAGCTGTGAATAAATTGGAGATGAAATTCTGTTTTACTGTAATGGATCCATCTGTTATTTTTCATAATGATGATTGTGTTTTCCTGTGGGTGGAATCTTGAAGGAAAAGCGAAAAGTACAACAAACTGATATGGGAGTCTCATCTCCTTAAAAAGTTTTCTCTAGAGATAACCTAATGTTTATTTCAATGCTTTTTCCTAGGCACCAATTCGAATCTGTAGGGAAGAGAACTTCGCTAGGCACCGCTGGCAATTACTATAACCCTAGCTCCCAGGAGGCTGGGATCTCAAGACATATCTTTCAGATTTGTCTGCCAGCCCAGGCAGACAAATCATTAAGTCCCTTTGTTTATTTGTTTGTGACAGTACTGGGACTTGAACTCAGGGTCTGAGCACTGTCCTTAAGCTGGGGGCTAACACTCTAATAACTTGAGCCACAGTACCATTTCCAGATTTTTAGTGGTTAATTGGAGGTAAGCGTCTTACAAACTGGTAATATTTTATTCCATTCATTTCATCATTTCTTCTCTTGCTCTTTCTCTGTGTGGATTGTACATATTGGACATTTTCCTGAACTATTTTAGAGGAAGTTACTTGTACTATAGCCTTTAATTATTGAATTCCTGTATGTATTTCCTAATGATGGAAGGAATGGCCTTTAGACCACTGGCACATTTACCAACTTTATAAATATGTCCTGATATCTTCATCAAAATATGCTTCCATTCTGTCAGTTGCTATTATGATATACCTACTTTAGGATATTTCAATCCTCTCCAGAAAATGTTCTAAGATCAGGTATTGCAGTTAATTGTCACATTTTATTAGCCTTCTGATACTCCCTGCCATTTATTTTTTATGACACTGTCTGATTTCATTTTTCTTAGTATATTCGTGACATCTTAGTTGAAAACCAGATAGTGATCGCTGCATGGTTATTTTTCCTTGATATTCTATGTTAGTCCGTTGGTCAAAACGCCTATTTATATACGATGCCTTGCTGTTTTGTTATTGTCTTTCCCTGTTATAGCTTTAAGTTGGTCATTGTGATACCCTCAGCACGGCTGCTGCTGTTGCTGTTCAGCACTCTTTTGACTGTTCTGGGTTTTTTTGTGTGTGTTCCATAAGAGGAATTTTTCCACTAGTTCTTTTAGGATGTCATTGGATGGTGGTGGGGGTGATGGTGGTGGTGGTGGTGGTGGTGGTGGTAGTGGTTTGTGGCACTGGGCATTACTAGACAAGCACTCTACCACATGATCCATGCACAATCTTCTTATGTTATTTTCCACGTAGGATCTTGGATGACATTGAACCAAAATCTTTCTACCTCTGGGGCCAAGTATCATTTGAATTTTGATGCAGAGTACAACACATATGTAGCACACTTCTGGTAATATGGTCATTTTCATGATATTAATTCTGTTTTTCTGGGGAGATCTTTTCACGGTCTCGTTTCTTCTCCAATTTCTGTTAGGGCTTTCTAGTTTTTATTTGACACCTCTGCCTAAGTTGTTTTTTTTTTTTTGCCAGGCCTGGGTTTGAGCTGAGCACTGTCCTTGGACTTTCTCGAGGCTAGAGCTCTACCACTTAAGCCTCAGCACCACTTTCGGCCTTTTTCTATACATTTTCTATGTATGTGGTACCGAGGAATCAAACCTGGGTCTTCGTGCATGCTAGGCAAGCATTCTACCACTAGGCCAAACTCCTGGCCACCTCTGCCTAAGTTTATTTTGAGGCATTTTTATTCTTTTTCTTTTCTTGCCAGTCCTGGGGACTGAACTCAGAGCCTGACCACTGTCCTTGGACTTGTATGTGGTATTGAGGAATTGAACCTGGGTCTTTATGCATGCTAGGCAGGCATTCTACCACCAGGCTAAACTCCCAGCCCTATTTTGAAGCATTTTTTAAAGGCTATATTGCTGGGATACATTTTCCTGATTTCCTTCTCATTGAGGCCATTATTGGTATATAGAAAAGCTATTGATTTTCATTTTATTTTTTGTATTCTGCTACTTTGCTGAAATACTGTCCAGCATCTCCTATGAGGATAATTTGACTTTTCCTCTTCTGATTGGCAGTTCTTTTTTGCTTTGGCTGAAAGCATTACATTGAATAAGAGGGTGAAGAGTAAATCCCAGTATGTTAGTTCTGAGGTCAGGTTCTTCTAAAGTCTCACTGCTTTTCTTCATTCCATATAACATTGGCTCTCAGTTTGCTGTATATAGCCTTTATTTTGTTAAGGTCTGTTTCTTTTATTCCTAGTGTCTATAGGATTGTTTTTAAATCATCAAGGGATGTTGGATGTTATCAAGGTTTTGTCAACGTTTATTGAAATCATCACCTAATCTTGTGGCTGCATTACATTTATAAATTCATGTATGTTGAATAGTTCTTGCATCCTTGGAATAGAACATACTGATCATGATTGATAATTTTCCTTTTTATTGTCTTTTCTCTTTTGGTACTGGGGATGGAGCCCAGGACGATGCACTTGCTAGGCAAGCACTTTGCCACTGAGCCATATCCCAGCCCTAAGCTCTTTGTTTCACATGCTGTTGCATTCCATTTGCAGGTAGTTCATTGAGAAATTTTACATACAAGTTAAGGTCCTAGGCACAAGTTAGATCAATACATACTCACATAACAGCCAGAGTGATCTTAAATGAATATTGGATCACATATCTTCCCCTGTGAAAACTCTTTCATTTTTTTCTCTTCTTCTGTTATTTGTCCAAGACCTGAAGTTCATGTCACAGTCAAAGAGGCTCTGCAGGGTTCAGCTCCTGCTTCTCTCCATCATTCTCTTTGATCACATGACTCCTGGCTAATTCAGCTTAAGTTTAGTGAGAAAAGACACCTGAGTCTCTTTATTGTAATTCTTTGAAAATGGTGATCCTATCTTTGGGCTCTGGCCTTATTGCTAGGCCTCTTGAACTGTGTGTGACTCAGAGCAAAACTTCAATAAATACTTACCTCGTAGATGAAGGAATGAATGGATGAATTGTTGCCAGGCAATAACTGTTTGCTACCCAGAACCAAAATAATTTCTTCTGCTGTCTGTGGAGACAGCCTGCTTTGATGCATCAGAGTGTGCTTGGAGATCAAGGTCTGCCTATTACTTTTCAAGCTCACCCACACAGCTATTTATCCTGTCCATGATAAATTCAAGATTTATCTAATACAAGATGAAGTTGAAGTCCCACTTCCCTATTTCAAAGCAATGATGTAACCTTAAATAAAACTTCCAGCCTCTTAGACAAAAACCATTGTGAACCAGACACTACGTAAGTGTCTCCGTGTGCGTCAGTTGTGATTTGTTGGGAAGATGTATTGCGAGCTTGACTGGATGTCTCTGGGAACATGGCTTATGGTTAGAGGGATACCTCAGCTGAAATAAATTTAGTTAGTAGGTACAAACACGATGGCAAAGGTCCAAATATTCCTCCAGAATTCTTGTTAGATTATTGCCAAGTGTTGTAGATAATCTAGCCCCTTTACCAAAGAGTTAAGTATATGAGAAATGACAGCTGGTATTGAGATGTCACTGGAGGTTTAGATGGCATGGTGCTTCTTTTTATAATCGAGTTAGGCATGGATTAGCTAGTATAAGGCTAGATGTTCTATATAGAAATTATTATACAAAGAGCTTTATATATTCTCATTTTTTCCCCAATAACTTTTTCTTAGTGTGTGTGTGTGTGTGTGTGTGTGTGTGTGTGTCTCAGTCCTGGGGCTTGAACTCTGGGCCTGGGTGCTGTCTCTGAGCTTCTTTGCTCAAGGCTAGTGTTCCATCACTTGAACAAGAAGTCTGCTTCTGGCTGTTTTTTTTTTTTTGGTTGTGGCGGCTAATTGAAGAATTAAGGGTCTCACAAACTTTCCTGCCTGGGCTGTCTTCAAGCCATAATCCTCAGATCTCAGCCTCCTGAGCAGCTAGAATTGCAGGTATGAGCCCTTGGTACCTGGACCTGAACAATTTTTAATGTGTTTCTTCCTTTTCATGTAAGCATACGAAGTCCTCCAGTATTTTTCCACTGCATCTCCCCTCTTCTCCTACCTTCCCACCATGGGGCCTTCCTTCCAAGAAGTCCTCTGCTTTTACACTCAGGTAAATTTTTAAATTTAGGTCTAGATTTTGCATGTGAGAGAGAACTTACAATATTCATCTTTTTCAATCCAGTCAATAACTCTTAAAATATATTTTTTTTGGTGTTCTTTTTCTTTTGCCAATTCTGGGGCTTGAATTCAGGGTCTGGGCACTGTTCTTGAGCTTCTTTTGCTCAGGACTGGTACTTTACCACTTGAGTCACAGCACCACTTGCAGCCTTTTCTGTTTATGTGGTACTAAGGAATCAAACCCAGGGCCTCATGCATGCTAGGCAAGTATTCTACCACTAAGCCACATTCCCAGCCTTTAAGCATTCCAATTTTGAACTTACGTTTCTTATGAAACATTTTAGCATTCCATTGTCAGATAATATGCTACTGACTACTTGAGTTAGTAGTTAGTAATTTGCCATTAGTATTCTCTAAAGTACAAGGGCACCCTCATTTGAATATTTCATCATTAATCCTGAAATGTGTTCTAAATTGTATCAAAATACCAAGGTTGACCTTCCTTCCTTACTCCCTCCTTCCTTCCCTCCCCCCTTCCCTCCCTCCTTCCCTCACTCTCTTCTTCTCTCCCCCTTCCTTCTTCCTTTCCTTCCTTTCTTCTATCCTTTCTTTCTTTTGTTATGTGCCAATCCTCGGGCTTGAACTCAGGGCCTGGTTGCTGTCCCTGAGCTTCTTTTGCTCAAGGCTAGCACTCTACCATTTGTGCTACAGCTCCACCTATCTTTATGTAGTTTTTTAAAATATTACCACTCAACAATCAGTGTATGAATATAATGCATTTAATATTGTCAGCCCTTTCATCATTTTCCCCAACCTTCTCAACCTTCTACCTCCCCTGAATTTTCTTAATACTTAGGATATGTATTAAATTATATGGCTGCATTCTCCCTCCTCCCCGTTTCTCTCTTCTTTCATCTACTCCCCCTTAGTTCCAACTCCCTACCTTTCAAGTACCATTTTGTTGGCTGTGAGTTAACCTTTCTAAATGTATTAACTGAAATGGAATCTTTTCAGAGGAAATTCAAGTGGAGTAATTTCTCAACCTTTTGTCTTTACAATGGTTCTGCATGTTAAGAATGTGAGCTAAAAAATGACACGTTGGAGACAGCAGAGATGGCAATGAATTAAAGATAATCTGTAATGCTGTGTAATGATGCACTTTAGGATTTTTCACAGCATTGTCTTAGAATTTGCAGCTCCAACTTAAAAGTATTTCTCTTACTAAAATACTTAATGAAAGATACAACTATACTTGAAAAGTTTCATTTCTGAATATGATTCCAGTTGGCAAATTCACTTCATGATCACTGCACCCCAATCTTCAGTCTGTCCCCTCCATTTTAAGGTAGCATCTCACAATGTAGCCCAGACTATTTTTGATTTTGATTCTTTTGCCTCAGCCTTCTGAGTGCTAGGATTATAGGTATGTGTTATTACAGGTATGTGTGTATGGATAATATATGAGCAAGAAGGAGTTAATGTTAAGATGGAAGCCCAAACACAGGTATTTAATTTTGATCTCACTCTTTCTATAAGCCCATTAAAGCTGTTGCCTGTAAGTAAGTCTAAAAAAATAAAGAAATATGAATGACAGAGATCCCAGAAACAGAATAAATAATGGAGTGAAATCATTAAGAAAATCATTTGAGAAGGGAAAGAAACCACTGCAGTCCAGAGAAGTGGAAAGATTTGAGCCCACACTGAGGCTCATGGTTGTGCAACTTTGAGAGAGAAGGACAAAAAGAAGATTCCATTCCCCCCAAAGAAGCTGGTCATATACAGATGAGCAGGACATGACAAGGTGACTGTCTCGTAGGGACCAACGCGGTCAAATTCTGTAATGACAGGACTAACACATGGTCATATATGGACCTAAACTACAGTACCATTATGAGAACTATATAAGGACATTCTCTTCTGTAGACAAGCACTCAATCCCCCCAAACAACAACAACAACAACAACAACAACAACAACAACAACAACAACGAAATCCTAAATGCCTGGGGCCAGGAGTGTGGCCTAGTAGTAGAGTGGTTGCCTTGTATGCACAAAGCCCTGGGTTTGATTTCTCCTGAACTACATACATTAAAAAATGTTTGTGAAGTTATGCACCTTCTATCTGGTGAATATAATGTAACCCTTCTATTAATCACAATAAAAAATATTTTTTTAAAAGAAAGTATTTTAGGGCCGGGAGTTTGGCGTAGTGGTAGAGTGCTTGCTTAGCATGCACGAAGACCCGGGTTCAATTCCTCAGTACCCCACATACATAGAAAAAAGCCGGAAGTGGTGCTGAGGCTCAAGTGGTAGAGCTCCAGCCTTGAGAAAGTCCAAGGACAGTGCTCAGGCCCTGAGCTCAAGCCCAGGACTGGCAAAAAAAAAAAAAAGAAAAGAAAAAAAAAAGAAAAAAAAGAAAGTATTTTATTTTTATTTTTATTTTTTTTTAGTATTTTAAACTTAAAAAAAGTAGAAGTTAGAGATATTTCAAATCATGATTGGACTAGCAGGCAATATCTTCTGCTAAAATCAGATGATGCAAATTTGAGGGCAAATGAGATAGTTCCATTTTCTTCAAATACAAAAAAAATCTTATTGTTATGTTAAGATATGGTCATGAAAGTATTTGTTATTTGTTATTCCTTCCTTTAGTACATGAAGCATGATTCTCTTTGGCTTAAGTGTGAGATCAAGTTGGTAATTGGCTGCTAACAGAAATATCATGAACTGTTAGTAAGTATGTGCTATTATTACGTTTCTTTTTTTTTTTTTTTTTTTTTTGCCAGTCCTGGGCTTGAGCACAGGGCCTGAGCACTGTCCTTGGGCTTTCTCAAGGCTAGAGCTCTACCACTTGAGCCTCAGCACCACTTCCGGCTTTTTTCTGTGTATGTGGTACCGAGGAATCGAACCCGGGTCTTCATGCATGCTAGGCAAGCACTTTAACCACTAGGCCAAACTCCGGGCCCTATTATTACGTTTCTATAAAGAGTGATTTCATAGTAAGAATCCTTAAAAGGTGTCATCTTGAAAATTATGAGAAGGGGGGGTATCAATGTGTGAAAAGTAATGCACCTACTACCTGGTGAATGTAACTGTAACCCCTCTATATATTACCCCGGCAATAAAAAATAAAAATTAAAAAAGAAGAAAGCTCAAGGACAGTGCCTAGGCCCTGAGTTCAAGCCCCAAGATTGGCAAAAAAAAATCCTCAATGCCTTTTTCAGCTAGGCGCTGATGGCTCATGCCTATAATCCTAGCTATTCAGGATGCGGAGAAGTAAGGATCTTGGTTTGAAGCCAGTCCAGGCAGGAAAGTTTTCGAGACCCTTGTCTCCAGTTAAGCACAAAAGACAAGAAGTAGAGCTGTGGCTCAAGTGGTAGAATACTAGCCTTGAGCAAAAGGAACTCAGAGATAACATCAATGCCCTGAGTTTGATCCCCAGGAATCACACACACACACGCACACACACACTTTTCCCAAATCCTTTATTAGGAAGGCAAGCTCTGTCTAAACTGGAGAGCAAACCCAGAAAGTAGATGCAGGAAAACTCATTTCAACTTTGGAAAGAGACACAAACAATGTGTTCAGGAGCTTCCTGAGGAGAATCTCATGTGCACAGACTTGGAGCAGACGCAATAACCAGGCCACACTGGAGCAGGCGATTTGAAGCCGACCCCTCTCATCCACTTACCTGCCAGTGCCATGTGGGGCTCTGCTATCCTAAACCCTTAACCTGCATTAGTGAATGCTGCTTCAGTTCAGCAGATATCACGCTGGCAGAGAAAGGATTAGTCGCGCATGATCGTACATTCATACTTCCAGGACAGTGAGGCATGCGCTTAATTGACAGATTGGATAAACTGCTGAATTTCCTCTCCCCTCCCTCCTCCTTACTCTTAGTGGGGAGGAGCTCAGAGCATGGAACAATGGGGTTATTATTCACAGAAATGCTAAATCCATAGAAGGCTAAATTTGGAGATTGGTGTGTGGAGGGTGAAGATAAGGAGGGGAGTTCATCTTGGACATTTGAATGTTGTACATACACTAGAAATCTCATTCACTGCATGAGTCAGGAGTCTGACAGATCTGACTCACAGGAGAAATTCATGGATGCCATTTTTTATGCCCATTGTCTCTGTCTCTCTCTGTATATGATATATGCAATATATAGAAATAATATACAATCTTATATTCTATATTATGCATTATATAGCATATATGCAATATAATGCTATATATGCAATATGTCATATATAAAATATACAAAGAATATATTATATTACATATATGTCAAATATATATATATTGTGTATATAATATATATACACAATATTATATAGATAATGTGTGTATATGTATATTTGTGTGAGTCTTGGGGTTTGAACCCAGGGTCTGGGTACTGTTTCTAAGTTTCTTTTTTTTTTTAATATTTTTTTTTCCTAAGTTTCTTTTGCTCCACTGTGCTATATGAATCATAGCTCTAATTCCAGCTTTTTTTTCTTTAAGGTAGTTTATGGGAGCTAAGAATTTCATGAACTTTCCTGCCTGAACTGGCTTCAAATCTTCATCCTCAGATTTCAGGTTCCTGAGTAGATAGGATTACAGGCCCTGAAGGCATCCAGCTTTATTATAATTCATTTTTAAGCAAAAAGTCAGATGATCTTGCTCTTACCCATACATACCACTAACATCTCTGTTCATCCTCTATTGCTGGCTCCACTGGGGGAAGACATTGTTTTTACCAATGGACCCATTCCATCCGGAATGTCCCCTCAGAGCTGGTGTTTGGCACAGTCAAGCAAAAAAGAAAAAAGTGAAAACAATCCACTGTTTCTGATTATCTTTTTGTGGAATATCTAATATTTAGTTGATAATGAAGTTCTTCATTGATTCCCAGAACTTCCCAGATAGCTGAGGAAACTCTCGGAGAAGCGGAACTGTGACCAGGCCCCAGACCATGTTCAATTCATCTCCCTCCTGTGGACAGAGCCATTTTCTTCCACAGATGAGTTTATACTTTCGATTACTTTTTGGAAGAACTGAACACAATCTAAAAACTTTTAGATGGTAATATAAGCCATAAGGAAAGGGAAAAATTATTTGGTCATGCAGTCAGACAAGAAGACATTTAAGAGATAATTGGGAGAACTTCTAAGACATTTGTCATCTTCCATTGCTTTGTTTACATGACAGACTCAGGAGTGTTTGTTATCATTATTCTTTGTGTGTGTGTATTCTGGGGCTTGAACGCAGGGCCTTAGGTGTTGTTCCTGAGCGTTCGTGCTCTTTGTGGCTTGAGCCACAGCTTTACTTCTATCTTTTTCTTTTTTTTCCCCTTGGGTCCTCGGGCTTGAATTCTGGGCCTGGGCACTGTCCCTGAGCTCTTCAGCCCTACCCCTTGAGCCATAGCACCATTTCCTATTTTCTAATGGTTAATGGGAGATAAGAATCTCATTATCTTTAGTGCCTGGGCTGGCTTTGAACCATAATTCTCAGATCTCAGCCTCCCGAGTAGCTAGAATCACAGGGGTGAGCCACTGGCACCTGGCTGACTTTATGCCATGGTCTCCATGGGAGATTTATTTTACTCAACAATTAAATTTTAAAATGATCAAAATGGTGGATAGCAAGTCACACACACACACACACACACACACACACACACACACACACACACACACACACACACACAACTCCCAGAGTTGAGAGGTTAATGAGAGACTGAGATTGAGATTCCCCTGAGGACTGAGGACTGAGAGCTGCCTGAAGAGGGGGGATTCATCTTCTTCATGCCATTGTGATAAAGGTTACTAAACTAGCTGAGAGAAAGAACAAGAGTCCTGCATGAAGCAGAAAAATGGGACAACAAATGGAGACAGTTCATTCCCCAATCCTTTCTGGAACATGTAGAGTTACTAGCAGAAAGAAATGGATGTCTAGAGAAATCAGAAGGCTTATCTGGAGGGGTCTAGGATATGAGATGTCATGTTAGGAGATACAATAGAATATTAGCATCCACGAATATCGTTATGCTATTTGGCATTTAGGAGTGGGCGGGAAGAGTGCATCACTCTGATAATAAACTATCACCAACATCTGTAGCTTCAAATAGCAGTTATTTATTTAGCTCCTGGCGTGGTGAGAGGCTCAGGGCAGTTCTGCTCCTTGGTATCTCTGCAGTCCAGAGGCACGCTGCCTCTGCCTCCCTATGGTTAGATCAGTTCAAGGTGATCGGTTTGCTCCAGCTTCTTGATATGCATTGTGTTACATAGAGGAGGTACACTGTTAGAACCCCGCCCCTGCACACACCATATCTGACTACGTTTGTGTATGCATGGATGGGATGGATGAACATAATCTCATATACATTCATATCTATTGCTAATTTACATCCAACTCCCACATGGGAGAGAGAACATGCTTCCTTTGGCTCTTTGAATATGACTTACCTCACTTAACATAGGTTTTTAAAAAAAATTTCCATATTCATTCATTTCCCTGCAAATCATGTAATATTCTTCCTGGTGGAGGAGTAAAACTTTAGGATAATCTCCATCTCTGCATCATCTACAGCCATACCTATATAACATACAACAAAATATATAGAATTATGCATTGTATAACACATACAAAATTATTATATTATCAGAGAATATATCATAGTTTATCTACACATATGTGCACACACATATCATATATATAAATACACCTATATACATATAATCATAGTTTTTTGATCTCCTACTCCATTGTAGGGAATCTTGGCTCTAGGATGTTTCAATAACTTGGTTATGGTGAATAGTGCGGTGGTAAACATGGATGTACAATTGTCTTTACAATAGCCTTTCAGTTGCATGCCCCAGAGAAGATGGACTTAAAAGTATCAATTGGCCTTGGCCAATTACAACGTCTTCTCAACTTCATGGCCTCTCTCCATGAGTTAAATTGTGCTGCTTTATTAGAGGAAAGATTGCAGTGATGTTTTTAGAACTAATCTACTGTACAAATGTCTCTGTCTTTCCCAATTGCTCCCTGCCTACTTACACAGCCTAAAGGGAGGGCTGGCAATAAATCTTCCCCACTCAAGTGTTAAGTGACACCCTCTGGAGGAGAGAGTAATGGATTTGAACTATTTTAAGGTTTGCTGGGAAATAAACACACATTCTAGGAAAGTGCTCTGCTATTAAGTGCCAGTACGTGGTCTTCTAGGTGTCTTAGTACTTAAAAGGTACTTAATAAGGTAAGCTGGTATATAATAAGATGAGGATGTATGTTATTATCACTTAGGAACATCAGAAGAGGCTAGGATGTAGCTGAGTGGTAGAGTGCCATCTACGAGGCCCTTCTCCATAAATAACAAAGTTTAAGAACACTGATCATTATCTTTTAATGTAGAAGTTAATGGACATGTTTAAGGTTGTTATATAAATGAACATTTTTTAATACCAGGAGTATTTTACGAGTTATTTAGAATTGGCCATGAAAACTAGAAATAATAGTTCAGGTGGTCACTTCTGGGAACTGGTTTAGTATGTGGGAAGGAACATGAAATATTTGTTTGATGATCTTATTACGGGCTTTTTGCTATGATATGCATATCTCTATATAATTAACATATAATTAGCACTATTCTTGGATGTGTAAGTACTGAGGACTGAATTCAGGGCCTGTGCGCTGTACCTCAGCGCTGTGTGATACCATCTGAGCCATCCCTCCACTTCTGGCTTTCTTTTTGCTAGTTAATTAGAGATAAAAGACTCATGAACTTTCCTGACTGGGCTAGCTTTGAACTGTTAATCCGTAGATCTCAGCCTCTTAAGTAGTTAAGACACTTTGTTAACCATCCCATCACATGGTTTTACCCTTTTTTTTTTTTTCTTTTTTGGTTGGTCGTGGGACTTGAACTTAGCCTGTGTGTTGTCCCTGAGCTCTTCAGCTCAAGGCTACTGCCCTACCCCTTGAGCAACAGCACCACTTCCAGTTTTTTAGTGGTTAATTGGAGATAAGAATCTCAGAAACTTTAGTGGGCTAGCTTTGAACTGAGATCCTTGAATCTCAGCCTCCTGAGCGGCTAGGATTAAGGTGTGAGCCACTGCATCCAGCTTTAATTACCACATTTTAGACTAAAACTTTTGTGCTGAAAACTTATATGTTTGAACCACTTTATTTTTAATTGTGTGTTCTTTTTTTTTTTTTTTTTGCCAGTCCTGGGCTTGAGCTCAGGGCCTGAGCACTGTCCTTGGACTTTCTCAAGGCTAGAGCTCTAGCACTTGAGCCTCAGCACCACTTCCGGCTTTTTTCTATGTATGTGGTACCGAGGAATCGAACCCGGGTCTTCATGCATGCTAGGCAAGCACTTTAACCACTAGGCCAAACTCCCGGCCCCGTGTGTTCTTTTTTTAACACAAAGTAAGACATCATTTATATCCATCATTCTGGTCATTTTCATTTTCTTTTTTTAAGGGCAGTTCAAATATTACTTGGAATCAATCTTTATACTCCTGATCAAATAAGAATGTTTTATTATTACCCAACTTCATGTATTCATGCACAGTCTTTCTCACTCCCAGGATGGAAGCAGCAACTGTGTGTGTGTGTGTGTGTGTGTGTGTGTGTGTGTGTGTGTGTGTGTGTTTGTGTGTGTCCATGCGCCTGTGCACTCTAGTCCTGGGTTTGAACTCAGGGCTTGAGAGCTGTTGTTGAATTTCTTTGGCTCAAGGCTACTTAGCACTCTACCACTTGCCCCACAGCACCACTTCTGTCTTTTCTCTCTTCTTGTGGGTCATGGGGCTTGAACTTGGCCTGGGCGCTGTCCCTGAGCTTTTCAGCTTAAGGCTACCGCCCTATCCTTGAGCCAAGCCCCACTTCCCATTTTCTAGAGGTTAATTGGAGATAAGAGTCTCAGGTCCTTTTGTGCCTGGGCTGGCTTTGAACCTTGATCCTCAGATCTCAGTCTCCTGAGAAGCTAGGATTATAGGCATGACCCACCGTGCCCAGCCAGTTCTGGCTTTTTTTCTGAGTAGTTTTCTCAGTTTCTGCCAGGCTGGCTTCAAACTGCAGATCTCAGCCTCCAAAGTAGCTAGGATTAGAGGTATGACCCATCAAAGCCTGGTGACATTTTTTAAAAATCTTTTCCCACATACTTAGCAAAATTCTGGCACCGTTGGTGATTATAGTGGTACAACAACATGTGTTTCTCTGTTCCCTTGGATATGACCCTACTGCAGCTGAGGAAGAGATTCTGTCTATCAAAGGCTCTATCACTGCAAGCTCCTCCACAATTTGTGGAAGTCCTCTGGTGGCCAGGCTTTGACTTCCCACCTGCTGCCTGCCAGAAACAAAGTCCGTGCGGTTGACTCTCTCCTTCTTGTTCCTTTAGGGTATGTTCTGTGCAGTCCCACGTTCTGGCAAATGCTGACTCTGAGGTTTGTGAAGCTCACACAGCAACACAATTGAGACAGCCAATAGGATGGCTTGCACTGGTTTCCATCATTCCATTATGATACTTTCTTTTTAGTGACGAATTTTTGTATTGGTACTGGGGCTTGAACTAAGGGCTTTTTACTTGGAGCTATTTTGCTGAAGACTGGTGCTCAGGGGGAGGGGGATTGGGAGGGAAAACTGGAGAAAATGAGGAAGGGGTGACACTGTTCAAAGAGAAATGTACTCATTACCTGACTTAGGCAACTGTAACCCTCTGTACATCACCTTCACAATACATTTTCTGAAACTAGAAAAAGAAAGATTATATATGTATGTATGTATATATATATATATATATAATTCTCGCCGGGAGTTTGGCCTAGTGGTAGAGTGCTTGCCTTGCATGCACGAAGACCTGGGTTCAATTCCTTGGTACCACATACATAGAAAAAAGCTGGAAGTGGTACTGAGGCTCAAGTGGTAGAGCTCTAGCCTTGAGAAAGTCCAAGGACAGTGCTCAGGCCCTGAGCTGAAACCCAGGACTGGCAAAAAAAAAAAAAAAACTAGAAAAAGAAAGATTCTCTATTAATATTGATATAGTGTTATATAGAATGATACACCAAGATATGTGCATAAGCATAAACTTCCAAATGTATATAAAACATTGATCTATTACAAAATATAAAAATAATTTAATTTTTAATTTTTAATTATTTTTGTCAGTTGTAGTGCTTGAACTCTGGGCCTGGGCACTGTCCTCTTCAGCTCAAGCTACCTCAAGCTACAGTGCCTCTTCTGGTTTTCTAGTGGTTAATTGGAGATAAGAGTTTCAAGGTCTTTAGTGCACAGACTGGTTTTGAACTGCAATGCTCAGATCTCAGCCTCCTGAGTAGCTAGGATTACAGGCGTGAGCCACCGTGCCCACCTTAAATAAAATTTTAAAATTAAAATTTCACAGAAAAAATAGACTGGTGCTCTATTATTTGAGTCACAGTTTTATTTTTGGCTCTCTGTGTGTGTGTGTGTGTGTGTGTGTGTGTGTGTGTGTGTGTGTGTGTTTAATTGGTAACAAGAGTCTCATTTATCCTCAGATATTATGAACCTAACTACTGGCTTTTGTATCAGCATCACAGAATGCCACAAACAAACTTGACTAAAACACGATTGTCACCATGTATTATGGTCAAATCATCCAAAACAAAAGTAAATCCAAGACAAAGAAGGCTTAAAAACAAATCATATTTGGGAATCCCTCACTAGGCTAAAGCCAGATTTCTCTGCTTGCAGCAGCATGGGCTAGAGGAGATGGGAGAATAGACTGTAAATGTAAAAGGAAAAAGAAAAATCTGCCAGCCAAGTCAAACATTTCCAAACTTAAGCAAAGATGGTTTTCAGACATGAGAATTCTGTATCTAAAATCAAAATTCAGCCTTAACATTAGGTAAGGGAATGAATAAAAAGCAAACTTTATTAATACAGAAAACTACCAAGTGAGAGAGAGGAAGGAAGGAGAAAACATATTCAGAACAATAAAATTAACAATGTGACAAGTCTTTACCTTGTCAATTATAACCTTGAATTTATTTCATAGAATTCTCCAGTTATTTCACCAATAAACCACACACACACACACACACACACACACACACACACACACACACACACAAAGAAATATTGAATATAAGGAAATAGAAAATAATAGTCCTCACAAACAGAAACCCAAAGTGAGATGGAGTAGTTGTTTCTATCAGGAAAGTAGTCTTTAAGTTAAAAACTATAAAAGAAATAAAGAAGGATACAATGTCATGATCACTTGATCTGTTTAACAAGAGGTACAACAATTACAGATGGATGTACCCCTTTATCAGAGCATGCAATTGTGCAAAACAAAGAGAGACAGCATGTAATGCAGCATTTGTGGGGAGACTCAACATCAGACTTAGGTAAACAAAAATCAACAAAGGAACATCAGAGTTGAACCATATTGTCACAGCAGGCGATCGCAACAGATGTTTATAGGGCATTTCATTGAATAACTGTGGAATACATATTCTCCTCTGTGCAGAGAACAGTTCCCAGCACAGATAATACATTAGACTCTGGAGCAATTGCTGGCAAATTTGAAAAAATAAAAATCATATCCTATGTTGCCTCTGATCATCATGTAATAAAAGTCAAAATTCAGCAACACAACCTCAGAAAGTTTAAAAACACAATGTCAAACCATTTGGCATTGATCAGTCAAAAGGAACAAGAAATGATTGAAACAAATGAAATGGGAACATAGTAGCCTAAAACGCAGTGTTAAGAATAAGCTTTGTAGCTGCAACGACCTGCATTTAAAAAAAAAATAGAAAGGTCTGAAGCAAGCACCTCAGGGAGTTAGGAAATGAGTGGCTGGTGACTCACATCTGTAATCCTATCTACTCAGGAGGCTGAGATCTGAGGATTATGCTTTGCAGCTGGCACAGGTAGGAAGGTCTGGGATACTCATCTCTAACCACAACAACAACAACAGCAACAAAAAACAGAAGTGGAGCTGTGGCTCAAGCAGTAGAATGCTACCTGTGAGCAAAGCAACTTTAGGGACAGCACCCAGGAGTGGCACAAAAACTAAATAAGTAAAGATATAAAAGCAAACCTTTGTCAGATGTTGACCTAAGAAAAAGGAGACCTAGGCGAAGGGTAAGGCAAGGTAAGGGATCAAGTTTGCCTCATAGAAGTTGGCAGAATACAGGATGAATTTGGAGACATGGACACAACTCAGATTGGATATGAATTTATCAGCCATTTTAATGAGTTCAAACATTATTCTAAATAAACTGGAAAAGCATGGTATAATGTTATTTGCATGTTTCGGTTGTTCAGATTTTAATCAACTGTTCAAGAATAAGGAGATGGAACTAAGAGCTGGGGCTATGCGTGCGTGCGTGCGTGCGTGTGTGTGTGTGTGTGTGTGTGTGTGTGTGTTTGTGTGTGTGTGTGTATCACTGTTGCCTCTTTGAGTTCTGAGTCAGCCAGATAAGTTAATGTGAAAAGGACAAGAGGGAAGCTTTCAGAACATTGGGTCTTCTACCCAGGAGTAGATTGGCAGTGATTTGCAGGAATGAGTCACTGGGACAGGGGAGTGGTGGAGAGGACAGTTCACTGCTGGTCTCAGAAACAAATGCAGCTTCTTAAATGTAATCTGAACCCAGAACAGAATTTCAAAGGACCAGGTTTGAGGATTGATCTGGGAGACACCAGTAAAGAAGCATCCTGTGTAGTACTCTGGGAACAGGATGTGTCGTGAGTTGTGCTGACGCTTTCTGCTTCATCGAGGGACAGTTTTGGGGTTCTGGGTAAACCTGGAAGCAAGGAGCTTTATGTGTCTGTGAGAAATCACTAGTTGAGGCCTGGAAAGATCTGGAGGAGTGGTGGCGGAAGGCACAAGATTAAGGGTCTTCATGTAGTGAGTTCCCACTCACCAGAGGGATTCTGTAACCCCTGGTGGGATTTTATGACCTCCACACTGTTGCTCCTTTAAGCTCGTTGCCCTCTCAAGGCTTCTACTTGGGGGGAACTGTCATTCGCTTGGTATAATCCTAGAAGGACTATAAAAGAATGAACAAGATCCTGATGGCAGAGCTTGGATCTGTGTCTTCTTCCTCTTTGTACTCAAGGGGAATCTCCATTCCCAGGACTGAGAAGACACTCAAAAGTCTTCAGTATCCAGTCACTGGTGCCTCTTGCCTGAAATCATAGCTACTCAGGAGATCTGAGGACAGCAGAGGGAAATCAGCCAGGCAGAAAAGTCCACAAGACTCTTAATTTCCAATGAACTCCTCCTTCCAAATCCCCACAAGTATTACTGTGGCTCAAGCCTGAGCAAAAGAGCCAGGGACAGCGTCTAGGCTGTTCCTGAGTTCAAGCCCCTCTACCAACCATTTTTTTTTAATAAAGCAGGGCAGAGAGGAAAAACACAGGTATGGAGCAGTAAGAAGAATATAAATTGAAAAGTAATGATGATCCTTTACATAGGTTTATGGATCATGTGACCTTGCTTCCATCTCCTTTGGTTCACCTTTCAGTATTCAATACACAGTACTCTCTGCCATTTGGTGTGTTTAGAGAAAAATCTTTCCTTAAGCTATTATTTTCCAAGCGATATTTCTTGTGCATGTAGTTTGTGGAGGCCATGCAAAATTGAATAAAAGGACCAATGAAACAGATCTGCCTGCAAGTAACTCAGACTATGGTCGGAGCACATAAACTAGTCATTTTTTTTGGTGATTGAATCAGATTTGAGCTGGAAGCAGCATATGCGCTATGTCTCTAAAGGAAAGAATGTTTTCTTTAGGCAAGGTGGGAGCTGGTCCTCTGTCCTCACAGGCAGACAGTTCATCTGAGGTTCAATTTCTCCTGAGTACATTAGGCTAATTGCATGCTTCTCTATTGGAGCCTGTCATATTTTTTTCCCTGGTTTCTAATTCTCTCTTTAACCAAGGATCTCCCTTTATCAAAGGCAGCTACACACTGACAAATGGTGCTACAACCTATTTTCCAAGCTGCAGCTGCTCCTTCCCCCCATCCCTTCCCTTCCCTTCCCTTCCCTTCCCTCCCCTCCCCTCCCCTTCCCTTCCCTTCCCTTCCCTTCCCTTCCCTCCCCTTCCCTCCCCTCCCCTCCCCTTTCCTTCCCTTCCCTTCCCTTCCCTTCTCTTCTTTCCCTTCCTTCCCTTCCTTCTCTTCCTTCCCTCCCTCCTTTCCTTCTTTCTTTCTTTTTCTTTCTCTCTCTTTCTTCTTGTTCTTCATGTTCTTCTTCTTCCTTTTCTTTGGTCCTCCTCCTTCTCTTCTTCCTTATCCTCTTCCCACCTCCTCCTTCTCCCCCTCCTTGTCCTCTTCTTCCTTTTCATTCATTGATTGTCAGTATCTTTCCTTCCATCCATGATATTTGCTTTATATGTCATCTCTGTATTCTACATCCCATAAAACCTGGGTTCAAGTAATTACAACAGAAAACACCCCCAAACATATGGATTTCAAAGAAGACAGCCAATACCAAGTATGGGCAGAGATGCAATGCAGCCAGATTCTGGTAGGTTTGCCAAGCAATGGATCCACTTTGGAAAGAAGCAGCATAATCCCTCAAAACACTGAAGAGCATTAGAAATTCCACTCCTACACATATGTCGAAAGGAAGAGAAAAATTTTGTGCGTGTCCACACCCACCCACACCTAGCTGTATAGGACTGTCCATGGGACCTTATCCGTTGTAGCCCCAAATAATGACTAGATAGATGCATATGGTGCATTTATGTAATGGAATATTATTCAGGAATGAAAAGGAAGAAACTATTAATGTATGCCAAGTATGGATGCACATTGAGAATATTACATTAATTAAAAAAAAAAGGTAGTCACAACAAGAATGGCCAAGATTTTGAACTCAGACAATGACAGATGCTGGCGGGGTTGTGGAGAAAAAGGAACCCTACTGTACTACTGGTGGGAATGCAGACTAGTTCAGCCACTCTGGAAAGCAGTGTGGAGGTTTCTTAAAGAACTGAAAATAGACCTTCCCTATGATCCCGCCATACCACTTCTGGGCATCTATCCTGAACATCATAACCCAAGATATGATAAGGACACCTGCTCAGCTATGTTCATCTCTGCACTATTCAGAATAACCAAGTGATGGAAACAATCCAGATGCCCTACTGCAGATGAATGGATACAGAAAATGTGGTATATATACACAATGGAATTCTACATAGCCAACAGACAAGATAAAATAATGGCATTCGCAGGGAAGTGGATGAATCTAGAGTGAATCATGTTGAGTGAGACAAGTCAAGACCTAAGGAACAAAAGGCGCATAATATCCTTAATATGTGGCTATTAAATCCAAAGAGTACAAGAGCGAGGACTCAATATCTGCATACCCAATGCTATGGACATGGTAATGGAAATATAAACATAACTATATAGACATAAAAACCTATGACTCTATAGACATAATGTTTTATTTCATAAATTAGTATGTTTCTATGACATACAAACCCTTAGCCTAATTTTGATTAAGTTTTAAATACTAAGTCCCAGTGATTGTAAATAGAGATTCCCTTCTTGAATACTTGTTTGTTAAACTTGTCATTTAAAATATGATGTAAAAATCAATGTTAATAAATTCTTTACTAAAAAAAGGTAGTCACAAAAGTTGCATGTTATGTAGTTGCATTTGCATTGCATGTTGAGAACAGGCAAATCTATACAGGTGAAGAATGGATTTCATGGCTGTTAGGTGGGGTAGAACTTTAGAAAACATGAGCCTGAAGTTTCAGGGACGAAGATGTTCTGAATTAAGATACTGATGATGAGGTTGTGCAATTGTGAGTATACTAAAAGCCATTTACCATTCTCTCTCTCTATTTCCTCCTTCCCCCTCTCTCTTCCTCCCTCCCTCCCACACCCCGTTCTTGCTGCTCCTAGGGTTTGAACTCTGGGCCTGGGTGGGGTCCCTGAGGCTCAAGGCTGGTGTCCTACCACTTGAGCTGCAGTGCGGTTTCCAGCTTTATCTAAGTAGTTTATTGGAATTATGAGTCTCATAGACTTTTCTGATCAGGCTGTCTTTGAACCACAATTTTTAGATCTCAGCCTGCTGAGTAGCTAGGATTGCAGGCATGAACCACCAGTGCCCAGCTCCAGAGCTTTCATTTAATGTGTGGATTTCAAGACTTGCCATGGTGTAGAGCTATTGTGTTGTACTTTGGCTTGGTTGACAACAACTAAACAATTAAGAATTCAAACTGTATGAAAGCAGGGTTCAGAAGACTGACTTGTTCTCCTGATTGTATTGTGAAAAGCCATGCCACATTATTGTTTATAAAATAATCCAGATCCAGTGAAATGGGGAAATGAGATAAGAGGAAAAACAAGCTCAATTCCACCATCAAAATCATCTCACTCTTCAAAAAATTTAAAATGGTTTGGGATCCGCGCTCACACCTGTAACCCTAGCTACTAAGGAGGCTGAGATCTGAGGATCACAGTTCACACTCAATTTGTCCAGAAAAGTCTATGAGACTCTTATCTCCAATTAACCAGAAGTGAAGCTATGGCTTGAGCTGGTCGAGTACGAGCACAGTGAGAGCACAAGGGCTCTGAGTTCTAGTCCCAACACTGGCAAGCACAATTTTTTTTCGTAAAATGAAATTGCCATTAACAATTTCAGCTCCCCATGGTAAATTTTACTAGTGACCCCTGTCTTTATAGTGAATTGATAAAGAAAATGCCAAACCTATTTCCAAAATAAGCCCTTTCATTCTAGAAGTGGCCAACACAACAGATATCCCAAACTACTTACTACTTGGCAGAGAGAATGGGGAAGATGTACCTGAGTGGAAGAGACTCAATCATGCCAACAGAAGAACATTGAATATTCGTAGAAAGCTGCAGAGTATGGAACGCTTTCCTCATTATAAGGTAACACAGCTGAGCTGCTGACGGAAGGAAACACCTGCTGTTATCTGTTCCATGAATGTGTTGTACAAGTTTAATAGAACCGATTAAAACATGAACTTGGATTTGTTGAATCGTATCAGGGGTATGATGGAACCTCTGTCCAGAGAAGAAAGACTAAGTACTGACATACTTGGGGGTTTAGTACTATTTCTCCCTAAATCTCCTAATGGGCTCCTGGCAAGCTTGCTCACAGATGTTGTTTATAGAACTAAACATCTTAATAAGTAGAGGTGACGGGCAATCAGGGTTGGAGGTGGGAATTAAGTTCAATCAGAGTAAAAGCAAAGCTGAGAATTGCAAATTGAAGTGTCTTTTTCTTTTGCATGCAGTTTTCATGAACAAACCAATCATGAAAATGCATTGGTAGAATTCTCCATGGAGCCATAATTGCGTGCCTTTGGCTAAGAGGAGAAGATAAGCCAGATTTTGATTGTCAGAATACATTTGTAACCAACTCCCCAGATGTGTTTAAGGACAGGTGTCAGGATGTACTGAGTTCCACGTGACTCCCTTCCCCTAAATGGGGTGCAGCAGTGGCTCAACTTGGTGCTCTTAGAAATGGTGGCAGGAAGCGGGTGTGGGTGGCTCATGCTTGTAATCCCATCTGAGGATCAAGGCACACACACACACACACACACACACACACTTACAATTATTGGTGATTGTTCAGCATCCATGTTTGTGGGGCCAGTATTCACGTAGTTTTCAAAAGGTAGGATATGCAAATAGCATTGGGTACCCCGATTTAACGTGTTTAAATGTGATTTGGGCCATAGGTGAGAGGTCAGCCATTGCCCTGAATTTTTCCTTGGCAGGTCCTCAGGTGAGCACAGGTTTTTCTTTTTTTTTTTCTCCACCAGTCCTGGGACTTGAACCCAAGGCCTGGACACTGTCCTTGAGCTTTCTCAAGGCTAGCATTCTACCACTTGAGCCATAGAACCACTTCCAGCTTTTTCTGTGTATGTGGTACTGAGGAATCAAACTCAAGGCTTTATGCTTTATGCATGCTGGACAAGCACTCTACCACTAGGCCACACTCCCAGCCATGAGCACAGTTTTGCAGATGTGGTTCTGTAGCTTCAGATGCAGGGTGTTCACACCCTGCTGTTGTCCTTAGCTAACACTTGCTGACAAAGCAGTGGTGGATTTCTAATTCTGTCAGTAGACTTCAGTAAAGGTGATACAGCACACATGTGTGCGCGTGCGTGCGTGCATGCGTGTGCGTGTGCGTGCGTGCGTGTGTGTGTGTGTGTGTGTGTGTGTGTGTGTGTGTTCTGGGGCTTGAACTCAGAGCCTGGGTGCTTCTTTTTTAAGCTTTTTCACTCAAGGCTCGTGCTCTACCACATGAACCTGAGCTCCACTTCTGGCTTTATTTTTCTCAATGTATTGGAGATCAAAGTCTCACAGACTTTCCTGCCCAGGCTGGCTTTGAACTGCGATTCTCAGATCTCAGTCTCCTGAGTAGCTAGGATGACAGATGTGACTCTCTGGTGGCAGGCATGTGATGCATTTTTAAATGCCTAATGGTTCACACATGGCAGAAGCAGTGGCTCTGTGAGTCTGAGCGTACCTAGACAAGGATTTGAGTGTCTTCACTAAACACTCATGGACTAGAGAGCAATTATTAATTTTATGGTCCAAGAGTGTGCCATATGTGGTAAAAGAGGGCTTGCCTAGCAAGCACAAATCCCTGAGTTCAAACTTCAGTAACTCCGCACCCACAAAAGTGAACACTTATATAAATGTTGCAGCTTAGTAATTGTTCTACATCACCTATCTGCTTGTCACTCTTTATACAGAACATTCATGCAGAGTTTTTGTTGCCAAATCTCATCTGTGTGGTCTCTAAATAACATAGGAATGCAACTAAAATTTAAACACCATTGAAATAGGAAGGATTTGTCCAATGCTCAAACATGATTATTGCTTTAAAGAAATGTTTTCTTCCCTACCCCTTTATCCTCCAACCAGAAAACCCAAAGCCACACAGGCAGAAAATTACAAACAGAAAAAATAATATGGATTTTGTAAAACTTGATGTAGGAGTATATTTTGTCTATATAATATATTTCCATTTGCATGCAAATCTCTCCATGGTGTGGAATTAATTCTGAGACTTTTCTAAATGTTATTTTAGTTGTTTCTTCCAGCACAAACACCCAAATGTGTGAACTGGCAAAGATTATGCTAATTGTAATCCTAGAGTTTGGATTAAGTCTTTTACAACTCATAAAGGCAGATGGATTTTTTTTTCTAAAAATGGAGGAGGAGGAGGCGGAGGCAGAGGCGGAGGCGGAGGCGGAGGAGGAGGAGGAGGAGGAAGAAGAAGAAGAAGAAGAAGAAGAAGAAGAAGAAGAAGAAGAAGAAGAAGAAGAAAGAAGAAGAGGAAGAAGAAAGGGGAGGAGGAGGAGGAGGAGGAGGAAGAGGAAGAGGAGGAGGAGGAGAAGAGGAAAGCTGGTATTATGGCTCTTGCCCATAATCCTAGCTACTTAGGAGGCTGAGATCTGAGGATTGTGGTTCGAAACCAGTCTGGGGTAGGAAAGTCTGTGAAATTTATCTCCAATTAATCATCAGAAAACAGGAAGTGGAGCTGTGTCTCAAAGTGGTAGCATTGAGCAAAAAGCTCAAGAATAGTGCCCAGGCCCTGAGTTCAAGTCCCAGGCTCGAGACAACATCCAGGCCCTGAGTTCAAGTTTCTGGATAGGTACACACCTACCCACCCACATACACATGCCCACTCACAAAGAAACAGTCAAATGTGTAATTTTCCAGAGGAGCATAGTAGAAGAAAATAGAGATTCATTAGTTTGTGTACACCCTTTTAAATTCTCGGGCTGCTCATTAAACAGATGAATGGAGTGTTTTTGAAGCAAACCATTCTGCTTATTGGATTTGATGATTATTGTGTGACTAATAAAATCTTTCCTGTTATCACTAGACTGGCAAATGTGAGCAAAATCACAGGTATATTTTATGAAGACACATGGAATAAAAAAATGACCTTTGGCAATAGTCAGAAAATTGAAAAGGTTACTTCTGTTTGTGGCAAAATTGACTCAAGAATGCAAATGTTACTATGTTCTCAGTGTCTCAAGGATCAAGGTCGTAGAAGAGAGTCACAATTCTGCCCCATGGTAAATGCCAGAGAGAAGCAAATCCACCCTGGGGTCAAAGTAGAGCTGTCACAGTAAGAGCAGCAGCCAAAGGCAGCTGGCTCACATCTGTAACCCTCTCTACTCCGGAGGCTGAGATCTGAGGATTTCCATTGAAAGCCAACCTGGGCAGGGAAGTCCAGGAGACTATTATCTCCAATTGTGGATTAGAGTATAATATTAGTATTGAACAAAAGAAGCTCAGGGACAGTGTTCATGCCCTGGGTTCAAACCCCAAGACAGACAGACAGACAGACAGACAGACAGACAGACAGACACACACACACACACACACACACACACACACACACACACACACACACAGAGTGTTCAAAGTGCAGATTGGTATCTTTACCCACAAAATTAGAAGCTTCCGTTCACCTACTTCTTTTGAAATCCAGGCGTATACTTTGACATTTTAATGTCTGACACAATAAGAGTCAAACATACCCTCCACCATCAGCTCTGTTCCTCATCCTTTCTCATTTCCTCTCCCTTCTTCTGAATGACCTTCTGCTCCTCTGTTCCAAGGACATCTTGCTCATCCATGTCCCCACGACCTCATTATGACTAAATCCGCTGAATACGTTTAGACATTTTCATTTATTTCTTGGCAGTGTTGGAGATGAGACAATTCCATAGTCTTTTCTTCTATCTACTGCTGGACTTCTCTCTTTTTCTATCTCCATCTCTCTCTCCTATTCTGTGTCTCTCATTCTCTTTCTGTCTCTCTCCCATTGTGTGTGTGTGTGTGTGTGTGTGTGTGTGTGTGTGCGTGTGTGTAATATTTGAAGCCATTTCAGAAGTTGGTGCTCTAACAGTGTCACCTCTTGTCTGACTTCAAGAGGAAGACTATACTATGAAAACTCTGCTTTCTAGATTAATCTTGACCCCCTTTGTATTTACTCAGCTTTTTAAACCACAATGCTTTTCTTCCTCCTGCTTTGACATTACTTTTCCTCCCATTAATCAAAATGCCTTGAAGTGATTCTTTTGAGTCATTGTTAGATTTGTGGTGCATTGCCTGGCACATGAGAAAGGTTGACTACATGGAGAGGCACACAAAAAGACTTGTAAAAAATGGTATTTTTCCTGCTGGTCCCGAGGCTTAAACTCAGGGCCTCAACACTGTCCCAGAGTTTCTGTGCTCAAGGCTAGTGCTCTACCATCTGAGCCACAGGTCCGCTTCCAACCTTTTGGTGGTTACTTGGAAATAAGTCTCATGGACTTTCCTGTCCTAATTTTGAACTGTGTGACCTTCCGATCTTAGCTTCTTGAATGGCTAAGATTGCAGATGCGAATCACAAGTACCCAGCTTAAATTCTATTTTATGCAATATCTTAGCTTCCTTTGAAGTAAAAGCCAAAGTGAAGGAGTAATTTGGGAGTTACTAATCGTAACTGAAATTTTAGATATTGCTATTGATGAGACCTCATCATGTTCTAGAAAAATCCCATGAATTTGTTGTCTTGGCTGACTAAAAGAGGGTGTTAGCCTGGAGAGAGGATGTGGATAGCAGTGGAAGGTAAACACATTCTGTTTAGTGACTGACATCTTTTTGCTTAAAAAATGTGACTCACAGTTAACTAAGATTTCTCCTGACACCACATTTTACAGCTTCAATTAACATACCTCTAAACAGTCCTAGGTGTGTCCCCCCCTCTCTCCCTTTCCCTCTCCCTCCCCTCTCCCTCTCCTTCTCCCTCCCTCCCTCCTTCCCTCCCTCCTACTCCCTCTCTCTCTCCTTTGGTTGTTGTAAATTTATTTAGTATTATTATAAAGATGATGTACAGAGGGGTCACAGCTACATAAGCCAGGTAAAGAGTACATCTCCTTTTGGACAATGTCAGCCCTTCCCTCACTCTCTTTCACTTTTCCCCTCCTGTCCCCATCCACAAGTTGTATAGTTCCCTTTCCACAGGGCGTCTAGTGTGGACCACTGCTGCATTTGTTCATCCTTTGTCCCTCCATTTCCGTGCCCTCCTTATCCTCCCAAAGATAGATGAATGAGCAGACAAAAAGAAAAGAAAAACAACAAAGAAAATGAATCTCGTGTTTCGATTTTCCAGAATTTATATAGATATTTTTGTTTTATTTTTAAGGAAAGGAAGAAAAGTGATGTTAAATAATTTTTAAGACCACCTTTATATCTTATAGAGACTCTAATGTACAGTGTCTGACTCCAAAGTCTCTGTATTTAATTACTAAAAATATTGAGGTATTGGCAGAGAATAACCTATTTAACAAATACTACACATAAAAATAAAATACTTAGCTGGGAGCCAGTGGCTCATGCTGTCCAGGTAGTTGAGATCTGAGGATTGTAATTCAAAACCAATTGGGGCAGGAAAGTCCATGAGACCCATCTCTCATTAGCTATCGAAAGACTAGAAGTGGAGCTGTGGCTCAAGTGGTAGAGTGTTGGGGTCCAGAAAAAATCTCAGGGCCAGTGTCTAGACCCTGAGTTTGAGCCTTAGTATTGGCACACATACATAAAAAATAAAGATAATTGAGCTGTAAAGGTTATGAAAAGTGAAAGGTTTAATATTTCTGATGATTTACTATGCTTATTTATGAACAACTTTAAAATTTACAACTCATGATGGAAGCCTGAGTTGGTTTTGTTGTGATAAATAGCATCTATTTTTTTCAATGCACAATAAAGTATGTAAATGTAGTACTTCATGAAATATAAATATCTGACAAGTAGATAAAAATGGTTCATCCTGACAGCATAATCAACAAATACTTTTTCAAAACGTCAATGGCAGTTTGCACAGAAATAGAAAAACTAATTCTAAAATTCATTTGGAAACCTGAAAGGGCTCAAATAGCCAAGCTATTTGACCAAGAAACATAAAATAGGAGGAATCATATTTTCCATATTTTAAATTATATTACAAAGCCAATAACCCAAACAAGTGAGAACAACACAACATGGGACAGACACAATCTATAGCCTAGAAATAAGCCAAAGGCATGCTAATCAGCTGGCTAGAGGCTCAGGATTACACCCTGGAGAGGGCAAGCCTTCTCAACAGAGATGCAAAGAGAACAGTACACACAGACTGAAGAAATGAAATGACCCCTAATCTTATGCCACACACTCAAAGCAGTTCAAAATGGAATAATGACTTAAACATAAGACCCCAAACCACCAAAGTCCAGAAATGAAATATGGAAGCTTCAGGGCAGTATTTCTTGGATCTGATTCCTTTAAAACTCAGGCAACCAAAGCAAACATAAACAAATGGAACCCCATTAATCCAGAAATCTTTTGCGCAGCAAAAGAACAGAAAAATAAAAACAAAAAACAGTCAAACTGACAGATTGCGAAAGTGGTTGCAAACCATATAACCAATCAGGGATTAAGGTCTAAAATACAGCAATGTTGCTAGTGGCTCATGCCTAGAATGCTAGCTGCTCCCCAGGTTATGATCTGAGGACCTCGGTTCAAAGCCAACTTGAGCAGCAAAATTGGTGAGACTCCTATTAACACCAAAAAAGCAGGAAGTGAACAGTTCCCATGCCTAAATTCAAGCCCCAGAACTGGCACATACACCTACCCCCACCCACAATCTAAAATATAAAAGATGTACTTACCACTCATAGCTAACACAACTCTTACAAACAGGCAGAGGACTGGAATGACATACAACCACAGGCTCTGCCCACCATAAATAGCAGAAAGAAAAAACCTGTAACATCACTTTGTGAAGAATTCCTCAGTTGGGTTTTTACTTACTTGTTGCTTTGAATAAATTATTTTACAAGCACCATATAGTTGGAGTGTTTATTTACTTATGTATGGATGTATTTATTTATTTGCAGAACTGATATTTAAATTTGCTATCATTAGAATCATATCTCTAGCCCATTTCTGCTTTAGCTATTTTTCAACTAAGTCATATTTATTGATTGATTGATTTGATTGATTGTGGGGACTTGAACTCAGGGCCTGGGCACTGTCCCTGAGGTCTTTAGCTCAAGGCTAGTCCTCTAGCACTTTGAGCCAAAGCACTACTTCCAATTCTCTGGTGGCTAATTGAAGATGAGTCACACAAATTTCCAGTCCAGGCTGGCTTCAAACTGCAGTCCTCAGATCGCAGCCTCCTTACTAGCTAGGATTATAGGTGTGAGCCACCAGGGTCCGGAGAGTCTCACTTTTGTTGGGCTACCAACCTTCTATTTTTTTTTTTGGCAGTCCTGGGCTTGAGCTCAGGGCCTGAGCACTGTCCTTGGACTTTCTCAAGATTGAGCTTTACCACTTGAGCCTCAGCACTACTTCTTTTTTCTATGTATGTGGTACAGAGGAATTGAACCCTGGTCTTCATGCATGCTAGGCAAGTACTCTACCTCTAGGCCAAACTCCCAGTGCCTACCAACCGTCTATTTACAAGTAGATGGAGTGACAGGTATACATGCTACCAAATCTAGTTTGAAGGCTGAGATGAGTTCTGCAAACATTTTGTCCAGACTGTCATTGGAACCCAGTACTTCTGATCTCTTCCTTCTGAGTAGATAGGATTATAGATATGAGCTCTGTGCCCGGATTAATTGTTACTTCTTAAACCCAGTTTCACAAATTGTATCTTGAAAGTCATTGTGTTAACATGTAAATATAATTACTGATGCATTTTATTTGCTTTTACTTTTGACATGTAACATTCTCAGCTTGAATAAAAAAACTTTATAACATTAAGAATCCTTATTGTGGAAAAAAGGACAAAACCTTGACTTCTATGATAACATTCTCTGCTGATTAAAGAGCTAGGTACCTGTAGCTCACACCTTTAATATTAGCTATTCAGGAAGCTGAGAGCTGAGGCTCATGGTTCAAAGCCTTCCTTGGCAAAGAAAGCCCATGAGACTCTTAGGTCCAGTGAATCATCAAAAAGTAGGAAGGAGGGCTGTGGTGCCAAGTGGTAGAGCAGTAGCTTTGAGCAACAAAACGAAACTCAGGGACAGTGCCAAGGCCCTGAGTTCAATCTCCAGTACTGGTACACATGTGCATATGCTCACACACGCGCTCTCGCGTGCATACACACACACACACACACACACACACACACACACACACACACACACACTAACTCCTGACTTCAAGCTGTAGATTTCTAAAATAACAATCAAGGCTGGCAAGCCTGGTGCCTGAAGGAAGTGTTCTTTCTGGATATAATAGACTCAACTTTAATGAGAGAGAGAGAGAGAGAGAGAGAGAGAGAGAGAGAGAGAGAGAGAGAGAGAGAGAGAGAGAAATAAATATACATAGGAGGCACAAACACATAGTTGCATAAACCACCAAGACATTTATATAATCTGTGACCAGTAGTAAAACAAATGGTATTATGAGTTGAACTAAATTTTGTTACTGAATGTGGATCAGTTTAGTAGTTTGTAAGACTCAGCTTTGCAAGTCTCAATGTCATAGATACCCTGTGAGTTGTTTGCTCCACATTCAGCATCCATTGTGGAGGAACAGCTCCCTACCACAGGCATGGTTCTCAGTTCTAATGTCTGGCTGGCAGGTGGCCAGACTTCCGGTGATTGCCTGATGGCATCTTTTCTGGTGAATTTTGAGTCGAAAGTGAGATGCATATAAGGCATGTAGGACACTTTCACACAAGTATGGAAATAACAGAATCTACATCCACAAAGAGAGAGACAGATGGAGGGAGATGATAGGCAAGGGAGAAAGAGAGGAGAGAGAGAAATTTAAAGCCTTCACGACTCAGTAGGGTTAGGGTGAGATCTGAGGATAACAATTCAAAGCCAGCTGGGCAGGAAAGCCTGTGAGACTCTTATCTCCAATTTACCATCAAAAAATTGAAAGTGGCGCTGTGGCTGAGTGCTAGCCTTGAGCACACCGAGGCTCAAGGACAGCTCCTAGGCCAAGCTCAAGCCCCAAGACCAGTGAGAAAGAAGAAGACAAAGAAGAAGAAGGAGGAAGACGAGGAGGAGGAGAAGGAGGAGGAAGAGGAGGAGGAGGAGGAGGAGGAGGAGGAGGAGGAGGAGGAGGAGGAATTCATGGTTTTTTCTGGAAAATGTTTGCTGTTCTGGAACATGGTGCTACATTCTGGAAAGGCAGGAAGTATAGTTTCACATTGGTACAGTTTTACTTCCTGGAAGAGGGAGAGGTACAGCTTCACATTTTGGAAGGACAAGAAATACAGTTGAGACCCAAGGTAGCATCAGAACTGAACTGAATGGATATGAAGCCAGGCACAACAGCCTGAATGAATGTACAGGTTTCAATTTTTTTTCAAGGCCTCACTCATGTGGAAACACGTACATCCTTTTGTCCAACACTGAAGAGTCTTTTTTCCCCGGGTCCCGGTTCAACATGTCATTCATGTTGGAAATGGAAGGACTTAGTGCAGCTTTGGTTATATTTTCCTAAGACCTGGACACAGAATTGAGAACTTAATAACTACCCTACCTGCTTTGTTATCCTTGGTGAAGCAGGCTGAGTAAATCACAATATCTAAGATGCTGAGCTGATTAGAAATCTCTGCTCCATGAAAGGCTTCAGTGACAACACATTTTTTTTTACTCTAGTGTATTTGTCAAAAGAGAGAAATAATGATACATTCTGTACCAAAAGGTTAGGAAAAAAAAGTCACAAAGAGGTGGGTAGGCAGGCACAAATTTCAGATGACATTGTGATGGAAAAAAAATCCTTCAGAAAAATCAGTATAATTTCAAGCTTTTAGGATAGTTTTTAGTTGTTTTTTACATTTATTTGTTTATTTTTGTTTCAAAGGTTTCTTGTTTCTCAACTCATATTCATGTATTTAAATACAACCTACAGGCTAGACAATTTATGTCCATCTATGTAAATAGGATAGATAATGTGAGCATTTGGTAGGAGATATTAATTTCTTTTTTTTAGTTAATTTCTTTTATCAGGGACTATAATGTACTAAATTTGGGAAATGGGGTTTTTGATAAAATTGATATTGGCTATTGCCAATTTTTTTCTGGGCACATTAGACTGATGAATTCTTCACTTAGACTAACAAAATGAACAAACCATTTTTCATTTTTTATTTCCAGTCCAAGATTCTGAATTATTTTGAATTATGTATCATCATGATTCATTTTCCTGCTAGTATTAAAAAATAGTACCAAATTATTCACTATGGATAAAAATGAGTACATGTTAGAAGACTTGGACAATAAAGACTTTAAAAAAAATACATTTTAGGCCTGGTGCTGGTGGCTTACGCCTGTAATCCTAGTTACTCAGGAGACTGAGATCTGAGGGTCGTGGTTCGAGAAGCCAGCCTGGGCAGAAAAAATCTCTGTGAGTCTCCTATCTCCAATTAACTACTCTACTCAAAAACCAGAAGTGGTGCTGTGTTGTGGCTCAAAGTGCCAGAGCACTAGTTTTGAACAAAAAAAGCTCAGAGACAGAATCCAGGCTCTGAGTTCAAGCCCCATGACAGACAAACTAGAATAATAAATAATATAGAGGTAGATATATAGGTATCTGTATCACATATAAATATATTAATATCTATCTATAGTTCTATCTATACACCTATCTATAGATATATATTTATATGTGACATAAACATATATTATATAATATCATATATAATTATATATTAATATCTATCTATATTAGGCTTGGGATGACTGATTGATATGAAATTCATTTATTCAAAGAAGGTCTTTGAGGGGCCAGATGTTAATACTGCCTCATGACCTATTGAATGTTCTATTAGATGCCAATTTTTCAGGTGAAATACTAACAAAATCCAGGTGCTATGAATTGAATTTTTTCTTCTCTAAGAAAAGTGATTATAAGCCTTAAAATTATTCCCATTGATTTCAAGCACTGGTGGCTCATATCTGTAATCCTTGCTGTGAAAGAGGCTGAGGAGATCTGAGGTTTAAGTTGAAGCTAGCTTGGGCAGAAAAGTCTGTGAGACTCTTATCTCCAATGAGTCACCCAAAAGCCAAAATGGGGCTGTGGCTCGGGTGGTAGAGCAGTAGCCTTGAGCAACAAAGCTCAGAGATGGTGCCCAGGCCCTGTGTTTCAGCTCCAGAACCAGCACAAAAGAAACAAAACTCTTCTTACAGGGTTTAGCCTAGGCTAGTGCAACATAAGAGTATCACTTTCATTCTTTAAATGATTTAAAAATTTACAGAATAATATAAGCTTCACAAAGCCAGTTTGTTCAGTGATTATTCATTTAGGAAAATATAGGTTATTTGAAAGGTTCTTAACCCTGTTCATATAAAATAATGCACAACCGTAAAGCCATGGAAGATTTGACCCTAACCAAATTTTTATTGAAAGCCTAATACACAATTAAACCAGTACATTAACTTTCTTATGAAAAAAAAAAGGTGGCAAAGCTAAACAGATTTAATGTGAAGACAAAATTTAAGAAAGAGATGAATAACAGACAAGGGCATCATGTACATAGAACTCCAAAAAATCAATCCCCCCAACAAAACAAACCCTCAAAGAAACAAGTACCCCATTAAACAGTGGGCTAAAGACTTAAAGAGAGACTCTCTGAAAAGGAAATAAGAATGGCCAATAGACTCGTGAAGAAATGCTCAACATCTCTGGCCATAAAAGAAATGCAAATCAGCTGGGAGTTTGGCCCCATGATAGAGTGCTTGTCAAGCATGCACGAAGACCTGGGTTCGATTCCTCGGTACCACATACCTAGAAAAAAGCCAGAACTGGTATTGTGTCTCATACGGTAGCGCTCTAGCCTTGAGAAAGCCCAAGGACAGTGCTCAGGCCCTGAGCTCAAGCCCAGGACTGACCAAAACAAAACACAAAAAACAAAGAAATACAAATCAAAACAATTTTGAGATTCTACCTCACCCCAGTTAGAATGGCCATTATCAAGAAATCTAATACCAACAGATACTCATGAGGATGTGGCCAGAAGGAGCATTACTACACTATTGGTGGGAGTGTAAACTTGTTCAACCACTCTGGAAAGCAGTATGGAGGATTTCTTCAAAAGACTAAGCATAGAGATTCCCTATGACCCAGCAATCCCACTTTTGGCCATTTACCCATATGACCACAGACAAGGCCATACTAAAGCTATCAGCATAACCATGTTCATTGCAGAATTATTTACCATAGCTAAGATATGGAATCAACCCATGCCTCTTAGTAGAAGAACAGATCAAGAAAATGTGGTATATATACAAAATGGAATTCTATGCTGCTATCAGAAAGAATGCCATCACCACATTCATAAGGAAAGAAAAGACTTGGAAAAAATCATATTAAGTGAACTAAGCCAGAATCAAAGAAACATAGACTCCATGGTTTCCCTCATTTGTAATAACTCATATGTATCTAGGATTTTCCTAGCAGAGGATCACAATATCTCAATAGCTATCTACATTTGACCAAATAAGATGATGGTACATGAAATAAACTCCAGGATATGGAAACAAGAGGTATTACTTTGTGGTTGTTTTTAATATACTATGTGAAGTTATTTCTTTTTCTTTCATTTTTTCCACTTATGGCTTTTCCCCTGTTGTCATTGTATCTGATTTTGGTAGCTGGTGTAATGTACATAATTTTTTTTGAATTAAGGAAGGGAAGGGAAACAATAAAATGGTGAGATAAACAACAAAAGATGAATCAAGGCAACAGCCATACTCATGAGACACTATGTTGAAAATGAAGTTTACAACTTAAGGGGTATTGGAGAAGAGGGAAAGTGAGAGAACAATGTAGAAGGAATAACAATATTAAAGAAGAAAGGTACTCACTACCTTACTTATGTAACTGTAACCTCCCTGCACATCACACTGACAATAAAATTAAATTAAAAAAAGAGTAGAAGATAAAACTAAAACAAAAAAAAGATGTAGAATAACTCAAGTCTTGGATTGTTGCAGGCTAGAAAGATAACTCTTTGGTGGTTTTCTGTAACTGTTATGTGCTTAAAGCTAGATAAAAGGGAAAACAGAAGTTTTATTTGGTTAACTCAGGGAAATTTGTCTTTTTTGCTGTCTCTTCCATTACAAATTTTGAGCACAGAAATGAATTATACTTTATCCTCTATCTATGACTATTTATCAGTAGTAACTGAAATGCTCTTGTATATTACAGGATAGAAATTGGCCTTGGAGAAGCACAAGAAACAACAGATAAGATTGTTTATATGCATAAATGATCTGCCTCAAATGGTAGACCAGTTACTTAGCAAGTACAGATTCTGGGTTACATCCCATTATTGCCAAAATTGAGAAAAAAATGAAAGATTATGCCAAGGATATTTTCAAATTAATGTCTTTTGAATTCATAAGTGCTGTCTGCCTGTTTTGTCACCCCTGAAGCACAGCTTTGTACAGTAAATATGACTTCAGTTTAATGGGAAACTTACATTCAGAGAAGTTAAATCACTCAGTTAAGTTTGTCCAGCTCATAAATTGCACTCCACAAGAAATATGCACAACGATGTGTAGAAGGAAGACCTGCTAGTTGCATTGTAATGTACAAAACTACGCTTCATTCTTTGTGCTGTATGTATTAGTTCATTCCTTCAGGACTTGGCCTGTGTGGCACTATTTCACAAGGGTCAGCATATATTTTCCCCAAATGCTTTCAAGTCTTATAAACACAGGAAATAGATGAGGTTTTGTTATTAGAGACTGTAACTGTTCGTAAAGAGACCAGCTGTGCTTTCCGGGGGAGTGGTCCTTCCTACTATATCCTAGCTCCATCTTTGACAAGGTGAAGTGATGTACTTTGTCCACTGCCACTGTATTTACAGTACTTTATCCCGGGCTTTATTACAGGGCCAGGTAAACAAGGAGTTCTGTCATTTGGGCTTGCTCCAGGCAAACTCTATATGGAAACCCATTTGCTGGGTGGGGAAGGGGAGATGGGTGAGGGAGAGGAGAGGTTCTAGTACCTGAACTTAAGGCCTTGGCACTGTCTCTGAGTTCTAATGCTCAAGTCTAGTGGTCTATCATTTGAGTCACAGCTCCACTTTGGACTTTTTTGGGTGGTTAATTGGAAATAGGAAGGTCTTTTTTTGGCCAGTCTTGGAGCTTGAACTCATGGCCTGAGCACTGTCCTTGGGCTTTCTCAAAGGTGGAGCTCTACCACTTGAGCCACAGCACCACTTCTGGCTTTTTCTATGTATGTGGTACCGAGGAATCAATCCAGGTCTGTGCATCATAGGTAGGCACTCTACCATTAGGCCAAACTCCCGGCCCCAGGAAATAGTCTTATGGACGTTCCTGCCAGGCTGGCTTTGAACTGCTATCCTCATATCTCAGCTTCCTGACGAGTGATTAGAGGTGTGAGCCTACAGCCTCCATGGAAACCCATTTTCTAATAACCCTGTAAGTACTACCAGAATATCTCTCTCCTCATCTGAGAGAGCTTCTGTGCACATTGACTGTGGACAATGGATTGAAGTTCACCTGTCAGTGATCCTGGGATTTAGCAGACATGAATAATGTGTCGCAACCCTGTGATTTATTGCCTTACCAGAATTATGGGTCTGACCTAAAGAACATTGGTCACAAACCATGTTATCCCTGTTACAACACAGTCATTTCCCCATTTTATGATGAGTTATAGAGTACAGGTGTTTTGGAGATGGAAGGTTTGTGGACTCTGCAAGGACCATGTATCATCTGGGTACTTTGTGAGTTTACATGTAGCATGTCTTTATATCATGCTAAATGCCCGTAGATTTCTTCATCTGGGTGCAGTCACACTTTTCACCAAATAGGTCAGCACAGCAGATTTAGCAAAATCACATTGCACAATGATTATCCAGATATATACTGGTTTATCATGACACTCTGCAAGGCATTTCATTGTTGTTTAATTAATTTTTTCTCTGTTGGATATTTGGTTAGTTTCTTTTGGTTTTGGTTGTTAAAACAATCAGTTTGTGGGTTAGAGTTTGAAAATTGTAACCCAGTCCAATGGTATGAACTTGATGTTATCAGAAATCTGTCCTTGTCAAGAGCCTTTCTAGGAATCTCTTTGAAGATGTGACACTTTACATTCATAACTACTTGCATTTAGCTTTTGGCAAATGTGGCAGATCCAGCCAGGTGCTGGTAGCTCATGCCTGTAATCCTAGCTATTCAGAAGGCTGAGATCTGAGGATCACGGTTCAAAGCCATCCTGGGCAAGAAAGTCCATGAGAGTCTAATCTCCAACAAACAATTCAGAAAAAGCTAGATGTGGCACTGTGGTTCAAGTGTTAGAGCGCTAACCTTGAGCAGAAGAAGCTCTGGGACAGTGCCCAGTGCCTTTGTGCAAGCCCACTGTCCAGATCCTGACTGTTGACAGCAAGACTTAAAATGGGAGTAAAGATCAGGTGAGAATTCTTTATGAAAATGGTGTGACAAGGAGATTTGTTTCTTTCAAGAGCATGTAGTATTTGTGCAGTTCCTGGAGCTTGAACTCATGGCTGAGGCACTGTCCCTGTACTTTCATACATTCAAAGGTAATGTTTACTACTTGAGCCACAGCTCCACTTTTGGCCTTTTGCCTGCCTGCTTTTTTAAAATATATATATATATATATATAGTAATTAATAGAAGGGTTACATTATATTAGCCAGATAGAAGATGCATTACTTCACAAACATTGCTACCCTTTCTCATGTTTTTCTCCCCATTTCCCTCCCCCTACTCCCTCCCCTCACCTTGTTTTCCCCCTTCCCTATCCTATTTCAAATAAACAAGTAATGATATATACAATATCTCAGATAACAAGGTAAGATACTGTAACAATATGAGATAACCAAGGGACAACAAAAGAGATGAGAGATAATATAGTATGTTAAGGACAACAATCACTCATTATATGGCTCTTGTTTCTATAAACTGGAGGTCT
Organism: Megascapheus bottae; assembly: GCF_031878675.1. Lineage (NCBI taxonomy): Eukaryota > Metazoa > Chordata > Mammalia > Rodentia > Geomyidae > Megascapheus > Megascapheus bottae. Next base: position 3,574,891 of record NC_143531.1, read on the forward strand.
TTTCATTTAGCCTCATCCTATATGGCCTTATATATCTAGGTTTTGCCCTATTATAAACCTCTGCTAGGAGAGCCCAAGGTTTCTACTAATTATGACAAATGAGAGAAACCATTGAGCCTATGTTCCTTTGGGTCTGGCTTACTTCACTTAAAATGATTTTTTCCAAGTCTTTCCATTTCCATACAAATGGGGTGATGTCCTTCTTTCTGACATCAGCATAGAATTCCATTGAGCATCAATACCACATCTTGCTGATCCAATGATCCACTCATCAACTGAGGGGCATCTGGGTTGGTTCCATATCTTTGTTACGGTAAATAGTGCTGCAATGAACATTGTTGTATTAGTGGACTTAGTATGTCCTTGTTTCTGGACGATTGGGTAAATGCCAAGTAGTGGAATTGCTGGGTCATAGGGGAGCTCTAAGTTTAGTCTTTTGAGGAAACATCATACTGCTTTCCACAGTGGTTGAACAAGTTTGCACTCCCACCAACAGTGTAGTAGTGATTCCTCCTGGCCACATCCCCACCAACATCTGTTGTTATTAGATTTCTTGATCATAGCCATTCTAACTGGATGGAGGTGGAATCTCAGAGTTGTTTTGATTTGCATTTCTTTTATGGCCAGAGATGTTGAGCATTTCTTTATGTGTCTATAGACCATTTTTATTTCTTCTTCAGAGAAGACTCTCTTTAAGTCTTTGGCCCATCTTTTAATGGGATGGTTGTTTCTTTGAAGATTATTTTTGGAATGATTCAATTTTTTTAGCTGTAGACAGATTTTAGATATGAGGCCTTTGTCTGTTGTGTGGTTAGGGAAGATCTTGTCCCACTCTGTGGTCTTTCTAGTTAGGTTGCTAGCTATGTCCTTTGCCATACAGAAGCTCTGCAGTTTAATGCAGTCTCATTTATCCTTTCTTTAATTTGTTGTGTTTCTGGGTCATTATTAAGAAAATTTTGACCTGTGCCAAGGAGACCTAGTGTATCTCCTATTCCTTCTTGTAAAGTTTTTAGGGTGTCTGCTTTTATCTCGAGGTCTTTGATCCATTTGGAGTTAATCCTGGTGCAGGGTGACATAGAAGGTTTCAACTTTCATTTTCTGCAGGTGCTTAACCAGTTCTGTTAGCACCATTTGTTGAAGAGTCTGTCTTTCTTCCATTCTAGTTTTTTTTGGCTCCCTTATGGAAGATTAGGTGGCCATAGGTCTGTGGGTTGATTTCTGAGTCTTCAGTTCTATTTCATTAGTCCTTAGGCCTGTACTTGTGCCAGTTACCAAGCTGGTTTTTTTACTATAGCTTTGTTATAGAGTCTGAAGTTTGATATTGAAATTCCTCCTGCACTGTTTTTTTTCTGCTAAGAATTGTTTTTGCTCTACGGGGTCTTTTATTATTCCATATGAAATTTTGGATTGCCTCTTCTATTTCTTTAAAGAATGACATTGGGATATTGATGGGTATTGCATTGAATTTGTAGAGAGCCCTTAGCAAGATTGCCATTTTCACAATGTTAATTCTTCCTATCCAGGAGCATGGGAGGTTTTTCCATTTCTTCAGTTCTGCTTTAATTTCCTTTTCAGGATTTTAAAGCTTTCATCATAAAGGTCCTTTTCATTCTTAGTTAATTTAATTCCTAGGTATCTTATTTTCTTTGAGGCTATTGCAAAAGGAGTTGCTTTCCTGATTGCTGCCTCAATCTTCTTATTGTTGGCATAGAGGAAGTGCCTCCCTTTTTTTCCTGTCTCTTTTTTCTCTTTTTTTCTGTTCTCTTTCTTTCTTTCTTTCTTTCTTTCTTTCTTTCTTTCTTTCTTTCTTTCTTGTTTTGTTTGGATGTAAGTTTTATAGACTTTCCTATCTAGCTCCTTTTAAATCTTGATACTCAGATCTCAGCCACCTTAATAGCTGGAATTAGAGGCATCCACCTTCAAGACCCAGCAGAATAGCATATAATGTTTTCTAATCACTGGGTTAGAGGGTGATAGAGTTTATAAGAATATTGCTATATCTCTATGAGTATCATACAATGTCTAAAATTCATTATTGAGAATACATTATACACACATAACTCAGAGGGTTTATTGGGCATTACTTTTTGACAATGTTGCCTATTTCTTTAATCTCCATTTCTATACAGAGAAATATTCTTTTGAGATGCTCCAGTGGTCTATTTTGGAAAATCCCAGAGTTAATTCAGGGTCTATAAAGGGATTAGTTCATAATTAATTCAGGGTGTTATAAATTTATTGTTTCCTAGAACTCCTAATCAAAGGCAGACAGAAGTTGTAGTTTCTGACCAATTTTTAAGGATATTTTATTGTTGTTATAAAGGTATGTACAGAAGGGTTATATTTACATAAGTCAGGTAAACAGCACAGTTCGGTGAGACAATATCTCCCCTTCCTTCCCTCTCTCCCAGTTTTTCCCTCTCATTTCCCTCACTAGTTGTATAATTCATTTTCAACATAATGTTCACCGCTATTTTTGTTTACCCTTTCTCCCTACATTTCTGTGATACCCTCCTTCCTCCATTTGTGGACATGCCTATAAATCTACCAGTAAACAGACTGGTGGTAATCACACACACACACACACACACACACACACACACACACACACACACACACAAGTAAAAGTTGTAGAGCCATGCAAAGTGTCCACAAGTGGACTGAAACAGTATTGCTATGACTTTTATTCATGGGATTCAGCATACCCAAATCTAAGACTTAACAAAGCACTTGCTATTTAAGAAGCAGTCACATACACTTCTGAGCATTCTCTCCTCTCTACAGCCTGGAAGAAAGAAATATCTGCTTTATAAGAAAGGTCATGGGGCCAGGAGTGTGGCCTAGTGGTAGAGTGCTTGCCTAGCATGTCTGAAGCCCTGGGTTTGATTCCTTGGTTCCATATACACATAAAAATTCAGAAGTGGTGCTGTGGTTTAAGTGGTAGAACGCTAGCCTTGAGAAAGTTTAAGAACAGTGCCCAGGCCCTGAGTTCCAGCTCCAGGACTGGCAAAAAGAAAAGTGAAAAAGAAAGGAAGAAAGGTGATAATCCTAGCCACTCAGGAATCTGCTATTTGAAGACTGAGTTTCAAAGCCAGCCTGGGCACTGAAGTCTGAGACTCTTTTTTTTTTTTGCCAGTCCTGGGCTTGAGCTCAGGGCCTGAGCACTGTCCTTGGACTTTCTCAAGGCTAGAGCTCTACCACTTGAGCCTCAGCACCACTTCCGGCTTTTTTTTCTATGTATGTGGTACCGAGGAATCGAACCCAGGTCTTCGTGCATGCGAGGCAAGCACTTTAACCACTAGGCCAAACTCCCGGCCCCTGAGACTCTTATTTCTGATAAATTATGAAAAAAAAAAACAGAATTGGTGCTGTGGCTCAAGTGATAGAGCACTAACCTTTAGCTAAAGAAGCTGAGGGAAAGCATCCACATCCTCAACTCAAAGCCCCAGAACCAACAAAAGAATAAAAGAAATTTTAAGAATAGCCAGTACCATTAATTCAGAAAGATACACTTGGCAGAATAAACATTAGTAAATAAAAGTTAGGACACAATCACTCTCTGAGACATCTATCACCTCCATGCAGCTTCAATCTGATTTGTGATGCTTTTATATAAATAAATTTACTTTTTTTGTTTTCCTAACATTGAGATTTGGGAAACAAAACCAACTGAAACAAGTAGAGAACCATAGCTCTCTGGTCTTGCTTATAGTCTGTGACATGCAGTGAGCAGGTGGTATTTGTTGAATGCCTACAGCTAGTACATTTTTTTTTGCCAGTCCTGGGCTTGAGCGTAGGGCTTGAACACTGTCCTTGGATTTTCTCAAGGCTAGAGCTCTACCACTTGAGCCTCAGCACCACTTCCAGCTTTTTTCTGTGTATGTGGTACTGAGGAATCGAATCTGGACCTTTGTGCATGCTAGGCAAGCACTGTACCAGTAGGCTAAACTCCTTGCCCCCCATTACATTTTGTAAGGAATGTTAAAGTTTCTTATTTCATTATTTTATTATAATTAATAGAAGGGTTACATTATATTTGCCAGATAGAAGGTGCATTGCTTAACAATCATTGCTATCCCTTCTCAAGTTATTGTCCCCATTTCCCTTACGCCACCCCCACCCCTCATCTTGTCTCCCCCCATTCCCTATCCTATTTCAAGTAAACAAATAAAGATATATACAATATATCAGATAACAAGGTAAGATCCTGTAACAATATGAGATAACCAAGGGACAGCAAAAGAGATGAGAAATAACAGTACATTAAGAACAGCAATCACACATTATTTGGCTCTTGTTTCTATATCCTGGAAGTCTTTTCATTTAGCCTCATCCTATATGGCCTTATGTATCTAGATATTTTCCTATTGTAAACCTCTGCTAGGAGGGTCCATGGTTACTGGACTTGAGTCTGGCTAACTATACTTAATATGATTTTTTCTAAGTCTTTCCATTTTCTTACAAATGGGGCGATGTCGTTCTTCCATTGTGTATAAATACCACATCTTATTTGTCTAATCATCAACTGAAGTGCATTTAGGTTGGTTCCATATCTTTGCTATGGTAAATCATGCTGTAATAACACTTAATAATTTGCCTAAAACTCAACAAGTTGCTACCATCTGGCTCTAGAGGTCAGAAATCCAAAACATGTCTTAAAAAATTAAATTGTCGGGCCAGGAGTTTAGCCTAGTGGTAGAGTGCTTGCCTAGCATGCACAAAGACCTGGGTTCCATTCCTTGGTCCCACATACATAGAAAAAAGCCAGAAATGGTGTTGTGGCTCAAGTGGTAGAGCTCTAGACAGTACCCAGGCCCTGAGTTCAAGGTCCAGGACTGGCAAAAAATTAAATTGTCAGTAAATCTTTCTTGAAGCTCAAGGGGAAATATTTTTATTAAAGAATTTATTTACATTAATTTTTTATTAAAGAATTTATTAACATTGATTTTTACATCATAGTTCAAATGACGTGTTTAACAAACAAGTATTCAAGAAGGGAATCTCTATATACAATCACTGGCACTTAGATTTTAGAAAATAATTAAAATTAGGCTGAGGATTTGTATGTCATAGATACATATTAATCTATGTAATAAAATATTATGTCTATAGAGTCATAAATTTTTATGTCTATGTAATTATGTTTATATTTTCAATACCACTCCTGGGCATCTGCCCTGAACATCATAACCCAGGATATGATAAGGACACCTGCTCAGCTATGTTCATCTCTGCACTATTCACAATAGCCGGGCGATGGAAATAATCCAGATGCCCTACTGCAGATGAATGGATACAGAAAATGTGGTGTATATATACACAATGGAATTCTACAGAGCCAATAGACAAGACAAAATAATGGCATTTGCAGGGAAGTGGATGAATCTAGAGCGAATCATGTTGAGTGAGATAAGTCAAGACCTAAGGAACAAAAGGCACATGGTATCTTTAATATGTGGCTATTAAATCCAAAGAGTACAAGAGCGAGGACTCAATATTTGCATACCCAATGCTATGAACATGGAGGAATTTTTTAAAATTTATTTTTGTATGACATGGGGCTTGAAGTCAGGGAGCTCTCCCTGAGCTCTTTTACTTAAGGCTAACAGTCTACCACTTTGAGCCACAGCTCTACTTAGGTTTTTCTGGTGGTTAATTGGAGATCAAAGTCTCCAAATTTCAAAGCTTAGACTGGCTTTGAAACTGGATCCTCAGATCTCAGCTTCCTGAATAGCTTAGGGTTACAGGCGGGAGCCACCAGTACCTAGATAACAATCTTTTTTTGTTATTGTTGTTTCCAAATTCTCTGGCTTGTGCTCGTCCCCCATTTTCAAGGCCAGCAATGCAACATCTTCTAATCTCTAATTCTGATCAATACTTTCTGTCATTGCCTCAGTTCTGGCTCTGTTGCTCCTCCTCCTCCTCCTCCTCCTCTCTTAAAAGGCTCTGGAGGTTACACTGGGCTGCTCAACTCATTCAGGAAAGTCTCACAATTTCAATTGTTTCAAATTGGATTGGTAAAGTCCCCTTTGCCACATAAGACTGTGTCAGCACAGGCTTCAGAGATCAGGAGGTGGACGGCTTTGGAGGCTGCTCTGCCCATCACAGAGATTCTGGTTAAGTGTCTGTCTGTCTGTCTGTCTGTCTGTCTGTCTGTCTGTCTGTCTGTCTATCCATCTATCTTCTATTAATTGTGGCTGGGCATTATGGTATTGTGGTGCAAAAGTACCGAAAGGGAAACAATGGTCTGCAGACCATGTGGAATGACAGACTATTTTTTTGTCTGTCATGGGACTTGAACTCTGGGCCTGGGCGTTGTTCCTGAGCTCTTCAGCTCAAAGCTACCACTCTATCCATTGAGTCACAGTGCTGCTTCCAGGTTTTTGGTAGTTAATTGGAGATAAGTCTCTCATGGACTTTAGTGCACGGGCCTCAAATCTCAGCCTCCTGAGTAGCTAGGATTACAAGTGTGAGCCCCCATGCCTGGCACACAGACTGACTTACGGAATAGATTTCTTTTCTTCCTTCCTTCCTTCCTTCCTTCCTTCCTTCCTTCCTTCCTTCCTTCCTTCCTTCCTTCCTTCTTTCCTTCCTTCCTTCCTCTGTCTTTTCTCCTCCTCCTCCTCCACCACCACCACCTCCTCCACCACCACCACCTCCTCCTCCTCCTCCTCCTCCTCCTCCTCCTCCTCCTCCTCCTCCTCCTCCTCCTTCTCCCTCTCCTGTTTTCTTTTGTGTCAGTACTGGGGCTTGAACTCAGGGCCTTGAGCTCTTGCTTTGCTTTCTCACTCAAGGCAAGTGGTCTCCCACCTGGTCTCATGTTTTGCTTGTTATTTAGAGATAAGAATCAAATGGACATTTCTGTCTGGGCTAGTATAAACTATGATACTCAGATCTCAGCCTCCTGAGTTGCTAGGATTACAGGTTCGAGCCACATTAAGCTGGTGCCTAGCTTGAATGGACTTGCTTCTTGGGTCAGCAAAGGCGGTTTCTGAGGCTGCCCTTTCCAGGAATTAGGAAATGGTTTGTGGGATCAAGTGAGCCATCTTACGTATGTCTCCTGGGGCAGTGAGATTGAAATTGCATGGCTGACACATTGGCCTATTTTCCTGCAATTCTCAAGTTTCTTGAAATTGGAAAGTTTTTGACTTAGCAGCAAGTTATTTTGTAGCTCACTGGATATGTCAACTGCCTGAACCTTTTCTGCTCACCCCAGGGTCTCACCCTTTCGATTTGGAGGCAGAGTAAACTTAGTGTGTTGGAATAGAGGAAGCAAATGCACAAGGGTTAATGAGCTGGTTCAAAGTCACAGAGGAGGAATCTGAGCTTCAGGAGCCTGTGCAGTTCCAAGTCTCTGACATCCTCAGAGGCCGCTGGGCCAGAGGAGGAAGTGACAGGAGGTTACATTTGCTCGTGAGAGCTTCCCTTTCATAGTGGTTCTATGAGAAGAATAATCAGTTTCTGAAACGTAAGTGGGCTCTATTTGATCTAGGAATGACTAAGTGAGGTGATTACAGGAATGATGAACAAAAAGGAACAGAGCATTATCATGCATGCATTTCTATCCCACATGTCTGGTAAATGAGAATTGATGGGAAGAAGAACTACTACACTTACCCTCGTTAGGCAAAATTGTCATCAGTAGCTATTGCTGATTGTACCCAATTAATTTTATTCTTCTTGTGTCTTCTGATTAAGTTTCATGTACAGTTGAATGACAGTAAAGGTCAACCTTTCTTTCTTTCTTGGCAGGAAAATCAGTGACATACTATTGTTTACTAAGGGAAATCATACATTAGGTGCCTGTGTTTACTAAAAGGGATATCCTCTTACCCAATTTCCCTGTCCAGTGCCTCCTCCTTCAGGATGGGCCTGGATTTGTACCCTGGCCCTTGCTGGCCCTATCAGAGCTTGACTGGATGACGATGATGATGTGTGGGAGACAGAGACAGAGAGAGGCAGAGAGAGACAGAGACAGAGGAAGACAGGGAGGAAGGGAAGGAGAAGAAAGAGAGTTCAAAAGAAAAAAAGAGCTGAATGAATAGTCTTCACTCACATGTCTGCGGATCCATCAATTACACTTATCCTATGAGGTAGATGAACTCCAACCACTTTCTGGGAAAATACTTCTGTATTTTATTTACTTAGGTATTTTTCACTTCAGTCATTTTCTTCAGTGTATTTAAATCACAAATTTAGACACAAAAGTGGTCTTCTTTCTCCCTTATCCCCAGGTTGAGTTACCTGTTGGGCCTCTAAACCCATAAACCCAGGCATGTTTTCTTACTCTGTGCCTGCTTTGTCTGAGTCCTGGAATGTGTTTCTATGCAACTGAAGTGATGGCTCCACCTGACAGAAATTATTGACAGAGATGTCTAAAGAGCTTGAAGCAAGTACTCTTCAAAACATTTTCTAATTACTGAGCATGTTTCTCAAATGCTAAAGGAAACCAAGCGACTTGGGTAGGCATAAATAGGACATTCTTTTCAGTAGAATTGTTCTTACTTGAAGGAAATTGCTGTTTTAGAAAACAGATACTTTAGTAATTACCAGGTATTCTTTTGTAAGAAAAAGACTTAAGATTTTGAAATAAATTAAAAAGTCCACTTAGACATTTTTCCTGTGGGCTCCTGGGGCCTCTAGGAGAGAATTTGGTTCTATAAAGAGCTTTTTATCTTTAATTTCCCTGCAGATATTTTAGAACTGTGTAAATTGTAGATAGCTGATAGCCACACAAATAAGTCTTTTTCTATAGGAATTCTAATTCTAATTGGTAGTTAAAGCCATGTTTGAATCCAATTATAAATTATTTTCAATATTCCTGTACTCTAAATCATGAATGATAAGTTTTTAATGTCACCTATAAACACTTTTGGCATTGGTATAATTTTCTCATGAATTCATGGATTAACTAAAACATATTTGACATGTCTCATTTTATTTATCTATCTATCTATGTATCTATCTATCTATTTATTTATTTATTTATTCTGTTGTGGGGCTTGAACTCAGGGCCTGGGTGCTGTTCTTGAGCTTTTTACTTCAAGGCTAGCACTCTACCACCTGAGCCACAGTGCCACTTCTATTTTTCTATTGGTTAACTGGAGATAAGAGTCTCACAGACTTTTGTCCCTGGGCTGGTTTTGAACCTCTATCCTCAGAACTCAGACTCCTGTGTACCTAGGATTACAGGCATGAGCCACTGGCACCTGGCTTATGTCTTGTATTATGTTGGCTTTGGAGTCATGATTTTATTTTTCTCTTACATTTTCTCTTTTTACTATCCAGTATGGCATTCTCAAATTAAAGTTCAATTTTGTTTTTAAAAGACTTACTGGTATGGGTATGTTTTTCCTCTTTTTATGTTTTAAGTTGTCATCATTTGAAAAGACAACTGCTCCTGTTTCTCCAATGACATGGAAATTACTGCTGTGATTAAATAAATTTGCTTACAAATCTTCCAAAACTTAATAGGCCTTCTGAGAAACAAACAACAGAAAAAGAAACATTTCCCATTTTTATCATAACAGGTTGTTTGATTATTTGTTATGAGAAATTTAGTGGGTAAAATCCTTCCTCATGTATAACTTAGCAAGTTGATATTTGTCTCAGTCTGTTTTCTGTTGCTCTGAATACCACAAACAAGGTGATTTATAAAGAATCAAAGTTTTTTCTACTCACAGTTCTAGAGGCTGGGGGCCCTACATTCTGGGCACTGGCATCTGGCTGAGGTCCTTCTTGTTTGGTGATATCATGGCAAGTGAGACCAAGTGTGCTACCTCCTTTTCTGATAACCCACCAACATCCTCAAGGTGTCTGAATCTCATCACTCAACAATCCCAATTCCATCCTGCTTCATATACCATTCACACATACATTTAGAGATCAAGTTTCCAACATAGGAACTTTTAGGAAGCATATAATACACACACACACACACACGCCCCATGAGCAAACTTGAGCGTTTATGCTCAAGGCCAGCACTCTGTCTTTGGCCGCAGCTTAACTTCTAGCTTTTCTGGTGGTTGATTAGAGATAGGAGTCTCTTACCTGGCCTGGCTTCAAAGCATGATCCTCAGATCTCAGCCTTCTGAGTGGCTAGGATTATAGGTGTGACCCCCTGGCTACACACATACCACCTACGGCTAGTCTTCTATCTCCAAGAAATCCCTGTCCTTCTGCTTATGAGACTGCTTATCACTGGCAGTATCTACCTGGCTAGGAGATGTGGAAATCACATTTGAATTTGAGCTTTATACGTAGGTGGAGCACGCGTTCTCATTCCCTCATCTTAGACAAGGAGACACAGTCACCATAAGTGTGCAGAGTTACGGGATGCTTAAATGATACTGAACACAATCGGTGTACATGAGCCAATTCGCTTTCTTTTTTTCAGTTTAAAGGAATCTATATTAAGTTTGAGCCAATTTTCTTTCTTTACAGGTTATGTCTTGCAGGAACACAGTACCAACTCCTGGTTTTGTGTACCCAAATCTATATGAAAAATTGTCTTGACCATGGAGGTTTGGAAACTTCTGACTTGGATGAGATAAAGAGGGGAATCAGGAGGGCAGGTTGGTGACATGTTGGGTCAAATAGAATCGTGTGGCCAGTGATGCTGACGATGACTTAGGCCGGTGTGGGGACTCCTGAGGCTGGGCTATTGACAGGTTTACCAGCACCATCACAGAAAAGGTGGTTGCCTTCAATCTGAGCTATGTACAGGTCAAACGGGGTAGTTCCCACTCCATTTATAAGGTACCATGTGCCTCAGTCCTTCTGGGAGAGCTGGTAGCAAGCGGGGTTCTTTCCTTGATGTGTCCATAGTGTGTTCAGTGGTTTCCAGCTGTCCTGAGCCTCTCTATGTGACAGGAAACTGACAAGGAAATAATATGGTCTTCAGTTGTCTGCTCATGATTTTAGCCGGTACCCTGTGGATGGCTGGGATTCTCCCAGTTCTTGGTTGGAAATTCTTACCTATCTGGCATTAATTCTTACCTACAGAAATTCTTACTCATCTGCAATTAACAAAGTTAATCAAGTTGCCAGCTTGTTTGAAAATTCACAACACTCTCCTTTACTAGGATTATTTTTAGCTTTTATTTTCATGTATTGATCTCATTTGCCTAGAGCTTTGTGAATTATATATCCATTTTCTGATTTTTGTAACAGTATATATTTATATATGTAACTATATAAAATATCTTTATATATTTATATTATATACGTTTATATATTAGTGTATATTTGTATTTGTATATATTTATGTATATGTATGTATATATTTTTTTCTTTGGTGATACCACAGTTTAAATTCAGGACCTTATGCTTGTTTGGCCTACTTGCTCAGCTGATGCTCTAACAATTGGTCCATGCCTCCAGCTAAGCTTTCTGCTGGTTATTTTGGGATATGGAGTCTCGTTCGAACTTTTCTGCCCATATTTGTTTTCAATTGTGATCCTCTGAATCTCAGCCTCCTGAGTGGCTAGGATTGTATACATGAGCCACTAGTCCCACCTCAACCCTGTTAATCTGTTAAAAATATTACCTATTTTTAGCTAGGGAAAGTTTGTATGCATTTTTTCATGTACACCAGATCAATTTTTGACACTATTTTGAATATATTATTTTAATTGGCAGATTTATAGCATTTATTACACAAATATCTGTTCTTATTAAAAGACGGGCATCCTTCTAACGATCTCCCTTTCATCAACATGGAACCCCATGGTCTTTTCTGCCTGGCTCACCTGGATCTCTAATCCTTCCAAGATTAGCCCTCTGAGTAGCTTGGATTGCAAAGGCAAGCCTTTCTGAATAGAAATTAATTATTCCTGCAATAACTCGGGGAAAATGAGTTTTGATTGACTTTGAATTCTTAAACACTCTGAACCACTAACCAGAATTTTATCAAACCTGAAACTCCTTCATGAGAAACCCAGAGATTATGTAATCACAGCAGTTTAATTCTTCCCACTGAGAAGAAGAAAATATTGAGTTTAATTTCTGACTGCTCTTTTTCTAATTGCTTCAAGTAAAGTGGGAATAGTGTAGCTCAGATTAATCTTCTAGAAATGAGATTTACTTGTCAAAAAGTTTTTAACTGATGTATACTGTGTGTTTATATATATATGAGTACAGTGAAAGAGTTTCATATACTGTAAATGATCAAATATGATCAAATTTATGATGTTATAGGCATGAACCACTGGAAGCTGGTATGAAACAAAGTTTAACAAATGTAGGTAGGTTGACATTTTGTTTGAGTATCTCTCCACTTATTATTGTATGATGTTATAAATAAATAACAAGAGGAAACTTCAAAGACTCTCCAGTACTTGAAAGTTGAGCAACATGGTTTGAAACAACTAAAGAAAAATGAAGAAATCTGAAAGGCAATAAAGCCAGAAGCTGGAGGTTAATGCCTGCAATCCTAGCTACTCAGGAGGCTGAGATCTGAGGGTCATGGGTAGAAGCCAGCTAGGGCAGGAAAGTCTGTGAGACTTTTAGCTCCAATTAACCACCAGAACATTGGAAATAGCACTGAGACTCAAAGTGGTAGAGCGCTAGCCTTGAGCAAAAAAGCTCAGTGACAGCACCCAGGCCCTAAGTCTTGTCCCAAGACTGACAAAAAGGAAAAGGCAATTAAAATTTTTAGAGAAAGGAAAATGTAAACATAACATACTCAAATCCAAGGGATTCTATGGAAGAAGTTTATAACCATATACACCCATATGGGAAAAATAAAAGGTCCAAAATAAACACTGTTAACATTGTACCTCAAGGAGCTCAAAAGCAAGAGCAAACCAAATGCAGAAATATCAACAGAAAAGGGTGGGGGTGGGTGGGCAGGGGAATTCCCAGTCAAAAGGGGTCCCACCACTTGACTCACCAGTCACCCATAAGACCAAAAGCCCTTGAGACTCTCAGTCGAAAGAGATTCAAAGCATTTCACAAAAATCAAAACTCTCGAGATACCAGCTCAGCACATATTTATTTAGCAAAGCAGGACAATGGAAAGAGAAATAGAGGAGGGGGCATGCCCCATCCTACCAGAGGGTGGCGCTAGAGGCTCATCGTGCTGGCCTGCATCCCAGGTATTCTGATCTTGTATGAAGCTGGGGGTTTCCAGCTTAAACTTTCCCTATAGTGAGTGGTCAAGTGGCCTGGCAATCAATTATTAATTACGTTGTGAAGCCCTTACTTATGGCTGTTACCCAAACAATGTGATAAGGGATGGACAACCTTTCCCAACATTCCCTTTCTCCCCAACAAATTAATTCAGCAAATGTACTTTTCTATTTTAGCGTTTCATTACTCCCCCAAGGAGATAGCAATTCTCTTAGCATCTAAATAAAACCTCAGCCTAATGGTGAGAAAGCAACTTAATAGCTAAGGGAAGAGAGAAGGAAGACAAAAATCCCTTTATAGATGACTTAGTCGGTTCCTGATGTGTTAGTCATTTTTATATTTGGTTCTTCAATTCAATCTCGGTTCCTGACTCTGGCTCTTTTCTTCTTTTTTTTTTTTAAATTTTCATACCACCTTTTATCATCTCCTATGTCTTCTACCTCAAATAGAAATAACAGCAGCAGCAGCAACAAAACAAAAGCAGCAGAACTAAATGAAAGAGAGTCTTAAAAAACAGATCCATAAAATGACATCTTGAACAGCCATTTAGGTCACTGATGGGCCTGTAAATATCCAAGGAGTAACAAATCCAGGAGAAAGCATGGTTCCCTCTCTCCATTTGACGTGTGTGCTTTTTGCACTGAGACACTCTTTCCTGCAGTCACTCTGCAGCCACCTTGAATCCATAAGAGACAAGACTGATGGCCCTGGGACAGAAGACAAAATTATCCTCCTTACAAGGAGTCACTAGGTAGCAGTGACTAGTGGGGTGTGTGTGTGTGTGTGTGTGTGTGTGTGTGTGTGCACTTGTGCTAGTCTTGAGACTTGAACGCAGGGCAGGTCTTGGCTTCTGTCCCTCAGCTTTTTTGCTCGAGGTTAGCACTCTACCACTGTGAGCCACAGAGCCATTTCCTGGTTTCTGGAGGTTAACTGGAGATCGACCTTCCTGCTAGGACTGACTTTGAGCCACTTCTGAGCTCTCGATCTACTGGATGGTGATCGAATGGATCTGTGTAGTTACTGCGCACGCCTATGGCCCATCTTCCCAATTCTCTCTCTGCATGCTGAAGACCATCTGAAGTGCTCACATTGTTTCTTCCTGCAGAGAGCCCACCGCAGGTCATAAATCTCTTCTCCCGGCTAGTTCTCATGGCTTGCCTGTTCATGGGGTTTTGGGGGGCAAGCAGCTGGACCTGCTAGAACCTGGGGAGTAAAGCTTCTGGTGTAGAATTTCTGCTTACAGTGCCTAGGAGAACATAAACCAAATCAGTACCACTTCAGCTAGACCAAGAAAAAGAGAGAAGACTCAAATACGTAAAACCTGCAACGCAATGCAAAAAGAAAAAAAAAGAAAAGCCATGGCAGTGAATACCACAGAAACATAAGGCTCATTACAAGCAACTATATGACAAAAAAAAATTAGATAACCTCCATAGATGAACACATTCCTGGTCCTGTATCACTTATGAAGATGAAATCAGAAAAAAAAATCAGAAAACCTAAATGTATGAATCACTAATAGCGGCTCCTCTTCACTGCTGAATTCAACTCAAACATACGTGCATATATTCCTCTCTCTTTCTCTCTCTCTCTCTCCTTACCTATCTGTTGTTCTGGGACTTGAACTTAGAGGTTGGGTACCGTCCTTGAGCTGTTTCTGTTTTATTTTGTTTTTTGGGGTGTGTGTGTGCGTGTGCGTGTGTGTGTTTAGCTCAGAGCTAGCACTCTATCACTTGATCCACAGCTCCACCTCTGCCTTTTTGTGGTAATTAACTGGAGATCAGAATCTTATGAACTTTCCTGCCTGGGCTGGTTTTGAACTAGGATCCTCAGATCTCAGCCCCCTGAGTAGTTAGGATGAGAGGTTTGAGCCGCAAGCACTTGATATTGTTGTTTCATTGTATAATTGAATTGGGCACTGGTGATGGGTGAGACCCTCTGCATCTCATGCCTTTGGTGATTGATTTCTTGGGATAAGGGGAGGAAAAATGCCTGTTTCTTCTGGACTATGAGATATGCAACTGTCTTCCCCTGCTACTACTCTGGTCTCCTGTGGACTTCTCTAGATCTTTTTTTTCTCAGTTGTTTTTTTCACTTCACCCTTTAGTTGAGGAGGGGAAGAGAGCTGCGGGGGATGACGGCAAGGGCTAATTTTAAGTTTCTATATTCTTCTGCATTCTGTCTGCATTGTAGGTCTCTGTTTCCTTATTTGGAAAAAGGCTCAGTACTTTCTGGCTCAAGGTAAAGGGACCAAATAGAAAAATCTTTGGTGAATAAAGTTGAGTGTTTCTATTGCACCTACTGTGGATAGTCTCTTCCTCCAACTCCAAATTATTAGCTGTACCACCTGTTTCCTAAAACACCTAACACTAGTTGTTGTGATTTTACTGGGCATCTAGAATGTATGTGACACAATCTCCTTCCATTCTACTAGAATGAGTTAAACTTCTGACTGTACATTTGACCTTTGCATTTCAATTTTCAGAAGCTTTTAATATCTATTGATTATCTGGGTTCGCAGAAACAGCTTGTTTTCTTGTTTTGAAACAAAAGAAGAAGATATGTTTTCTGTGATGAGAGATAAAGGGCTTTCTTTTAAATGCTGATTTTCAAAAACATTCACCAATAAGCTACCAGAGACTTTCCTGGAGGTCAATAGGCATGCATATTTTTACCTTTTTGCTATATTCAAAAGCTGTTGTGTATCTTGTTTATCTAGCCCAAGGAAGCCTACAAAAGTATATCAAAGGCAATGAAAGGAATAATTACTGTAAGATCTTAGACTCAGATCCTAAGCTTAACTATTTTCCCCTTTAGCCGTTGCTGTATTTAACATTTGAGTTTAATCATAAAATTGGACTGGACATGTTTTCAAACATATCCAGACAGTAGAGTTTCTGAAATTTTGTATAATTTTAGGGGATACTGATTTGTTCAATTTCACCAAGCTCATGTGTAACAAATTTAGGAACAAGAAAGACTATGTGATTATAAAAACTAAAAGCTAATATTTAAAGACTATGTGACAGCATTCATCACAAATACTAAAAGCAATTTCATGCTTCCAATTAGTTAAGGATAACAGCAGGAGGGGAAGGAAGAATAATAGCATGACAAAGTTTTGCTGATAAAAGTTAAGAAATTGTCACTATGTCATCCTCCAATTTTCCCTTGACATAAAGGAAAAGGTCAGTTTCCAAGATTAGATGTAAACTCCTTCTGGGAAACTTTAAAAAAAACTTTGGATTCCAAAGAAATACCACTTAAGAATCTGTGTCCATCGATTTGCTGTCATTCTGATAAACTATCTGAGAGGAAGAATGGAATCTGGCCCAGAGTTTCAGAGAGTTTTGTCCATAGTGGCCTGTCTCTAGAAACCTTGGGATGCCACAGGAGACATTGTGTGGCAGTTCCATCACAGGGGCTGGAGGGGATCTGGGAGCCCAACAGCCCCTTCAAGTGCATACTCAATTTCCTTCCCCTATGCCCTATGGGCGCCAGCTCTTAAAGGTTCCCCCCCACTTCTGACCTGAGGACTAAGTCTTCAAGGGCCCACGTTATTTCCTTCCACCAGGCCCATCTCTGCAAGGTTCCATAGCCTTTCCCATCTTGTCCTAGGCTGAAAGCACAGCACAGCCTTTGGATTGCATTCTCCAACTCTGAACTCTCCCTGTCCATGACTTCTTTGCCAGAGGTTAATTGCTTGAATGGAATTTCAGGTGGGCCTTGTGCCTCATTTTCCCCATAGGAAGCCTGTCCTTGGTCCAGGTGGTTGGGCTGTCTCCATAGAAACGAAGCACAGAGGACAGTCAAGTGGCACCTCAGTGTCTAAGCTTTTAGAAGCCCATTGTAGGTGTGAGATAACTTCCATCTATATCATTTATGTAGAAACTTATTATATAACTTCGAAATTATCACCAGAGGTGGTGGAGGGTGGGGTGGAGCCTCGCAGATGGAAACTTCCAGAAGAACCTGTTGTTTGTCTGCAAATAGGCACCACTACACCTGTCCCCCTCCCCACTTCCAGCTACATGAGTCCTCAGCCTTGCTCCTCTTGGTTCAGGGCCTTTTCATGTATCTGCCTGGGCCTGTCAGGAAAATGCCAGACAGCCTCAGGTCCCCCCACATAAAGTGATAGTGGGGAGGAAGGAAATTAAACTTTGCTAACAATCACATTCTGTATCCATGGGAAACATACCGCTTGTGTCTCTGCATTAACTCGGTTTTTTTTTAAAGTGACTTAAATAAAGTTTATTTTTTTAAAAAGTGGTTATTCCTGCAATGCCATGGTTAATAGGACTGTATGAAGAGGTAGTCTATCTCCTTTTCTTTAACCATGTATTTTTTTTTAACCTTCTGCACAAAGGTAAAGGTTTTTTGTTAATTTCATAGTTAATGATATAAAACAGAGGAAGCAAACTTTCCCCAAAGGGCTAAATAAGTATTTTCGGTTTTACAAGCTGTATGAATTCTTTCCCTTTTTTCAGTTTGCATCACACACACACACACACACACACACACACACACACACACACACAAAATTGGGCCAAATCTGGCTTGTGGGTGGTCATTTGCTGACCTTCAGTATAAAATGCCCACTTTCTGTCTTCAGAGTAATTATTACTCTTCAGCCAACCAGCTGCCTTCAGTTGAGTAGAACTGGATGTAACATGACAAGTAGAATTCAAGATTCCTATTCAGTTTTGACTCTTCAATTTTCCTATTCACTAATCCAATAAACTTGTTAAGCTTTACATATCTTTGTGTTTCCAAGAATTCCATGCTGGTGGCTCACATCTGTAATCCTACTCAGGAGGCTGAGATCTGATGATCAGGATTCAAATCCAGCCCAGGCAGACAAATCTGAGACTCATATCGCCAGTTAACAAGCAGAAAATTGGAAGTGGAGCTATGTCTCAATTGATATAGAGTGCTAGCCTTGAATGAAAAAAACTAAGGAAGAGCAGAGTGCCAGGACCTCAGTTCAAGCCCTAGTACGCACATACACACACACACATTTCCAGTGTTTTAAGGGCAATTCCTTCAGTTTTTATAAGCCAGGAATTATAGTTGACTCAATTTTAAGGTAAATCAAAATTAAAACTCTCAAAGGAGCTTAATAAAAATCATGATTTTATATATATGTAAAAAATCTAGCTGGGTGCACTGGCTCATACCTGTAATCCTAGCTACACAGTTGAAGATCAAGGTTCAAAGTCAGCCCGGGCACAAAAGGACCTGAGACTCTTATCTCCAATTAACCTCTAGAAAACGGGAAGTAGGGCTTGGCTCAAGGGTAGGGCAGTATCCTTGAGCTGAAGAGCTCAGGGACAGCGATCAGGAGACCAGGACGAGTTCAAGCTCCCATGACCCACCAAAACAAAAAGCAAATGACAACAAAAAACTAAGTTATAATCCTAGTTACTTAGAAGACTTGCAATCTGAGGATTTGCAGTTCAAAGCCAGCCTTCGCAGAAAAGTTCATGAGGCCTTTACCTACAATTAACCACCAAAAAAGATAGAAGTGGGGCTATGGCTCAAGTGGTAGAGCACTAGTGTTGAGAAACACAGTTCAGGGATAATGCCCAGGACCTGAGTTCAAGGCCCAAGACATGCAGGGGGAATAAAACAAAGAACTTAGTGATATCTTTGCACTCAGTACTGGCACTTATATTTCTTTAAGACACAGAGTTGAGCAAAAATATAATATTTAAAAACATTCTTTTCCTACCATAGCTGTGTGTATGTGCGAGCGCGCGCACACGTTATTTCTCTAGCGATCAAACCTGCGGCCTCACACATGCTAAACAACCACTTCTGAGCTGTATCCACAGCCTAGGCTAATTTTTTTTTTAATTCTCAGCACACCCACAAGTAGTTTCTTCCTATTTTTCTAGTTTGCTGCCATGCCACATAGAATCTGGATCTCAGTAAGGCTTTTCATTAGTTTCCTATTTTAGCTATAAAATACTACTAGATTTAGAGGTAAATATTGCTTCTGACACAATTTGCACTCCCAACTTTTCATCTCAGAAGACTGTTTCTCTTCAAGATGAAAAATATATAACTGTTACCTCTCTAAATCATGGTATTTATCCGAGGTGAGGGAAGACATTAAAAAAAAAAAAAGCCAAAAGCACAGGATTGCAGTAGATTCCAGATCTTTGGTATAGACAGTAACTATAATAATCTGATTGCCCACGTCACCAAAACTTGGCACACTGTATAATTAAGTGATTGTGATTTTCCTTTTGACCATGTTATAACAAAAAGAGAAATGCCATGGGAAATTATTTTGCAAGGGTTTCGCACTGCTCTTAGATAAGACATATTCCCAACCAGTCCTTCCTTTGATCAAGTTCATGGAGGAAAGAGTAGAAGAGGCTAAGGTTATCGTTTTTGCTCCCCTTTCTGTGTCCTTTTCTTTTCTTTTTCTTTGCGCACCTGCTTGGCAAGAAGAAGAAGGAGGAGGAGGAGGAGGAGGAGGAGGAGGAGGAGGAGGAATAGGAGGAGGAGGAGAAAGAAGAAAGAAGAAAGAGAAGCCTTTCTTTTGTGAATGTCGTAGTCTTGGGAGGAAAGAAATTGGTAGAAGACAAAATAAGTGGGGAAGGGGTGGATGAGGGAGTCAAGTTGAACCATTGCATTAAATCTTCATTCCAAATAAATCTGTCCAAACCAAATTGTTGCCTTGAAACTATCTAAAGCATCTTCAAAATGTGGCAGAAATAATGAGGCAATAGGAATACTCAAATTAGTTACAGCAAGTTTTCTTTTTACTTTCTATAAGAAGTAAAGAGGCACATTTTATTTACACACTATGAAGAAGGGAAAATGGAAAGAAAAGAAAATGAAAGAGGAAGAGTTTACCTAGTTCTTTTTTTTTGTAGCTTCAAAAACTAAAGGGAACATATGCTCCAAATTAGCTACCTTCTATTGCTACCTAAATGCCTTTCATCTTTGAGGTTTTATGAGACTCATTCATTCATGCATTCATGCATTCAAAAATAATTTTGTAGTCTTTCAATGATTGCTGTAGTTTGCTGGGAAAACAGAAGCAAAATCTCAGGCCTCAATATATATTCTAAAAAATACCCAAACCTATCTCAGCACATGCATATGCAAACTAAAATCTACATATTTAAAGGGGTTTGTTCCTCTAATTCCTGAGCATTGATTCCCAATAGACATTTCTGACTCATTCTGGAAAAAGCTATTCAAATTCAAAGAATAAAGTATGTTTTGTCTCCAGACAAAGTCCCTTAGAAAGAAAAGGTTAATGGAAGATTGGATTTCAAGAGTGACATATTCAGGCAGACAACAAGATTGGTAATATGCAAGAACTCAAGAAAATGTTTTTATGGACAAGTACATTCTTTTTTTTTTTTTTGCCAGTCCTGGGCTTGAGCGTAGGGCCTGAGCACTGTCCTTGGACTTTCTCAAGGCTAGAGCTCTACCACTTGAGCCTCAGCACAACTTCCAGCTTTTCTTCTATATGTGGTACCCAGGAATCGAACCCGAGTCTTCATGCATGCTAGGCAAGCACCTTAACCATGAGGCCAAACTCCCAGCCCTGGACAAGTACATTCTACAGAATAGTCTGAAGCCTGATTGTGCCAGAGCAGATCAGGGAACTTTCTACAGAAAAAATGAATCTTGTGGTGAATACTTAAACTAAAAGAATAATGGAAGAAAAGCATAGCAATATTACATACTTGAATAGCTAAAAAATAGATGAAAGGAAAACAAAGGGGCGGAGGGAATTACTCTGTGGATTGGCCTGTGTCACCTGCTAGGCAAGCTCTCTATCACTGAACCAAGTCCCTTTAAGAGGCATTTGTGTGTGCACATGTGTGCCAATTTCCTGGGGCTTGAACTCAGGGCCTGCATGCTGACCTTAAGCTTTTTTGCTTAAGGCTAGCATTCTACCACTTGACCCATAGCTCTACTTTGGGCGTTTTGGTGGTTAATTGGAAATAGAATCTCATGGACTTTCTTTTCTAGGCTGGCTTTGAACCATGAACCTTCAAACTCAGCCTCCTGAGTTGTTAGGATTATAGGTGTGAGCCACTGGTGCCCTGCCTTAAGAACATTTTTAAGGCTAACAAACTTAACAGCAAAAGCTTGAATAAAGAAAAAGTAAAATTATGAAACTGTGTTCAAGATCCTAGGATACAGTAACCAGATGTGTTATTTGATTACATAATAAATACATGTCAGTTATTATGTTGTTAAATATGAATAACAAAAACAAATGAGCCAGGCCCTGGTGCCTTATGCTTATAATCCTTGTACCCAGTAGCCTGAAATCTAAGGATCTCAGTTCAAAGCCAGCCGAGGCAGAAAAGTCTGTGAGACCATTATCTCTACTGAACTACCAAAAAGCCAGAAATGGAGTTGTGGCTCAAGTGGTAGATAGAGCATGAGCTTTAAACAAAATGGAACTTAGGACAGCACACAGGAAGTGAGGCCATGCCTCAGAACCAGGACACACACACACACACACACACACACGATGCACCTTCGTAATAACTAAAATGTTCAAAAGAGATCAAACAAAATGGACCATCTAATGAAAGTTGCCTTGAAAGTATACCATAAAACCACTGGAAATATGAAGAGAAAAATATTGATCATTTTACTAAACATAAATGGTTTCAATATTGGCTGTTATGATAAAATTTTAGCTTGAGTTGAAAGCAAACTCTATACCATATACCATATACAGAAATATAACTAAAAATTAAAGCTCTAATTTACAAGGAGATATAGAGATACAAGATACGTATGAAGGGGGAAGGAAGATGGCGCCGAGACAATAGGGACGCTGCCTAGCTTTCTCTGACAAAAAGAGAGAACCAGGGAGTCCCACGAGCCAACTTTCTAAAGAAATCCACAACAACAAACTCAAAAAGCAACGGAGAAGGACTCAAACCGGAAAAGAAATCCAGATAAAGCTCACATCCAACTTTCTCAAAGAATTCGGAACGCGAGGACCCCTCCCCCACCTCTCGCCCAAAGCCGCTGAAAGCCGCACCAGACCAAGCTGCGAAAAGCGGCTTGAGCTGGCACCGGCTCCACGCGGGGAAAGCGGGGGCGGGCACGGGCTCTAACCCACGAAAAGCGGCGGCAGGGGAGGGCACCAGGCTGGGAGCCCAACGGCTGCAGAAACCAGCACAGAACCGGGCCAGCGAACGGCAGAAGCAGCGGAACCCAGGCGCGGAACCAGAACAGCAAGCAGCGGAACCCAGACGCAGAACACAGGCAGCGGCGGAGACCCGAGGGGAGTGAAAGACTCCCCACCACCTAGGAACACCCGCAGATGGACGCAGAGGCGTGAGTAATACAGCGCATCCCCAAACACATCGGGAAAGCGGAGCGGGTGCCAAGCAATAGAACTTAACTCAGACCCCTACACCCCGCCCGAGAAAGACTGGCGGGAGCAGGGGGGCAAGGAATTTAGAATCCTGTCCCTCCCCACAGGCCCAAATAAAAGCTTTTAAAAATGGTAGGACCTAATAAATATCTCTCAATCCTAACTCTCAATATCAATGGACTCAACTCTCCAATTAAACGGCATAGGCTGTCTAGTTGGATCAAAAAGCAAGAGCCATCGTTCTGCTGTCTTCAAGAGACACATCTTACCCAAAAAAACAAGCATCTTTTGAAAGTGAGAGGTTGGAATAAACTCTATCAAGCCAACGGCCCCCATAAACAGGCTGGAGTTGCCATCCTCATATCAGATAAAATAGACTTCAAACCAAAATTAGTAAGAAAAGATAAAGAAGGTAACTACATACTACTAAAGGGATCTTTCCTCCAGGAAGACATAACGATCCTAAATATTTACACACCCAATCCTGGAGCTCCAAACTTCATCAAGCAAACTTTACTTACACTGAAACCATACATAGATTGAAATACAGTGATTGTCGGTGACTTTAACACACCACTCTCACCTATGGACAGATCAACAAGGCAAAAACTCAACAGAGAAACCTTAGAACTGAACAACTATATAGACCAACTAGATCTAACAGACATCTGCAGAATATTCCACGCAGCAACAACACAATATACGTTTTTCTCAGCAGCACATGGAACATTTTCCAAAATAGATCACATGTTAGGCCATAAAACAAACCTGGACAGATTCAGAAACACAGAAATTATTCCATGCACACTCTCAGACCACAAAGGCATCAAACTGGAACTGAACACACATCTCCACCAACGAAAACCCTGTAACTCATGGAGACTGAACAACACATTGTTGAATCACCAATGGGTCATCGAAGAGATCAGAACAGAAATCCAACAGTTTATGAAATTTAACAGTAAGGAGCACACAAAACACCAACTCCTTTGGGACACAGCAAAGGCAGTACTCAGAGGAAAATTTATAGCTCTGAGTGCCTACAACAACAAGTTGGAAAAATTGCAAACCAACAAGTTAATGTCTCACCTTAAGCTCCTGGAAAAAGAGCAACAAACCAACCCTAATCCCAGTAGAAGAAAGCAAATAATTAAAATCAAAGCAGAATTAAATGATTTGGAATCCAAAAAAAACTATAGAAAGAATCAACAAAACAAGGAGTTGGTTCTTTGAAAGAATTAACAAAATTGACAAGCCCTTAGCAAATCTTACCAAAAAAAGAAGAGAGCATATCGAAATAAACAAATCGGATAATATCACTACAGAAATTACCAAGATCCAGAGTATCATGAGGGAATACTTCTCAAACCTTTATGCCAACAAATTTGAGAATCTAGATGAAATGGATGAATTCCTAGCCAATATTAACATACCCACACTGAACCAAGAAGAACTAAGCCAACTCAACAGGCCTATTTCAAGCTCTGAAATAGAAATGGCAATTAGAGAACTTCCACCTAAGAAAAGCCCAGGGCCAGATGGATTCACAGCTGAATTCTACAAGGTCTTCAAAACAGAGCTCACACCAATACTCCTCAAGCTCTTCAACGAAATTGAAAATGAAGGTTCCTTACCAAACTCATTCTATGAAGCCAGTATAACCCTCATCCCCAAACCAGACAGAGATTCATCAAAGAAAGAGAACTATAGACCTATATCTTTGATGAACATCGATGCAAAACTTCTCAACAAAATACTAGCCAAGCGTCTACAACAACTCATCAAAAAAATTATACACTATGATCAAACTGGATTCATCACAGGGAGGCAAAGCTGGTTCAACATACGCAAATCAATTAATATAATTCAACACATCAACAGGAGCAAGGACAAAAATCACATGATTGTCTCAATAGACGCGGAAAAGGCATTTGACAAGATCCAACACCCCTTTATGTTAAAAGCTCTGGAGAAACTAGGAATCCATGGAACATTCCCCAAGTAATAAAGGCTGTGTATGAGAAACCTACTGCTAGTATTACACTTAATGGTGAAAACCTAAAGCCATTCCCTCTAAAATCAGGAACGAGACAAGGATGCCCACTCTCTCCACTCCTCTAACATAGTAGTAGAATTCCTAGCCAGAGCAATAAGGCAAGAAGCAAGCATATAGGGGATCCAAGTAGGGAAAGAGGAAATAAAACTATCCCTCTTTGCAGATGACATGATTCTGTATTTAAAGAATCCTATAGACTCTACTCCCAAGCTCCTTGAGCTGACTCAAAGCTTTGGAAGAGTAGCAGGGTATAAAATCAACCCTCAAAAATCAACTGGCTTCCTTTACGCCAACAGTGAGAGGAACGAGGCAATAATCAGGAAAGCAACTCCTTTCACAATAGCCTCAAAGAAAATAAAGTACCTAGGAATTAGCTTAACTAAGAATGTAAAGGACCTTTTTGATGAAAACTTTAAAACCCTGAAAAAGGAAACTAAAGCAGAACTAAGGAAATGGAAAAACCTCCCGTGCTCCTGGATTGGAAGAATCAACATTGTGAAAATGACAATCTTGTCAAGGGCTATCTACAAATTCAATGCAATACCCATCAACATCCCAATGTCATTCTTTAAAGAAATAGAAGAGGCAGTCCAAAATTTCATATGGAATAATAAAAGACCCCGTATAGCAAAAACACTTCTTAGCAGAAAGAACAGCGCTGGAGGAATTTCAATTCCAAGCTTTAGACTCTATTACAGGGCTATAATTCTCAAAACAGCTTGGTACTGGCACAGGAACAGGCCTGAAGACCAATGGAATAGAACTGAGGACCCAGATATTAAACCACAGACCTATGGCCACCTAATCTTTGACAAGGGAGCCAAAAAAATAGAATGGAAGAAAGACAGCCTCTTCAACAAGTTGTGCTGGCAGAACTGGTTAAGCACCTGCAGAAAACTAAAGCTGGATCCTTCTTTGTCACCTTGCACTAGAATTAACTCCAAATGGATCAAAGACCTGGAGGTAAAAGCTGACACACTGAAAACTTACAGGAAGGAATAGGAGATACACTAGGCCTCCTTGGCACAGGTCGAAACTTTCTTAATAAGGACCAAGAATCACAACAAATCAGAGAAAGGCTGGATAAGTGGGACTGCATTAAACTGCAGAGCTTTAGTATGGCAAAGGACATAGCTAGTAAACTAATCAGGAAGCCTACAGAGTGGGAGATGATCTTCACCAACCAAACAACGGACAAAGGCCTCATATCTAAAATATATCAACAACTCAAAAAATTGAATCACTCCAAAACTAACCTCCAAAGTAACAACCATCCCATTAAAAAATGGGCCAAAGACTTAAAGAGAGTCTTCTCTGAAGAAGAAACAAAAATGGCCTGTAGACACATGAAGAAATGCTCAACATCTCTGGTCATAAAAGAAATGCAAATCAAAACAACTCTAAGATTCCACCTCACTCCAGTTAGAATGGCCAGGATCAGGAAAACGAATGACAACAGATGCTGGAGGGGATGTGGCCAGGAGGGATCACTACTACACTGTTGGTGGGAGTGCAAACTCGTTCAACCACTATGGAAAGCAGTGTGGCAGTGTCTCAAAAGGCTAAACATAGAACTCCCCTATGACCCAGCAATTCCACTACTTGGCATTTACCCAAACATCCAGAAACAAGGACATACTAAACCCACTAGCACAACAATGTTCACTGCAGCATTATTCACCATAGCAAAGATATGGAACCAACCCAGATGTCCCTCAGTTGATGAGTGGATCAACAAGTTGTGGTATTTGTACACAATGGAATTCTATGCTGCTGTCAGAAAGAATGACATCGCCCCATTTGTTAGGAAATGGAAAGACTTAGAAAAAATCATATTAAGTGAAGTAAGCCAGACTCAAAGGAACTTAGGCTCAATGGTTTCCCTCATTCGTCATAATCAGTAGAAACCTTGGACTCTACTAGCAGACATTTGCAATAGAGCAAAAGGCCATATAAGGCCATAAAATGTGAAGCTAATTGAAAGGACCTCCAGGATATTGAAACAAAAGCCATATAATGAATGATTGTTGTCCTTAATGTACTATGTTGTCTCTCATCTCCTTTGCTGTCCCTTGGTTATCCCATATTGGTATAGTATCTCACTTTGTTATTTGATATATTGAATTTATTTGTATTTGGATATTTGAAATTTGATAGGGAAGGGGGGAAAACCAAGACGGGTGGAGGGTGTGGGGGGGGAGGGAAATGGGTACCGAGACATGTGAAAGGGTATCAATGTATGTGAATTAATGCACCTTCTATCTGGCAAATATCATGTAACCCTTTTACTAATTACAATAAAAAAATTAAAAAAAAAGATACCTATGAAGAGTTCATCCTTGAGAATTAGAAGGCAGAGATTTGAGGATCATAATTTGAGGTCAGCTTGGGCAGGAAAAGTCCAAGAGAGGCTTATTTGTAGTTAACCACAAAAAGACAGAAGTAGAGCTGTGGCTCAAGTGGTAGAGGGATAGCCCTGAGCAAAACAGCTCAGGGACAACACCTAGGCCCCAAGTTCAAGGCCTGGGAGTGGCCCCAAAAGAAACTATCTAGCAAGCAGCAATGTAGACAAAAAGTTGAGAATACAAGAAAAAATAGAAATAACCTCAAATGTCAAGACTGTAACAAACTAGGATGGGGTCAACTATACAATATGTAAGCAAGAATATGAAGATGTGAACAATATAATAAAGGTCTTGTACAGATGTCCAGGCTGGACTGTCTGATCTGTGACTACATTATGTCAAATATCAGCAAGGATGTGTGTTGGAATTAGCCGTGAATCTTTAGGTTGTTTTCTTTTGTCTAGCTATTTTTTATTTTTATTTTTTATTGTAATTAATAGAAGGTTTACAGTTATATTCGCCAGATAGAAGGTGCATTACTTCACATACGTTGATACACCTTCTCATGTTTTTGTCCCTATTTCCCTCCCTCCACCCCTCCCCTTCCTCTCATCTTGTTTTACCCTTTTCCATTTCCTATTTCAAATAAACATATATACAATATACCAGATAATAAGGTATGATACTGTAACAATATGAAAATAACCAAGGGACAACAAAACAGATGAGAAATAACATAGTACATTAAGATCAACAACCATACATTATATGGCTCTTGTTTCCATATCCTGGAGGTCCTTTCATTTAGCCTCATCCTATATGGTCTTACATATCTAAGGTTTGCCCTATTGTAAACCTCTGCTATGAGAGTCCAAGGTTTGTACTAATCATTACAAATGAGAGAAACCATTGAGCCTATGTTCCTTTGGGTCTGGCTTACTTCACTTAATATGATTTTTTCTAAGTCTTTCCATTTCCATACAAATGGGGTGATGTCGTTCTTTCTGACATCAGCATAGAATTCCATTGTGTACAAATACCACAACTTGTTGATCCACTCATCAACTGAGGGACATCTGGGTTGGTTCCATATCTTTGTTATGGTAAATAGTGCTGCAATGAACATTGTTGTACTAGTGGACTTAGTATGTCCTTGTTTCTGGACGACTGGGTAAATGCCAAGTAGTGGAATTGCTGGGTCATAGGGGAGCTCTAAGTTTAGTCTTTTGAGGAAACATCATACTGCTTTCCATAGTGGTTGAACGAGTTTGCACTCCCACCAACAGTGTAGTAGTGATTCCTCTTGGCCACATCCCCACCAGCATCTCTTGTTACTAGATTTCTTGATCATAGCCATTCTAACTGGAGTGAGGTGGAATCTTAGAGTTGTTTTGATTTGCATTTCTTTTATGACCAGAGATGTCGAGCATTTCTTCATGTGTCTATAGACCATTTTTATTTCTTCTTCAGAGAAGACTCTCTTTAAGTCTTTGGCTCATCTTTTAATGGGATGGTTGTTTCTTTGAAGATTATTTTTGGAATGATTCAATTTTTTTAGCT
The DNA here is from genome assembly GCF_031878675.1 of Megascapheus bottae. NCBI lineage: Eukaryota > Metazoa > Chordata > Mammalia > Rodentia > Geomyidae > Megascapheus > Megascapheus bottae. The sequence goes on from NC_143531.1 coordinate 3,603,356, forward strand.
GTAGACAGATTTTAGATATGAGGCCTTTGTCTGTTGTGTGGTTAGGGAAGATCTTGTCCCACTCTGTGGTCTTTCTAGTTAGGTTGCTAGCTATGTCCTTTGCCATACAGAAGCTCTGCAGTTTATTGCAGTCCCATTTATCCTTTCTTTAATTTGTTGTGTTTCTGGGTCATTATTAAGAAAATTTTGACCTGTGCCAAGGAGACCTAGTGTATCTCCTATTCCTTCTTGTAAAGTTTTCAGTGTATCTGCTTTTATCTCGAGGTATTTGATCCATTTGGAGTTAATCCTGGTGCAGGGTGACAAAGAAGGATCCGAATTTAGTTTTCTGAAGGTGCTTAACCAGCTCTGCCAGCACCACTTTTTGAAGAGTCTTTCTTCCATTCTATTTTTTTGGCTCCCTTATGGAAGATTAGATGGCCATAGGTCTGTGGGTTGATTTCTGGGTCTTCAGTTCTACTCCATTGGTTGTCAGGCCTGTTCTTGTGCCAGAACCAAGCTGTTTTGGTTACTATAGCTCTGTAATAGAGCCTAAAGTTTGGTATTGAAATTCCTTTATGTAGAGAATAACATTGATGGGAATTGCATTGAATTTGTCAGTATTCTCTGGCTATTTTTGACAGAAATAATTCCATCCATCAACATGCAAGGGTCTCTCATCTTCTTAAGGCATTCTTCAATTTCTTTCTTTAGGAAATTTCCTTGGTGAGGCCTTTTACCTTCTTCATTAGAGTTTTTCCATGGTATTTTTTTAGGTCATTGTGCATTGGCTTGTTTTTCTAATTACATTTCAGAGTGTATAGAAAAGTTACTAAGTTTTGTGAGTTGATATTGTATTGATATTTTGATAACTTTTCTGCCCAGGCTGCCTTCAAATTTTGATTCTCAAATCTCAGCCTCCTGAGGATCTCAGATTACAGTGCCCAGCAAGTATTGACATCTTTTAAAATAAGATCATACCACCTGAAATTTAGGGATAATTTGATTTTTCCCTTTCCTATTGTTATTTCTTCTTTCTGTATTCTTTTTAAATTACTCTGTTGAATCAGATAAGATAGAGAGTATTTTCTCATTCCTGGTTATCAAGGCAATGTTTCAAGCTCTTTCCTCATGGGATGTAATGTGAATTTGTCATAGCTAGCCTTCATTATGTTGTGATGTCATCTTTCTGTTCCTTCTTGGTGTTTGTCACAAGTTTGTCAGAAGTAATTTTCTACTTCTGCTGAGATGTTGTATATGATTTTTGTTTATACCTTGCGTTTTATGTATTTATTTTCATCTATTGAGCTATGTATGAAACCATCTTCATCAAGGTTGAATGACCTTATTAATGTAGTGTCCAATTTGGTTTGAAAGCATTTTTTTGGTCAGTTCTGGGGCTTGAACTTAGGGCCAGAGCGCTGTCCTTGGGCTTTCTTCAAGGATTAGAGCTCTACCACTTGAGCCACAGCACTACTTGTGGCTTTTCTTTGTATGTGGAACTGATGAAGAATCTAACCTGGGTCTTCATATGTGCTAGGCAGGCACTCTACCACTAGGCCAAACTCTTGATCCCAGTTTGCAGGTATTTTCTATGGGGACTTTAGCATTTATATATATATATATATATATATATGAAATTGGTCTAAAGTTTTCTTTGTTGTTGTTGGTGGTGGTGTTGGTGATGGTGGTGGTGGTGGTGGTGATGGTGTGTATGTGTGTGTATGGTTTTGATTTCAGGGTAATACTGGCTTCCTAGTGTGAGATGGAAGTGTTCTACCACTTTTAATTTTATTGAATTATTTAAGGAGATTTTATTGTTAGTTCTTTAGTGTTCTGGTAAACGTTACCAGTGCATCCATCTGATCCCAGGCTTTTCTTCATTGACAAATTGAAAATGACTTATCATTTCATTATTTGCTATTGATCTCTTCAGATATTTTTTACATCTTCGATGTAGACATTTGTGCATTTTCTCTAAATTCTCCAGTTTATTTCAGCATAAGCTTTGAGAATATTTCCTAAAGTTCTGTCAGTGGTATTTATTGGTATTTATTTATTTGGGCCTTGTCTTCCTTTCTAGAGGTTAGTTTTGCTAGTAGTCTGGCAATCTTCTTTATCTTTTTAAAGAACCAACTTTGTTTGACCTTTTGGATTATTCAATTGAGCTGAATTTCATCTCTGATTATTGTTCACCTTAGAGGTCTGATTATTTTTACTGATGTGGTGGCGCCTAATTCTTGTTTTTTCTAAGACCTTGAGATGTGTGAATAGGTTATTCATTTGAGAACTCTCCAATATTTTAACATAGGTACTTGCTAGCACCCTCAGAAAAGGGGAATGCCTTTGCTTTGTGTGGAGTGTGTTATATCTTCATTCTCATTCACTTCCAGGAGTTTTTCAATTTACCCTCTGATTTCTTCAATAGTACACTGAGCACCTAAATGTACTTTTCTTTTTCTATGTGTTTCTACCAACCTGCTGTTGATTTCTAGCTTTATTCTGTCATTATCTGGTAAGATACAAAAATCATTTTAATTTGTTATTTGTTGAGACTTGCTTTATGTCCTAAAATACAATTCTCTAAGCTGTAGAGTAAGTCTATGTCGTCTGCAGCTGTTGATTAAAATGATGTAGATGACTGTTAAGTCTTCTGTTCTATTGTTCATTTTAATGATTATCGATTTCTTTTTTTTGGTCAGAAAGACTCATCTATGCAGTGAATATAAAACACTATTATTTCATTGGGGACTTATCTTTTACATTTGGCATGTGCATGATGACAAGTCTTTTCTACAGTGTTTATGTTTCTGTCTTGAGATTGCCACATCTGTTGACTATTTCTTTCCCTTTTTCTTTGGGGAAACTGAAAGAAAGAAGGAAAAGTAAGAGGAAAAGAATGTGAAAGTGATGAATTAAAATCCAATGAAAGATCAGAGCAAAATATAGATACATGCTATATTTCAAAAGAAGAAAGAAAAAGACAACTGAACAGAAGTTAAAATGCTCTTAATGCCAGGCTCCAGTGGCTCCTGCTTGTAACTCTAAGTGCTCAGGAGGCGGAGATGTCCGGATCATAGTTCAAAGCTAGCCCAGGCAGGAAAGTCTCTGAGACTCTTCTCACCAAGGAACCACACAGAAACAAGACGAGCACTCTACCAAGGGGTAGAGTGCTAGCCTAGAATGAAAGAGCTCAGGAACAGCACCCAGGTCTGGAGTTCAAGCCCCATGAATGACAAAAAGGGAAATTCTGTGTGTGTGTGTGTGTGTGTGTGTGTGTGTGTGTGTGTGTGTGTACGCGTGCCGGTCCTGGGAATTGAACCTGGGGCCTGGATGCTGTCCCTGAGCTTTAGTGCTCAGCCTTAGGGCTCTACCATTTGATTCACAGCTCCACTTCTGTTTTGATGATTAACTGGAGATTGGAGGGACACCAGAAACTGTGGCATACGTCCAAGCTGAGATGTGTCCTCTACATCTCAGGGTGGGAAAAGGGCCGGGTGCCCTGGTTGTCCGTAGACAATTCCTTTCCACAACCCACCAGCACTGCCTCGGATGTGCGCCTCTGCCTGGTACTCCTGCTCATGGCTGGAATCCATGCAGACACTGTGCAGAATCTTCCCGGGAAGTCTAGAATTAGGACTTTCCTTTGTAATTGCAAAGAACAGGCTCCTCTCTAGCTGGCTAGCAATGATCCTGAAGTTGAGATTTAGCCAGCGGGGAACACAATGCTTGTCTTTTCTAAAGCTAGCCTGGATCTGAATCACATTCAGATCCACACCACGAGCTGTGAAAGCTGTGGGCTCGGCCTGTAGTCAGCTGAGCCAGGCTCTCACCTGCAGTCAGCAGTCCCAGGCTCTCACCTGCAGCTGACACCTGCAGCCTCCAGGCTTAGCTCCTCCCAGCTGGTGTTCAGGCTCCCCCAGAGCAGGGTGGAGCTGTAGTCTGCCTACTTCTTAGTTTTCTGTGTTACCTTTCTGTTCCCTGTGCTTTTTAACTTCCTTGACATCTCTTTTGTGGTTCTTGATTAGCATCCTGGCTCTTTGTCTCTCCTCAGAACAGATTTTTCCTTCAAACGTGTGATTGTTGTTCATAATGTACTATGTTATTTCTCTTCTCTTTTGTTGCCCTTTGGTTAATCTCATATTGTTACCGTATCTGACTTTGTTACCTGGTATATTGTATATATGTTTGTTTATTTGAAATAGGAAAGGGAAGGAGGAGAAAACAAGATGAATGGGAGTGGGTAGGGAGAGGGAGATGGAGAGAAAAACATGAGAAGGGGTATCAATGTGTGAGAAGTAATACAACTACTATCTGGCAAATGTAATTGGAACCCCTCTATACATTACCCTGACAATAAAAAATAAAAAAACTGCAGTAATACAGAGGAAACTTCTAACCAATCATCTTATCCTGGAACCCTTGCCTTTTGATTGTCCATATGTGTGTGTGCATGCAAGCATATGTATGTGTGTATGCATGCATGCATGTGTGCTGTGTGTGTGCACATGTGTGTGATAGTCTTGAGGCTTGAACTCAGGGCAGGAGTGTTACTCCTCAGATTTTGTGCTCAAAGTTAGTGCTCTGCCACTTGAACCACAGCTCCATTTCCAGCTTTTTGCTGGCTAATTAGAGAAAACAGCCTCACAGATTTTCCTGCCCAGGCTGGCTTTGAATGGTTATGTTCGGCATTAAGCTACTTGACAGCGAGGATTCCGGGTGGGATTCACTCTCCAGCACCCAGCAACATGTGGTAATTTTGTTGCTTTTGTATTTTCTTCCCTAGCCAGTTGAGTTTATTGGACAGGAATCCTAGTCTTCAGAATATCCATTTTACTTATTCATCAAACATACATTTTCCCCAGGATACTATGCTATCTTTACCGGGTACAAAGATTAAAGATACAAGCCAATTCTTGGTGGTAGAGGCCCTTTGCCTGCCTATGAAGGCCAGAAGCTTTCCTTAAGTTAGAAATTCTCAGAACCTGGAGACTTGCTAGAATCACTAAAGAAACTCAACTCGCAAAGACTCTGATTTTATTTCAAAACATATCCAGGGGAATAGCTCTGACATGCAGCCATACCTAAGAATGAAGGAATGGGGAGGATGAAAGATAAGGAGGGGGTAGGGAGATGGGAGGGAGGAGAATGATCACAATCCAGAAGGTCTCTGAAAGGTGGATGGAGGCCGATGAACATACCCCTGGGAGCTGACCACAAGATCAAAAGGGAGGTCTAGATTTATGGGCATGGGCTTTTGAACTGGGGAAATTTGGACAAGGATTGCCATTAGGGAAAGAGAAAGCATGAGATCCACATTTCAGACTACAGTTTACATTACAGCTTAAATTGGACAGACTTCTGTATTTGACAAATAAGATCATACAAAAAGCAGAATAACAAATGAAGGTGTTTCTTTTATTTCTTGAACCTGAAGAAAGTCTTTCCAAGTATGACTCAAAATTACATTTCATCATGCTCATAGACATACATACATACACATATACATACATATATATGACTTGAAAACTCTGTTTACCTGCTTTTGCCTTAAAATATATTGATTTTCATCATGAACTCTGTGATAGAAACCTCAGAAAGTTCTCGATTATTTTTCTACAAATCTAAATGCTTTTTTTTTAAAATTAGGCATTGTCTATTTTTTAAAGAAAGAATTAAAATATTCAATCAGCCAAAAACATCTGTAGATAAATTATAAGTGAAACTTTATACTATGGCAAAAAAGTATTCTAACTCATTTTTTGTAATATTAAGATATATCTGAAATCCCAGGGAAACATGATTGCAAAAAAGGCTTTTATTTGTTTTTGACAGTAATGTTGAAATCTATTAGCATATTATTTTTTTTCTTTGTGGCCAGGAATGAGGCTTGAACTCAGGGTCTTTATGATGTCCCACAGATTTTAAAACTCAAGACTGGCACTCCCCCTTAAATCACAGCTACACTTTCTGCACATTGCTGGTTAATTAGACATGAGTCTCAGGGAGTTTCCTTCGCTGGGCTGGCTTCAAACAGATCCTCAGATCTCAGCTTCCTGAGTAGCTACAATGACAGGTGTGTGCCAACTAGTAATCCAGCTAACATACTGCTTAGGATTTTTTAAAGTAAATTTTGCATACATAACTCTCACCAAGAAACCCAGTGTAAGACACATTTCTACCAATTTTTTTCATGAATCAGACTTGAGTATTTCTCCTGGCACAGATAAAAAGGCATGTAAGGGCTCTGGTGATAGCTTTGTAAGGTTTGGCTGTCATTTAGGTTATCTTGAACATATTTTTAATTCTTTGGTGCAGGTAAAGTTCATACTTATACCCCATCAAACTGAATACCCTATCATTATTTCTCAGAAAACAACTTAATTGAGAAGCTTTCCCCCATCGTAGCCCCCAACAGGATTTCTGTATTACAATATGGCTGATTAAAAGTTTAGAATTAGCTTTCAGATGGTGGTCTGGCAACAGGATCTCCAGTTGTTGTGATGAGAGTTTAAGAATGAGTGGGACATTAGATTTCTATTAATAACAATATTTATATTCATATAATAATCATATTCTACCAAATATGAAAGAATTAGGGATCATTCAAACCAGAAGAAATCTAGAGAGGCCAGAAAGATAACTGCCTTCAGATTGGGTTGGCACAAGAGAACATTGCATTTATATTTTTCCCCTGCACTCAAGGACAGGTGAACTTTTATGGCTTTAAGTTTTGTTTCTTACAGAGCAATTTGCTTATTCTGACTGATGAAAAATATGTTACTCTCTATACAAGGTACAAATTGTTTATGAATAATTTTCATTGTCAGCGAGACCAGGTGATTCTGACAAAGCACTGCATCTTGAACTAGAAAGAAGATTATAGAAATTTTGTGTAAGAAAAACAAGTCTAGCTGGATACTATGGTATACACCTATAGTACTAGCTATACAGGAGGCTGAGATCTGAAGATGGTGGTTCAAAGCCAGCCTGAGTAGGAAAGTTGATGAGACTCTCTTATAGTCAATGAACTGCTAGAAAACTGGAAGTGGAGCTGCGACTTGTTGGGAGCCAGAGTAGAATCAAACTGTACCTTGATTTGCATCAGACAATGGCTTTATTGTCTTATTGTTTTCTGGCCTTATTCTGTTTAAATGACCTGAGATTTACCATATGAATGTAACACCTGGAAGTTCCCTGGTTTCAAGGAGGGATATAAGCCTGGAGTTGACAATAAACGAGGGGGCAGTTTTTTACCTGGGCTGCAGACCTCCCGGACCCGATGTGTTTGTCTCTCTTCTATTTTTTCCAGTCCCTGCCCCCTATTTCAGGAACCCCAATTTGCTGCCAGTGGGCCCCGGCAACTGGCGCCCGAACAGGGACCCTGAAAATCTGGGACGAAGGTGAAGGACCCCTCCCCCCCTGTGGTGAGTAACACATCGTAGGACTATTAAGAGAGGATCTTAAGAGAGTGTATAGTCAGGAGTAAAAATTATGGGTCAAACTCATAGCCATAGGTCATATGTACCAATCTTAACAGGCCTACTTGAAGCCCACGGAACGTGGGTGGAAAAAGGGGTGCTTCAGAGCTTCCTACAGTTTGTCGAGGAGGCATGCCCGAGGTTTATAGAGGAGGAATTCCAAAAAACCTGGCAGCGGATAGGAAAAGGAATTCAAGATTATTATAATGTATATGGCCCCGAAAAGACCCCAGTAGAGGCTATTAATGTATGGAATTTAGTAAGTGAATGCATAGATCCTCAACATGAGAATGCTGAACTTAATCTTGAATTAAGGGAAATTTATGAATTAAAGGACCCTTCTGAAAAACCTGAGGCTGAGCCATATGCCGCAGCCCAAGAGAGTCTAAGTGAGATCTTGAAAAGGGAACAACAACCAGTAGATATTGAGTATCAGAATTCAGACTTGAATATCAAGGAGGAAAGTTATGATGAGCCAATGGAGGACCGGATAGCTATGATGGAGAAGAAGTTAGAAGAAATCCTAAATCTTCTATCGAAAATGGGGATAGAGCAGAGAGTCCCCCCAGAAGTAGGAAAGAAATATGACCCTCAGGCCACTATGGTGTCTGATTCTAAACCTTACCCCTCACACCCACCGCCTCCGGCTGCAGCCTTACAGCCCCAATCCCTTTTTCAACCTTTAGGCAAGCCTAAAGGCCCTAGCAACAAGTCCCTTTTAACAGGCACTACAACCAGGCACAGTGCCTCGCAATTAAACCTGGCTCAGGCTGCTAGAGAGAGGGAAGATATTTCAGGGCCTCGATGCTTCCCTAGTTTAGTTGATCATGATGAACAAGTATACCATCAACCTGTTCCTGTTAAACTACTACAGGATTTAAAAAGTGCCTGCTCCCAATATGGGCCAACTGCCCCTTTTACTCAAGTAATATTGGAGGCCGCGTGTGCTGGTATTGTATGCCCAAATGACTGGAAGCGGCTTGCCAGAGTATGCCTTAGTGCAGGAGAGTACTTATTATGGGAGACAGAGTTCACTGCACAGTGTCGGGCTAAAATTGAAACAAATAGTTCTAAGAACCTGCCTTACACTTTTGATCAGTTGTTAGGAGAGGGAACCTATAAAAACACCGAAGATCAATTGGGTTATGCAAAGGAAGCCTATTTACAAATAAATGCTGCGGCGAGAGAGGCTTGGAAAAGGTTACGTAATTCCATACAAAAAATTTAGTAGAAGTTAAACAGGGACCGAATGAACCTTATCTAGAATTTTTGTCTCTATTAATGGAGACTGCAGACCACCTAGTACAAGATGAGAACGCAAGGAGGATTATAGTTAGACACATAGCCTATGAAAATGCCAATGCCGCCTGTCAGGCGGCTATCAGACCCCATAGGAATAAGGGAGGAATCACGGACTTTATTTCACTGATATTGGACCCTCCCATGTACAAGGCCTCATTTTAGCCGCCGCTCCTCAAGGAAAGACTGTTACTAAATTTATAAAATATAGAGGCCAGCGGCATTCTCAGGATGCTAGACCCCCAGGGCGTTGCTTCTCTTGTGGACAAATAGGACATTGGATGGTGCAATGCCCACGCCAGGCCAAGTTAGAGAAAGAAACATCACCTGGCACATGTCCACGCTGTGGTAAAGGGAAGCACTGGGCTAAAGATTGCAAGTCAGCAAGAAATCACAATGGCCGCCCGTTTTCGGGAAACTGGAGAAGGGGCCAGCCCCTGGCCCCGCAAAACCATGGGGCAGTCCCTCCCTCTTCTCAGCCACAAGTACATCTTCTAACAACCCCCCAAAATCAGTCTCTGGCCTCTTCGGTGCCACCCCAGGCAGCGTAGGATTGGACCTCTGTTCCTCCACCTGCTCAGTATTGACCCCAGAGATGGGGATACAACCTCTCCCCACGGGGGTCTTCGGCCCCCTTCCCCCGGGAGTGGCTGGATTGCTGTTAGGGCAAAGTAGCTCAGCCCTTAAAGGGATGCAAATTACACCTGGCATAATTGACCAGGATTTTACTGGAGAAATTAAGGTTATGGCCTCTGCCCCGAGACATGTAATATCGATCCCAGCAGGACAAAAAAATAGCACAGCTAGTGCTTGTGCCTTTACCTCCAGGGGAGACTGCTAATTCCCTATGTGGACAGAGAGGTTTTAGATCTTCTGATATCTATTGGGTACAAAGCATAAAACAAGAAAGGCCTGAGATGACTATATTTATACAAGAAAAGCCCTTTAAAGGAATATTAGACACTGGAGCAGATGTGTCTGTGATATCTAAAAAACATTGGCCAGCCCAATGGCCCCTGACAACCTCTATGACTTCCCTACAGGGGGTTGGGCAAGCAACTGACCCACAGCAGAGCAGTGCGATCCTTGTTTGGAGAGATGAGGAAGGGCACTCTGGTCATTTTCAGCCATTTGTCCTGGATCATCTGCCAATTAATTTATGGGGTCGTGATGTCATGGAAAAAATGGGAGTGTATATGTTTAGTCATAGTGCTGAAGTTACTAAGCAGCTGCTTGATCAAGGCCTCCTCCCTTCAGGGGAACTAGGCCAAGCAGCACAGGGAGGGCCAGAGCCACTCCAACCCCAGTCTCGCTCACAGAGACAAGGATTAGGGTATTGTGGATCGAGCTAATGGATTACTAAAACATCAAATTTTTAAGATAAAGAAAGGGGAATTGTATTCTGCTACCCCTGTGAATATACTTAATCATGCTTTATTTGTTTTAAATTTTTTGAATTTGGACTTAAATAATTTATCTGCTGCTCAGTGATTCTGGGAAAAAAGAGAGCGGCGTACTTTTGCCTTAGTAAAGTGGAAGGATCCCCTAACTGGTGCTTGGCATGGACCCGATCCTGTTCTAACCTGGGGTCGAGGGCATGTATGTGTTTTTTCACAAGGAGAAAATGACACCCGCTGGCTGCCTGAACACTGCGTTCAGATTGTGGAGAGTGACAGTGGCCATCCAAGCAGCGACTCACTGGGCCTACACCCCCAACCCTCCAGTGGTGCATCCTGCGACGTGGGAAGGACCTGAGTTATTTGTGCATGTCAATTGGGACTGCTACTGATCCACTTGTTCCACACATTCATATGAGCTGTGTTTCTCCTCCTTTTACTATTATGTAGGGACCTTTTAACATATTCATTGACTCTACACAATTTAATATGGGACAATTGTTCTTTTACAAATTGTATACTATTGAGATAAAGGATTGTTCTTTTTATTTTGTCTTTACCATCCCTCTTCTTAATAACCTTTTCTGTAAAAAATGCCCAGGTGAAAAGCAAAGGCCTCCAGAGGTAAGTAGAAGTTGGCCGACCCCCTGTATGTCTGTGTTTTGTTTTATTTATTTTATTTTATTTTATTTTTTTAAAAAGGTGCAGTGTGGGCCTAAAATAGAGGCCTGGGTGGTCAAGGGACACCTTGACCCCCCCCTCCCCTTCTGAGTTTCTTGTCGATAACAAGGCATACCTGAGAGTCCCACCAAGACATGTCTAAATCTAAAAATAGCTGTTTGGTGAAAACATTCATCTGAGCTCATGTTTTTTGTGTTAAGTGTATCTAATTGAGTCCAATTTTCTTGTTATATGTCAATGTCTGATTATTTAAAAGTCTCCGTTTCTCTGTCTTGATCGTGTTACATATTTTTCCTTGTCCAGTTTTGTCTTAAAATTGGTACCAGTTCTAACTATGGATCCTTATGGTTTTTCTGTGTGTACTCAAGCACACATCCTTGTTATTTATTTGAACATTTCTGGGCCTAGTATGGCCGCTCCCCCGTGTCTGCAGTTGTAACAAGCCCTGGAAAAATAAATTCCAGCTAAGTTGCCTTGCAAAAAGTTTTGTTTTGAACCTGGTTCTCACCTGCAAGAGTAAAATTGGCAAAGCTCTCTTGACACTAACTTCCGGAAAATGAACGGCCGATATTAATTTGTGTGCTTTAAGATCTTTGAGTATGAATGTGTGTGAATGAGTGAGTGAACATGTTCAAGGTTAAATTGTCAGCATGCTGTATAAAACAATGGATAAATTTATACTTAAACACAAAGGCAATTGGGTAAATCTAAGCTTAAAACTTCAAGAAAAATATTAGGTTTGAATGTTTTACAATGTCTCAAAGGATTATTACATTGTGTTAAAGAGAAATTGGTAAAAGTATTTTTCTAAAGATCCTGAAATCTGCATTAAAAAAAAAATCTGGTTTTGTAATACTTAGAGCTGTTTACATTGTAAACATTGTATCCTGTTTAACCCAGAGGTATTAGGGAATTTGGGATTATTACCTTTAAAGTTTGGAGACATGTATTAGAGATTTAAATGTAAAATTGTTCATTAATGTCAGAAACTTTGCCTATCTGTCTTTTCTTACAGACTGACACTGGAAGTCTGATGATAACTTTTGGTGCACTGATATTTGTAATTCTTGCATTAGGGAAAAACTGTTATTTGAGTTTAAACTGTTGATGGAGTTCTAGGCAATAATAATCTAAACTGCAGAATAAAACAAAAAGCCTCTTCTAAAGGCAAAGGGAGTGACCTGGGCCCTAGGGGGCCTGGAGACAAAGGGAATTCCTTTAGCCTTAAAGGTTTTTCAAATGCAAATAAAGACCAAAGTGTTAAGAGTTTAAGTTAAAAAGTGTAAAAGTTTTAAAGAAAAGTAGAAATGGTTTCTGAACAAAATTTAAAAGTAAAGTTGTCCTAAAGTTTTGTTTCAAAAAAAGAAACAAGGAAAATTAGGACTATCAAAATGGTTGCTTAATTGCTATTTCAGCTTACTCTTGTAAGTTACTTTATAGCAATCTCCAGCAGGCCCATGGAGAAGGACAGCAGATCCTCATTCAGATGTAAGTTTGGCCCTCATCAAGTTCCAGGTAAGATCATGCTTAGAGACTATTTCTGAGTTGACCACCTTGTTGCTTCTAATTGGAGTAAAGTTGCCTTTTGTAGGACTCATTGATCTGAAAGCCGCAGCTTTGAGCCTGCCCGGGCAAAGCAAAGTCCCTGTGAGACTGTGGTGTCTAATCTGCCAGCAGGATGCTGGGACAGAGTTGCTTTGGAGCTTGAAGTGGCAGAGTGCTAGCTCTGAGCTGAAAAGCTGGGGGGAAGCACTCAAGCACCAAGCTCGGGACTCACAGTGGCAGGGTGCTAGCCTTGAGCTGGAGAGCTGAGAGACAGTGCCCAGACCATGAGTTCAAATACAGCAACCAACAAAGTGAAATGCCAATGGGATGTTTATCCCTGTGTGGAGAGACACTACTGGGACATGAAAGCCTCTGCTTGGATGGCAGAGATGGTGTCAGATCTTAGAGTCACTTGTGCTTGGCCATTCAAATTAATCAGAGCCGGGAGGTTTGTAAGCATGCCTTACTAATGCCCGTGCCTTTCATAACTGGGCAGGAACTTGTCAATCTTCTGTGATAGTGGGTAGTTTAAAGTCCTAATTGAGCGAATTTTTTATTCTGACACCAGCCACAAATTCAGGAAAAGTTTGTGGATCTGAGGCTTGTGTCTCTATTAATCTGTTTAGATCTGACAACTGAAGCATTGTTAAGGTTGCAGAGATTTAGTTCCCCAGACAATCAAGAAAAAGCCTTTGCAAATGGGTGCTAAGTAAGTTACACTATTGTAGCCAAAGATGGTTTGTGCAGTTGTAAAATGTTAAATATGATCTCTAGTTTGGAGTAAATTATTGTTCCTGATATCTAATCCTTGCACCCCTTGATAAAACAGGGTAGGCTTCTTAAGGTCCCTGGTCAAGCACAGAGACAACGCCCCTGAGTCAGCTTGAAGAAGTCACAGAAGCTGAATCTCCGCCCATCAATCCCCTTTAGATGAAGGGACCAGAGTCATTTTTGGAAAATGAGACAGGATAAATTAGAGGTATAGGAAAGAGTAAAAATTGCACTTGTGTTTCTTTTAAAATAAAAACGGGGGATATGTTGTGGGAGCCAGAGTGGAATCAAACTGTACCTTGATTTGCATCAGACAATGGCTTTATTGTCTTATTGTTTTCTGGCCTTATTCTGTTTAAATGACCTGAGATTTACCATATGAATGTAACACCTGGAAGTTTCCTGGTTTCAAGGAGGGATATAAGCCTGGAGTTGACAATAAACGAGGCTGCAGTTTTCTACCTGGGCTGCAGACCTCCCGGACCCGATGTGTTTGTCTCTCTTCTATTTTTTCCAGTCCCTGCCCCCTATTTCAGGAACCCCAATTTGCTGCCGGTAGGCCCCCCGGCAGTGACTCAAAGTGGTAGAGCAGTGGCCTTGAGGGAAAGAGCTCAGGGATAGTACCTATGCTCAGAAATTAAGGCCCACGACTGACAAAAACAAACACATCAACTTCAAATACATCACCGAATGAAGTAGGAAATGTTAGTGCCTTTCTAAACTTGTTACAAAAGAATATATAGGGTAAGAACATGGAAACAGAAGGAATTGAACCTTTTTACATTGCTAGGTGAATATTTTGCCATCCTACTTCTTACACACTGGTGGGGGTCAAGGGAGAGGTGAAGACAGACAGTTTTCTACCTTTCTGGGTATGAATGGTGTGAAGTCAAATGGCCTGTGTTCAAATCTCAGCTGTCTGAGAATTAGGAATTTAGGCAGCTTGTTTTATTTACTTGTTCCCCTCTTCCTTCATTAAAAACTGAGATTGTAGCAGCATCTCTACCCCACAGGCCGCTGGACTACCTCACATCTCTGCACAACACCTGACTCATACAAATAGTGAACAAATACTAGATACTATTCCTTTAAAAACGAGTGAAAATGGGACTTCGCTCACAGTCTATAGAGTGTCTGCCCATTTCATTGGTCAGTTGAAGTGTAAACATTGGATTGTTTGTGTCTAGATCCATAGATATGTTTCTGTTTAAAACTGACTTTGTCCAGACAAAATTCAAAATTAATTTGGAAAGTTTTAAACAGTACTTTTTTTTTGTTTTGCCAGTCCTGGGCTTGAGCTCAGGGACTGAGCACTGTCCTTGGACTTTCTCAAGGCTAGAGCTCTACCACTTGAGCCTCAGCACCACTTCTGGCTTTTTTCTATGTATGTGGTACCGAGGAATCGAACCCGGGTCTTCATGCATGTTAGGCAAGCACTTTAACTACTAGGCCAAACTCCTGGGCTTAAACAGTATTTTTTTCCTTCCAGAGTTGACTCCATCTTTTCTCAGAGTTATGGCTACATTTTTTCATATATTTTTTATTGCAATTAATAGAAGGGTTACGTTATATTCACCAGATAGAAGGTGCATTACTTCATATACATTGATACCTTTTCTCATGTCATGGTCCCCATTTTCCTCCCCTCCCTGCCACCGCTCATGTTGTTTTCCCCCTTCTCTATCCAATTTCAAATAACCAATCAAGCATATATATAATATATCAGATAATAAGGTAAAATACTATAACAATATGAGATAACCAAGGAACAGAAAAAGAGATAAAAGATAACATAGTACATTAAAGACAACAGTAACTCATTATATGGCTTTTGTTTCTGTATCCTGGAGGTCCTTACATTTAGTGTCATACTATTTGGCCTTATGTATCTAGGTTTTGTTCTATTGTAAATCTCTGCCAGGAGAGCCCAAGGTTTCTACTGATTATGACAATTGAGGGAGACAATTGGGCCTATGTTCCTTTGAGTCTGGCTTACTTCACTTAATATGATTTTTTCTAAGTCTTTCCATTTCCATACAAATGGGGCAATGTCCTTCTTTCTGACAGCAGCATAGAATTCCATTGTGTATAAATACCACATTTTGTTGATCCACTCATCAACTGAGGGACATCTGGATTGGTTCCATATCTTTGCTGTGGTAAATAGTGCTGCAATGAACATCATTGTGCTACTGGCTTTAGTATGGCCTTGTTTCTGGACGATTGGGTAAATGCCAAGTAGTGGAATTGCTGGATCATAGGGGAGCTCTATGATTAGTCTTTTGAGGCACTGCCACACTGCTTTCCATAGTGTTTGAATGAGTTTGCACTCCCACCAACAGTGTAGTAGTGATCCCTCCTGGCCACAACCCTTCCAGCATATGTTGTTACTAGATTTCTTGATCCTGGCCATTCTAACTGGAGTGAGGTGGAATGTTAGAGTTGTTTTGATTTGCATTTCTTTTATGGCCAGAGATGTCAAGCATTTCTTCATGTGTCTATAGGCCATTTTTATTTCTTCTTCAGAGAAGACTTCTTTAAGTCTTTGGCCCATCTTTTAATGCGATGGTTGTTTCTTTGAAGATTATTTTTGGAGTGATTCAATTTTTTTAGCTGTAGACAGATTTTAGATATGAGGCCTTTGTCTGTTGTGTGGTTAGGGAAGATCTTGTCTCACTCTGTGGTCTTTCTAGTTAGGTTGCTAGCTATGTCGTTTGCCATACAGAAGCTCTGCAGTTTAATGCAGTCCCACTTATCCAGCCTTTCTCCGATTTGTTGTGTTTCTTGGTACTTATTGAGAAAGTTTCGACCTGTGCCAAGGAGGCCTAGTGTATCTCCTATTCCTTCATGTAAAGTTTTCAGGTTGTCAGCTTTTACCTCAAAGTCTTTGATCCATTGGAGTTAATTCTAGTGCCGGGTGACAAAGAAGGATCTAACTTTAGTTTTCTGAAGGTGCTTAACCAGTTCTGCCAGCACCAGTTGTTGAAGAGGCTGTCCTTCTTCTGTTCTATTTTTTTGGTTCCCTTATGGAAGATTAGGTGGCCATAGGACGGTGGTTTAATATCTGGGTCCTCAGTTCTATTCCATTGGTCTTCAGGCCTTTCTTGTGCCAGTACCAAGCTGTTTTGATAATTATAGCTCTGTAATAGAGTTTAAAGTTTGGTATTGAAATTCCTCCTGCGCTGTTCTTTCTACTAAGTAGTGTTTTTGCTATACGGGATGTTTTATTATTCCATATGAAATTTTGGATTGCCTCTTCTATTTCTTTAAAGAATGACATTGGGATATTGATGGGTATTGCATTGAATTTGTAGATAGCCTTTTGGCAAGTTTGTCATTTTCACAATGTTGATTCTTCCAATCCAGCAGCATGGGAGGTTTTTCCATTTTCTCAGTTATGCTTTAATTTCCTTTTTCAGTGTTTTCATCAAAAAGGTCCTTTACATTCTTAGTTAAGCTAATTCCTAGGTACTTTATTTTCTTTGAGGCTATTGAAAAAGGAGTTGCTTTCCTGATTGTTGCCTTGTTCCTCTCACTGTTTCATAGAGGAAGGCAGTTTATTTTTGAGGGTTAATTTTATACCCTGCTACCTTGCCAAAGTACTGAATCATCTCAAGGAGCTTGGGAGTGTAGTCTATAGGGTTCTTTAAATACAGAATCATGTCATCTGCAAAGAGGAAAAGTTTCACTTCCTATTTCCCTATTTGAATCCCCTTTATGCTTGCTTCTTGCCTTATTGCTCTGGCTAGGAATTCTACTACTATGTTAAAGAGGAGTGGAGAGAGTGGGCATCCTTGTCTCATTCCTGATTTTAGAGGGAATGGCGTTAGCTTTTCACCATTAAGTATAATTCTAGCTGTGGGATTGTGACACACAGACTTTATTATACTGAGGAATGTTCCATGGATTTCTAGTTTCTCCAAAGCTTTTAGCATAAAGGGGTGTTGGATCTTGTCAAATGCCTTTTCTGCATCTACTGAGACAATCATGAGATTTTTGTCCTTGCTCCTGTTGATGTGTTGAATTATATTAATTGATTTGCGTATGTTGAACCAGCTTTGCCTCCCTGTGATGAATCCTGTTTGATCATAGTGTATAATTTTATTGATGTTGGCCAGTATTTTGTTGAGAAATTTTGCATCAATTCAACAAAGATCTATAGTTCTCTTTCTATGATGAATCTCTGTCTGGTTTGGGGATGAGGGTTATACTGCCTTCGTAGAATGATTTTGGCAAAGAGCCTCCATTTTCAATTTTGTTGAAGAACTTGAGGAGTATTGGTGTGAGCTCTGCTTTGAAGACCTTATAGAATTCAGCTGTGAATCCATCTGGCCCTGGGCTTTTCTTAAGTGGAAGGTCCCTTATTGCCATTTCTATTGCAGTGCTTGAAATAGGCCTGTTGAGTTGGGTTAGTTCTTCTTGGTTCAGTGTGGATATGTTAATATTGGCTAGAAATTCATCCATTTCTTCTAGATTCTCAAATTTGTTGGCATAAAGTTATGAAAATGTTCCCTCATGATGTTCTGGATCTTGGTAATTTTCGTGGTGATATTACCATTCTCATCTGTGATTTTGTTTATTTCGGTATGCTCCCTTCCTTTTTAGGTAAGATTTGGGAAGGGTCTGTCACTTTCATTAATTTTTTCATAGAACCAACTCCTTGTTTTGGTGATTCTTTCTAGTTTTTTTTTGGACTCCAATTCATTTAATTCTGCTTTGATTTTAATAATTTGCTTCCTTCTACTGGGATTAGGCTTGGTTTGTTGCTCTTTTTCCAGGAGCTTAAGGTGACACATTAAATTGCTGTTTTGTGATTTTTCCAATTTGTTGTTGTAGGCACTCAGACCTATAAATTTTCCTCTGAGTACTGCCTTTGCTGTGTCCCAAAGGAGCTGATATTTTATGTGCTCCTTTTTGTTAAATTTCATAAACTGTTGGATTTCTGTTCTGATCTCCTCAATGACCCATTGGTGATTCAACAACGTGTTGTTCAATCTCCTTGAGTTATAGGGTTTCCGTTGGTGGAGATGGGTGTTCAGTTACAGTTTGATGCCCTTGTGGTCTGAGAGAGTGCATGGAATACTTTCAGTCTTTCTGAATCTGCCCAGGTTTGTTTTATGCCCTAAAATGTGGTCTATTTTGGAAAATGTTCCATGCGCTGTTGAAAAAAAACGTATATTGTGTTGTTGCTGGGTGAAATAATCTCCAGATGTCTGTTAGATCTAGTTGGTGTATACAGTTGTTCAATTTTAAGGTTTCTCTGTTGAGTTTTGCCTGGTTCATCTGTCCATAGGTGAGAGTGGTGTGTTAAAGTCACCAACAATCAGTGTGTTTTGATCTATGAATGGTTTCAGTGAAAGTAAAGTTTGCTTGATGAAGTTCAGAGCTCCGGGATTAGGTGTGTAGATATTTACGATGGTTATGTCCTCCTGGAGGAGTGATCCCTTTATTAGTATGGAGTAACCTTCTTTGTCTTTTCTCACTAATTTTAGTTTGAAGTCTATTTTATCTGATATGAGGATGGCAACCCCAGCCTGTTTATGGGGGCCGTTAGCTTGATAGAGTTTATTCCAACCTCTCACTTTCAAAAAATGTTTGTTTTTTGGGGTAAGATGTGTCTCTTGAAGACAGTAGAATGATGGATCTTGCTTTTTGATCCAACTAGACAGTCTATGCCATTTAATTTGAGAGTTAAGTCCATTGATATTGAGAATTAGGATTGAGAAATACTTATTAGTTCCTGCCATTTTAACAAGATTTCATTAGGGACTGTGTCTTGACATTTCTTGTCGTACTTAGATGGTATGATTTTTAGGTGCCATTTCTTTCTCTGTATTACATTTGTGTTGGTTTTCAATGTCTAGAACATCATTGAGTGTTGGTGACCAACTGTGGGGTCAGCGACCTTGGACACACACAATTGTGTACACAAGAAAGTAGCTCTTATCATGATAACTTTAAGCAATGTCAATCACTTCTTATCAAGATGACTTTGGGCAATGTTAATCACTTCTCATTTATCCTATTTGTGACTTGATTAGTATTTTGTATGAATGTAGCCTCTGGCAGTTCCTTAGTTTTAAGAAGAGTATTTAAGGTCGGAACTTGAAATAAACTGGGCTGCAGTCTTTACCTGGGCTGCCGACCTCCCGGACCCCATCTGTCTCTCTTCTATTTTTTCCTAGTCCCTGCCCCCTATTTCAGGAATCCCAGTTTGCGAACCCTGGTTTGCTGCTGGCTGGCTCCGGCAAGAATTTTCTGTAATGTTGGTTTTGTTGCTACATAATGTTGCAGCTTTTCCCTGCAATGGAATGTTTTGATTGTTCCCTCAGTTATGAATGAGAACTTAGCTGGGTACAGTATTCTTGGTTGGTAGTTATTTGACTTCAGGGCATCACATATACCCTTTCAATTTCTTCTTGCTTGCACGGTCTCTGCTGAGAAGTCTGGGGTTATTCAGATTGCTTTTCCTTTGTAGGTGATTGTTCTCTTTTCCCTGGCTGCTTTTAGAATCTTTCCTATGGTCTCTATTGATCCTCTTCAGATTATAATGTGGAGGTAGGATGTCCTTTTCTGGTCAGGTCTGTTTGGGGTTCTAAAAGCTTCTTGTATCTGGATGGGCCTGCCCTTCTGGATATTTAGGAAGTTCTCTGAGATGATTTCCTGAAGTATATTTCCAATACCATTGACCTCTTTCTCCAGACCCTCCTCAACACCAATTAGCCTTAAATTAGGCTTCCTAATTGTATCTTGGACCTCCTGAAGTGCTCTCTCATCTTTCCTAATTTGGTTTGACTCATTTTCTGTTCTTTCTCTATAACAACTAAATTATCTTCAACCCCGGAAATTCTCTTTTTTGCATTGTCTAACCTGCTATCAAAGCTTTCTACTTTATTCTTCATCTCCCTACCTTCTAATTGCTCATTTTTGATGCCTTGCATCTCTTGTTTTAGATCATTTATGGATTTCTTTAGCTCCTTGATTTCCATTTGAGTGGTAAGCTCAGCAGCTTTATTCTCTTGGGACATTTGTTGGATTTCGGTCACCTTTTTGTTTGTGGATTCTACGAATTCATCCATTTTTCTTTGAAAAACTTTTATTATTACCTCCTTTATGGCTTCCCCTTTTTCACATATCACCTTGCTTATGGTTCCTCTTGTTTAGCTATGGCTTCCTCCCTTATCTCTTCCTTTATGTTTTCACACTTTTCATTAATAATGTTTATCAATTGTATTTGTATAGCACTTGGAAGATTCTCCTCTAGGTTTGCCAGTGACTGTTCCATTGTCTGTTTATATTGGGTTGGGAGATGCTATTCCTTGATTTGACATTTTTCTTGAGTTTCTTGTTCTGCCCATTTGAAAATGGGAGCAAGATTAATACTAAAGAAGATGATAAATTTTCAGATATAACCAACCTAGAACTCCTTAGCTGGCTGACAATAGATTTTTCACAATTTTAGATTGGTATTATCACTTTCTCTTTCTTTTTGTGCACTTACAGACAACTCTAATACCACCACTGATTACCGATTTATGACCAAAACAATGAGCCCCTCAATCCAATCTCTATTGTATTTAAGTCCCTCTGGACCTAGAGTATAATTGAACACCTAGATATACAGTATTGCTCAACAACCATCAAATGTAGATCCATGCATTTTAAGAGTTGAAGGATGAACAGAGGACCAGAGATAGAAAAATAGTATGAAAGACAACAGGGTAGGTAAGAAAAGAATAATGTAGGATTGTAAGATTATTATAGTAATGAAGAAAAGGTATAGTGTAAGGATAACTGACCTAAGGTGATAGACAGAATCTGAGTACAAAGTTTAGAAAAAATTTGATAAAATGTATAAAAGTACGAAGAGTACCATATAGTGTGAAGCTAATTGAAAGGACCTCCAGGATATTGAAACAAAAGCCATATAACGAATGATTGTTGTCCTTAATGTACTATGTTATCTCTCATCTCCTTTTCTGTCCCTTGGGTATCTCATATTGTTACAGTATCTCACTTTGTTATCTGATATATTGAATTTATTTGTATTTGGTTATTTGAAATTTGATAGGGAAGGGGGGAAAACCAAGATGGGGGGTGGATGGTGGGTGGCGGGGAGGGTAATGGGTACCAAGACATGTGAAAGGGTATCAATGTATGTGAATTAATGCACCTACTGTCTGGCAAATATCATGTAACCCTTTTATTAATTACAATAAAAAATAATAAGAGTCAAAAAAAGTACGAAGAGTAATAAGAAGAATATATAGAGAAAAGAGGGAGATATAGGAGATTTCAATGATAAAAATTTTAAAAAGAAAAAAGAAACAAAACAAAACAAAACGGTAGAGGAGATTCCTCACTATTGTGAGTTTTTATTCAAGAAATACTAGGGTTGAGAACCAGGAGATTAAAAAGCATGTGACTGTACCAATATAGATATCATTTGTATCCAGACTGTACCCAGAGCTGTCACTATGTTTCTGGGAATGACCACAGTGACAGAAGGAATGCAGGAAAAGAAAGAGAAAAAAAAAAGGAAAGAATCATAACATTAAAAAAAAGGTGTAGGTAAAATGGCAAAGAAAATATAAGAACATCTAAAAATGCAAATGAAAGGGGGTAGAATAAAAAAATACAAAGAACAACAAAAAAAAAGGGTATTCTTCAGGATTTATTTTTTTTGGGGGGGGGGGCAGGATAGGAAACTTGTGTCTCCACTAAATTCGGGATCCAAACATTTCACAAAGTCTTTTTCTCTTGTGATTTGTCTTTGTGGTTTATCGGATCAGATTGCTTGATTGGTAAAACAAAGCTGAAAGATCCGCGGACCGGCACAGGGGATGGACTTCAGCAGCGCTGGGGCCGGCTTTTCGGCTAAGGGATCTCTGGGAAATCCTTTGCCCTATAGAATGATGGCAGTTCCAGCATCCCCTCTCAGGCTCCAATTGCTTTGGCCTGTGTTCTTGCCAGCAGTCAAGATGGCGCTGCTCTCAGCTGGTGGGGGAAGGGCTCCCTCCCAATGCTGTTCAGGGAGCAGAAGTGGAAACTTCTCCTCGGAGGTACTCACACATTGCTGGATTGTCCGGTTCTGTGAAGCTGGAAGGTCTCTGCATGGCCGGGTGTCGGCTCTAGGCTCGCACAGGCTCTGTGTGGCTCTGTCTGCAGCTGGTGGGTTTAAGCCACCGTGAAGCACTGTCTGCTCTGCGGCTGGCGGGGCTCCACGCTGTCTTCACGCGCCGTTATTCTGCCTTTTTCCTCTCTGACTGAGATCTCTGTGGCGCTAAAGCTTACCTAGGATTGATTTTTGGTTAAGAACTTTCCCCTATGCTGCCAGAACTGGTATGTTGGTGGGAGCTCAGAACGACTCACACTGAGCTGCCGCCATCTTCCACCGATCCCGTTGTAAAAGAAATTTAAATCTAACTTCCTTGCATAGAAAAGAAACTAAAAGCTTTCATTTCAATTGCTAGTTTTCTTATAACATTTGATATCTGAATAACAATGTCAAATTCATCATTAGAAATATTTTCAAATTTAATTCAATTTTCAGAATTAACTTCTCTTCAAGTTTTCTAAGGGTACAACTTGAGCTGTAGCACTGAGAAGGCTGAAATTAATGATCACAGTTCAAAGCTAGTCTGGGGGTGGGCTGGTCCATGAGACTCTTCTCCCCAATTACGGGAAGTGCAGATGTAGTTCAAGTGTCAACCTTGTACTATAGAGCTTGTGGACAGTACCCAGGCCCTAAGTTCAAGACCCAGGACTAACATCCACACTTCACACACACACACACACACACACACACACACACACACACACACACATACAAACAATATACTTGTAATTTATAGGTGCATTCTAGTTACTATGAATGAGGGAAACCATGTAACTTAGGTTTCTCTGGGTCTGGTTTACTCCTCTTAATATAATTTTTTTCAAGTCTTTCCTTGAAATGGTAAAATATTCTTTTTGACGGATGAGTAGAATTCCATTGTGTATATATGCCACATTTTCTTGATCCATTTATCCACTGAGAGGCATCTGGACTGATTCCCTATCTTGACTATGGTAAATAATGCTACAGTTGTGCTGAGGTATGATAAGCTATACAGGTCTCTAAGTATTCATACACAGTGAGACAAAAGTTGGATATTCTTAGGAGAGGAAAACAAAGGCACAATGCCTATGTGTATCTGATCTTATAAAATATTTATTGATGTGAACTCCAAGAAATGGGAAAAAAGTTTTTTTACTTGTACCTGTTTTTGTTTTCCTTTTTTGTTTATTGATATGTCCAGAAATGGAGTGGCAAATGATCAACAATTGAAGCAGTGATACTAACTAAACACTATGTGGGAAATGAACTTTTGGATGGGAGTGGGAAGGAAAAGCTGGGAGAGAGTGAGAACAGAGGTGACATTATCCAAAAAGAAATGTACTCTTTATGTGGCAAAAATAATGTAGCCATAAGTCTGAGAAAAGATGGAGTCAACGCTGAGAGGAAAAAAAAATACTGTTTAAAACTTTCCAAATTAACTTTGAAATTTGTCAGGGAAAAATTAGTTTTAAACACAAACATATCTATGGATTTAGACACAAACAATCCAATATTTACACTTCAAGTGACCAATGAAATGGGCAGACACACCATAGACTGTGAGCGAAGTCCCATTTTCACTCGTTTTTAAAGGAATAGTATCTAATATTTGTTCAGTATTTGTATGAGTCAGGTGTTGTGCAGAGATGTGAGGTAGTCCAGTGGCCTGTGGAGTAGAGATGCTGCAACAATCTCTATTTTTAATGAAGGAAGAGGGGAACAAGTTAATAAAACAAGCTGCCTAAATTCCTAATTCTTAGACAGCTGAGATTTGAACACAGGCCATTTGATTTCACACCATTCATTATCGCAGAAAAGTAGAAAACTGTCTGATCTCATCCCCCACCCCCACACACCTGAAAGAATAGTTATGATGACAAAAAATAGGAAATTGAGCTCAATACTGGGGGCTACTCAAGAGGCTGAGATCTGAAGACTTAATTTCCAAACTAGCCTGGGCAAAAAAATTTGTGATCTCCAATTAACCAAGTGGAAGTCGAGGTATGGCTCAAGTGATAAAGCTCCAGCCTTGAGGAAAAAAGTCAAATGAGAGCTTGAAGTCTTAAGTTCAAGCTCTGTATTGTCACAAACACAAACACACACATACACACACATACACACACAACACATACACATACACACACCACACACATGGAATTTGAATGTACTTTCCATGAAAAAAATAAAGTTTAATGTGTTCTGCTATTACCTTAAGCTGATCATCTCTGATGTATACATGAAGCAAAATATCACATTGTACCTTGTAATATATATATATGTATATATATAATTTATGTGCCAATCAAAAAGTAAATTTAAAAATGGTACACATGCAAGTAATTCAAAGATTATAAAGTACTATGTAAGGTGCTATAGTAGACATTTATAGATGTCTAAATGGCATCTGGGGTCTAAAGAGGCTAGAAATATTAACAAATGTTGAATTTGTTTGATCATAGTGTTCCTAAACACTTTTCAGAACCAAGACATATTTCATAACTTCAGTTGACAAATACAGATTCTAATTAAATGTGTCTTTATGCATAAGGCAAAGAAGCTAACACCCTAGAGTTTTAGGGTCATTTTAAATACTTATATTTTCATGTTAGCTATTTTGTATAATTAAATGAAATATATAATTAGAAATGAAAACATGCCCCAAGACAGCTCTTTTGTACTGTTTTATTTTAGTCTCCATAAGAATAATATAGGCTTCTTTGAAGAAGAATGTGAAGTTGGCAATTTAAAATGAGGATTGTTTGCTTAGCATTTGGAAACAAGACAATGAGTGTAATTCAAACAATAATTTCCCTGTTGTCCTCTTTATTGCAACAAAGCCCAGTGATTATCACTACAGGCAAGAAAACAGATAGAATAGTAGCCAAAAATGGAAAAGATTTTGCATCTTGAGAATGTATAAGATGGGTAAAGCACTAAGAAGTAGGACCTTTGTAGACTCTTTACATCACCAACTGTCCACTTGTGAATGATCCCAGTTGATTGACTGGACTGACTTTTTCTCTGTTCATTTCTTCTTCTTTGTTTCCTTTTCTTTTCTCTTTTCTTCTTTCTTGTGCTAGGCCTGGAGTTTCAGCTCAGGACCTATCCCTGAGATGTTTTGCTCAGAGCTAGCATTCTACCACTTAAGCCATAATTCTACTTCCAGCAAAATACTGGTTAATTGGAGATGAGAGTCTCACTGATTTTCCTATGCTGACTTTGAAACAGGATCTTCAGATCTCAGCGTCTCATGTAGTTGGGATTACAGGCTTGAGTCACTGGCGCCCAGCTTCCAAACACTCTCGTTTACAGGATACTAGGAATCCAAGCAGTTATTGACTGAAACTCTTCTCCTGCCTCTGTGAGAAGAAGCAGTCTTTCTGTCAAACTAGAATGTCTTCATTTTGTAACCAGTCACCATAGTATATTGATATTTCCTGGTCCTGACATTTCCTGGAATTATTTGCTTCTTGATTTCAACTGCAACTGTCATCTGAATTGTTTATGAACTGCCAGCCATGTCATGTATATAAATCGTTGTCAGTGGAGCTAAAGAATAGAACTCACTGCCTCCATTGAGTGGGAACTTGCTGCTGATAGTACCATCCTCTTCTAACTGTAATGGCCTCCAGTCAGCTATGATGAGAAGAATTTGCTTACAACTTTGCTTTCAAAAGGACAATGTCTCTCTTTCCCCACTAGGGATCTTCTACTCAGAGTTACAGTCTTCCTAACTTCCTTGTATTACCTCATCACCCTGGTAACCAATTATTTTTTTTAAAAATGTGAGCTTGACTCCTTAGCAACAGGGAGAAGGGACAATATCATTCCTGCTCCATGTGCTAGATGTCCCCTGTTCATGATGATTTTTAGCCATCTCATAAGTGGCTCAGTCCAGGCCAATCCCTGGCCAATCAGAGCCAAGGCTTGTAACCACATAACTAGAGACGCACATGATACAGATGTAGATTTCAGGATGGATGGGTGAATCTTGTGTGTTGTTTGTTATTTTGAAAATACTAGGGGGGATTTTTGTTTTGTTTTGTTGTTTGTTTACAGTACATTTCCCACTGAACCAGTCCTTAGGTAAATGAAACTGTTACCCTGGAAATTTCCTGCATGGTTTTTATTGTTCTCACTTGGATACAGATATTCCTGGAAAACTGGTTTTTCTGAAAGAATCATTCCTTACCTTTTGTTCCCTTCCTTGCTGAAGCCAGTTTTGGGACTCCAGTTATCAGCCATGTTATCTATGGCTCAAGTTGACATATGACAAACGCAGAAAGAAATACAATTTGAAATGTCAAGGATTTGTCAAGGACATATTTCTGTAGCCATGAGTGTTCTTCTAAGTCATTTACAAATTGGAATTTGTTTAATCACTAGATTAGTATTTTGTTCCTTAAACAAAAAAGCAAATGAAGAAATGGTGTTCAGGTTTCTCTGGCAGGGCCATATCAGGATTCAAACCAAGGACATCTAGACAGTGACTTGGGAGTGTGGTATGTGAGCCTGCCTTGCAAACAGACTTGCTGGGACTGATGGAGAATGGAATCTGGGAGAATGTTACACACACTTACACTTAATCATATGTGTGATATACCAATGGTTACACAGGGCTGGGAAATAACTGGTGGGATCCCTTAAGGAGTTTGACTAAAGGGATTTTTTTTTCCTCTGCCAGTGTCCAGGGGATGTAACAGAGTGCTCACAACACACCATGGAAAACTTTCCTATCTTTGTTGATTACTAAATCCCCATCGGATTTAGTAAGTAGTGCATAATCTAGTTCTTCAGCAACAGATGCTTCCATTCAAAGTACCCTAGAAATGTCTGGCATTTGCCTTGTGGGCTTGGGGAATTCTGTGTCTCTTAGATGCTGGTTTGAATGTTAGGCACATTTGATCTGGTTTTCATCTTTGTCATCTCCCTGGAATCACCAGATTCTTCAGTGCTAATGAGCAGAGCAAACCCCCTTTCCCTCCTCTCCCTCTCTCTCCCTCCCTTCCCTCCCTCCTTCTCTGTCTCTCCCTCTCCATCCCTTTCCCCTCCCTCATCCCTCCCTGCCCAAAGAGAACTACATACTATTTTGACCTCACCTGCACAGTAATTTACCATTCCATGACACTGGGAAATTTCTGGCAAATGTGGTATTAATAACTAGTAGACATGACTCTGTGTGATATTTTCTGATTAAATCAGCAATGTGTAGGCTCCAGTACCAGAGGGCTATCAGCCTAACGTGAATGGCATAGACGTATGATTATAATTTTTGCATAATTACAGGCACCCTTTCAAATAGGGACAATTTATACCCTCTCGTGCTTTGTCTTGACAAAGCATCTGCTTGACTGATTGTTTTTACCCATTGATTTGGCATATATTTATTGGTTTACATCATTTGGGGGTGTCATTCTCACAGGATGAGAATCCACAAAACCATTATATGTTCAACTTCACCGCCTCCTGACTTTGGGCCATATTGCTGACTTTCCAGTTGATTCTGTCTACAGTGGGATTAGCTATCATTAGCAGATAGATCAGACTCATACATAATTTCATTACAAAACAATCTCTTTAATTCAACACACCCTTGTATTATATAAGGCAAGGTAGAGATTATTTGAATGAATGGTTTTCAAAGTTGATAACCCATGAGTCATCAGGGCACTTTTTACAGTATTTGATGTCCATGCTTATCCAAATTATGCATATCATAAAATTATGTGTATCATAAAAGTGGAAACCAGATATCAAACTTGAAATGGTCCCTGGGTTATTCTTTTTTTCCCTTCTATTTTTTTTAAATTTAATTTCATTATCAGGGTAATATATAGAGAGGTTACAATTACAAATGTAATTTCTTCTTGTATATTACTACTTCCTCCTATGTTTTTCTCCCATTTCCCTTCCTCCACCCCCCCAACCTGCAAAATTGTCATATTCATTTCCAACATATTGTGAGTATCACTGCTACATTGGTTCATCGTTTGTCCTTGTCTCACCATTTCATTGTTATTCTAACATGTACCAGATCCAGGAAGATGTTTCAAAAGACAAAATAACTTCAAAGTACTTAGAACAGTATGGAACATTTGTAAGTCTGTTTTGTGTGAACCAAGCCAAGAAAAACAATGGAAATGTTCCCTTTATCACCTATATCATGTATAGATATGAGCCTATAATCTTAAGAGAGATATCTGTAAATGGAGGTTCGAAGCCAGCACAAGTTCACAAGTCCTAAAGACTCTTATCCAATCAACCAGCAAAAAAAAAACAAAGTTGAAGTGTTGCTCAGGTAGTAGAGTACCAGCTCTGAGCAGAAAAGACAAGTGAGAGTTCCAGGCTGAGTTCAACCTCCAGTACCAGCACATACAAACAAAACCAGGAAATTAATATATGGCTTAAAGTTGTCCATATTATCCGTGACAATCATGATTTCTTCTCTATCAGTTGGCTCTTAACCACTGTGATATTCTGCCTCTAATTTTTTTCTGTTTTTCAGTGGAGTAGTTGTAGCAGGTGTTCACAGAAAAGTTACTACGGATGTAGGTCAATTTGACCTGACACTGATGGCTCACGCCTGTAATCCTAGCTATCCAGGAGGCTGAGATCTGAGGATTGGGGTTCAAAGCTAGCCCAAGGAAGAAAGTCCATGATTCTCTTATCTCCAATGAACCACCAGAAAACAGGAAGTAGACCTGTGGCTCAAAGTAGTAGAACACTAACCATGAGCAAAAAAGAGTTCAGAGACAGTACCCAGGCTCTGAGTTCAAGTCTTATGATTAAATAAATAGTAAGTGTTCAGTTTGGAGTACTTTATCTAGAGCAGTACAAGGAGGACATGAAGAAGTTTGTGAGAAAATGCCAGATATTACAAGTAATAGCTAGATTTATCTCCATTTTTTCTTGTTTCATTCTGAATACCATTTTTTGTCCTCATCTTTTTTTAGGGGGGGTGGGGCAGTCCTGGAGCTTGAACTTGGGGCCTGGGAAATATCTGTGAGTTATTTTTTTCAAAGATAGTGCTCTACCACTGGAGCCACTGCTCCACTTGCAGATTTTGCTGCCCAAGCTGGCTTTGAACCATGATCCTCAAATCTCATCCTCCTGAGCAGTTATGATTACAGCTTGTGTCACTGGCATCAACTTCCCCTCATTTTTATGGTGATGGGAATCGCCATACATTTCTCACTAGTAAATTACTCACTTGTAGTTCTCCTTAACTACTAATGTTCTTACTCTGGTGTTAATTGACCATTTAGCTTCTTTGACACCTTTCTGCACAAAAACTATTCCTGTTCTCCCAAAGACAGGAAAGGAAAACAGGTATATGATCAAGTAGTACTGTAAGCTCTCAAAATAAGAGCAAAAACTGGCCAATCGCGCCAAATTAAAATACTTCTATACATCAAAGGAAACTATCAGCAAAAATGAAGAGAAAACCCATAGAATGGTAGAAAATCCTCACAAGCTTTTCAGCAAGCAATGCATTAATAATATTCAGGACATAAATAGCTCAGTAAATTAGACATCACAAGAGCTTTGCTCATTCTGTTCCTACACCAGTCAGTTGATGCCGTATCAACTAATGAAGAAAAAAAATGTTTATAGGTCTACTCAGTTTCCAAGGGAAAATTGAGATGAGAGGATATAATTATGAGACACACTTACATCCCAGTTTTTTCCTCTTCAACTCATCTAATAGATTATTATTTTAAATTTTATTTTTTGTGCTTGTCCTAGAGCTCAAAAGCAGGGTTTGAGCACTGCCCTTGAGATTGTTTTTCCCTCAGGATTAGCAATCTTCCCCTTGAGATATAGCTCCACTTCCACCTTTTGGAGGTTAGTTGGAGATAAATCTCACAGACTTTCCAGGCCAGGTTGGTTTTGAACCACAATCTTCAGATTTCAGACTCCTGAGTAGCTAGGATTAGAGGCTTGAGCCACTACACACAGCATGAATAATACATTGTTCAATCTATAATTCTGTTAATTTGTTTTCACTAATTTTCTATTCTCTGGTAAATTTCTTTCTTCTTTTTTACTTATATGCCATTATTACATGGCATCATTTTCTTCATGTTCCTTTCTATGTTACTTCTATCTGTTTTTTCAAGTCCTGTGGGCTCATTCTGATTCCAGGAATATACTTGAATCTATTTGTCTTACTTGTTTTTCTCCTTTGTCACCTTTCACATGGTTCTGTAGTTCATATTTTGAGTTTACGTAACATTAGAGATTCAGGCAACAAAGGCTGTAGAGGTTTCAGATGGTCCTGCTCCCTTGTAAAGAGAGTTTATTGTTTACTCTGATGGAGTATTTGGCTCATCTTCTTAACCTCAACAGGACATCTGAGTTGAGACTGGCTAATGACTTGGCTCAGGCCGCTTTCGTGTGTGAATTCATCCTTTTCAGGCTGAACCCAGTATCAATAAGTGCATCCTCCATGGGGTGTTTTTAAATAGCACAAATTGTCAATTGAATATTTCAACCCATAAGCAACATGGATCTTTGTGCTCGTGGAACTCAGATTCCAAACATTGTCCTTCAAGACTGCAGGTGTGATGTGGTGGCAGAATTCATCAGAGTCTTCCACGAGTTTGGCTGCATGTGTGGGGTCATCTAACCCTGCCAGATGTTCCAGTGGTTTTCTGTACCTCCATGGTTCTGTCTCAGTCCCCAGCCTGGCTGCTATGTCTGGAGTTGGCATGCGATGCCTGGAGTGAGAGCAGCTGCAGGAGCTCAGCTCCTCTCTTCCTGCTGCTGTTTCCTCTGATTTCCTCTGATTGCTCTGTCCCCACACTGGTTGCTTCTGCATACAGCTCAGGCTTTCTATAGGTATTTGTATTTGAGCAGATTCCTCATTCTTACTGAGATGACTGGTGTGTACAAAGCTACAGTCTCCCAGCTGGAAGCAAGAATATCATTTGGATTGTATTTTGAGGACATACGAGTTTATCCTTTAAAATAAAAGCAATGTAAAAACAACACAAATCCTCCGTTGAACTGTAAAATGCCACACCTCTTGTCCATGAATCAAAACATACTAATAAATATTTTCCTTTTAACTAGTTAATAAAAATGATGAAGGGTTTAAGTAAATAAATAGGAAAACAGATTCAGCAATTCTCAAAAGAAGTGTATATTGCCAGGTTCCAGTGGCTCACCCCTGTAATCCTAGCTACTCAGAAGGCTGAGATCTGAGGATTGCAGTTCAAAGGCAATCTGGGAAGGAATGCTCATGAGATCATTTCTCCAAATAAGCACAGTAAAAAAAAAATTCATAGAGCATCAGCCTTTAACACAAAATCTCAGGGCCCTAGGTCCTGAGTTTAAGCCCTAAGACTGGTACAAAGGAAAAAAATGCTTAAGGAACCAAAGAATGCATGGAAAAATGTTCAACATATTTAGTAATAAAGGAAATGAAAGTCAAAACCATACCAAAACCATAAATAATAAAAAATGATGGCAAGGACAGAAGAGGGGGGGACGGAACCTTATGTGCTATTGGTAGGAATATAAATTAGTACAACCACTGTGTAAGTCAGTATGGGCACTCCCCAAAACACTAAAGAAAGAAACAGAGAAGCCACATTTTTAAGGATCGAATCTTGGAGTCTTTATGAAAAGGCTAGCAACTGCATGGTGGATTCCTGTCTCAAAGACCAGCACCCAGCAAATACACTTAACACTGTGAGGAAATTGAGCCAAAGAGCCAGAGAGGAAAGAAAGAACAAAAACAATACCAACAGACCAATTCAATAGAAACGGAGAGCTGAATTGGAATGCCATGGTGACTGGAGAAAAGCCAGGAGACAGGACACAGGACATAAACATGGAGGCATGTGGCATGGGGTGATGGAATAATGGTGCCTAAGTTGGTCCAGTCCTAAATGGGGTCAGGTCAGAGGAGAGGGTCACAGGAAACTGGAGTCCCAGGCACTGGACTGACAGGTTTAGTAACCAATCAGCCAAGGGCCTGCCCTTACTTTCAGGGATCCAAGCACGCCCATCACCTGGGAGGCAGGGCTTCACTTTCCCCCATCATGAAGACAAGATGCCAGAACCTACCATAAACCATATGGCCGAGATGGTGTCAGGATTCCAAACTTCGTATTTCATGATAACCCTTCTATACTAATACCAGGCATGTGTTCAAAGGAATGTAAGTCAGTATGAAATTGAAACACACACCTAAACACCCATCTTCTCTGGACACAATTCACAATAGAGTTTTTTTTAAATGTGGTACAGTGAAGTATTACTCAGCCATCAAGAAGAAGGAAATTGTGTTATTTGTAAGAAAACAGCTGGAACTGGAGGTCATCATGTTAAATGAAATAAGCCAAGCTCCAATTAAGCCAACCAGTCAAGATTCATTGTACTTGTAAACTATATGTTGAATTGAAATCATTTTGTACAATAAAAATACTTTTTACTGGATGAACATTGCTCATGTTTGTTCAGATGCAGAATTTGGTCATAGTAAAAATATTCTGGTATGATTACAAAAGGGGTACTATTTGGGGAACAATTGCCAGGAGGAAGAATAGGGATAAAAGAGAGGGAGGTGGTGTGAATATGATCAAAGTGCATTATATAGCTATGTATTTGTGTAGGTATAAATACATACACACATGTATATCACACACACATATAGAGATACATACATACATATATGAAAACAGCATAATGAAGTCTGCTAAGAGTGGATGTTTTTTTGGTGCTAGTTTTGGAGCTTGAACTCAGGGCCTGGGCACTGTACCTGAGCTTTTGGTCTCAACATTAGTGCTCTACCACTTGAGCCACAATTATAATTCCAGCTTTTTTTCCCCTAGTTTATTGGAGATAAGAGTCTCACAGACTTTCCTGCCCAGGCTGGCTTTGGCTCACAATGCTCAGATCTCAGCCTCCTGAGAAGCTAATATTATAGGTGTGAGCTTGTGTTGGGGCCTGACCTCCATCTCTGAGGCCTGATTCCGGCTCAGCGGCAATTAAAGGGCTTTGGCTAGGCACTCACTCCTTGCATACCTCTCTTAAGGCATCTCTGTGTACGTGACTCAATTGAACCCCCCCCACCCACCCCGCAGCTTCGCCGGTCTCCAAGCAGCTCAGGTCTCCTGTGCTTTCCTGCACCTGTCCGGCCCAGTACCTGAAAGCCCCACCCAGACCCTTAGTGGTAGCACAGTGGCCCTCTTCCTATTGGCTAGCTTCCCAGTTCCCACCTTCTCCTACCCTAACAGTATATAACTAATTGTCTGACGCAATAAAGGGATGAGAACAGCAGATCAGATCAGATCAGCAGAGTGATCTGATGCGCTTTCATGGTTAACACTGCTTCTGACTCAGCATGGTTTTTTTCTTCACCGGTAATTGGGGGAGGGCTAAGTCATCGATGCCATCTCGCTCAGCTCCCAGGGGACTGCAGGCTGGCCCTGTGTGTCCCTCCCCGTTCCTGAGTTGCTGCCCCAGAGAAGCAACAAGCTTGTGGCACCTGGCTTTAAGAGTGGTTTTTAAAAAGGGGTGGGGTTGAAAGAGCAATAGAGGGGTGGAATTCAATTGAAGCATATTACATGCATGTAACACAGAATGCAACCTTTCATATAATTCAATTATGCCCATAGTAGTGCTTTGGGAAAGCCACTGGGATGAGAACACATGTCTCTTGCTTTAGGTTGTGAATGAGGTGGCTTTCCTAGCTCTAGATTCTAAGAAGTGAGAGTTGGTTACCTTCTTTTGCTTAGAGTCTCCGATGTTCTGCAGCTTACATCACAAGCTGGTATGTAATTTCCCCACTGCATAGCCTAAGTTAGCAATACAGCCTTGTCGGTCATTCTCACAGTTGTGTGGGTGACTGGAAAGTCTGGCCGGCTGCATTATCTAGTCTAGTGAAAGAGCAGGTACTCTACTGCAGTCCTAACAAAAGATAAAAGTGGATAATTCAAAGTAGTTTCTGTCAAATGTATACGACTTTCAAGCCCATTGACAAGTCTAAGCATGTCAGTGGTGTTTCTGTTCTGCCTTATCATAGCTCCCTCGTAACCTGACACCAGGCTTTCTCTCTGAGCTCTCATTTAAACCTGCACTACCAGCTACTCTCCCTTGTGGTTCCTGAAATAGATCTGCTACGTGGGGCATCAAAAAGTCATATCATCTCCTATTCCTTCTTGTAAAGTCTTCAGTGTGTCAGCTTTTACCTCCAGGTCTTTGATCCATTTGGAGTTAATTCTAGTGCAGGGTGACAAAGAAGGATCCAACTTTAGTTTTCTGCACGTGCTTAACCAGTTCTGCCAGCACAACTTGTTGAAGAGGCTGTCTTTCTTCCATTCTATTTTTTTTGGCTCCCTTGTCAAAGATTAGGTGGCCATAGGTCTGTGGTTTAATATCTGGGTCCTCAGTTCTATTCCATTGGTCTTCAGGCCTGTTCTTGTGCCAGTACCAAGCTGTTTTGAGAATTATAGCCCTGTAATAGAGTCTAAAGTTTGAAATTGAAATTCCTCCAGTGCTGTTCTTTCTGCTAAGAAGTGTTTTAGCTATACGGGGTCTTTTATTATTCCATATGAAATTTTGGATTGCCTCTTCTATTTCTTTAAAGAATGCTATTGGGATATTGTTGGGTATTGCGTTGAATTTGTAGATAGCCCTTGGCAAGATTGTCATTTTCACAATGTTCATTCTTCCAATCCAGGAGCATGGGAGGTTTTTCCATTTCCTTAGTTCTGCTTTAGTTTCCTTTTTCAGGGTTTTAAAGTTTTCATCAAAAAGGTCCTTTACATTCTTAGTAAAGATAATTCCTAGGTACTTTATTTTCTTTGAGGCTATTGTGAAAGGAGTTGCTTT
Source organism: Megascapheus bottae (assembly GCF_031878675.1). Lineage (NCBI taxonomy): Eukaryota > Metazoa > Chordata > Mammalia > Rodentia > Geomyidae > Megascapheus > Megascapheus bottae. The sequence continues at coordinate 3,638,452 of NC_143531.1, forward strand.
CCTGCTTATTGCCTCGTTCCTCTCACTGTTGGCATAAGGAAGCCAGTTGATTTTTGAGGGTTAATTTTATAGCCTGCTACTCTTCCAAAGTTTTGAATCAGCTCAAGGAGCTTGGGAGTAAAGTCTATAGGATTCTTTAAATACAGAATCATGTCATCTGCAAAGAGGGATAGTTTTACTTCCTCTTTCCCTACTTGGATCCCCTTTATGCTTGCTTCTTGCCTTATTGCTCTGGCTAGGAATTCTACTACTATGTTAAAGAGGAGTGGAGAGAGTGGGCATCCTTGTCTCGTTCCTGATTTTAGAGGGAATGGCTTTAGTTTTTCGCCATTAATTATAATACTAGCTGTGGGTTTGTCATACACAGCCTTTATTATACTGAGGAATGTTCCATGGATTCCTAGTTTCTCCAGAGCTTTTAACATAAAGGGGTGCTGGATCTTGTCAAATGCTTTTTCTGCATCTATTGAGACAATCATGTGATTTTTGCCCTTGCTCCTGTTGATGTGTTGAATTATATTAATTGATTTGCATATGTTGAACCAGCTTTGCCTCCCTGTGATGAATCCAGTTTGATCATAGTGTATATTTTTTTTGATGAGTTGTTGTAGACGCTTGGCCAGTATTTTGTTGAGAAGTTTTGCATCGATGTTCATAAAAGAAATAGGTCTATAGTTCTCTTTCTTTGATGAATCTCTGGTTTGGGGATGAGGGTTATACTGGCTTCATAGAATGAGTTTGGTAAAGAACCTTCATTTTCAATTTTGTTGAAGAGCTTGAGGAGTATTGGTGTGAGCTCTGCTTTGAAGACCTTATAGAATTCAGCTGTGAATCCATGTGGCCCTGGGCTTTTCTTAGGTGGAAGTTCTCTAATTGCCATTTCTATTTCAGAGCTTGAAATAGGCCTGTTGAGTTGGGTTAGTTCTTCTGGGTTCAGTGTGGGTATGTTAATATTGGCTAGGAATTCATCCATTTCTTCTAGATTCTCAAATTTGTTGGCGTAAAGGTTTGAGAAGTATTCCCTCATGATATTCTGGATCTTGGTAATTTCTGTCGTGATATTACCATTTTTGTCTGCGATTTTGTTTATTTCGATATGCTCTCTTCTTTTTTTGGTAAGATTTGCTAAGTGTTTGTCAATTTTGTTAATTCTTTCAAAGAACCAACTCCTTGTTTTGTTGATTCTTTCTATAGTTTTTTTGGATTCCAAATCATTTAATTCTGCTTTGATTTTAATTATTTGCTTTCTTCTACTGCGATTAGGGTTGGTTTGTTGCTCTTTTTCCAGGAGCTTAAGGTGGGACATTAACTTGTTGGTTTGCGATTTTTTCCAACTTGTTGTTGTAGGCACTCAGAGCTATAAATTATCTTCTGAGTACTGCCTTTGCTGTGTCCCAAAGGAGTTGGTATTTTGTGTGCTCCTTATTGTTAAATTTCATAAACTGTTGGATTTCTGTCAGGTCGAAACTTTCTTAATAAGGACCAAGAATCACAACAAATCAGAAAGGCATGGATAAGTGGGACTGCATTAAACTGCGGAGCTTTTGTATGGCAAAGGACATAGCTAGTAACTAGGAAGCCTACAGAGTAGGAGAAGATCTTCACCAACCAAACAACGGACAAAGACCTCATATCTAAAATATATCAACAACTCAAAAAATTGAATCACTCCAAAACTAATCTCCAAAGTAACAACCATCCCATTAAAAAATGGGCCAAAAACTTAAAGAGAGTCTTCTCCGAAGAAGAAACAAAAATGGCCTATAGACACATTAAGAAATGCTCAACATCTCTGGTCATAAAAGAAATGCAAATCAAAACAACTCTAAGATTCCACCTCACTCCAGTTAGAATGGCCAGGATCAGGAAAACGAATAACAACAGATGCTGGAGGGGATGTGGCCAGGAGGGATCACTACTACACTGTTGGTGGGAGTGCAAACTCGTTCAACCACTATGGAAAGCAGTATGGCAGTGCCTCAAAAGGCTAAACATAGAACTCCCCTATGACCCAGCAATTCCACTACTTGGAATTTACCCAACCATCCAGAATCTAGGGCATACTAAATCCACTAGCACAACAATGTTCATTGCAGCATTATTCACCATAGCAAAGATATGGAACCAACCTAGATGTCCCTCAGTTGATGAGGGATCAACAAGTCGTGGTATTTGTACACAATGGAATTCTATGCTGCTGTCAGAAAGAATGACATCGACCCATTTGTTAGGAAATGGAAAGACTTAGAAAAAATCATATTAAGTGAAGTAAGCCAGACTCAAAGGAACTTAGGCTCAGTGGTTTCCCTCATTTGTCATAATCAGTAGAAACCTTGGGCTCTACTAGCAGAGATCTGCAATAGAGCAAAATCTTGATACATAAGGCCATATAGTATGAAGCTAATTGAAAGGACCTCCAGGATATTGAAACAAAAGCCATATAACGAATGATTGTTGTCCTTAATGTACTATGTTATCTCTCATCTCCTTTGCTGTCCCGTGAGTATCTCATATTGTTATAGTATCTCACTTTGTTATCTGATATATTGAATTTATTTGTATTTGGTTATTTGAAATTTGGTTATTTGAAATTTGATAGGGAAGGGGGGAAAACAAAGTGGGGGGGATGGGGGAGAGGGAAATGGGTACCAAGACATGTAAAAGGGTATCAATGTATGTGAATTAATGCACCTTCTATCTGGCAAATATCATGTAACCCTTTTATTAATTACAATAAAAAAGTCATATCATAAAACCAGGTGCACAGGCTCACACCTGTAATCCTAGCTACTCAGGAGACTGAGATCTGAGGATTATAGATTAAAGCCAGTCCACACAGGAAAGTCCATGAAACTCTTGTCTCCAATTAAACACCAAAAGATGTGGTTCAGGTGGTAGAGTGCCAGCCTCACGCAAAAGAAACTCAGAGACAGTGCCCAGACCCCGAGTCCGAGCCCCAGGACCTGCACACAGACAAAAGTCACACTGTGAAGTTTGGCATATATTATACCTGGTTCTCCATCATGCTCAGTGAATCTCTTCACTTATTTTTGTGACTCTATCTTTCAGTTTCAAGTTTCTGTTTGTTTTCTTTTCCATTCTTTTTTTTTATTTACAGTCCTGGGCTTGATCTCAGGGACTGAGCACTGTCTTTAGACTTTCTCAAGGCTAGAGCTCTACCACTTGAGCCACAGCACCACTTCTGGCTGTTTTCTATGTATGTGGTACTGAGGAATTGAACCCATATCTTCGTGCATGCTAGGCAAGCACTCTACCACTAGGCCAAATTCCCAGCCCTTCTTTTCCATTCTTAGTTTCAATTTCAGCTTCAGTCGTGATGTTGAGCCAAGGCTCTTTTCCATTTTCTGAAGTCCTACTAGAGTCAGGTCAAAGCCCCTAATTCCAGACCCTGCTGGACCTGGCCAGCCACTGCCTGGTCTTATGGCTGCCCACCTATAGCCAAACATCTCTGGATGCTTTTTATTTTTATTATTCTTTGTATTAAAACTTTTTATTAGCATCGAGTTTTATATAGTATTTCAAATGTCATGTTCTACAAACAAATATTCAAAAAATCTCAATATGTAATCACTGGCACAAAAATTTAAGTACATAATAAAAATTAAGCTGAAGCTTTGTATGTTATAGGTACTATCAATCTGTATATATGTCTATAGAATAGATACTCTATCATAGACCTATATGTCTATATAGATAAGTTTATAGCACCAACTTCATGTCAATGACCTGTTGTACCTGAATATTGAGTCATATTTCTTGTATTGTTTGGATATAATATCCACATATCAAAGAGACCATGTGCCTTTTGTTCCTTTGGTCTTGACTTATCTCACTTGACATGATTTTTTCATCCACTTTCCAGAAAATGCCATTATTTTAGCTTCTCTGTTGGCTATGTAGAATTACATTGTATATATGCACCATATTTTTGTATCCTTTCATCTGTAGTGGCACATCTGGGTTGTTTCCATCGTTTGGCTATTGTGAATAGTGCAGAGATGAACACTGCTGTGCAGGTGTCCTCATCATATCCTGAGTTATGATGCTCAGAGTAGATGCCCAGAAGTGGTATGGCGGGATCATAGGGAAGGTCTATTTTCAGTTCTTTAAGAAACCTCTAGACTGTCTTCCAGAGTGGCTGAACTAGTTTACATTTCCACCAGCAGTGCAGTAGGGTTCCTCTTTCTCCACATCCCTGCCAGCATTTGTCAATGTCTAAATTCAGAATATTGTCCATTCTGATTGGGGTAAGGTGGTATCTTACGGTTGTTTTTATTTCCATTTCTTTTAAGACCATGGATGATGAGCATTTTCTCATATGTTTCTTTGTCATTTTTACCTCTTCCTTTAATAAGTTTCTCTTTAGTTCTTTTGTCAATTTAGTGATTGGTTTGTTGGGTTTGGGAGAGGTTAGTTTTTTAAGTTCCCTATAGATACTGGATATTAAGCCTTTGTCTGATGTACTGTTGGTAAATATGTTTTCCCAGTTAGTTGGCTATCTTTCTGTTTTAGTAGCTATGTCCTTAGCTGTGCAGAAACTTTCTATTTTTACGTAGTCCCATTTATCTAGTCTTTTTCCAATCTGTTGTGACCCTGGGACTATGTTCAGAAAGTTTCTGCCTGTACCTATGAGTTCCTGGGCCTCTCCTATTCTGTCATGTAGCAGTTTCAGAGCTTCAGGTTTGATATTGTGGTCTACGATCAATTTTTAGTTAATGTTTGTGCATGGTGACAGGCTGGGATCAACTTTTATTTTTCTGCATGTGGCCACCAGTTTTCCCAGCCCCAATAATTGAAGAGGCTTTGTTTATTCCACTGTATATCTCTAGCTCCTTTGTCCAGCAAAAGCTGATTATAAGCATGTGGTTTTATTTCTGGGTCTTCTATTCTGTTCCATTGATCTTCTGGGCTTTGTTGTGCCAATACCATGCTGTTTTTGTTATTATGACTCTATAGTAGAGTTTGAAGTCTGGTATTGTAATACCACCTGCATTGCTTTTTTGCCTAAAATTGCTTTGACTATTCTAGGTCTTTTGTTGTTCCATATGAATTATTGGTTTATTTCCTCTATTTCAGTAAAGAATATCCTTGGGATTTTGATGGAGATTGCACTGAAATTGTATATCAGTTTTAGCAGAATGACCATTTTCATGATGTTGATTTTCCCTATACATTAGCATGGGATGTCTTTCCATTTCCTAGTATCCTCTTTAATTTCTTTCTTTAGACTTTTATAGTTTTCATTAAATAATTCCTTTACATACTTGGTTAAGTTAATTCCTAGATATTTTATTCTTTTGGGGGCTATTGCAAATGGCACCATTTTCTTGATTTCTCCTTCTGTTTGTGTATTGTTGGTATACAGAAAAGCTATTGATTTTTGAAGGTTGATTTTGTATCCTGCCACTTTGCCAGCATGGTTTATTAGTTCTAAGAGTTTGGGAGTGGAATTTATTGCGCCATTCAGGTATAAGATCGTGCCATCTGTAAATAGGGATAGCTTGATTTCTTCTTTCCCTATGTGGATCCCTTTGATATCCTACTCCTTGCCTTATTGCTCTGGTTAAAGATTCCAACATGCCAGGTGCAGTAGCTCACTCCTGTAATCCTAGCTACTAGGAGAATGAGATCTGAGGATAGAGGTTCAAAGTCAGCCAAGGCACTAAAGACCTTGAGACACTTATCTCCAATTAATGGGTAGTGGGGCTGAGGCTCAAGGGGTAGGGCAGTAGCCCTGAGTTAAAGAGCTCAGGGACAATGTCCAGGCCCAGGAACAAGGTTGTAGCCTTGAGCTGAAGAGCTCAGGGACAGTGCCCAGGCCCAGAGTTCAAGTCCCAAGACCTAAAAAAAAAAAGGTTCCAACACTATATTGAAGAGACATGGAGAATGTGGGAATCCCTGTCTTGTTCCTGATTTTAAGGTAAATGGGTTTAGTTTTTCTCTATTTAGTATGATACTGGCTGTTGGTCTGTCATATATGGCTTTAATTATTTTATATTCTTATTTTCTCTAGTGCTTTCTGCATGAATGGATTCAATATTTTATCAAATGCCTTCTTGGCATCCAGAAAAATAATCATATAATTCTTGACCGTAGCTCTATTAATATGGTTAATTACATTGATTGATTTGTGAATGTTAAACCAGCCTCACTTCTGTGGGATGAAGCCTACTTGATCATAGTGTATTTTTTAAAATTTGTCTCTGGATTCTGTTGGTTAGTATTTTATTGAGGAGCTTTGCATCTGTGTTCATCAGAGAGATTGATCTGTATTTCTATTTTTTTTAATTTTTGGTTGGGTCCTTCCCTGGTTTGGGGATGAGTGTGATATTGGCTTCATAGAATGAGTTTGGTATGGCTCCCTCTGCTTTTATTTCTTGAAAGAGCTTCAGGAGTATAGATATCAACTCATCTTTAAAAGTCTTGTAGAATTCTGCAGTGAAACCACCTGGGCCTGGGCTTTGACTAATTGTCAGACTTCTGATTACTTCCTCTATTTCTTTGCATGAAATTGGTTTATTCAGTTGACTTATCTCTTCTTGGTTCAATTTGGGCAGATTATAGTTATTTAAAAAATCATCCATTACTAGTAAATTTTCCTATTTCCATGAATATATATTCTACAAGCAGGTATTTATGATGGTTTGGATATCTTATACATTGATTGTGATTGTTCCTGTGGCATCTCTAATCTTGTTTATTTGAGTCTCCTCTATCCTTTTTTTGATTAATCTTGCCAGGGGCCTGCCAATTTTGTTAACTCTTTAAAAAAAAAACAACTTTTTGTTTGATTAATTTTATGGATAGTGGTCTTAATTTCAATCTCACTAATTTCTGATTTAATTTTGTAATTTCTGTCCTCTAGTTGCTTTAGATTTTATTTTTTTCTTGCTCTTCTAGGTGCTTTAATTGCTTCTTTAGGTTATTTATATGAGTTTCTTCTGTTTTTTTAAGTATGGGCTCCTAGGGAGATAAATTTGCCCCCTGGGACTGCTTTTGCTGTGTGCCAGAGGTTCCTTTGTGATGTATTTTCTTTTTCATTGCATTGTAGGAACTTTCCAATTTCTTTTAATTTGTTCTGTAACCCAGGTGTTATTCAGTACTGTACAATTCAGGTTCTATGTATTGGAATGGTTTTTAACAGTATACTATGTTATTCAGAATTAGTCTTATTCCACTACGGTGAGATAGAATGCAAGGGATTATGTCAATCCTCTTGTATCTGCTTAGATTCTTTGTGTGAACTATTATGTGATCTATTTTGGAGAATGTTCCATGGGTTGCAGAGAAAAATGTATAATTTTTTTGCCATTGTGTGGAAGACTCTTTGTATGTCTGTTAAGCCCAGCTGGGCTATGGTGTCATTTAACTCAGGGTTTCTTTGCTTATCCTTAGCTTGGTTAATCTATCCTTTCGAGAGAGTGGAGTATTAAAGTCTGCCACTATGACTGTGTTTGAGTCTATCTGTCCTATAGTTCCATGAGCGTTTGATGTATTTAGGTGCTTTAATGTTTGATGAGTATATGTTGATGATTGTGATACTCTGGTTATGAATTGTCCTATTTTATTAATTTGTGATGACAATTTTATCTTTATGTACTGATTTTTATCGAGAACTTAATTTTGTCAGAAATTAAAATTGCTACTCCTGTGTTTTTGAACAGTGCACTGGCATGAAAAATTCTTTTCCATTCTGTATGCTTTTTAAATTATCAGTTATTACTGAGACTTGTCCTAGTGACTTTCACTAGCCTGAGATACTGACATGTCTCTCTCTCTGTCTCTGTCTCTCTGTCTGTCTCTCTGTCTCTCTGTGTCTGTCTCTGTCTCTCTGTCTCTGTCTCTGTCTCACTCTGTCTCTGTCTGTCTGTCTGTCTGTCTGTCTGTCTGTCTGTCTGTCTCTCTCTCTCTCTGCCTTAAAATTGTCCTTGAACTCAGGACCTACATATTATTTCTGAGTTTTCTCACTCAAGGTGAAACATCCACCACTTGAGCCACAGCTCTGTTTCTGGCTTTTCTTTTTCTTTGTATTTTATTGGTTAAAAGTCTTTGAGACTTTACTGCCTGGGCTGGCTTTAAATCGTGATCCTCAACTCTCAGCTCTCAGCCCCCTGAATAAGTTGAATGACAGGCCTGACTTCCAGTCCCTTTGAGCTGAGGATTGGTGGTCTTCACTGCACCAGCAGGATGATAAATGATTTATGTCCACATGGAATTTTGTTTCATATTGAGCCGAGTCCCAGGCTTGGGGCTATTTCCCTTCACCTGTCTAAGGACAACACATTAGTAAAGTGGATAGACCATACATAAATCATATAAAACCCACATTTAAAGGATAACTCTACCAGGCACTGCTGTCATCCAGGTACTCTGGAGGCTGAGATCTGGGAATCCCAGTTTGAAACCAGGGAAGTCTGCGCAGCTCTGATTTCCAATTAACTATCCCTACCCCTCCAAAAAAGCTGGAAGTGGACATGTGGCTCAAGTGGTAAAGTGCTAGTCTTGAATAAAAAAGCTCAGGGGCAGCATTCAGGTCATGAGTTCACACAGCAAGACTGGCACAAACAAGAACAAGAAGACAACTCCGGAAGCAGCACCCAATATTATCTTTTAGGATCTCTTGGTCTATGCATCCTCATTCTTTCTGGGTCAGAGGCCACCCCATACTGAGCCTTCTCTTTCCCTCCATGGCCCCCTTCTCAGAGCTCTGGCTATCTAGCTCATCACGTGTTATCACACATTCTTCAGGCTGGGGCCTTTAACTAAATCAGAATCTGTAAAATTCAACCTGGTCATCGGTGGCATTTAAAACCTACAGAGATTGTAATTCTCACAGGTCTTTAAGCTTGAGAAGCTCAGGTTTAGGAAAAAGCAGACCTCTGTCCTTTGCTATAAGCATATAAAAACTCTGCCACCCACAAGTGGATGGGGAATCAATGTATCATTTTATTGTAGATACAGAACTAGCATGTGGCCTATCCTGAAAACAATGTGTGCTTGATGAATAAATAATTGGATGTTCTGAAATGTGTTCATTTGCCCCTGAGACTAGAATTCTCACATATCTAGATTGGTTAGAAAATTGAAATAAATGCATTCTCAGTGTATTAAAGTGCCAAGTATCAGATTTTATATTTTGAACATTTTTTTTTTGCCAGTCCTGGGCTTGAGCTCAGGGCCTGAGCACTGTCCTTGGACTTTCTCAAGGCTAGAGCTCTACCACTTGAGCCTCAGCACCACTTCTGGCTTTTTTTCTATGTATGTGGTACTGAGGAATCGAACCCGGGTCTTCATGCATGCTAGGCAAGCACTTTAACCACTAGGCCAAACTCCCGGCTATTTTGAACATTTTTTAAATTCCTCCCCTACTTTTTACATTTAACATCTTTATTCCATTTATGAATATATTCAGGTGGGAAAACTGGAAAATATAATTAAAGTAATGAAACTAAAAGAATAAAATACCTATAGTACTGATAAATACTGATATCATAATCTGGTGCTAATCTTCCATTAACTATGTACTATGTATACCTATGCATCTATGTGGGTGCATACACTCTTAAAATGAGTCCTATCTTATTCACTCAGCAATACGTTGCATGAAATCTTATTAATATATGACTTATGGACAAAGATAAACATTAGGCAGGATAAAATTTAAATGTAAAAGTTCCCAAGACTTTAGGACCTCTTTTTTTTTTAATCAACAACTACGACAGCTTCTATGATAATTAAATACTTCAATATTCTTTGTATTTGAAAGAATGATAATGAAATACAGTTTCTTCCCCGTGATTATATGTGTGAGGAAAAATGCTAATGAAAATGAAAAGTTTTTGGAAAGTTTAGATTTAACTGTTTTTTTTTAAACTTACGGTTGCTTTTGGATTTCATAAGAACAAAGCACAATAACTATCACATTTATCACTTTTTGTTAGATACCATGAAAAATTCCAATTTTTTTTTGGTATTTGAAACAAGCATCAAGTAGAATCCAGAGGTTAGAGTTGAGTAAGTCATATTTGACCTAATGAGATAGGCTGGATTAATCAGTGGCTAACCCCCCTCCCCCGCCATCCCTAGTAGAGCCTGGACATTTAGTCTGGCTACATGGATCATTCGATTGTTTTTTTTTTATATTTTTTATTGTAATTAATAAAAGGGTTACATGATATTTGCCAGATAGAAGGTACATTAATTCACATACATTGATACCCTTTCACATGTCTTGGTACCCATTACCCCCCCTACCCACCACCCACCCCCCGTCTTGGTTTTCCCCCCTTCCCTATCAAATTTCAAATAACCAAATTCGATTGTTTTTTGAATACAGGGGATGGACAGGGTGGAGAGAGATGGGGGACAATGGCGAAAGGGATGACATTGATCACAATGCACTGCATTGTAAAACTGACACATGGCATTCAATCCTCTTTGAGCAACTCCTTATTCTTACTATAAACACACAAATAGCTATCCAGTAGAATTCTACTGGTGTTAGTCTTAAAATTATGGTTTAAAAATCCAACATTCGAGCCAGATGCTGAGGGCTCACACCTATAATCAATCCTGGCTACTAAGGAGGCTGTGATCTGAGGATCAGCTTTCAAGCCCGTCTTGGCAGGAAATGAGGCTCTTTTTTTAAAATTGTTATGATCAGGGTGACTTATAGAGGGATTGCAGTTACATTTGTAGGGTAGTGAGTATATTACTTCTTCAACATTGCTACCTTTTCCCATTTTTTTTTACCATTGCTTTCCCCCCACCCCCTCCCAAGTTGTAAAGTTCATTTCTAACATATTGTCTTGTGACCATCACTGTTACACGCACTGGTTCATCCTTTGGCCTTTGTCTCATCATCTTGTTTTTCCCCTTCCCTTTCCTAATTCAAGTTAAGTAAGAAAATGTATACTCAATACACCAGAGTCAATAACTACCAAAGTCAGGTACACCAACAAAGAAGCCACAAAGAAAAAAAAAAACCAAAAGAGTAAAGAAATAACTTCATACAGTGCATTAAAAACAACCACCACAAGGATAAATCTCTTGTTTCCCTATCCTGGGGTCCATTTCACTTAGCCTCATCCTATTTGGCCCTATGCACATAGCTTTTGAGCTACTACACTCCTTAGCACAAAGAACAGAACTGGAGGAATAGCAATACTGAACCTCAAATTCTACTACAAAGCTGTAGTAATAAAACAGCTTGGCATAAGCTATTCTATCGGCCTGAGAACCGATAGAATAGAACTGGAGACCCAGAAATTAACCCCCAGGCCTATGGCCACCTAATCTTTGATAAGGGAGCCAAAAAATTGGAAGACAGCCTCTTCAAGAAATGGTGCTGGAAGAATTGCTTAAACAACTGCAGAAAACTAAAGTTGGGTCCTTATAGGTCACTCTGCACCATAATTAATTCCAAATGGATCAAAGACCTAAAGGTAAAAACAGACACCCTGAAAATTCTACAGGAAGGAATAGAAGGGCCCTCAAACACAACAAATCAGAGAAAGGTGGAATAAATGAGATTTTCATCTCTAGTAAACAAGCAAAGAATTTGGAAATAGAGCTCTAGTGCTAGAGCACTAACCTTGAGCAAGAGAATCTCAAGGACAGTACCGAGGCCTTGAGTTTAAGTCCATAAAGAATATCATGAAATAAAACAGCGAGAAGAGAAAGAAACAGACACATGTGTGCATGCACGCTTGCACGTGTGCTCTCTCTCACACACACATACAAACACACGCACACATCTTGCTTTTCTTTCTCCTTTTTCATGCTTTTTTTTTTGGCTGGGGGAACTTCCCCACATCAGGCTCTCATTTGTTTATGTTGGTTTTGTGCTCTTCAGTGATCTTGATTAAGTTTTTGTCATGCTTTACAGTTATGTATTCTGTCGTTCCTTACATGAAGAATTGATGTTTCAGTGGGACAACCTCACCAAGTCCTTTTAATCTTCCTAAAACCTTTCTCAGTACTAAATTCATTGTGTGTCCAGCACCCCAGATCTCTCCAGTCATGCCCAGATGATTTATCTCCATTTAGAGTCATTTATCTCACAGCTTCTGTTCAAAGCAATAAAATGTTATACTCAGGGCTGGTAGTTTAGGAGAAGTGAATAGTTATATAGGCCTACACATTCTCCAACAGGGTCAAATCACCAAGAAAGAATATATTTGCTTTATATAATTTTGGGTTTTTATAGAATTCATTTCAAAGAAGTAGGACTTGAATGAGAACTTCAACTTCCATCAAGTTTGCTATTTAGGAACAGCTACCCACAGAAGGGACTGCTGCAGGTGAAAACAGTAAGAGTAATATGGTAAAATTGTACCTGCAGACAGAGCTATAAAATAGTTGGAGTCAGGTGCCAGTGGCTTGCATCTGTAATCCTATCTACTCAAGAAGCTGAGATCTGAGGATTTCAGTTCAAAGCCAACCAGGACAGGAAAGCTCATGAGACTCTTAATTTCAAATGAACCATGAGAAAATTGGAAGTATTGCTCAAGTGATAAAACACTAGCCTTTAGCAAAAGAGCTCAGGGTTAGCAGCCAGGCCCTGAGTTCAAGCCCTAAAATAAAATACGTTGGTTTCTTCTGGGCTGCCAGTATGCTTCTCTTCTTTTGAAGTAATGAGAATTGCAATGCTTCTTTGTATTTTTCTTTTTATTCTCAATTCCTCAATGAGCAGCTGCTGATTGCTTAAGTCTGCTCAGTTATTCCTATTTATGTAATCTGGATGGCTGATATTATCTGTTTGCATTTTGGATCAAACCTGGTCTTCCTTCCTTCCTTCCTTCTTTCCTTCCTTCCTTCCTTCCTTCTTCTCTCTCTGTTTCTTTCTGTTTTTGTGTGTGCATTCTTGGATGTTAGTCAAGACAACATGGACTTAAAATTCTTGGTTGTCATAGCAAAGATATGGAACCAACCCAGATGTCCCTCAGTTGATGAGTGGATCAACAAGTTGTGGTATTTGTACACAATGGAATTCTATGCTGCTGTCAGAAAGAACGACATCACCCCATTTGTAAGGAAATGGAAAGACTTAGAAAAAAATCTTATTAAGTGAAGTAAGCCAGACTCAAAGGAACATAGACTCAATGGTTTCCCTCATTTGTCATAATCAGTAGAAACCTTGGGCTCTCCTAGCAGAGATTTACAATAGAACAAAACCTAGCTATGTAAGGCCATACAGAAGACGCTAAATGAAAGGACTTCCAGGATATAGAAACAAAAGCCATAAAATGAGTGATTGTTGTCTTTAATGTATTATGCTTTTGCTCTCCCTTGGTTATCTCATATTGTTACAGTATCTCATTTTGTTACCTGATATATCGGATATATTTGTATTTGGTTATTTGAAACTGGATAGGGAAGGGGGGAAAAGAAGATGAGGGGTAGGGGTGGGGGGAGGGAAATGGGGCAAAGACATGAGAAAAGGTATCAATGTATGTGAACTAATTAATGCACCTTCTATCTGGTGAATATAGTGTAACCCTTCCATTAATTACAATAAAAATACATGGAAAAAAAGAGTCTTGGTTGTCTATTCATATGGAATAATAAAAGACCCCATATAGCAAAAACAATCCTTAGCAGAAAGAACAGTGCTGGAAGAATAACAATACCAAACTTTGGACTCTATTACAGTGCTATACTACCCAAAACAGCTTGGTAATTGGCACAAGAACAGGCCTGAGAACCAATGGAATAGAGCTGAAGACCCAGAAATCAACCCATAGACCTATGGCTATTAATCTTCCATAAAGGAGCCAAAAAAATAGAATGGAGGGAAGCCTCTTCAACAAGTGGTGCTGGCAGAACTGGTTAAGCACCTGCAGAAAACTAAAGTTGGATCCTTCTTTGTCACCCTGCACCAGGATTAACTCCAAATGGATCAAAGACCTCGAGGTAAAAGCAGATACACGGAAAACATTACAAGAAAGAACAGGAGATACCCTAGGTCTCCTTGGCACAAGTCAAAACTTTCTTAATAAGGACCAAGAAACACAACAAATCAGAGAAAGTCTGGATAAGTGGGAGTGCATTCAACTGCAGAGTTTCTGTATGGCAAAGGACATAGCTGGCAAATTAACTAGAAAGCCTACAGAGTGGGAGAAGATCTTCACTAACCATACAACAGACAAAGGCCTCACATGTAAAATACCTCTATAGCTAAAAAAATTGAATCTCTCCAAAACAAATCTTCAATGAAACAACCATCCCATTAAAAGATGGGCCAGAGACAAGAGAGACTGCTCTGAAGAAGAAGTAAGAATGACCTATAGACATATGAAGAAATGTTCAATATCTCTGGCCATAAAAAAATACAAATCAAATCAACTTTGAGATTTCACTTTATTTTAGCATCTGTTGTTGGATTTCTTGATCATGGTCATTCTAACTGGAGTGAGGTAGAATCTCAGAGTTGTAATGTAGGCATTCAGAGCTATAAATTTTCCTCTGATTACTGCCTTTGCTGTGTTCCAAAGGAGCTGGTATTTTGTGTACTTCTTTTTGTTAGACTCCATAAACTATTGGATTTGTGTTCTGACCTCCTTGACGACATTCTGGTGATTCAACAATGTGTTGTTCAATCTCCATGATTTACAGCGTTTTTGTTGGTGGAGATTGGTGTTCAATTCCAATTTGATGCCCTTTGTGGTCTGAGAGAATCCAGGGAATAATTTCAGTGTTTTTGAATCTGCACAGGTTTGGTTTATGCCCTAAAATGTGGTCTATTTTAGAAAATGTTCCATGTGCTGCTGAAAAAAATGTATATTCTGGTGTTGCTGAATGAAATAATCTGCAGTTGTCTGTTAGATCTAGTTGGTCTATGCAGTTGTTAGTATGTAATAACCTTCTTTGTCTCTTCTCACTAATTTTAGTTTGAAGTCTATTTTATCTGATTTGAGCATGGCAGCTTCAGCCTGTTATTGGGGGCCGTTAGCTTGATAGGCTTTATTCCAGCCTCTCACTTTCAAAATATGTTTGTTTTGGGGGGGGCAAGATGTATCTCCTGAAGACAGCAGAACAATGGATCTTGCTTTTAGATCCAAATAGACCATCTATGCCATTTAACTAGAGAGTTAAATCCATTGATATTGAGGGTTGGGATTGAAAAATATTTACTAGTTCCTGCCATTTTTTAAATTTTATTTTGTTAGGGTTTGTGGTTTATCAGTTCTTACAGTCATTAATTGGCATGATTTTTAGGTGCTGTTTTTCTGTCAGTAACATGTTTATTGATTTTCAATGTGTAGAACATCCTTGAGAATTTTCTGTAATGCTGGTTTAGTTGCTAGGTATTGTTGCCACTTTTCCTTGGAGTGGAAGGTTTTTATTGTTCCCTCAGTTATGAATGAGAGCTTAGCTGGATACAGTATTCTTGGTTGGTAGTTATTTGACTTAAGGCATGACATATATCCTTCCAATCTCTTCATGTTTGCATGGTATCTGGGAGAAATCTGTGGTTATTCTGATTGGTTTTCCTTTGTAGGTGATTGTTCCCTTCTCCCCGGCTGCTTTTAGGATCCTTTCTTTGGTCTCTATTGATCCAGTTCGGATTATAATGTGGCAGTGGGACGTCCATTTCTGGTCAGGTCTGTTTGGGATTCTAAAAGCTTCTTGTATCTGGATGGGCCTGCCCTTCTGGATATTTGGGAAGTTCTCTGAGATGATTTCCTGAAGTATATTTCCAATACCATTGACCTCCTTCTCCAGGCCTTCCTCAATACTGATTAATCTTAAATTAGGCTTAAATTAGGCTTAATTAGGCTCCATCTCTCTAATTTTGAATATTCAATATGTATATATCATGAGAGAAGACCTATTGTATTTATGTTTTTATGATTATTTTTCTTCACTTAGCATAATATCTTCAGGAATCTTCTTTATACCTGTGTCATGATATTTTTCTTTCCAAGGTAAATAGGTTTCTTTAGGACATTTTGCTTCTTTAGTTGTATATTAATGAATGCTTGGATTGCTGCTACCTTTTGGCTATCAAATCAACATGAGTGCAGTAAATGTCCTTCCTGGTCTCTCTGTCATTCTTTTGGACTTGCTGGATGTCACAGTCATTTTATTTTATTTATTTATTTATTTATTTATTTATTTATTTATTTATTTATTTGTGAGTCATGGGGCTTGAACTCTGGGGGACTGGGTGTTGTCCCTGAGCTCTTCAGGTCAAGTCTACAACCTTTCCCTTGAGCCAAGTCTCACTTCTTGTTTTCTAGAGGTTAATTGGAGATAAATGTCTCAGGTTCTTTTGTGCCCAGGCTGCCTTTGAACTGCGATCCTCAGATCTCAGCCTCCTGAGTAGCTAGGATTACAAGCGTGAGCCACCGCGCCCAGCTAGTAGTTCTATTTTTTTTTCTCCAATCCTGGGGATTGATCTTAGGGCCTGAGAGCTGTCCTTGAGCTTTCTCAATGCTAGCACTCTACCACTTGAGCCACAGCACCATTTCTGGCTTTTCCTATATATGTGGTACCAGTCTTTGTGCATGTTAGGCAAGCACTCTACCACTAGGCCAAATTCCTGGCCAGTAGTTCTATTTTTTGAGGAACTTTCACACTGTTTTCTGTCATAACTGTAAAAATTTGTATTTTATCACTGAGCAAACGAGTTTCTTGTTTTCCACCCCCTGGCCAAAGCTTGTTATCTTTTATCTTTTCTGATGAAAGCCATTGTAAAGATGAGGTGACAGCTTATTGTGACTTTGATTTGCATTGTTCCCTAATTATTAGTCATGGCCAACATCCTTTCCTACTTTGGTTGACCATTTGCATACCCTCTTTGAGAAAAAGAACAGGTAAAAGCCAAACCAAAAACACCCCAAAACCAAAAAACACCGATTGAAATACCTTGTTTATTCATTTTTTTCTACAATTACATATCTCCGTTTATGAGAACAATGCATCCTGATCAATGTTACCCTTCCAGCATTTTCCCCATCTCTCCCCACCTCACCCCTCTCCTCAGGTTACCTGGCTGCCTTCTCACCTGGCCATCTTGAGTGTTCTGATTGCACCCTCCCTTCCTTCCTCTCTCCACTTGTCTGGAGGCTTCCTCTTAACCCTGTTCTTCCCTACTGCACACAACTCACTTCACAGCTTCCTGCTATTCACACAGTTGTACAAAAGGAATCTTTCTGGCTTATTTTTAAATTAGATTTTGTGATTATGGAGTATGAACTCTTCATATATTTTGCATATTAACTCCTTCTCAGATATATGAGTTGTAAAGGCTTTCTCCCATTCCACAGAGATTCTCTCATTTCAAATGACTGTTTCTCCTCCCCGTCTCTCTTTCTCTCTCTCCTCTCTCCCTCTCTTTCTTTCTTTCTTTCTTTCTTTCTTTCTTTCTTTCTTTCTTTCTTTCTCTCCTCCTTTCCACTCCCCTTTCCTCCCTTCCTCCCTCCTCTTTCCCCTCCCCTCCCCTAGCTTGACTAGGCTTTGTTTTCTTCATTCTGTGTTAGTCCTAGGGTTTGAACTCAGGGTCTGGGCACTGTCTCCTAGTTTTTTTTGCCAAAGGCTAGTGCTCTACCACGTTAATCACAGTTCTACTTCCAGCTGTTTGGTGGTTAATCTGCAATAACAGTTTTCATGGATTTTCCTGCCCAGGCTGGCTTTGAACTGTGATCTTCAGATCTCAGCCTCTTGAGATCTAGGATTACTGGCATGAGCCACCAGTCCCTGGTTAAAAGTTTTATGTAGTACACTTGGTCTATTTTTCTTTTTACTTTTGTTGTCTGTATTTTTGGTGTAAGCTCCAAGAAATTATGAACCTATTCAGTTTAATAAATATTTTCTCCCATAGATACTAAGATATTAAGAGTTTTACAGATTTCCCCTTATTTTTGGCTTTATTAACCAAACTGAGTTGCTTTTTCTAGGATTCTATATATGGTTACCCCTTTTGCATGTGTGCTGGTCCTGGATCTTGAACTCAGGGCCTGGGCACTGCCCTTACGTTTTTGTACTCAAAGCTAGCACTCTACCACTTGATCCACAAGTACACTTCTGTATTTTAGTTGGAGATGAGAGTCTCATGGACTCATGGACTGACTCTTGTCTGTAATTAACCACCAGAAAACTGAAAATGGTGCTGTGGTTTCAAGTGGTAGAGCACTAACCTACACCAAAAGGAGCTCAAGGACAGAAATCAGGCTCCACAACAGTTAATAATAATAATAATAATTCAAGAGCTGGTGTGACGGCTTGTTTCTGAGCTTCCTGTTTTATTGGTTTCTGTGTGTATAGAATGGAATGGTGTTATATTGGTTTGATAATTATTCTTATTTTCTAATAAGTTTGAAAAATCACTGTTCTCTTTCTTGTCAAAATTGTTTTGACTTCAAGAGCCCTGGAGAAGATTCCATATGAATTTAAGGATGATTTTATTTTATTTGATTACTCTGCAAAGAAGCTGCTGGGATTTTGATAGAGATTAAGTCTATAGATGAATCTATAAAATAAATCTATAGATCACTTTGGAGCATAATGTCATTTTAACAATATTAAGGTTTCTAGTACATGAACACAACAACATTCTGTAGTTTTCAATGTTCAGGTGTTTTGTCTCTTTGGCAGAAAGTATCCATGAATTTCATAGATGTGGATTCTATGGCAAACTGAATTATTTTCCTATTCTGATCAGTCATTTGTATTAAATAGATATGTAATTTTTTCATAGATTTTATATCATGAAAATGATAAGTTTAATTTTCATGCTTTGTTGTGTACACTCTGTAGATGCATTTTTATGTACAAGTTACCTCATCTCTTATGGTAAGTAACACATATATAAAAACTAATAAAACAAGACCATTAAATGATTTTCTCTTTATGAAAGCACTTTTTCACAAAAGCCAGTTTATTCTGGACCATCCTGAAGTCACTTCAGGCATTACTCTGTTAGTGTGTGTGTGTGTGTGTTTGTGTGTATGTCCAACAACTAAATGGGCCCATGCTTTATAGCAGAATTCAAAATACTGGCATTTCATCATAATCATGGCTGACCTTGTCTCATTGTGATATTTGACTACTGTCCTGACAGGTTCTTGATCCAGCTGCCATTTTCAAAAATCCGACCAAGCAATCACAGGCTCTTTTCTAAACATCATTTTGTTGGTATTGTGAAGCTTCAAATCAGTCTTGCAAAGCAAGCAAGACCTGACTCTGTTCACATGTGGGGTTGATAGCATTCTGCCTCTCTGACTTCACTCTCTCACCACATGCTGATCATTTCTCACTGATCAGCATTCAGAGGGGAATGGCTCGCTCTCCCACACTCTTCTCCCTGCCACCCATGGTAAAAGTCTCAGCCAGGTACAGGGAAACATCTACCCAGTGCTACTTTACTTAGATCACTTATTCATTGCACCGATGTCCAGTGTGTCACTTAACTGCTCTTGACAACTTTGTGACCTTTTCCAAGATAGATTATTTTATTACACCTTCTGTTTGGCAAAACACACTCCAGAATCTCTTCATTAAATTTCCCCCTGCCGTTTCTTCTGCCTTTCTTCAAATACTTTATCTCCTGTTCTTTTCTGAAAGCATGGAGAGTTCTTCTATGATTCTCCTCTTCCTTGGCTTCTTGTTTGTTTTAGAAAAGTGTCACTCTGTCATTCTTGTGTTCCACGAAACAGCTCAGCTAGCCAGTGTCAAAAACCACCTGACTTTCTAGTTGTACCCATGCCAGCATTCCTCTCTCCAATCTAACCATTTCCAACTGAGCATCCTTGGGGAAACCATTCCCTCAATGGAGAGTAAGTAGACTGTCTCTCCCTGAAAATAGCCTCCATTCTAGGCCTGTATTACACTCTGCATTCTCAGTGAAGCCTCTGCAAAACAGGCTTGACTTGAATTTCATATCTTTTCTGTGTGCTGCTGTGATATTTAAAATTGGCTTTGGTTTGGGAGGGGTGGTATTTGATTTCATTTGGCCATACCAACAAGATTCTGGCAAATTATTTCTGCCAAGGCTGAGAGGCTGGCTATTTTTTTGTTCTGAGGGCCACGTTGTCTCTTTCACAAATGGGCATGGATGCCATTATTGTATGAAAAAGTAATTTGGATAGCATACAGAAGCATGAACATGACATACGCTGGCATATCAGTAGAAGAATACCCGCAGTGTTTGAGTTTATTTTTTGAGCTCCAGCCTGGATAGCTTTTGCTTAGCCTTGCCTCTCACCACGAACCTCCCACCTCTGCCTCCTGAGTAGGGAAGACCACAGATGTGCCTCACCCGAATCATGTATATTTCCTATTCTAACTCTACAGGGCTTTCCAGACATCCATGAAACCACCAAGAGTGCTACTCCTTGCCTCTCATCTGTCTGATTCCCCAATTCTCTTTTACCTGCTTTGAAATGCTAAGTAGATCCAGGAATCTAAATCAACATGGCTGCCATCCACACTGACCTGTGACCAGGGGGCTGATCTGGTGACCCTACCCTGACTCGACCTGCAGCAGAGCTCAGATGTCTATCCTGGGTCACCGGGGCTGAGATGTGCACACATGTAGGTTGCTGGTTTTCCTTGATCTCAGTACCATGGATCAAGGAGAATGAGAACGTATTTTCCATCTGTGTGGATCCTGCTGCTACCCTCCCTGACCAAAACCTTTAGTCACTGGTCAGGGAACTAGTTTCCTTGGTCAGGACCATTGTATTAGTCAGAATGCAAGGCTGAATTGAACCTACCCTAAGGTTCTTTCACCAGTTAATGTTATTTGCACCCTCAGTTGCTGTTTGGGAATGTGAGAGAGTTCTTCAAATTAGAGCATGGCACTTGGGTATGTCTGTAAAAATTCTTTACAACTTGTGGGTAGGAATGGGAAGAC
The DNA here is from genome assembly GCF_031878675.1 of Megascapheus bottae. Classification (NCBI taxonomy): domain Eukaryota; kingdom Metazoa; phylum Chordata; class Mammalia; order Rodentia; family Geomyidae; genus Megascapheus; species Megascapheus bottae. Next base: position 3,659,333 of record NC_143531.1, read on the forward strand.
AGTACTGGGAGAGAATGAGGGATGGGGTAGCATTGACCAAAAAGAAAGGTACTCCTTGCCTGACTTATATAACTGGAACCCTTCTGGATATTACCTTTTATAGTAACAATAAAAATTTTAAAAATATTCTGTTATAATTCTGCCAGATGAGGAATTTGTTTCATAGCAGCATGCATTTCTGACTCTACCAGCCTGTCAGCAGGTGGATTTCCAAACACTTAGATTCTTTGGTTTATATTTCTCCATTTTCAAAAATAGCATGCTAAAGTTAATTAAATGTGGTAAGGCTCTAGGACTCATAGCAGTTAAGGAAAGAGTTGGATTAAAAGTGTAAAAAAAATGTCTATGTATTAATCTGCTTTGGCTGCCATAACAAAATGCAGACAAGCTGAAACAATAAGCACTGAGTTCCTTCACAAACCTGAAGCTTAGAAACGTAGAGACAAAGCTGTAATCCTAGCTACTGTAATCCTATCACCTGTAATCTCAGGATTCTGAGATCTAAGGATTGAGGTTCAAAGCCAGCTGGGGCACAAAAGGACCTGAATCTCTTATCTGAAGTGGGGCTTGGCTCAAGGGTAAGGTGGTAACCTTGAGCTGAAGCACTCAGGGACAACACCTAGGCCAAGTTCAAGCCCCCTGCACCACAACACACACACACACACAAAAGGCACTGTAGAGACAAGGTTCATAGTGATTTGGTTTTGGGTGAGGGTTCATTTCTTGGCTTATAGATGGTCTTTCTTTCTTTTTTTCTTTCTTTCCAGTTCTGAGGCTTGAACTCAGGGCCTGAGCAATGACCTTGGGTTTTCACAAGGCTAGAGCTCTACCACTTGAGCCATAGCACCATTTCTGGCTTTTTCTATATATGTGGCATAGAGGAATCGAACCTGGGTCTTTGTGCATGCTAGGTGAACACTCTACCACTAGGCCAGACTCTGAACCTGATGATTTCTTTTTAACTATGTTCAAAAAGTCTTTTCTTTGAGCCAGGAGTATGGTCTAGTGGTAGAGTGCTTGTGAAGCATTCATGCAGCCTTGGATTCAATTCTTCAGTACCACATACCCAGAAAAAGCTGGAAGTGGCACTATGGCTCAAATGGTAGAGTGCTAACCTTGAACAAAAGTGCCCATCCAGGCCCCAGAGCTGGCAAAAAATTTTAAAAAAAGCTTTTCTTTGATGGAGGGAAGAGAGGAAAGGGAAGGGAGGAAAAGGGAGATAGAAATGGCAGAAAATGAGAGGGAAGTATTTTTTCTTACAAGACATTTCTTTCCCTCCCTCCCTTCCTCCCTCTCTTCCTCCCTCCCTCCCTCTCTCCCTCCCCCTCTTTTTCCCTCCCTTCCTCTCTCCCTCCTCCTTCCTTCCTTCCTTCCTTCCTTCCTTCCTTCCTTCCTTCCTTCCTTCCTTCCTTCCTTTATCCCTCCCTCCCTCCAGCTCTCCCTCTCTCCCTTCCTCCTTCCCTCTCTCCCGGCTTGCTTGCTTATTTGCTTGCTCTTTATGGTGTCAGTCCTGGAGCTTGACATTCAGGCCTGGGTGCTGTCCCTGATCCTTGTTGCTCAAGGCTAGCACTCTACCACTTGAGCTACAGCTCTGCTTCTGGCTTTTTGTGTGTGTGTGGAAAGTCTCATGGATTTTCCTGTCCCATCTGGCTTCAAATCGTGATCATCAGATGTCAGCCTTCTGAGTAGCTAGGAGTATGCTCTGGCAGCTGGCACAAGGTCACTAATTTTATTGAATTATATCCTTGTCCTTATATACTGTATAACTCTAATTACAATTCTAGCACTCAGTTACTTTCTTGTTTAAATACAATCATATGAGACCTAGGACTTCAGTTTATATGTGGAGTTCCTGGCTGTCAGTCACTAAGCATTGCAATGCTTGCATTACTTATTATGTTAAAATCTGAAAACAAAGACAGTGACTGCAGTAGTAGTGGGTGGATGTAATAAGAATCATTTTACATGAAATTTCATGTAGAAAAAAGATGTTTTCCCACTGTATCAAGAGCTCACCTTTGAAATGCAAAATGTTCTGTAGAAAAATAGACAGATGAAAGCCAGGTACCAGTGTCTTACATCTATCTGTGAAGCTTTCTACTTGAGAGATGGAATGGAGGATTCTGATTTGAGGCCAACCTGGGAAAGAAAGCTTTTAAGACGCTTCTAAGCCTGTAGTGGGTTCAGTGGCACACACCTGTCATTTTAACCTACATGGGAGGCTGAGATTAGGAGGCCTGCAGTTCTGGGCTAGTCTGGGCTGAAAAGACTGAGATACTCTCAGTGGGGGCAGCTGGGGAAGCCTAGAGCTCCAGAAAGGACTGCAAGCCACTGTGATAGGTGGATTTGGACTCAGGTGTATGTCTTGTAGGAAACACAATGGCTGGGTACAACAAGGCAGACCTGTCATTTCAGCAATTGAGGGAGACAAATAGGAGACTCATGGGCCTTATGGCCATAAAGGAAGATCTGATCTCAAAAATAACTAATTCATAAAAGGAAGCTGCTAGAATGGTTCAAGTTGTAGAGTGCGTACCTGGCATGCCAGAGGTTGAGTTCAAACCCCAGTACTGCCAAAACAAACAATGTCAGAATTTGATCTTCTGGGTTTTAAGAGTTATTACTGTGGACATTTCTGATATTCCATACTGTGGGGGAACCAACTATTACAAAGGTCAATAGAGCAGAACAGAAAGCCCAAATGTAAAGAAGAAAACCATCACACATTTAGAAATGATGTAAGAAACTTTCTGTGTGTCTGTGCCAGTTCTGGGGTTTCAGTTCTGGCATTCCTGCTTGATGTTTTTAATCACAGTTGCTGCTCTGCCACTTGAGCAGCGCTTCCACTTCTGGCTTTTTGCTGGTTAGTTGGACTTAAGAATCTCCTGGCTTATCTGCCTTCTCTGCCTTTGAACCTTGATTGCTGGATCTCAGTTCCCTGAATAGGATTATAGGTGTGAGTCATTGGTATTGGTCAAGAAAAAAAAGTGAGGCAGCATTTGGAGAAGAGTTGTACTCAGATTTTGAAAAGAACCCTCAACAAAACAGCAACAAAGCCAATATAATTCAATTACCAAATGGACAAAGCATGTGGGAAACATTTTACTGAAGAGAAAAGGGGATAACAAATAGGCATATGGGATATTCTGTACTATTAGCATTAAGGAAAGGCAAATTAGAATTTCAGTAACATCACCACACATCATCAATTAGAATACAATTGGATTAGCTAGAAACACACACACACACACACACACATACACACACACACACACACACACACACACAGGAGGAGGGGGCATACCAAATGCTCGGAAGGAAATGGAAAAAATTAGAATCTTTCATGCATTATGAATATAAATATAAAATGGCATCAGCCCTCCAGAAATCAATTTGTCAATCTCTTTAAAAATTAAACACACAGGGACCCAACAAATCAAAACGTCTTGGCATTTGAAAACTCTGTCCATACAAAACCAAACACACAATTTTTCACCCCAGCTTTATCTGTTATAAGGCCCAAACCTCCAGGCAACCAACATGTTCCTGGATGGATGAATGGTTAAATAAACCATGACAAACACATCCTGATGACTTAGATAGATTTAAAGGGCACTGTGCTGCATTGAGGGGGGGGAGTCATGCACATTTCACACACTTCATGACCTGTCACACCCCAAGGGTTGGCGGTGGTGAGGGATGGGCCTGATCACATGGCACCAATTCCAGGATCCCTGACAGGCTGTGCATCTTGTGATGGTGATGCCAAGAATCTGCTCCTGGGAAGAAAGTGCCAATGCGTACACACACGCACGCACACACAGCACACAGGTACAGACGAGTGCGCGCGCACAGCCATGCACACGCAGACACAGGGGCATACAGCATGTGAAATCTCTGGCACCGTGGAAGCAATGCAGTAAAGTGAGTGAGAGGTACCAGGGGCATCTCTGTTGTGCTGTTATCACGTTCTGACCTCAGGTCATTATTTTTGAAATGCAGAAAACACAGCGGAGGCGTGGCTCAAGCAATGGGAGAACCCATGTTCAATCCCCACCAAGACAGGCGTTGGCACCCTCACCACCCGCAGCATCTCCATCTAAACCACCTAACACCTTATTTTGACATACTGTTCCAGGAGGGGAAGTCCGCTTAGGGGGTCCTGCTGGCCCCGGGGTCCCCAGTTTTCCCGGGGTCGGGGATGGGCATGGCAAGCACGGGTGCAAGGGGAATGCTTGTGAGCCACTAGGGTTGGTGAGGGCCGGGCCTGGCCCCGCCCAGGCCCCGCCCCGGCCCCGCCCCGCCCCGCGCGCACCCGGCCCAGGGTGGAACAGAAGAGAGTGGTTGCCTCGAGGAGCCTAGGGACCGGGCGGGCGCACGGGCGATCGCGGGAGCCGGGAAGAACTTTTCGGCTGTGGCTTCCCAAGACCGGTGCCCGCCGCGGGCCAGGACGTCCCGGAGATGCCAGCTGTGAATGCCACCCCGGAGCAGCTGTCCCGGCTGCTGCGCGAATACAACCTGACCCGCGCGCAGTTCATCGCGCGGTACGGGCTGCGGCCGCTCGTCTACACGCCCGAGCTGCCCGCGCGCGCCAAGGTGGCCCTGGCGCTGGCCGGCGCGCTCATCTTCGCCCTGGCGCTCTTCGGCAACGCGCTGGTGGTCTACGTGGTGACCCGCAGCAAGGCCATGCGCACAGTCACCAACATCTTCATCTGCTCCCTGGCGCTCAGCGACCTGCTCATCACCTTCTTCTGCATCCCGGTCACCATGCTCCAGAACCTCTGGGACACCTGGCTCGGCGGTAGGTCCGCGCCCCGAGCCTCCGTCCCAGTCCTGGCTCCCTGCCTCCCGCGGCGCCCTGGTGTCTGTCTGTCTGTCTGTCTGTCTGTCTGTCTGTCTGTCTGTCTCTGTGGTTGTTGGGAACTCACACACCCACCCTCACCTGTGGATAACTTGTCTAGCCTTCAGTGTGAATCTGGAGTTAACCTTTCTCTTCTCCTGGCTTAAGGAGGAAATAAGGTTGAGGAAGTTTCCCCGGGGGGGGGGGGGAAGAGGGGACCGGGGTTGCCATTCACCAGTCTTGATCCAGGTCACTACATCCCTCCAGCCCTACACCTTCCCTCTTCTCTAGTTTTGATTTTTGTAATTTTGTAATTTCATTTTAAAGATAATGTCAAGAGTTAAACGCCCAGAAATTTTGTTTTTTTAAAAAAATCTGTTTTCTCATTTGCCCAACTTCCTAGCTTGCTATCCAGTTGCTTTTATATATTCCAGAAAATTTGCCAGTCTTGTGCTTGAGCTCAGGGCCTGACTGAGCACTGTCCTTGAGTTTTTCTCGAAGCTAGAGCTCTACTATTTGAGCCAGAGCACCACTTCTGGCTTTTTCTATGCATGTGGCACTGAGGAATCAAATCTGGGTCTTTGTGCACGCTAGGCAAGCACTCTACCACAGGGCCAAACCCCTGACCCTTAGCCTTTTTTTGTTTAAAAGCACTTCTTAGTACAAATACTTTAGTACTTCTCTTTTAGAACTTGGATTAGTGGACTCAAGCTGGGAAAAGAACACAGAAATGTACCCCTCCTGACTCCTCCTATACTGGAGAGATGAAATTCCCTCTCTTAGAAACAGAGCAGGAATTGCAAAGAAATCATTGTCACTCAAGTTGGATGAGCGTGTGGAGATTGGGGTTAAAAAAAAAAGTCACTAGATTTTCAAGTCTTTCCAAAGAGAGGAAGATGGAGGGTCCCATTAGCTGGAAAGGAGCACCGTGAGAGGAAAATGACTTGTACTCTGCTTTCATGAGTGATTGAAGCTACGTGAAAATTCTGAGAAAATGGCTGTGAGTGGATTGTTGGAAGAAAATGCTTGCGAATGAGTGGCGGTGAGAGCAGTCTCATTATGCTTTCAAGCTCCTCTGCCATTTTCACCTTTCAGATTCACCAATGATGTTTTTTTGTTTCTCCCACCATTACCAATAGAACTTCAATGATGTCTTTGTCCATGCTGTTTCTATTAACTTTGAGTGAGTGGTTCAAGACTCTCACCACAGCCATTGCATATTTGTTTAAAAAATGATTGTTGGCATTAAATTGCTGTCCAAATTGGTTACAGCTCCTTAAGTCAGGTTCTGAGCAAAGGGCTTCTTGGTTGAGGTCATCCCTTCCTTCATTCTTCCTTTATGCATTTCCTATGAAAAGCATTAAATGTCAAATGCTCAGCCTTGGCCTGCAACAGACCCACAATGTGGGGGAAATTGGGAAATGATTTCTAGATGAGAAACTTTATTTTCTAAGGAAATCCCATTCTATCTAGGCTTTCTTTATTTTACAGTTCTCATATTGCATTTTCAGAGGATTTTTACTCAAACTTAGCTAGCGTGCTTGTCTTTTTGAGTAATTATCATTTCTTCTGTGAAAGGGAACATGATCCAAGCAGGATATTTCATAAGAATCTTTTATAGGAATCAAAAGACTCTAAGGCCTGTCAATTCCACATGTCTAGCTTTTCAGAGTTGTTTTTGGTTTGAACAAAGTATTAGGGAGTTGAGAATTTTGAAACTGGCACAGGACCCCTCCTTGGCCACACCCCCCACACCCATGGAAACAAGAGGGAGAGGTGAAACCAATTGCAGACCCTTGTCATTTCACAAGGCAAGATGAGCCATTTATCTCTAGGTACCAAATAAAGAACCATGGTGCAGGGCAGAGAAAGAGTTCTTTACTTTCTTCTTTTTTTCTTGCCAGTCCTGGGGCTTGAATTCAGGGTCTAGACGCTGTCCTTGAACTTCTTTTGCTCAAGGCTAGCACTCTACCACTTGAGCCACAGTACCACTTCTGGCTTTTCCTCTGTGTGTGGTATGGGGGAATCGAACTCAGGGTTTCATGCATGCTAGGTGACCACACTACCACTAAGCCACAGAGTTCTTAACATGGCAGAGACAGCTACACACAGGCTGCACTTCAGCCCAGCTCCAGTCAGCTTCAGGGTACAGACAGGAGTTTAGCTTCAAGTAGACCAAGAACTGGCAGGAAAGGGAGAATGGTCAACAAAATAACTACACAGTCTGGTCAGAGTGTGAGCTGACTCATCATTCTTTTAGTTCTCATTTTCGGAGGGATCCACAGCTGCTCTTGCTGTCTTGGCTGAGAGAGACAGGCAAGCCCCCGCCTGGCTGGTGTGTCCTCCGGGACAGTTTCAGTCCATTATCCTCAAGATATTAGCGATAGATCAGGTGTACCCAGTGGTTTCTGGGATGCCAAGGAGTTTGTAAAGAGATGGCAAGAGAACCAACACAGGCAGCAAATCCCAGGCTTTCCTTCTGTTTTTTTTTTGTTGTTGTTGTTGTTGTTGCTATTTTCTAGATCTAAGTAAATTGTCAGTGTTTCTCAGAAAAGAACAGTGTGTGTGTGTGTGTGTATGCTGGTTTGGGGGCTTGAACTCAGGGCCTTGGGACTGTTCTGAGCTTTTCTGACTATCCCTTGAACCACAGCTGCTCCATTTCTCTCTCTCTCTCTCTCTCTCTCTCTCTCTCTCTCTCTCTCTCTCTCTCTCTCTCTCTCTCTCTCTCTCTCTCTCTCTCTCTTTCTCTCTCTCTCTCTCTTTCTCGTGCTGGTTAATTGGAGTTAAGACTCTCATCTTATGCTTATCTCATCTTCTGTTTTCCTTGCCTCTTATTTCAGGGGGACATTTCTGTTTTGGCTGCTCAACACTGAAGAAGAGAATACACTGGGAACGTATATTCACAGAGAGTTAATGTTAACATACAGTGTGTTAGCCAAAGCTCTTTGAGGAAAATTGATCTTGCCTGTAAAGAAGTGCTTAATTGGCCTGTTTTATGGAATACATAAGTCAATTCTTCTCTAAGTCACGTCTATAATGTATTAACTCTATGAAAGGCATGCTTCATTGGACCTCTTTTATTTTTATTTTTTAGACAATAAATATTCTATAAGTCAAGTAAACAACACCAAAGTCAAGTTCTTGGGCTCAGGCATGGTGACTTTAAACTGGAGATTATTTTTTTTTTACCCTGGGGCACACATTCTAGAAATTTCTCACATCAGGTATCCTCATTCACTTCTATAGGACAAATAAAGGGAGTAGGACAGAGAAAGGAGAATGCGGATGTCACAGCCCCAGAAAGACAGCCCTTCCATGCGTCTTTCCTCCTGCTGAGCTTGGGAGCACTTTACCTTTGCCACAGAGGAGAAGCAGTGAGTGTAGCTTGTTCTCCCTGGGACCCAAAGAGATTGCATAGTGACTGCAGAACACAGCAGCTCAGATCAAAGGACACCGAAGGAAAGTGGGAGTCCAGAACTTAATTTGTAACTTGTTTTTAGTTCATTTGTGAATGCAAGTAAGGAGTCAGTATTGCTCAGTAAGGGAAGCCTTTTGTCGTTGTTGTTGTGGGGCTTGAACTCAGGGACTAGGTGTTGTCCTTGGACCTAACCTCCCTCTCCTCTCCTCTCCCCTCCCCTCCCCTCCCCTCCCCTCCCCGGCATGGCACCAGCTTGCTTCTTAGTGTGGTTATCTTACTCTGATGGGCAGATTCAAGGGACAGCCTGGCTCCGCACTCTGGCTCCCAGCATGTGAGGACATCCAGGAGGTGGTAGTGGAGAAGGAAGCCTGGTTGGCATGCCGGGCAGTGTGACCACCCAAGCATTGTCACACTTCCTCCCCCAGCTGTTATCACTACTGCCCTGCAAGCTGAGAGAAGTGGGGAGCACGGATTTCATTATGTTGGCATCTAGTTTAAATTTACAAAGTGCAGCCAGGTGAGAGAAAACCCCTCTAACCCCTTGCGGTACATAGTATACCTGTTTCGACTTGAGTGCTTCTCTAAGGGAAGTCTCTCTCTGCTGTGCCAGAGGCTGGCTGAGGCTGACAGTGGGTAACAGTGACAGGCTGCGTCTGGTTTTGGTTGACTATGGTTGACAGTGTCTTCCTGTGGCCCACAGTGGCTGTTGTTTGTGACTGTTTGTGGCTGTCTCTGGCTGACAGTGGCTGGCTATGGCTGTTTGTGGCCAATAGTGACTGGTGGTGGCTGACAGTGGCTGTTTATGATTGTTCGGGGCTATTTGTGGATGTCTCTGGCTGTGGCTTTCAGTGGTCCACAGTGGCTGTTTGTGACTGTTGATGACAGTCTCCGGCAAGCTGTTTACTTCTTGTCCACTTCCCTTCTGTGTCAGGGACCAGCATCTTCTTCCAAGCCTCTGCTTACATTTTACTAAGCTTCCAGTGCACGCAGATTAAAGCTGGGTAGGTGAGTTTCAGGGATTGATCCTCAGGTCTGCAGGCTCCTGGAAATCACCTCGATGAGTCCACACAGCTCCTCAGCTTGCTGTGATCCTAAGCCATGGCTAGCTCCACTGAGCTCCTGCCACAGACAGAGACAGCTGTTTGTTGGTTTGAAAATCAGTTGTAGTGGGAGTATTTCCAATGCATGTGCAGCTTCAGATTAAGTCTGAAAAATGAACAGCCAAGCAAACAAAGTCCAACATTCCTTTCCTAGCATACTCCTGAGAAAGACACTGAGTTCCTTTGTATCATCAATACCAGAGGAAAGAAAATACCCTGCCCACACTACTGTGGCTGCACACTTCATTTACAACATCTGGATTTTGCCCAGCAGAGGTCAGTCTGTCCTAAGCCTCCTGTATCTACACAGCCTTAGCATTTCCCTCTAGGTTCTTCATGGTCCATCTTGCCTGGGAATTTTAGAATTTTCTATCTTCTCTCCAAATACTATTAGCATATGCTTATGAAAATGCTTTTTAAATGCAATAGATGTTATAAAAAGGACTTTAGAAATAATTCCATTATAGGTGTCTTCCAAATGAATTTGGAATTTGTATGCTAAAAAAGACATACCGAGAAAGACTACAGAATCATTCTCTTTTCTGGAGCGTTCAGCTCTACTCTTCAATTAGTATATGTCAACATAAAGGCTTTCAGGGTTTTTTTACCCAGAGCCATCCCGATGTTGTGGGTAGGTAATGGTAGGTGAAACTTCCAGTCTTCAGCATGGCTCCAGTCTTTCTCCCTTCAAAAAATAGAACTTTGTGATTTTTTTCCATGAAAAAAAAAGGAAAAAGCACAAATACTGTACATAGAATAAGGTATTTGATTTGATTTTTAAATATGGAGGGCTACAGCTGGGCATGGCCAAAAAAGAAAAAAAAAAGCCAAGCTAGGCACTAGTAGCTCACATCTGTAATCCTAGCTATTCAGGAAACTAAGCTCTGATGAGTGTGGTTTGAAGCCAACAGAGAGGAAAGTCCGGGCCAGGGACAAGGCCCAGGCCCACAATTCAAGTCCCAGGACTATACTGTAAAATGGGTTGAAGGAAATTGGTGAAAAGATACTCTTTTGGGGAAGAGTTCAGAGCAGAGAAACTTTTGCTTTGTTTTATTATAAAACTTTTGTCTCATGATTCAATTAGTGATTAAAATACATCAGTTACTCCAGATGTTTTGTACTCACAAAGTGACATATGATGAACTGAAACCTGTTTGTTGAGAGAGAGAAACATACATTTGTTATAATTATTTTCCCATTTCTATAAGATCTGAGAAATTTATATTGGTAAAACTGGTATAAACTCAGAATACTGTTGTTGTTGTTGTTGTTTTTGAACAACTAGGAAGAATGATCGATGGGGAAAATCTAATCAGGAACATTGTGCAGAAATGTGGAAATGTCAGAATGAATCAGGGCCTGGGTACTGCCCCTGAGCTTCCTTTGCTCAAGGTTAGCCCTCTACCCATTCATCTAATCACACAAATAATTGATGGTAGCAGACCATGTAGAAAAGTAAATCGATAAATAGAAATCACGACCACTTTGTTCAAGAATTATTAGAGAAACTTTTGTTTTTAAGAAACAATGTCAAAGGCCAGGAATTTGGCCAAGTGGTAGAGTGCTTGCTCAAAGATCCAGGTTCTATTCCAGAAGTGGTGCTGTGGCTCAAGTGGTAGAGCGCTAGCCTTGAGGAAATCTCAAGGACAGTGCTCAGAACCTGAGCTCCAGCACCAACACTGGCGAGCATAAAAAAAAAAAATGTCAGGCGAATACCAACAGCTGCATAAAGTCAGGAACTAGGCTCTGGCACTCTTCCCAAAGACAAATTCTGAGTACACTTTGAGAATAAAAGACATTTAAAGTCAAGAAAATAACTAACATTTTTTTTCAGAAGTAGAAATGGAGTGCCAGCACCAACAGGATTTATGTGAAAGGTTGTTTCTGCTTTGGACAATAGCAGCTTACCATCAGAGTACTGGCTAGAAAAGACTGAACAAAGACCACACAGTTGGGAAGCGTAAATAAACCCCTTCCTAAATTTACTTTTTGAGAACATAGCTCTGTATGTTCTTTGTCCAGGGGTTCATTTATGATGATCCTGTTCGGCAAATAAACATATCCAACCTTAACTATGTCCAGAAAAAGACAAAGATGCTGCCTGAAGGGATGAAATATGCAAGGTTAGGGCTAGCTTTTGGCACAGCTTGATTTAGGTCTCATGATTGTCTTGCACACTCTTTGCAATGTTATTTGTGGACAGTTTGTGGCTCTGTGCTTGGCTGGCTTTAACTCCATAGTGTACAAAATGGCCCCAGGAGCTATAAGTTCATATTTTTTCTTTTTGTCTCCCCCTAGAGGCCATGGATGTATAAAGAGGTAAACAAAATGTAGTATAAGTGAAGCTTACTCTGCTATAGAAAGGCTTGAGGTTCTGATATTTACTACAATATTAATACCATTTGAGGACATGAGCCAGGCACAACTATAAAAATATAGTCTGGTCTGTTTAGGTGGACGATTTTGAATAGGTGATGCATTCTAGGTTTCTGGAGGACAGAATAGGAAAGTAATGCTCATGTTTCTCTTGGGATTATGAGAAAATTTAAGAACAGTTCCTGGTGGTGATTCTACAACCTCATGAATGTAACTAATGTTGCAGAATTTTGCATTTAAAAAGTCACATCCACTGGGAGCTGGTAGCTCATGCCTGTAGCATCAGAGGATTGAGTTCAGAGTCAGTTCAGGCAGGAAAATTTATGAAACTCTTTGCTTTAACCACCCAAAATCCAGAAGTGGAGTTGCGGCTCAGATGGGAGATCACTAAGCTTGATCAAAAAAAATGCTCAAGGCAATGACAGATGCTGGCAGGGTTGTGGAGAAAAGGAACCCTACTGCACTGCTTGTGGGATTGTAAGCTAGTTCAGCCACTCTGGAAAGCAGTGTGGAGGTTTCTTAAAGAACTGAAAATAGACCTTCCCTATGATTCTGCCATACCACTCCTGGGCATATATCCTGAACATTCATAACCCAGGATATGATAAGGACACCTGCTCAGCTATGTTCATCTCTGCACTATTCACAATAGCCAGGCGATGGAAACAATCCAGATGCCCTACTGCAGATGAATGGATACAGAAAATGTGGTATGTATGTATATATGTATATATATATATATATATATACACACACACACAATGGAATTCTACAGAGCCAACAGACAAGATAAAATAATGGCATTTGCAGGGAAGTGGATGAATCTAGAGCGAATCATGTTGAGTGAGACAAGTCAAGACCAAAGAAACAAAAGGCATATGGTATCCTTAATATGTGGCTATTAGATTCAAACAGTACAAGAGCAAGGACTCAATATTTGCATACCCAATGCTATGGGCATGGTGTTGCAAATATAAACACAATTACATAGACATAAAAATCTATGACTCTATAGACATAATGTTTTATTATATAGATTAATATGTATTTATGACATACAAACCCTCCGCCTAATTTTAATTATGTTCTAAAATCTAAGTGCCAGTGATTGTATATAGAGATTCCCTTCTTGAATACTTGTTTGTTAAATGTGTCATTTAAAATATGATGTAAAAATCAATGTTAATAAATTCTTTAATAAAAAAAGAAGTAATGCAGTCACTCACAAAAAAGAAATAATATACTCACTACCTTATGACTGTAACTGTAACTCCTCTATATATCACTCTGACAATAAAGTAAAACAAAATAAAATAAATGCTCAAGGACAGCACTCAGGCCCAAGTTCAAGACTCAGGAGTCGCACAACATTTTTTTTTCCCCAGATTTTGCTACTTCTTGGTAGCTCTAGAAAATTCTGGAAGGATTCCAGCCAGTTTAACCTCACTCTTTTAATCACAGAAGCAATCATTAGGGCTTAATAAACAAAACTGTCTGCTTAGGCTTTAGTCATGAGCCTCACACCAGTGGGGCTCGTTTCTATTCAGCTTTTGAATACTAACTGTATTCATTCCGTGACTGGGTTTCTGAGAAACCAGAGAACCTACAGACTGCTAAAGATAATAGAAAACTTAGAAGACAATATTAGCCCACTCTCAGGAGTTGAGAAAGAAAGAGGTTGAGATCATGCGGAACAGTAAAGATGAATGTACTGCATAATCAAGTGACCTTTGAGAGTTTCCCATTCCATCCTCTTCTGCCCCCATTGTATGGAACAGGTTCTAAGAGCATGGCTTGGCTTTTCCATCGGCCCCTGTTAGAAAAACCAGATGTTATCAACTGATGCCTGCTGCTGCCCTCTGGTGGTTGACATAGCTGTAGAAACCATGACAAAGATGAATTTCACATTTTGCTGTTTTAATAAAAATACAAATTCATATGCACTTTGCTCAAAACATTATCTTTACATTCTTTTACAAAGGAGGTAGCATTCAACAAGTGCATATACTTCTTATGACTTCCACTTTGAGGTAAATATAAAGCGTTATATAATATTTACATATGCAGCATAAAATCTTACTCAAAATCTCTTATAATGCATGCATGCACGAGTAACCATCTTTCATTTTTGTTTTTGTTTTGTTGCTAGTCCTGGAGTTTTTTTTCGATCAAGGATGCTACTCTGACACTTGAGCCACACCTCTACTTTTGGCTTTTATTTTCTGGTTAATTGGAGTTAGGAATCTTGCAGATTTATCTTCCCAGGCTGGCTTTGAACCATAATCCTAACATCTGAGCCTCCCAAGTAGCTAGGATTACAGGCTTGAGCCACCAGCACCCAGCATCATTATTTAGAATGTATTAAGCAGCATTTAATCCATCCATGGTATAGTGTTTGATTTTGACACAGCTCTCTTTAGTTCTTCTGGTTTCCTCATCTGTAAACTTGGCACAACATGATTTTCCATCCAGGTTTCTGTGAGAATGAACGATTCACCTGAGCAGTTCACCACTGAACAAATCATTACTGTGCTAAATGTTATGTACTTCCTATATAGAATACATTTATTTGTACCCAATAAAAACCATGGAAAGTTCAAAACCAAATCTGTCATTGAACTGTTAGCAATATCTCAAGCACATATCTACAATTGTACGAAATTGTAATAATCATATTATATGAGTTGTTGACATTCAAATGTTGAATGACTGAGAGGAAAATAATGTCTCCTGTGCTCCAGAGATGAGGATGCAGATGAATTGTTTGTGCTTAGACCACAGTGCTAACTTCCGTTTAGTGCAGGAGTACCAGCACTCTCCCAGAAGAAGAAGAGGCTGTTGCTGTTAAACATTAGGGGGCCTGGTGCTGATTTTTGTAACATTCCCAGCCCCATCCCTGTCTTGTGTCTTTCCAGATCATTCCTGGGCACTTGTTAGCCCACCAGCATTAACGCACAGCAGACTTGCTGACCCCTGCAGCACTGCTGTCCTCCTCGAAATTTAGCACAAGCTCCTTGCCCTGTCTGTGCAGCCCTGTCTTGCTCAGGAGATGTGCAGCCATAGTCTCGGGCACTTCCTTGCCAGCTAACTCATGGCCAGCACACTGGTTTGGGACACTGACACCATGCCCCTGTGTCCATTCTGTCTTGTGGTCTATACCACCATGACCCACCCTCCGGCCTTCTATGCTGCAGAAAATGAGGTAGTAACATTGGGACAGACACTAACCTCTTCTCAAAGCATTCCCTGTGTGCTAGATTACTTGAGTTATCTCCCCATGTCCTTAGACCTAGGCTTAGAAGTGATTCACATGGCACTCTTGACATAAGACAATTCACCAAAACTGATCCAGACTCAAAAAAGCAAAGAGACATTCCTCTGCTTAGAGCAAAAAGTAGCCACCATTTTGTACCCCCAAGGTCTACAGGAAGGGGAGGGGCTTGCAGCCAGGTACATTATCTCTCAGTCTCTCTATTGAGTAAACTAAGAGTTCTACTTAGGAAGTACTGGGATCAAGTGTGGAACCTACAGAAAAATGATCTTTCTAGAACTACCCAGACTTCATACACTGATTTGGTTCCAGTGGAGTGTGACATACCAACCAACCAACCACCCAACCAACAAAATGCTGACTTAGATGTGTGTCAATATGAACCTGATTTTCTCAGCTGGTTGTGGGAAAGATACACTCAGGTTATGTATTCAAAAAGAATAGTGTGAGACTTCCTTTATTGGGAAAGTATCAAAGCTTTGGAAATTAGTGCTGGCCTACTGCTTAAACCAAATTAAGGTGAGACTTAATGAAATGAAACAGAGAACTCTGAGCAAATGTAGATTCTGTTAAAAGTTGATAGAATAATTAGATGTAATGTGTTTGCAAGAGGCTGACACAGCTGGTTAACTCAGTGAGTGCATTACTCAAAATTCAAGTTAGATGCAAATTAGAAATTCAGTACTGAGGAACTACAAAGACGCTATTCACTGCTTATCTGCTTTTCCATTAGAATGAGATCTCCTGTATGATTAGACACAAGTTTGTTCACCTAATTCTTAATATGTGGCTTAGTACATTGAAAATTCTCAGTAGAAATTTCTTGATTGGACTATTAGTTATCATCATGTCATTATAATAATGCTTGAAGTTTTGTAGGAATCAATTGCATTTGTTTTGTGATCAGTGAAATGTAGTAATGAGATGGTATCTTTGTAAAATATTTTTTATTGTTAACATTATTGTTTAGGTGATTTTATTGTGAGGGTGATGTACAGAGATGTTACAGGTACAGAACACAAGGTAAAGAACACAGTTCCTTCTGGACAATGTCAGCCTTTCCCTCACTTTCTCCAAGTTTTTCCTCCGTCCTCACCCACAAAGTTGAATTGTTCATTTTCTACGTAGTGTTTAATGAGTATCACTGCTGCCCTTGTTCAACCTTTGTCTCCATTTCTGTGCACCCCACTTATCCCTCCAAAGATAAATGAATAAACAAGACCAAAAAATTACCCCCCCCCCAAAAAAAACCAAAGGGAAACAAGCCCTCTTGTTGGTGTCTGTCTTTGTACATACTCTGTGCTTTGTGTGGTTGTAAGAATCACAACTCAGGTTACCTCAATAAATGGAGTTTTGGTGAGGCACCACAGAGCAGCGTCAGAGCCGGCTGATGGGTTTCAAACGTAAGGAGGCACCGGGCTGATCTCCTGGAGACTGAAGTAGAAGCCAGTTTGTCTGAGAGAAACCATTTAAAGGACTTTTTTGGCTCCTGCTTTCAGTGCACCATGGTGAGTGGGCGTGGAGGACAGAGCGGCTTCCCATGAAGGCCAGGAAGCAGAGAGGAGGAGTGCCTGCCCAAGCTACCCTCATTTCTTCCCCTTTAAGTCCCTCTGGGTCCCCAACCATGAGACGTGCTGCCCACATGTCAAGCAGGCCTTCGTCCTCAGGGACTCCTCTCCAGAGACAGTGGCATAGATAAACCTGGAGGAGGGCTTTACTCACCACCCAGCAGCTTCTCAACCTTGATGGTTAAGTGACCATCACCACTGACCTAGGGGACTTTGTCTTTACATTTCTACTCCCTCAGAATCTTTAAAAACATATTTTATCTTTCAGTAGTTGGACAAAGGAGTTGCCATTCAACAGCGGAGTTTATGAATACAACGCATCTTGATCAATGTCACAACTTGCAACATTCTCACCCACCCTCCCCCTCTTCCACTACCTGCACCTTCCCTCACTTTTCTTAATTTTGTGGGATAGGCATTGTTTTTTTTTGTGTTTTTTTTTTGCCAGTCCTGGGGCTTGAAATCAGGTCCTGGGCACTGTCCTTGATCTTTCTTAAGGCTACAGCTCTACAACTTTAGCTACAGCACCACTTCTGGCTTTTTTCTCTGTGTGTGTGGTACTCGTGCATGCTAGGCAAGCACTCTACTACTAGGCCATGTTCCTGGCCCAGGCATTGGAGTTTCGACTACATTTTGTCCACTCTTCATTTGTCTACCTCCTTCCCCTTAACCCTGCTTCACCCTGTCAAGTACCCATTTATTTTGTTGACCTTTAATTTAGCCTTTCTATGGAATTAGAGTTTGAGTTCTCTCCTGAATCTACTGTGTTTCAGTTCATACATTTGTATGTACTTCCAAACCATCCAACACATTTACTTACATGTTTATAAACTACTTCTAGCTTCCCCATCAGAGAGCAGACACATCACCTATGGGCCTAACTTACTTAATTTAATAAGATATTTCCTCCTAGGTCCTTCCGTCTGCAAATAACGAAATATCATTCTCCTGCCACAATCAGTTTGCCCCTTGTTCCTTGTGGCTTTTCTCTGTATCCATACACAGTTATTTCCCACCAGGTTCTCATGCTCTTCTTTATTCTAGGTCAAAAAAGAACAAGTGTAGGTAGCCTAGGTTTGGGGTCCCGAACAGTCCAATTAGAAGAGGGCTAGAGGAGAATCCGACTAACTCACCATATCTCACTGGGAAACACTTGAAGACTCAAACATTGTAAGCCGGTGTACAGTCCAGAAGAGAATGGGTAAATTCATGTCCTGTACATGTGAAACTTCTGCAGGTATTGGAAACATGCTTCCCTGTGATGTATTTACACATTCATTATTTACACATTTATTTTACCAGACACAGTTGTGTTTCTGGTCAGGGAAATGTTGACTTTACCCAGCTGAGCACACTGATTTCCAAGTGAGGTGCTAGTTACTCTGGAGTCTGAGGCCAGAGATGTCTCTCTGCAATGCAGTAAGATCCCTTATGAAAAAATAAATGTAAGGTGCTGTTAGTTTCATCAGAGTTCATCAATAGTCTCTGTTGCTGCCTTTGCCCCCCCCCTTTCTCTGTCTGTCATCTGTCTGAAGATGTTACAGTGTGTGTGTGTGTATGTGTATGTGTGTGTGTGTGTGTGTGTGTGTGTGTGTATGTGTGTGCATGCGCACGTGCGCGTGCACGCCAGTCCTAAGACTTGAATTCAGGGTCTGGATGCTGCTGTCCTTAGCTTTGCTGCTCTAGGCTAGGGCTCTATCACTTCTACCACAGCTCCATTTCCAACTGTTTCTGGTGGTTAAATGGAGATGAGAGTCTCATGGACTTTCCTTTAAACTATAATCCTCAGACACGAGAAAGGGTAGCAATGCTGGTGAAGTAATGCAAGTTCTATCAGGTGAATATAATGTAACCCTTCTATTGATTACAATAAAATATATTTTTTAAAAACTGTAATCCTCAGATCTCAGCCTCTTGAGTAGACAGAATTACAGGTGTAAGCCACCGGCACCTGGCTGGGCTTTTTTGTTTTGTTTTGTTTGCTTGTTTCTTTTTCTTTTTTTTCTTCTGCATTTACAAATACTAGTAGTCATATGAAACCAAGAAGATCTTTTTTGCTATTCACATTATTGCTATAGAAATAAAAATGGATTTTGATTCTGCTTCTTGAATTTTGGTGAAAGCCTATAGGGTTAGCCTATAGACTAACCTTTATCCTTAATATGTGGCTATTGGATCCAAACAGTATAAGAGCGAGAACTCAACATTTGCATACCCAATGCTATGGACATGGTATTGGAAATATAAACATAACTACATAGACATAAAAACCTATGACTCTATAGACATAATGTTTTATTTAATAAATTAATATGTATCTATGATATACAAACCCTTAGCCTAATTTTGATTATGTTCTAAAAACTAAGTGCCAGTGATTACATATGGAGATTCCCTTCTTGAACGCTTGTTTGTTAAACACATCATTTAAGTTTATGATGTAAAAAAATCAATGTTAATAAATTCTTTAATAAAAAATGCAATGTGAGAAGGGAAACCATGGGCTAGCTGAGCTATGGTATTCACAGCTGTACATGAAGTTTCACACTGAAGTATGCACCACACAGAAAGGTCTTGAGAGAGGGATTAGGAATGCTTTGTTGCTAACAACCCCTCCCCCCATTGTGATAACAACCCCTCCCTCCATTGTGACTACTGTTTTTCAGTTATGAAGGAAATATCAGATCCCCCAAACGGGCATGCATATAAATAAAGAAAAGCCTGCTTTGATTAAAAAAAAAAAAAAGGACTAACCTGGAATGAGGGGGTTTGAACTAGGCAAGCCTTTTGCTTGCCTTTTGACAAGTGTTTGTACTACCTAGACCTATCTCTAGCTATTTTTGCTTTAGGTTAATTTTTAGACAGGGTTGTGTGTATCTTCTCAGAGCTGGCCTGAGAACTATAATCCTCCTAAATACATGTCCTGGGTTGCTGGGATTGCAGTTGTATAGTGCACTTTCACACCCTGCCTGTTTGTTGCAATCAAGTCTCACTTTTCTCCCAGGGATCTTGAGCAGCGTGTTTAAAGAGATTAGGGGCTTCTGCCCCTAAAAAGTTCATTAAAAGATGTTTAATTTTTTTAAATTTTATTTAAAAAGGCAAGTATAAAGTATTGTGTCCCAGCTAACTGGAAAATAATTTTCTTTAGAATACACAACCTGGACTTGTGTCATCTGAAAAGAAAACCAGGGCTTCATGTGGGGAAGACAGAGGAGGAAAGCCACTACTGTCAGGAGATTGCTTGTTTGTTACTTGTGGTCCAGGGGCCTTGGTGACAGTAATATTGGAGCCTGGAAAAATTCTGTTTTCTGGGAGTAAAACAAAAAAAAAGTCTCTAGTGTGATATAGATTTTTCTCTTGCTACTTAAAGTCAGGTGGCTGGACCAGCAGCTTTTACCTCACATTGCCCTGAAATCTCATTAGACAACAGTTTCAGACCACTGAATTACATCTGAATTTCAGAGCAATTCTCAAGTGATCCATTCCCAAGTGATCTAGATGTAGAATAAGGGGTTAGATCTGGCTTTGCCTCTGTGCTTCTGATGATTGCCAATAGAAGGTGATTTGAGCTGGTGGGACCAGGTCCCCAGTGGTGGCTGAGTGCTTTTTCTTGGCAAAGAGAAAGTGGCTGCACTTCTGTTTACCTATTATAACCCCAGAGACATTATTACAGAAACCAGGACTTGGTGCTATTCAAACTTAGTATTCTACATCACTCCAGCACTGTGGTAGGTACAGAGGGAAACACTCACCAACTTTACTTCTCTGTCTCATTCCTTGGGGGTTGAAATGCAGCAAAATTAAACTGGTGTAAATTTCCTCAAAGTAAATACCTGGTATTAACCCTGGTGTGTGAGTTCATTTTTCATTATTATAATGGACTGTCTCTGGGTAATAGAACAGGGAAAAGAGTTTTATTTAGCTCATTATTCTGGAGATTATAGAGAGTCATATCTGATGACTGTCTTCTTATTGGCAAATTCCTAATACAGTACAGGGTAACAAACAAGGAGAGTTGTTGATTCTGTGTGTGTGTGTGTGTGTGTGTGTGTGTGTGTGTGTGTGTGTGATCTTTTCCTTTCTTCCTTGTTAGAAATCACTCATATTCAATCACTGGGCCCAATCTGAGGGTGACCTTGTTTTAATCCTCCTCCCAAAATGCTGTACCTCTAAACAACATAGTTTGTTTCCTCCTCCTCCTTCTCCTCCTCTTCCTTTTCTTCCTCCTCCCTTCTTTTTGTGCCAACATTACGCAATTGAACTCAGAGCCTCTTACTCTCACTTGACTGTTTTTGCCCAAGGCTAACACTATCCCTTGAGCAATACCTCCACTTCCAGCTCTTTGGGATGGCGCATTACAGATAACAGTCTCACAGACTTTCCTGCCTGAGCCAGTTTGAATCATGATCCTCAGATCTCAGCCTCCTAGGATCAGTTAGAATTACAGACTCATGCCTGAAATTACAGCCATGGGGCTAAATGTAATTCCCATTACTACTACTACTAATAATAAAATCACAGCAAGTGTTTTGTCCACCCTAGAATATGTAAAACAATCTTGACAAAGAAGAATGATGTAAGAGGAAGCAGTCCACCTAATATTGGCTTACCCTGTACATAAAATACTCAAGATAATGTGTTTACAGAGGTAGAGAAAGAAATGAACGGAACAGAAGACCCAGAAAAAGACCCACACAAATAGAGCCAACAGATCTTTTGAGCAAGGTTCTGTATGAAGAAAGGGCTCAGCCAGCAGCCACAGGCCAAAACAATCAGCCCATCACTCTAAAACAGAGCTTTTGGTTTTTATTTTTCTTTTCATTTCCTTTTTTCGTGCCAGTCTTGGGGCTTGAAATCAGAGCCTGGGAACTGTCCTTGAGCTGTTTTGCCCAAGGTCAGTGCTCTACCTATTGAGTCACAGCACCACTTCTGGTGTTTTTGGTAGTTGAGTGGAGTTAAGAGTGTCATGGACTTTCTTGATTGGGCTGGCTTTGAACTGTAATCCTCAAATCTCAACCTCCTGAGTAGCTAGGATAACAGGTGTGAGCCACCAGCACCCAGCTCAATCTGAACCTTTTATAAAGTGTTACTAAAAGTACATTGGGTAAGACTTAAGTGTAAATGTAACACTGAAAATTTAAAGAAAAGAAAAAAAAAGATAGAAGAAAAAAAATTCATCAAGTGCAGACAAAGAATTCTTAGCATTGTTGGCTCTACAATCATATACCAGAATAGGAAAAGCTGCTAAATTGGACTTCAGTAAAAATCTGCACTTTTCCTCTGTGAAAGCTCATGTGAAGAAATGACAAAGCAAGCTCCAGATGGGCGGTGAGGGAGTGGGGATTCTTACGAAGCACATATCTGACAGACAATCAAGACCTACATTATAGAAGGAATTATTAAAAGTTGGGACCAGGTGTGCTGGTGCAGGTTTCTGAGCAAAGATACTGGAGAAGTGAAAAGCAGGAGGATAATGGTTCCCAGTCAGTCCAGGCAAAAAGAAAAAAGCACCAAAAATGCTAACAAGACTCATCTTACAAACTGGCCCGGCAAGGTAGAATATACCTATAATTTCAGCTATGGGAGAAGCAGAGGCAGGAAGATGAATTTCTAAGACCTTCCTGGCAAAAGAGCAAGTGACTATTTGAAAAACAAACTAAAGAAGACTAAACTAAACTAAAAATAGCGGGGGAGGGGGGAACATGGCTCAAGTTGTAGAGGATTTGAGCATGTGTCTCTGAATGCAATTTTTAAAGTTTTTTTTTTCTTTTTATTTGGTCAGTGTGGGGCTTGAATTCTGGGCCTGGGCACTGTCCCTGAGCTCTCCAACTCAATGCTACCGCTCTACCACTTGAACCACAGCACCATTTCCATACATTCTTTTTGTACCATGTCAATCCTTCCATCCCCACCCACAAGTCATATAGTTCACCTTCCATTTATTGCCTTCTAAGTACTTACTGCTGCATGTGTCTTTCTGTCCCTTCATTTCTGAGTTCAATTCTTATTCTTGAAAAAAAATCTAAAAATAAAAATCTTAAAATTAATAGCAAAAGACAAATATTCTAATTAGAGAAAATGGACAAAAACATAGAGAAATTATTTTTGTGCCAGTCCAGGGGCTTGAACTCAGAGTCTAAGTTTTTGTGCTCAAGGCTAGCTAGCATGCTTTACCACTTTGGGCTTTTGGGTAGTGTATTGAAAATGAGTCTGAAAGACTTTCCTGCCTGGGTTAGCTTTCATGGGTGATCCTTAAATCTCAGCTTTCCGAGTTGCTGGGGTTACAGGTATGGGCCACTGGCCCCTGGCCCAAAGAGACATTTTTGTTTGTCACAGAAGTATGGCAAGGGAAAGGGATAAGTGCAAGGGAAATACATCATCATTGGCCACCAGAGAAGTGTAATTTAATTCCAGCATCCTTGGCCCTGAGAGAAGGGAAGTGTAGCTCAATTCATTCTGAGGTATTGCACATCTTTCAGGCTAGAGGAAAGATGTTGGGGTGGTTGCACAGAATTCCAGTCCCTTACATAGAGCTAGCAAAAGTGCAAAATGACACAAACACTCTAGAAAACAGTTGCATAATTTTTCTTGAAACCAAACACATAGTTACTCCACAACTCAGAAATTAAGCTATAGCATTGATCACAGAGAAGTGGAAACTTGTTTTCTGCACAGAAATGTTCATCATCGATTTATAACCACAGATGGACTCAAGCCCAAACAATCTTCAAGGTGAATAGCTAAGCAAAAGACACAATTCTAACGGGGGAACAAACCCTTGATAAAAACAACAATTTGGATGAGTCTCGGGGAAATTTTGCTGAGGGAAGACAGCAATGATTCCATTTTTTTTTTTTTTGCCAGTCCTGGACTTTAGCTCAGGGCCTGAGCACTGTCCTTGGACTTTCTCAAGGTTAGAGCTCTACCACTTGAGTCTCAGTACCACTTCCAGCTTTTTTTCTATGCATATGGTACCGAGGAATTGAACCCGGGTCTTCATGCATGCTAGGCAAGCACTTTAACCACTAGGCCAAACTCCCGGCCCCCAGTGATTCCATTTATATAACCTTTGTTTAGCTGTTGCTTCTCTGGTACCAGAGCTGGAACTTAAGGCTTCTATTTCTTGCTTAGCATTTTCACTCAAAGCTGAGGCTCTTCTACTTGAGCCACACTTCCATTTGTGGCTTTCTGCAGGTTCATTGAAGATAATTTTGCCTATCCAGGCTGAGTTTAAACTGACATCCTCAGATCTCAGCATCCTGAGTAGCTAGGATTACAGGTGTGAGCCAGCAGATCCAGCTCAAAAAATGAGTCAAGTTCAGAAATAAAATATAAATTGGAAGCTCTCAGGGATTTTGGTAAAAGAATGGCTCATAAAAGAGGGATCTGCATGTGGTTAGAACAGACCCTTCTGGTGATTTTGTTGGATATTTTCACTGTAATGGTAGTTACCCAAACCTTGGCAGGAAATAAAATCCCACACCGTCCACACAAATAAAGCTAGGCAGTTTGAACCAAACCAGTACATAAGGCTAATATCAATGCCTTGGTTGTAGTGTGGTACTGGTTTGAGGCAAAGTGTTCTCATTATTGTGCAAAATGGGAATGCATTCAAGGAATCCTTCTTAATCCTTAATTCTGACAGCTGTGGATGAATCGACACTAGTTCAATTTCAACTAATCAAGAGAAAGAAATCTGGGTGCTGGAGGCTTACACCTGTAATCTCAGCTACTCAGGCTGAGATCTGAGGATCATGGTTTGAAGCCAGCAGAAAAGTACATGATACTCTTATCTGCCACTAACCACCAAAAAAGCCAGAAGTGGAGCTGTGGTTCAAACAGTAAAGTGCTAGCCTTGAGCACAAAAGCTCAGGGATTGCACTAAGGCACTGAGTTCAAACCCATAGGACCAACACAAATAAATAAAGGGAAAGAGAAAATGACAAGCCCATGGGATACCACAGCAGTGGTGGTGGTGCTAGCACTCCTTTCTGACCCTATTCAACCTGGTCTCATTTGTAAATATAGCTGTCCTCAAGGACTCTGTAATTGGGCCAAGCCTGTCTCCAGGCAATAGGCCTGTGAACATAGCAGTCTCTTTAATGTAGCTTCTTCTTGATCCCTGATAGCTGTGGGACTTTTCTGAAGTTCCCACAGTCTCTAGAAATGGGGTCCACTGTGTCTTCTTCCTGTTAGCATGTCTTTTATTTTTCCTTTCCATGGATAGATCTATCCTCTATCCTACTACACATTAGGAGAACATTAACACGATGTCACTATGTGGTGCTTTAAGGATCAGAGAACACAGTTGGAGCCATTTCACCCAGGGCAGACCTGGCCTTTCCAGTCCTCCTCCTCTCAGCCTCTGGGCCGAGCTGCTCGCTTTGGGCCTGCAGTTACATTGTCCTGCAGTACTTCATGGTTACCTGAGGTAGCAACTGAAATCCACCAGACAGGTGGTTCAATTCTCAGAGGGTTTCACAGCAGAGGCACTCCAGAACTCTGAGTCACATCCACACTGGTTGTAACAGGTCTAGTGTGGACAGTATTGAAAATGTTCCTTACATCCTTCACACAAGATGTGGTCCAGGGGAAGGAGACAAGAGTTTAAAATTTACTCATTCGTAGCTTCCTGAGGATTATGCGGGACAAAAGGAGAAACTTGAGGGATGTGTGGGATCAAAGTCGGGAAAGTGTTTGAATATGGTTTAATTAAAGGAGTTATAGGCTGCATTGGGTTTTTGATTCCTGAGGATTATGCTGGACAAAAGTAGAAACTTGAGCGCTGTGTGGGATCAAAGTCGGCAAAGTGTTTGAATGTGGTTTAATTAAAGGAGTTATAGACTGCAGTGGGTTTTTATTTGATATAGTGATTACATAAAGTAGTCCTTCCTTTGTAAAATACTACAAATACCTATTCATAGAGGTTTTGGCTGAATTTTTTTTAAAGTAGAATGATTTTAATTATGGTTCATTATGTCATTTTTCTCAATTTTTAGGAAGAAAAACCTTTTAAATCTTTTCTATGGAAGGCTACATTCTTTTTAAATTGTGTCCACTTAGATTCTTTTTACAGTTAGTATTAGATTAAAAAATAAAAATATTGTCCACATCAGTTTTAATTGCTAAGCATTTTGTTCAAAAACAATGAGGGCTTGTTTCTGTTTCATTACTGAGGCTGGCTCTGAGTGGGAAAGGAGAGGAGACAAAAGGAGATTGGAAAGAAGACTAGACACTGCTATTAGTCAGGGTTTGAGGTTTGTGTTTTGGGAAGTGAAGATGTCTTCAGAGGTTAAAGATGGAATTCAGAGGCAGAAGATACTAAAATTAAAGCATTTGTTCCTAAGAGTAAGCAAAACAAACAATTGTAATCTTTTTATCTTTATTTTTCTACTGGTACTGGAGCATGAACTGAGAGCCTAGGATATTGTCCTCTGAGCTACTTTGCTCAAGGCTGGCACTCTACCACTTGAACCACAGTTCTGCTTCTGACTTTTTGCTGGTTAATTGAGTATAGAGTCTCAGGGCTTTTCCTGGTGGCTTTGAACCACTGTCCTCAGATATTAGCTTCCTGAGTAGCTGGAAAAGGAGCTGGGGTTCAAATGGTAGAGCACTAGTCTTGAGCAAAAAAAGTTTCCACCCTGGAGGTTAAGTTCCAGGGCTGGCACAAAAAAAGAAAAAGATTACAAGGAGATAAATTGAGAGTTTTAGACAGAAAGTCAGTCATAGAAGTGTTAAAAATGAAAGAGAAAATCCAGAAGTCGTTGATGGGAATTATTCCTTTGTTATGATTTCATAGGGAATCAAAAAGGAAGATGAATCAAATATTACTCTGCAGTTCACAACTCAGGAGACCATTTCACTTTGATTTTCCTCAAACAATGATCACATGACTCATTCCCCTCCCCCCGCTCCTATGCATTACCAGTCGCTTATGTTTTCCCATCACTGCATTGTATATATATTATACATATCTTATACATATACTGCACGTAGTACCTAAGAATTTAGAGTCTCCGAGAGTAAAGTGGATGCAGTTTCTCTCAGCTATGGTGGGCCTCCAATGCAGTATTAGTCATGAAACTTCTGAACAAGAGTCTCCAAATCAAACTATGGTTGTTACACAGGAATATCATGCTTCGCTCCTTCTATCCTGTTTCCTTGTTGCAGGTGCCTTCATTTGTAAGATGGTACCGTTTGTCCAGTCCACTGCTGTGGTGACTGAAATTCTCACCATGATCTGCATTGCTGTGGAAAGGCACCAGGGTCTCGTGCATCCCTTTAAGATGAAGTGGCAGTACACTAACCGGAGGGCTTTCACCATGCTTGGTGCGTTGACCACCCGTCCTCATGGGGAATAAATGTCTCAGATAAACAACCAGGGAGTAGAAGGGTCTCAGAGGTTTCCATCAATGCACTTGGCTGAGTTGCTTGGTTACCTGTGTGTGGTAAGACAGCATCATAGTATGGAGTGAGGACATGGCGTGAGGGGTTGGAAATGGGGTCACCTCATAGTGGATGGGAAGCAGAGATACAAAGAAGAAAGGTCTGGGGAAAGGAAGTACCCTTCAATGACATCTCCCCTCCCCGCGTGTCCCCCTCCATACCTACCACCTCTAAATACGCTACACAGCCTCACAGTGCTTTTGGTTAAGAACTCATTAATGCACCAGCTCACCAATGGAGTTTGAGCCTTCATCATCTAATCACCTCTCCAAGGCCTATGAGCTGGCTAGGTGCTGGGAGCTCACACCTGTAACCCTAGTACTCAGGAGGCTGAGATCTGGCTGGGGTTCACAGCCAGCTTAGGCAGGAAAGTCCATGGAACTCCTATCTCTAACTAATTACTGAAAAATAAGAAGTGGAACTGTTGCTCAAGTGGGAGAATGCTAGCCCAGAAGGGAACAAAAAGATCAAGGATAGGACCTAGGCTCTGAATTCAAGCACCAGGACCAGCACACATATACAAAAGGAAAAAAAGTCCATGAGCTGACACCAAGGCTCTCACTTGTAATTTTCAGGGCATATATCAGAATGCAGGTATCACTTGGCGAGACTACTGGGTTTGTGGAAGAGGCAGGCCAAGGGTACCTTATAAAGCAACCTATAAATATTAAAGCATAATTTCAGAGCTTCTGTCTTATTTGCTCTCATCCCTGCTCTCTCTACTTAGGTCTGCCCCAACATTGAAGATCTATCATTTTGAATATATTGCTTAAATTCCTAAACTATTTTTAATAATAATAATAATAATTGTTATTAATACTATTAATTTAGTTTTTGGTGCCACCCCTGAATTCAGGGCTTGAACTCAGGGACCAGGAGCTGAACTTTATTTTTGCTCAAAGCTAGCATTCTGTCACTTCAGCCACAGCTCTACTTCTGACTTTTTCATGGTTAACTGGAGGTGAGTCTCATGGACTTTCCTGTCTTGGCTGGCTTCAAAGTGTGATCTTCAGATCTTAGCCTCCAGAGTAGCTAGGATTATAGGTGTGAGCCACCAGCACCTGGTTCATATATTTATTCCTAATAAATCACTTTTATGCATTGATTCTCAATTTCTTGAAGCCCAAAACAACACAGCATATTCTTAATGATGCCACTCAGTAAAGAAAGATCGAACAAGCTTAACAGTTTCCCCAAATCAAAGTCAAAACTTTTGATTCTGCTCTCCTTCCAGTCTGTTATGATTCACTGACTAAATACTCTGTGGAAATTAACCATATTTTTCCTTCTTTGTTAAGTATTAAAGCAACTGTGCTCAGCACACTCAGGAAAGAGAGGAAATATGCCAAGGGCACACTGGTTTCTGAAGTGTTTGCTTTTTAAATGGGAAAATGGTGGGTTGCTCACACCTGTAATTCTAAGTTACTCAGGAGGCTGAGATCTGAAGACTGCAGTTCGAAGTCACGCTGAGCTGTGGATGCTCAAGTGTTAGATTGCCAGCCTTGAGCAAAAGAACTCAGGGATAGTGCCGAGGCCCTGAGTTCAAGTTCCAGGGGGAAACCCTTCTCCCTGCAACACACACACACACACACACACACACACACACACACACACACACACACTATAATAACAAAAAGTTTTAGGAGGGTTATCCTTTCAGGAATTTCAAGGGTGGTAAAAGAATTGAGGAGCTCATTGCATTGCCTTGAGACACAGGAGGTGCGGGGGTGGGGGTGGGGGATGCAGGGGAGCCTTGCTGAGAGATTCCTCATCTGTGTCCTGCTGACGTTTCCACAGGTGTGGTCTGGCTGGTGGCTGTCATCGTGGGATCACCCATGTTGCACGTGCAGCGACTCGAGGTAGATGCGGGGCTGGGATAGACAAGCACAGACCTGAAAGCTTTCCATCCTCTCACAGTTATTCCTGTGTTTCTTTGTTCAAGAGCATTGCAGAAAATTGGTGTATGGGCTTATTTTTTTTCCTGAAAGTCTTTCAAGTGGAATAAAAGAATTTTTAAAGACCACTTTCCCTTGTTTTCTGCTAGCTCCTCATGATTATTGTATTAGGATTTTGCTTCTTATAATAAATGATTTAAGTTCCATGGTCCATTTCTATAAATTGTTGCAAGCTAAGCATGTTTTTCCCTACTGCTCTTCAACATCATGTTGTATTTTAAGAGGTCAGTGATTGGTCTAGATTTTTCTTTTATTGTCATCATAGAAAAATAATTACAGGGGCTGGGAATGTGCCTAGTGGGAGAGTGCTTGCCTAGCAGGCACGAAGCCCTGTTTCAGTTCCTCAGTACCATCTACACAGAAAAAGCTGGAAGTGGTGCTGTAGCTCAAGGAGTAGAGGGCTAGCCTTGAGAAAGCTCAAGGACAGTGCTCAGGCCCTTAGTTCAAGCTCCAGGACTGGAAAAAAATAATTATATTAGACTGTCTACTTGTTAGGATTTTTTTTCTGGTTTTGGGCTTTGAACTTAAAGCCCATGCACTGTCTCTGAGCTCTCTGAACTCAGGCCTAGTGCTTTACCACTTGAAGCACAGCACCATGAATGCTTTTATTCCTGTAAATAAGAGTCTCTTGAACTTCCCTGCCTGCACTGGCTTTGAACCACGCTCCCCATATCTCAGCCTCCAGAGCAGTTAGAATTGCAGGCGTGAACCACCGGTGCTCAGCATTTGTTAGGATTTTTAAAATACATTTTTATTATCGACAAGAACACAGGGATATGAACTCATCATGGCAGTTTATGATCAATGTCTTGATCAACCTCACCCTTTCAGTATTCCCCTCCATCTCTACACTCCCTTTATTTTTGTTAGTCCTGCTGCTTAAACTCAGGGATTGGGCACTGTCCTTGGACACTTCCTGCTCAAAACTAGTGCTGTGCTACTTGAGCCACAGCACCACTTCTGGATTTTCCTGTGTATTTGGTACAAGAAATGGAACCCAGGGTTTTGTGCATGTATAGCACTAGGCTATTTCCCTGGCCCCTCTCTGCCCATTTATGACACGATTGTCTTCATGAAGTCCTTTATTACCACCTCCTATTGATTGAATTGGAAATGGGTCAAGGGATTGTCCTATCCAATCTCTCTCCTTCGCCTACCAGTGTTTCTGATAGGCCAGCCATACATGGGGATTTACAGTCCCTCTTCTGCACTGCCCAGTTTGTCTGTCAGATAGCTTGTCACATCTTGCAATGGTTATCTAACACCCACAAGAGTCTTCAAGAGCAGTAGGGCATTACATTCAGAATAAATCATTAAACCAATGTATTCCTACAGCTCCACTTCCAGTTTTTTGGTAGGTTAATTCCAGGTAAGAGTGTCATGGGTTTTCTGCTCAAGCTGGCCTCCAACCATGGATCTCAGATCTCAGCCTCCTGAGTAACTAGGATGAGAGATGTGAACCACTGGTGCCCAGCAACTTTGGGTCTTTTAAGACAAACGTGGAAGATCTGAAGCTTTGCTAGCCATGCCACCTATCTTGGAGGCATGTGGAATGAGATGTGGGTGGGTGCCAGTGGCTCATACCTGTAATCCTAGCTGCCCAGAAAGCTGAGATCTAAGCATCACAGTTCTATGCCAGCTCAGGCAGGAGAGACCATGACACTCTTACCACTAACCAACCACCAAAAAACCAAAAGTGGAGCTGTGGCTCAACCAGTAGAGCACTAGCTTTAAGGAAAAAAAAGCTCAGAGATAGTACCGAGGTCCTGAATTGAAGCTTCAGGATTGGTTTGCAAACAAAAATAACCTGAAGTTGAGAGAGGTGTGGAGAGCGGTGGAATTGGGGACTGACATTCCTCAAGATGCATTACTCTCATGATCTGCCTTATTGAAGGGAAATCCTCTTGTACAACTGCTTAAAGAGTAATATTGATATTAATCATAAAAAAGTCTGATTTCATGTGTGTGTATGGATGGGGGATGAGTTCAGCTCTCTAAGTACAGAAAACTACCTTAGTCTTTATGTTGTTATCTTCCAGGGGTTTCCAGTTATGATAAAATACTTTCAATCAGCAGAAAAACGTTGGTGTCATTTTAAAAATTGTTCATACTTGTCCTATAAATCATGTTCTCTATCAATATAAAATTTTTCCCTTCCCTCAGCATGAATTAATCTTGAGCCTCGTGTGAAGATGGTTGTGGATGATTTCTTAATTTTCTGTCTGCATATCCACAGCCGTTAACTCCCAAGTAACTGAACTAAAAAGAACTAACAAAATAAAGGAATACATTGAAGATAAAATTACTTGCTGGGTACTGGTGGCTTACGTCTATAATCCTACCTACTCAAGAGGCTGAGATCTGAGGATGGCAGTTCATAGACAGCTTGGGCAAACCAAAGTCAATGAGACTCTTATCTCTAATTAACCAGAAGCAGAGCTATGCCTCAAGTGGCAGAGCATTAGCCTTGAGCAACAAAGCTCAGAGATAGCACCTAGGCTCTAAATTCAAGGCCTAGTAATGGCACAACCAACTAATCAATCAAATAAATAGATAAATCAATAATATTATTTTATTCTCTACTATGTATTTTAAATGCAGATCACATTAAATTACTATGTAATCTAATTTGCAAAGCTATGGTCACCACTAGACAGATTGGCCACATTAGAATTTATTCCTGTCAGAGACCTGGGGCAGAAACAAAGGCAGCCCTGCTCTTGGCACACCCACACTGGCAGAACACAACAGCAGGGAAGGATCTACGCAACGGATGCCATGCCAATCCAGTGCCACCAGACTACCCAAAAGGGTTGGGCCCGAGAAGAGTACCTCTCGAGGTGGCACATAGGACTGGAGCAGAGACTGCAGGCCATTGTTCTCAAAAGCTGGCCTACCAGACAAAGTCAACACACTGATACGACTTCTGTAGCCACCTTGGCTCCTACATTTCTTATAACTGTGTGTGAGCTTATGGGGCCTTGATGTCTCCATATTTCTCACCTACACTGCCTTTGCTTTGTTTTCTCTGGGTTCTTTCA
The DNA here is from genome assembly GCF_031878675.1 of Megascapheus bottae. NCBI lineage: Eukaryota > Metazoa > Chordata > Mammalia > Rodentia > Geomyidae > Megascapheus > Megascapheus bottae. Next base: position 3,691,348 of record NC_143531.1, read on the forward strand.
CAGGAATGATGTACCTGACAGCTTTCAGGGGATGTTATTTCAGGCGGTTGTTATATTGAAATTGTCAGCAATTCTCCTCATTAAATGAAAATGAATTTACAACATCCAAGCACTTGTCAAAATATCATCCCCCCGCCCCCCATAATACCCAGCTTTGCCACGAGTACAAAGAAGTTCAAGGCAGGGGAAACCACAAGACTTGTTACTCTACGATGCTTGGTTAAAGATGGCATCACTGACATAAGTAATGGAATTGTCTTTCCCATAGAGCACCAGAAGAGAAGATTTAGAGTGAGTGATTGCTCACTCCTAGATTAGAATGAAGATGTTTATAAAGGTGAAAGCAAGAAAACCAGCCCCGTTCAACCCCAGACACTACCTTTATACCAGTGGTCACATAGAGCTATGCACAGTTAGAAATCAAGTCTGGGAAGTAGGTTGTTACAAGCTCCTTTGAGAATGTGCTCAGAAAACTTTACAGAGACATAATCTTTATAGTTTCTGTCAATTCCTGGCTCAGTAGTCATGAAGTCAGAATGATTTTCATTCATTACAGCTAGTCCTGGGTAATTTTGATCTTGAAATTATTTTTCAGTGAAGGCTATCCTTCTTGTTCTCATTTGTCAATAGCAGCTAGATCAGAGCTTTTCCTTTGAAGTTGAAGAATGAAATTGGCTGGAAATCCTTTCTGAGTTATGTCTAACACTTAATTCACTCCAGAGTAACTGAAATAATAGGTTTGTTTTGTTTTGTTTTGCTAGTTCTGTGGTTTCAACCCTGGGCCTGGATGCTGTCTCTGAGCTCTTTTTGCTCAATGCTTGTGTTCTAGCACTTGAACCACAGCTCTACGTCCAACTTTTTGGAATTTCCTGCCTGGACTAGTTTTGAACCACGACCTTCAAATATTAGCTTCCTGAGTAGTTAGAACTATAGGTGTGAGCTACCAGTGCCCAACTAAAATTATAATTTTAGCAATAATTTAAAAAGTTTCTTACATTTTTATTCCTACTACTTAGAAATGATGACTTTTGAACATGTTTCACAAGTTTACTTGTCCTTAACCTCTAAGCCCTTTTAATATTTTTTTACTGTTAATAATGTTTTGGAATTTAGGAGGAAATGTCATGAATAAATCAGCAGCCAATTACAATCTGAGTATTTATAGATGGGCTATGATTTTGATCTGGTGTCTCATTTACCTCAGAATCTCAATAACTTTTTAAATACAAGCAAGCCCACTGTTCCAAGTTTAAAACACAGTGTAGTGCCTCTTATTTTGAATGTATGCTTTAGTAGTTATTCTTTCTCAAACTACTGGAAAACAAATTAATTTTGTAAGTAGGAGGGCCAGGTATAGTAGCACACACTTGTAATTCCAGCTATCTGGAAGACCATGAAAAGGAGGCTATGATCTAGTTAGCCTGAGAAAAATCAGGCACTCCTACCTGTAAAATAACTGAAACAAAAGGGTACAAGCATGAGTTAATTGATAAAGCACCTATCTAAGCAGACAAGCTCAAGGCCCTGAATTCAAATGCTAGAATGACAAAACCAAACAGTAGAAAGAAAAAGACCAGCAAATAAAGTGTATGGTTAATAGAAATACATGTTGATAATGATTTTTAACAAATTTTAAATGGGGCTGGGAGTTTGGCCTAGTGGTAGAGGGCTTGCTTAGCATGCACAAAGTCCTGGGTTTGATTCCTTGGTACCACATATACAGAAAAAGCCGGAAGTGGTGCTATGTTTCAAGTGGTAGAACCCTAGCCTTGAGAAAGCCCAAGGACAGTGCTCAGGCCCTGTCCCCAGGATGGGCAAAAAGAAAAGAAAAAAGTAAATAAGCACAGGCATCAGTGCCATTCAAGATGAAAAAAAAAAAACCCACCAACTTTAGTCATCACATAGGAAAAACTGCACCTTACAATCAGATGACCATGAGAGACGAACTCGCCCTTTAGATGAAGGGCAGCGTGGGAGGAGACCAGCACTGCAATACAGTAGTGCTTGGCTTGATTGTGCCTCATGCAGTCTTCTGGCTCTGCTCACGGGATTATTTTCCTTGTAAAGATCAAGTACGACTTCCTGTATGAGAGAGAACATGTTTGCTGCTTAGAGGAGTGGGCCAGCCCCCAGCACCAGAAAATCTACACCACCTTCATCCTCATCGTCCTCTTCCTCTTGCCTCTCCTGGTGATGCTAATTCTCTACAGCAAAATCGGCTATGAACTGTGGATCAAGAAGAGAGTGGGAGATGGCTCCGTGCTCCGAACCATCCACGGAAAGGAAATGTCCAAAATAGCCAGGTTTGTCTTAGGCAATAGACTCCATGGCTTAAAAGATTTGGAATTCAGTCGTGCTGGAGGAGATAGAGTTTCCCTGGAACCTGGAATTCCTCAGACCATTTATTCAAAGCATCATTTGTATTTCAGATGAAAGCACACACAGGCTTTCAGTGCTTTGTTAGGTTTACTATACGGCAGAAAGAAAAGGCAAGATGGCTGGCTTTGAAGTCAGAAGTAAAGTGAGGCCAAGCAAGGCCCCTGGGGGGGGGATAAGACTGTCAGTCCTGTGCTGGCTTCGAACCTTGATCCTCAGCCTGAGCCTCCTGAGTAGTTAGAATCATAGGTGTGAGTCATGGGTGACTGCTTATGCCAGTTATGATTTTACCAAAAGATTATGCCTTCTTTCTTATTTATTAGTATCTAATTTAAAGCGATGGTACACTTTTGTGCTATGACACTGAAGTAACTTTGACTTACTTTTCAAATGATTATCAAAATGAAAAGAAGCCATACCCTGTGTGAAGTAGCCTCTGGAGTTTGATGAGGTCTAAAAACTAATTCATCAAGGGACAGTGCCCTCTAGTGCCTGGTTTGTGAAATGAAAATCTCCCCTTGAATGTCCACGTTTGGGGGTAGGCTGAGGCTGGGTCTGAGTTAACAGCACTATTTCCTTAGGAGAAAAGTTTGCCAGGCTTCAATGACACATTATAGCTATGAACTCTATTAAACAAAAGCACCATACCCATATATATAGATCTCTTGCAAATCTGAATCCACTTGGTAAGAGGCATGAAGAAAATCAATTTGAATCCTTGGTTAGCCAGATTATTTAGCTATATGATAAAAGACCACATCTTAATTTTATCCTCAAGGCTTACCATCTTTTATAAGTATTAGGGTTTTTTATAAGTATTTGGACTGGAACTCAGGGCCAGGTTGCTCTCCCTTAGCTTTTCTGCTCAAGGCTAGCACTCTACCACTTGAGCCATGGCTCCATTTTTGGCTTTTTGGTGGTTAATTGGAGGGACTTTATTACCTACACTGAGCTCTTCAGATCTCAGCCTTTCAGATTACAGGTGTGAGCCATCAGTGCCTTACTAAATAAATATTGTTTTGCTATCAGAGATATCCATATTTTCTAATATATATCAACCCAAAACTCAGCCACTCAAGCTAGGCTGCCTAAATCAGATCCAAAAGCCAATTGTTACCAGTCCCTGACTTTATAAATGCCTTCACTCCTCTGTGTCTCAGTCCCTACCAGTGTCTAGTGGCTTAATAAGGAGATGAATGGGGTAATCTAGTCCCACTACCATGCCAAAACCAGAGCCACCCAGAACACTCATCTGAAGGAGGCCTGTAGTAATGTGGGGACAACGTGAGGGAGGGCAAACTCAGTGGAGCGGGAGGACAGTCAGCCCTCTTGTAGCTCACCATGCCTGTTATTAGCATTTGAAGAACATCTGGTTGGGTGACCCAGGCTCAAGCTTTTTTCACGCAGGAGTTAACCAGTGCATTGTTTCTCTGGGTTCAGGAAGAAGAAGCGAGCTGTGGTGATGATGGTGACAGTGGTGGCTCTGTTTGCGGTGTGCTGGGCGCCCTTCCACGTGGTTCACATGATGACAGAATACAGTGGGTGTTCTCATTCTCACTCGAGACACTTGGGAGTTGATTTACCGCTAGAAGAGGCAGGAAATCATTGAAATTATTCACTTGAATGATAAAAAGATCCACCAATGTGCACATTGGATCATCAGATCATTGTGTAGTTGGGACTTGAACATGACTGGGACTAAGTGTTGGATAAGATAAGGATTTTTTTTGGTCTGTGCCAGTTCTGGGACTTGAACTCAGAGCCTGAGAGATGTCCCTAAGTGTTATCACTCAAGGCTAGTGCTGTAGCACGTGAGCTACATTTCCACTACTGGCTTTGTGGTGGTTAATTAGAGGTAAGCATCTCATAGAATTTCTTGCCTGGGATTGGCTTTGAGCCTTGGTAATGAGGCTGGAACGCAAGGCCTGGGCGCTATCCCTGATCTTTCTTTGTTCAAGGCTAGCATTCCACCATTTAATGCACATCTCCACATTCAGCTTTTGCGTGGTTACTTGAAGATAAGAGTCTCACTGGCTTTCCTGCCCAGGCCGACCATAATCTTTAGATCTCAGCCTCCTGAGTAGCAAGGATTATAGATGTGAGGCGTGGTTGCCTAGCTCTATTTGGAACAGGGACTTGCACAGGATGAATCAGTGACACTAGGATTTCAGTCATTCTCAAATAAGCCAGAATGGAACACAGTTCTTGTGTGCTAGTGCAAGGGACCTGTTAAAGGGTAGCTGTGGCTTCTAATTCCTCTAAGTCATCAAATTTGAAATGTTGTAAGTTCCACAATTTGCCTTGCATGCCAGCCTAGGCACCTTAAGGCTAAATTTTCTTAGAATGAAGTCTCAGAACAAAGGTGAACCTAAATTCAGCTCTCCACCTAGTTTTGAGAACCATTCATACTCTTGTATAAATCTAAGTCTTTGGTAAAAAGCAATGACAAATAGAAAGGATGTTTTTGGTTTTGATTTTGGTTTTGTAAAACAAATATTTGCTGACCATGATAAAATAATAATGTTGGTAAAAACAAAATTCTGATGTCTTGCTTTATTTCAGGTAATTTTGAAAAGGAGTATAATGATGTCACAATCAAGATGATTTTTGCTATTGTCCAAATAATTGGATTTTCCAACTCCATCTGCAATCCCATCGTCTATGCATTTATGAATGAAAACTTCAAGAAGAATTTTTTGTCTGTGGTGTGTTATTGCTTAGTCAGAGAGCCCTTGTCTCCTGCTGACAGACAGGGCAATTCAGAAATTACAATGTTGCAGAAGAGAACAAAGACTTTCCCCCGACAGAATCTGGAGGAGGAGATGAAAGGAGATGCTTTCTGTCAGGACAACATTGAAGTCAAATTCTGTGTACAGCCAGAAGAGAAAAAATATTTCAAGCGACACCTTGCCTTCTTTAGTTCTGAACTTTGTGAGAATTCTGCTTCTGGCAGTGGACATTAATTGTGGACAATGTCTGCATGATGAGTATCAATTCATTTTGTCAAATGAAGAAAACTTTATTTTGGGCAAGGGTCAAAGATTTATTTTTACAAATAATGAACAGAAGGAAATAAATCTCTTTTTTTCATTTAAAATGCTACTACACGTGAAATTATACTTGTTTTAAACCAAGTCCAAGATTATTTATGTACTGTAATAGCAATTAAAATTTTAAATTAACAAGAAGCTAAAATTTAAGTCAAAACAAAGTGTTAACAGGGTTCTCAAGTGATGGAAATGCAGATTTAAAACAATACCTTTTTTTTGCCAGGCAATGTGGCTCACGCTTGTAATCCTCTCGTCTTAAGAGGCTGAGATCTGAGGATCAAGATTCAAAGCCAGCCGAGGCACTGAAGTCTGTGAGGCTTTCTCTTATCTTCAGTTAACTACCAGGAAACTGGAAGTGGCACTGTGGCTCAAGGGGGTAGGGCGGTAGCCTTGAGCTGAAGAGCCCAGGGACAGTACCAGATCCAAGTTTAAGTCCCATGACTAATGGAAAACAAAAACAATGTAAAACCCATTTCTCTTGTTGAGCTGGGTGATGGTGGTTCATGCCTGTAATCCTAGATACTCAGGAGGCTGAGATCTGAGGATCATAGAGTTCAAGTCAGTCTGGATAGGAAAGTCCAATTTCTAATCAACCACCAAAAAGCCAAAAGTGGAGCTCTGGCTCAAGAGGTAGAGTGCTAGCCCTAGCAAATGAAGGTCAGAGACAGACAGCTCAAGCCCTGGGTTCAAGCCCCAGGACAGTCTCACACACACACACACACACACACACACACACACACACACACACACACACACAAGCAAAAACAATTATTTGCTGTTCAATCTACTAGATTTGTTGTGAATGAAAGTGTACTTTAAAAAGTTACTAGTCCACTCTTGTACATTAGTGAAGTGGATTTAAAGATCTACAGAAATCAATATTCTTCTGTTTAATTAGTGCATGTAATGTGACCTTCTGTGCATTGCTGAATTGCATGAAACAATATTAAAATGATCCCTTCTGCCTTGTATGTTAAGTTAATATTACTATTAATCATGTACTGTTGAGGTTGGGGAATAAAACTTCAAATGAAGTCTGGCATAAGCAGAAAATGAAAGAAGAAGAAGCTGAGGGACAATGGAGGATATTCAATGCATGGTGGACCCTGGACGGACCTCCGGAAGTTCTGAGTCCCCATCTCTGCGCTGACTGGCGAGTTCCTTCACCGTTTTGTTTTGAGAAGAAGAGGCAATGCTTCCTTACTTTGTGACTCACGGGATTTGAACAGGACACAGGAAACTGGGTGCTGGGGATTCAAGCTCATAATCCTAGCTACTCAGAAACCTGAATTGTAACCTAGCCTACTCATGTCACAATTCAAAAGCTAGCCTGGGAACAAAAGCCCTTGAGACTCTTATTTCCAATTAACCATCCCAGAAGGCTAAGTAGAGCACTAGCTTTGAGCACAAGAAAGCTCAGGAACAGTGCCCAGGCCAAGAGTTCAAGACCCAGGATTGGATTTAAAAGAAAAGAAAAAGGAAGAACATGTGAATAGAAACAGACACTGAATCATTGTACTTGAACTTTCTCCTCATGTCTCTGGTCTCCTCCTCTTTCTGTTCTCCTTTACATTCTGTGCCCTAAGGCTGCCCGACTTATGTATTAGGCCTGTTTTGTAAATTGTTTCTCTACTGGGACTAAGGATTTATTGAGCCTTGTTTATTGATGGAGTATAATAAATATATTTAGACTAAAATCATGAACTCAAATATTTGTTTCTTTGTTTATGCAGGTCCTGGGGCTTGAACTCGGGGCTGAGGCACTGTCCCTGAATTCCTTTTGCTCAATTCTGGTGCTCTACCACTTGAGCTACAGCTCTATTTGATCGTTGTCGTTGTTGATGGTTGTGGGGCTTGAACTTGGCCTGGGAACTCTCTCCGAACTCTTAAGCTCAAGGCGGGTACTCTACCACTTTGAGCCACACTTGTACTTCTGGTTTTCTGGTGGTTAATTGGAGATATCCATCTCATGAACTTTCCTGTCTTGGCTGGCTTCGAACCATAATCCTCAGATCTCAGACTCCTGAGTAGCTAGGATAACAGCCATGAGCCACTGATACCTGGCTCATTGCCATTATTCATTTATTCATGCATTCATTGACTTTGGCAGGGAAGGTTGTTTATTGGAAATAAGATTCTCACAGACTTTCCAGTCTGAGCTGGCTTTGAATCACCATCCTCAGATCTCAGCCTTCTGTGTTACTCAGATTATAGCTGTCACCCACGAATGCCCAGTATTTCTATTTCTTAGGCCTGTATTCTTATTAGTAGAATGACTTTCTCTCATGTAAAAGAGCTTTTCCCTGTAGCAGGCTGATGTGACCAACTTATGCCTGTGAAATTCTGTCACGGGAAATGCTGTTCTTCAGGACGTGTGATTTCGCAGTTATATTCCTTCCTTCACCATCCCTTAAAGCCAGCCGCACTGGCTTCCCTTTCAGACTCCCAGATATTCTAGGAACTCAGTCTATTAGAGGCGTCAAGTTGCAGACATTGAATATGTTGTGCGTCAGCAAAGCATGTGTGACAAAAACAAAGATGAATGAGGATATGTTAGGGGAGCTGTCAGTTTGGCATAGGAGCCACCGGCCCCCAGCTTAAAGATTCTTAAAAATGTATTCATGCAATGTGATCGCTGGTAGTTTATGCCTGTAATCCCAGATACACCTGGGGCTAAGAGCTGAGAATCCAATTCCAACACCAGTTTAACACAGATGAATCCATGATGCTTCTATCCAAATAACCAGGAGAAAACTAGACGTGGAAATATGGCTCAAGTAGTAGAATACCAGCTTTGAGAGGAAAAGCCTAGTGAGAGCACGAGGTCTTGAGTTCAATCACACACACACACACACACACACACACACACACATATTGACATCGCACTACCACAGTGATGAGGCAAGCACAACTACTTTCAATGTCCATGAAAAAAAAAAAAGAGAATGAATCTCCAAACAAAAACAAGATGAAGATTTGTTTTTTTGTTTGTTTTGGTGGGGTGCATGAGCACTGGAAAGTGAGAGATAGTAAAGACAGAATTTACAGAGTTTTAAAGAGGTCTTATTGATGAAGTTTTTGTTGTTGCTGATGTTTGGTTTTGTGCTAGTCTTAGGGCTTGATTGATATCAGGGTCTGGGTACTGTCCCTGAGCTTTTTAACTTAGGACTCGTACGCTACCACTTGAGGCCCATCTCCATGTCCAATTTTTCTTTTCTTTTTCTGGTAGTTAATTGGAGGTAAGAGTTTCATGATTTTTCTTGCCTGGGCTGGCTTCGAATTGTGAGCCTCACATCTCAGTCTCCTGAATAGCCAGGATTCCATGCATGAATCACCAGCACCAGGCTTCATTAGTGAAGTTTTTAAGGGGTCTTAAAAACACAATGCTAGCTGGGAGTTTGGCCTAGTGGTAGAGTGCTTGTCTAACATTCATGAAGACCCAGGTTCGATTCCTTGGTACCACATACATAAAAAAAAAATCTGGAAGTGGTACTGTGGCTCAAGTGGTAGAGCACTAGCTTTGAGAAAGCCCAAGGATAGTGCTCAGGCCCTGAGTTCAAGCCCCAGGACTGGAAAAAAAAGATACATGTTTAGGTTTGGGGACCATTTATTTTGCTCTAGAAAATGTTTGGCTCACATTTGTGTGTGTGTGTGTGTGTGTGTGTGTGTGTGTGTGTGTGTGTGTGTGTGTGTCAATTTGAGCTCAGAGCAGCTTCCAGGTACTCGGGAGGTAGATGCTTTCCCACCTTAACCACATCTCCAACTTTTTTCCACATTTCTTATTTTTCAGATGGAGTCTTAAACTTTTGCTTCAGAGCATGACTGTTCTAAGTGAAGCCTTCCAAAGGCGTGTGTCATCACACCAGCTTATTGGTTAGGATGAAGTCTCAATAACTTTGGGCTGAGGCTGGGCTTGAACCGTGACTTTCTGATCTCTGCCCTCCCACTACCTGGGAATTACAGGTGTGAACTACCACACTCAACAGCATGCTTTTATTTGTGAAATGGTAGGCTACAGAATTTATTTGTATCCCAGAATGAATAAGGGCTCTGTAGCAAGTCTGGATTATGGTTTGACAGCACTGACATTTAGACCACATGACCTAGAAGAGCCAATGGTTTAGGAGGGAGCGTATGAGAAAGCCCAGCCCTTGAATCATGTGACACATAAAATCCTATCATCCTCACAGGATGCATGTTTTCCCTTCCGTGTAAAGTTAGATCTAAATTATAAACACATATGAAAATGTAGGCAGAGAACTATGTATACATACACAAATGTAATGTCTAGTGTATGATATCTGCAGGGGAGGGTTGCGATTGTGTAACTGCTGTGAACAAGGAATTCATAGGTTGACATGAGAAGCTGAGTTATGTTTTGTCAGGGTGGGAAAGAGGGCAACAAGACAGGAGAGGTAAGTGAATGGAGAGAGGAAGGATAGGAAATGAAGCCATAATATTCAATGTACAGATGTGAAAACAGGGCTATGTATACAGCTTGAGGGGAGGGGTGGGGTGGGGAAAGATGAGGGAGAATGATGGAAGGGTGACATTGACCAACACACATTAGGCTCAGAAGTTGATGTGTTGAATTGAAATTCCTTTGTATAACTACTTAAAGATAATTAATAATAATAATAATAATAAAACAAGCCAAAAATAACAGCTAAGAAATAGAGTAGAAACGATAAATAGAAAAATCACCATTTTATAGCCACTAATTATTATGAGGCTCATTAATAGACAATAAAAACACTGGGCAGGAAATTATTGGGGAATAAAGTATCTCATACTGTTTCCAAATATCATCTCATAAGTTTATAATGAGTAAAATAGCTTACTTATTATAAATAAGTGAAAAAGCTATTTTTGTAATGGAATGATCTGATGGTCATAAAATCATTTTCTCAGCAATAATGGATATTATTTTTGTGGTCCTAGAACTAGACCAAGAGCCTTACATATCTGACAAATACTTTGCCACTGCACACACACACACACACACACACACACACACACACACGCACATATATACACACATACATTAAACAGACTTTATATGAGCATGAAGTAGGTTATATATGTATGTATATATGTATATATACATATGGGACTTAATATGCACATATGCATGTCTATAGAGCATGTATATATGCATATATATAATAGGGCTGGGTATACATACAAATGAGTCAGGCTTAATAGTATATCTATACATACGTAAATAAGTATATATTTATGCATATACGTGTGTACACACATGTACATATATGTATATATGCATAGAGAGAGAGAGAGAGAGACAGAGAGACAGAAAGAGAAAGAGAGGGAGAGAGAGAGAGAAATCAGACAGGCTCAATATTTAAATCTACTTTAGGTTACTCCAGAAAAGAAAATCAGATTTCAGGGGCAAGGACATTGGCCTAGTGGTATAATACTTTTCTAGCATGCACGAAGACCTGGACTCAATTCCTCAATACCACATACATAGTAAAAGCCAGAAATGGCACTGTGGCTCAAGTGGTAGTGCTCTAGTCTTGAGAAAGCTCAAGAACCCAGGCCCTGAGTTTAAGCCTCAGGACAGGCAAAAATAAAAATCAGATTTTATTTTTTTTCCTTTCATTTTGTTTCTATCCTAGCATGTTTGCTTAACTTACAGCAAACAGGAAATAAGCAGGGAACTGTTGTTAAATAAAATATTTAAAAATACCTTTACAGAAGCTTCTATAAGAAAGAAAATACATGGTTCAACCCCACAAGTTTCCTCTTTGCTACAAATGCAAACTACTATTATAATTTTAAATAGACTTTTTTTGTTGCTGTTTAACTTGTAGGAAAATCTGAAAAAAAAGAAAATTAAAGAAACATGCATATATAGGATCGCATAGCAGAACAGGATCATTAACTTGCAAAGAGTAAAGAAATGAAAGTTAGGAATATACCAAATACAGAAGGTTCTTGAGTCAATCCTTTACCAGATTTTATTTTTGAAAACCTCTTGTCATCCTAAGATACTTGTGTTAGATAAATATCTCATCTTGGAGCCTCTTCCCAGGTTCCAGTTTAAGGAACTGCAGCATGCAACTGGAGCAAGACCATGCTTTCTGTCCAGGAGAATTATTTATAGTCACATGCATACTTACAGACAAGCTGTGGTCAGGAAGGGACCAAGTGATTTATCATGTGGTGAGATGTAGCCCAAACCAATTACTGTGAGCTCTTCCTTGGCTGTAACTGACATTGATTGTTTTGATTTGTTTATTTATTTATTTTGATATTGATTCTAGGACTTGAACTCAAAGCCTGGGTGCTGTCCTTGAGATTTTTTTTTTTTTGGCTCAAGATTTGAGCTCTACCACCTGAGCCACAGTTCTATTTCCGTTTTTTTGTTTGTTTCTTTTTGTTTTTGGTGGTTAACTGGAGGTAAGAGTCTCACAGACTTTCCTTCCTGGGCTGGCTTTGAACTGTGATCTTCAGATCTCAGCCTCCTGAGTAGCTAGGATGAAAGATGTGAGCCACTGGCTCCTAGCCCATACTGGTATTATTAACAATGTATTTAATAATAAGGCAGAAGCAGAGGGCCCAGTGCATCTAGAAACATAAAAATCACTCATTAGCCTGGATTCATGACCCTTATTCTCTTCAATTATCAGTTTCTGAGATAAATGTGTTAAACTACTCTTGCATGAAGGTCTGTTTCCATTTTTATAGTTGCTAGCTTTTTCCAATGAGTTAAAACCTGATGGGGGCAGATGCATACCTAGATGCCTATCTGTCTGTCTGTCTATCTATCTATCTATCTTTCTATCATTAGTATTATTTCTCTTTCATGATTCCTTTGTGATTATTATCACTAGTTGAATTGCTTCTACTGATGAATTGTTTTCAAAGGGGAAATACAAAAACCACGTTATTAAAAGACGTATTCCACACAGATGCAATCTGTGTTAAAGATGATATTGGCTATAGTTCATAAAACAAGCACAAATTCACAGGCAGAGAAAGAAATAAAACTCTAAGTACCTACTGGCAGAAAATGACCTGTCATTTATCTATTTCATCTAGAATGTTTTGCTATGTGGTTGAAGTAACAGATTCAGGAAGTCCTCATACTTAACTTGACCTCCACTTCTATAAAAATAAAACTGCTTCTTTTTTTTATTATTACACAGAATTGTTGCTATGTGTATGTGTTTTACATTCTCAGCTCAGCAAAGTTAGCCACACATGAGATTTCACTGTACAGCCCTGAACTTTAATCAGCAGGTACTTAATGCCATTACCTATAAAATTACTAATCTCTTTAAATAAAACAAAATATGAAGAGGTCCTTGTGGTGAGTAGAGTAGAAAAGCCATTCAGCCATTTTTTTTTTCTCATGTACTGATAGGCTTTTGGAACATACAGGAGTCCCTGACCTGTGGAGGAAAAGAAATAAGGGATCCACTATAAAGAAGATGGGCAGTGCTTTGTTTTCATTCACATACGCTATGGATATTTTCAACATGCCCGCAATGGGTCAGGCTCAATGCTTGCTTCCCATTTCTAGATCAAGGAGGTTTTGTTTTTTTTTTCCAATGGCCACTAGTGGCTCACACCTGTAATCCTAGCTTCTCAGGAGGCTGAGGTCTGAAGATCCGGGTTTGAAACCAGCCTGAGTAGGAAAGTTTGTAAGACTGTTATCTCCAATTAAATGCCACAAAGCCAGAAGTGGAGCTTTGGTTCATGTGATATAAGGTTATCCTTCAGCAACAAAGCTCAAGGACAGCACCCAGGCCCTGTGTTCAAACCTCAGAATCAGCACTTACCCAAAAGACACTCGTTTCCAGGCTTTACACCGCTCATTATTTTGGTGACACAGGTTCATAAACTTTACTGTCGAGGCTGACTTTGATGATAGCTTTCTAATATTTAATTACCCAGTAAAAGCAATTCTTAAAAAATATTTCAAGGAAAGAGATCACCCAAATAATTCTATCTTTTTCTCTGCAGCAAGTGGGATTTGAATGCTCTTTAAACTCCACCAGCCTGAGTGGGCTCAAAAATAATTATAAATGTTTTGGAAATATTCCTAATAATCCCGTGGACTCTGAGGGTTTCTGATGTACTATTCTCTTGGTATCTCTCATTTTACTCACTTGGGTCTTCTTTCTCTTTCCTGGGATTAATTGGGATAACGTTTTTCAACCTGGCTCGGCTCTTCAATACTTTGTTTCATTGATTATTCCTTTTGATTTTTAGCTCCATTTCATTACACTCCACCTTGATCTTCCTTATTTCCTTCTCTCTGCTGATTGGAAGTTGGGAACTATGCAGAACCGGGCCTCACTGAGCTGCTGTGTTGGCCCTGAAAAGCACAGCCAATTTTTGCTCCTGATTGGAGGCCTGCACCTGAGGCCCCTGTCTGTCCGTCCGCAGGCTTTGGGCCCAGCTCCTGCCCAGCAGCCTTTCAGGGCCAGCGATTGCCAGTGGGGGACCTGTGCCCAGCTCTCCCTGGGCCTGACTTCCAAGTCCTGTGGTGGGCATGCATTCCCGGCAGCAGCTCTGGGGCACACAGGGGTCTCCTCTCAAGATGGTGCCTGGCTTTGGGGGTGATCAGCCCCTCAGTGGAGCCTTTTCGCAGTGCAGGCGAGGCCACTGTCCCACAGAGTCCCTGAGGTGGACTCCAGGCTTGGGAGAACGGGTGTCCTTGCACTATCAGCCTGCCAAGCAGGGGTGCTTGGCTCAGCCCCCCCCCCCCCCCCCCGCAGAGCCCTGTCCCTCTGCCCTCCCTCTGCCTGCAGAGTCCTCTCCTCCTTCTCCCTGCAGGGCTCCATCCCTCTCCCCTTCCCTCCTACCCCCTACAAAGCCCTCTCCTCCCCAGAGCTCCATCTCTCCCCCTCCCTCCTCTTCCAGAGCTCCCTCCCTCTCCCTGACCCTGCATACCTCCCCTCCTTCCCCCCCCTCTCTCTGCACACCTCACTTCCTCTCCCCTCCCTCCCCTTGCAGAGGCTCCTCCCTCTTCTTCCCTCCCCCTGCAGAGCCCTCTTCTTCTCCCTCCTTCCCTCTGCTCCCTGCAGACCTAATGCAGGAGGGAAAAAGTGTTTGCTTTTGTCCAGGTCACCTTTCTCTCTGATTTCTTGCTCCTTAGCCGGCCTGTCACTTTATCTCTCTGTCTCTGTCTGTCTGTCTGTCTGTCTGTCTGTCTCTCTCTCTCTTTCTCTCTCTCTCTCTTTCTCTCTCTCTCTCTTTCTCCCTCGTGTGCGTGCTTATACTGGGGTTGAGCTCGGGACCTCATGCTCTTGCTTGCCTTTCACACTCAAAAGTTGGCCTTCTACCACTCAAGCCACATTCTCACTTCTGCTTTTTGGTTTTTGGTGGTTCATGAAAATGAAGAGTTTCCTGGACTTCCCTGCCCAGGGTTGGCTTTGAACTGGAACCCTCAGTTCTCAGTTTCTTGAGTAGTTAGGGGTACAGGGGTAAGCTATGGGTGCCTGCGTCATTTCCACGTTTTCATTTTCTGGGTAATGACTTGAGTTCATTGGGTGCTGTAGTTTGTGCTTTCTGGTAGCACTGAGATATGGGCGCATTCTAGGCCTAGGTTCTAACATAGTCTGACAGGCATCATCAATGATTCCAGAAGCAGCCATGAATCATTTCCATGTTTCTTTCTTTTTCTTTTTCTTTTGCCAGTCCTCAGGCTTGCACTCAGGGCCTGAACACTGTCCTTGGACTTTCTCAAGGTTAGCACTCTACCACTTGAGCCACAGCACCATTTCCAGCTTTTTTTCTATGTGTGTGGTACAGAGGAATCCAACCTGGCCTTCCTGCATGCTAGGCAAGCATTCTACCACCAGGCCAAACTCCTGGCCTCTTCCACGTTTTTAAGTAAACATTTGAAGGTGAAAACTTGCAGCTACCTTTCACATGTAAATGGAATGCTATTTGTTTACTAGATGCATCTATAAAATAGACTATGTGTGGGGGGAAAAGTTATTATTGCTCCCCTTCCCCTTCTAGAGAGCGTCCTTCCAGCATGGTTCAGTAGGTGGCGCCATTGCTGCACAGCGCTGGTCAGTGACATTAAACAACAGCCTTCAAGAGGGCTCTTTGTGTGCCCCTTAGAAGCCTAGAAATGTAGTCTTGACTGGGTCAAAGCTAAATATTTTTCAAGTCTTGGCTGTGGTGAGATGTTAGCAAATTGGCTCCAGTGCCTGGAAAGTAAGGTTTAAAATACTCAAAGAAGTTACAATCCACCAGTGAGCTTGGCCCCAGGAAGGTGGAATGCTTTAGAAGTTTAGTGAGAATTCCTCCACAGCCAAGTTCATGGTCCTTCTCATCTATCTGGTGTCACCAGGGAGGGTCAACAAATTTGTTTTCTAAATGGAGTTCACTGTGGCCCTGGGGCAGTGGGTGAGGAATTCTACGCAAATTCATGATTTTTCTTCCCTTAATAACATCATGCTGATTGGGTCTTTTTCTCACTTTCGTTTGAGGAGGGAGTGGAATGGATCATTTCTTTAAATCTTATTTTAAAAACGTACTTAAAAGTTCTTATTATAAAAGTGATATGCAGAGGGGTTACAGTTATATAAGTCAGATAATGAATACATTTCTAAACCTTATTCTTTTTTTTTTTTTTGGAAGAGAAGAAGTAGAAGTTCTGAATAATAAACCCCTAATAAGGACACATTATAATCTTCATTAACTCACTCAGAAGACCACATTGGTTACTGCTCATTCCTTTTTTCTAAGTTGTTATCCTACAATTTCTATTCTTAGTGGTTAAAAATATCACAAATAAGATAGCTCATAATACACTGGAAATGTCGAAATTTTGAAATAAAATGATTACTTTTATTTAGTTTTTATACCTATGGTAGGGCTTGAAAATAGGACTTTGCACTCTTATTTTTTTTTTTTTTTGCTTAAAGCTAACATTCAACCACTTGAGCCACAGCCCTACTTCCTGCTTTCTGTTGGTTAGTTGGAGATAAGGGTCTCATGGATTTTCCAACCCTGGGCTGCCTCTAAAAGGTGATCTTTGGTTTTCAGCCTCCTGAGTAGCTAGGATTACGGGTGTGAGCCATCAGTGCCTGGCTTACTTGAATGCTTTAAATGTATCTAAGTATCTATAAGCTCTCACATCTCACACAAGTTGGAAGTAGAAAAGTATCTCCATTTTTTTGGCGTCATACAGGTTAATCAAGAACAGGGAGGGACAGACTGGTCAGTAGATAGTTTGATAAGACTATGATATTCTGGTGTGCTTCTGTAAAGTAATGTCAGATAGATAACTTTATTTCAAAAACCTAGAAGAAAGGATTCTCTACATTTTGATTGTAAAGAAATGATAAGGGCTGGGAGTTTGGCCTAGTGGTACAGTGCTTGCCTAGCATGCATGAAGACCCAGGTTCGATTCCTTGATACCACATACATAGAAGAAAGCTGGAAGTGGTGCTGAGGCTCAAGTGGTAAAGCTCTAGCCTTGAGAAAGTCCTAGGACAGTGCTCAGGCCCTGAGCTCAAGCCCAGGACTGGCAAAAAAAAAAAGAAATGATAAATATTTGAGGAAATATTACACAATGTTCATGTGTACTGAAACATCGTGTTTTGTGCTTTTATACTTGCCATTCTTATCTTTAAGTAGTTGTACGAAGGAGTTGCCATTTAACAAAGAATTTTGTGAATATAATATATCTTGATCAAGTATCAGTTAAAAATAAATTGAAGCCAGGAACCTGTAGTTCACACCTGTAATCCTAGCTAATGAGGAGACTGAGATCTGAGGATCATAGTTTAAAGCCAGCCGGGGCAGAAAAGCCAGAAGTGGAACTGTGGTGGTTCAGGTGAGCTTGCTAGCTCGAGGACAGTGTCCAGGTCCTGAGACCATGCTTCAGAACAGACACTAAAACAAAAAAACTAAAATTCAATTTAAATTATGGAATAATATGAGGTTTGTCTTAAAAAATAGGAGATCCAAAACATTGAAAATATTTAGGGCAATCTTAAAAATATACAATGATCTCATCAAGGGACATGCATTTGAATCTCTTTTTATCCCAACTAAAATTAATTTTTCCAAACTATAACTCATCCATATGTATATTCAAATCTAATTTTATGTTTGATAGTCTTTTATTGGTAATAACATTATATTCCCCTCAACCATCATAATTATATGAATAGCTTATGTCTATTTCTCTCAGTTCTGTATCTGCTTGAGATTCTTCAGCAAATTTACTGAAAATAGATGGAAAGAACCACAAACAGCCCTTCTACAGACAGGTGCTTAATAGAAAAGGATTCCATCACGACTCAATGGGCTGGCTCTCCTAAGAGAAGTCTATTGTCTCTTTAGCACTACCTTTGGCTGTATAGGTTCAACAACAACAGCAAACAGCATTTGTCTACAAGGACAGCTTTGGTAAGCAGAGGTCTTTTGTCTGTGTGTGCTGAAAACTACAATAACATGGCAGATGGGCTCTTCAGCAGAGATGAGGGAACAGTTCCATATGAGAAACATGGGACACTTTCTGCACACAATGTAACTCACCCCAAGGCCTTGCTAAGTTTTGGAAGGCTGGACTGGAGACAAAGGATAAGAAATCTGACTTGAGAGACCTGGGAGAGACTATCCCATCTCTGCCTTTATTACCAAGTTGGGAATGGATGAGAGGGTGGAGCCAGAACAGGAAGTGGAGAGAAGTATTTCAGATACTTACAATCCATGTCCCTCTACTGCCTTCCAGCAGAAGCTTCAAGATCAAGGAGCTGAGGGCTCTGGTGACACTAAGCATGTCACCCTAGTTACTCAGGTGACTCAGTCCAAAGGCAGCTGAGGCACGACATTCCAAGAGACTCTTATCTCCAATAAACTTCTCAGTGGCACTGTGACTTAGGTGATAGAGTGCTATCTTGAACAATGAAAGACACTCAGGAATAGTTCCCAGGCCCTGAGTTCAAGCCCCAGGACTAGCAAAAAGAAAAAGAAAAAGAAAGAAAGATTATTTACTGTCTCAAGTTTTTCTTTTCATATTTTAGCAATCATACTTGCTGAGGAGATATGGTAGAGGAACAGATGTACCTTTAATGGGAACTAATGCTTTGTTTTGTGCCAGCCTGATTCTTTGTGAGCTCTGGTTCTTGTTATCTGTTGGGTTATTTCCTGGTGCTAACAACATTGGATTTAGACAAACTGCAAGTGATTTGAGAAAGTGGTAGAATTTAATAGATGCCAATATATAAATTTAATGGACTTTGAAACAGCAGAATTCTCAAAATGTGATATAACAGTATAGAGGGGAAATGAAATAGGTGGCAATAAAAGATGTGTTATTTTCTATGATGTATTCAATTAACATTTAAAAAAAAACCCTTTTCAAAATGTTACCACCAGGTTCAAATAGTTCAAGCTTGTATTTAAAAGTCAACATTTAGAATTCTTCCTTTTACTGACTTGAGATACCTACTTTATTTTCCTTAAGCAAATACCTTTCATTCTTGGATTTTATTTCATGCATTAGTTTTTTGTGATAAATGGTTTGAAAACACGAAGTACCATAGAACATTTCCAAATGCAACCACAGTTACCTTGGACTCTGTCATACCCTAATACTGCCTGGTTTATAATAGTTTAGCTAATGACAAGTGTCTTTTCCCATGGTTTAATTCCTGTATAAACCATAAGCTCTGTATAAACTTCTATTCCTACATCTGGAGACATTTGGGTTGACATACAGAACATCTGTATAATTCTCATACTATAGATCTATCAGCTACAGTTGTCTCAGCTCCTGCTATCTGAAAATATCTTTGATTTTTTTCTTCCTTCTACTCTTCCTTTCCTCCTTCCTTTAGTTATCGGAAAATATCTTTGATCCTTCCCTACTTTCCTCCCTTTTTTCTTCCATCCTTCCTTCATCTTTCTCTTTCTCTCTCTCTCTTTCTCTCTTACTTTCTTCTTTTGTGCTGTTCTTTGGACTTGAACTCATGGCCCAGATCCTATCCTGGAGCGTTTTTGCTCTACCACCTGAGCTCCACTTTGGGTTTTTTTGGTGGTTAATTGAAGATCGCCCTGTCTGAGCTAGCTTTGAACTATGATCCTCAGACTCTCAGCCTCCTGAGTAGCTAGGATTATGGGTGAGAGCCATTGGCACCTGGTTTCATTTCTTCATTGTTTTTTGAAGTACATTTTCATTCCATGTGGAACGCTGCATTGGGGGGTTTATTTTCATTTTCCACTTTAGTTCTTTAATGATGTCTTATAGCACATAGATTTGGTCGGTACATTTCTCATTGATTTTCTTTTCAAAGTTCTTGTTTTTTTCCATCTGAAAGATTTTATTTTATTATTCACTTTTAGAATAATAACAGCTAGAAGTATTTTAGTATTCAATTTGCTAGGAGTTCACTGGATTTTTTGCATCTTGCTTTCTATAACATTCAAAAATTGACCATTCTTACTTCTTCAACTATAAGAAGAAACTGATGGAATATAGATGTTGTTGTTAGCTGTGTTTGAAAGTAGCTTGGAAAAACACAAAGAGAAGCCCAGAGCCTGTAGCTCATACCTGTAGTCCTAGCTAGTTAGAAAGCTGAGATCTGAAAATTATGGTTTGAAGCCAGCCCAGGCAGAAAAGTTGGTAAGATCCTTATGTCCAATAAGCTGCCAAAAAGTGGAAAATGGAGCAATGGAGGTATAACTCAAGTGACAGAGTGCTAATCTTGAGTGCAAGAAGCTCAGGAACAGTACTTATGCCCTGAGTTCAGGACCAGCGTGCACATGCACGCGCACACACACACACACACACACACACATACACACACACAGAGCAAGCCAAGTGAGTGCGAGAGAGAAATAAAGAGAAGCTTTTCTTTAAAATAGTTCAACCTGGGCCGGGAGTTTGGCCTGGTGGTTAAAGTGCTTGCCTAGCATGCATGAAGACCCGGGTTCGGTTCCTCGGTACCACATACATAGAAAAAAAAGCCTGAAGTGGTGCTGAGGCTCAAGTGGTAGAGCTCTAACCTTGAGAAAGTCCAAGGACAGTGCTCAGGCCCTGAGCTCAAGCCCATGACTGGCAAAAAAAACCCCAACACCATAAAATAGTTCAACCTTTCATTAAAAATGTCAGTTATATAATCTTTAATATACTCATTTTTTTATTGAGGTAGGATACCTAATTCTTTTTCATTTTCTTTAGATGTTTTAAAATGTTTATTTTATTTCTTCTAACTGTACATTTTATGAAGTGTTTTCATGATTGTATTTCTACATATGGATATAATATACTTTGCTCCTCCCACCTCTTCATATTTTTAATATCTTTTCTGTGTGTGTGTGTGTGTGTGTGTGTGTGTGTGTGTGTGTGTATGTGTGTGTATGTGTGTCTGTGTGTTCTTTTGGGGCTTGAAGTCAGGGTCTGGATGTTGTCCTTGAGCTTCCTTTGCTCAAGGCTTATGACTTGAGCCCAGGATGTATTTCTAGTTTTTGGTAGTTTATTAAAGATAAGACCTGATAGGATTATTGCATGAGCTGGCTTCAATCCTCAATTCTCAGATCTCCGTAGTTAAGTTCACAGGAATGAGCCACTGGTACTCAGCTTCTTCTCAAACTTTTAAAATGGGTTTTTAGTATATTTCTTTATCACACATACATGCACACACACACACACATTGAAATATAATAACCAACTGCATATACATATGTGTGTATGTGTAAAATGATCTTAAATCATATTAATCCCCTATCATTTACTACTGTCATAGTCATGTGGTTGAGTCTTCCTCTCCAAAAGGTTCCCCTATTTAACAATGCTATTATCATTATTTAAAATTATTATTACTATTTAGGGGATACTTCTATATATGAGCAAAACTATATGATATTTGTTTTTGTGACCTTGGCTCATCTCACATAATACAGTGAGTTTCAGGTCATCCATTTTTCTTATAAGCAACATCAGTGTTTTTTTCTTTATGGCTTATACTCTATTATAAATATAGTATTTTTTATTACTGGATGATTTCTTTTCTTCAGCTCAAGACTACTGCCCTACGCCTTGAGCGACAGTGCCACTTCCGGTTTTCTGGTGATTAATTAGAGATAAGAGTCTCAAGGACTTTAGTGCCTGGGCTGGCTTTGAACCTCAATCTTCAAATCTCAGCCTCCTGAGTAGCTAGAATTACAGGCATGAGCCACTGCCCCAGCTTTACTGGATGTTTTCATACCAATCTCTCTACTCTTCTTGGGGTTCTAATTGTATGCATCACATTCCATATTACCTTGCTATTTTGTTCCTTCCCTTCTCTTTTCTGTGTGTTCTTCCACAATATTTCCTTTCAGACTTTTTGAATGTTCAAATCCTATTTGACAAAGCCATCAATAAACAGGTCTTAATTTCAGTCTGTGTATAACATTACTAGAACAGCATTAGGAAGAGTTTTCCAGAAAGGCAGACATGAGACTGGGTGAGTGTGTGTGCATGTGTGTGTGTATGTATATGTGTTACATACAATTATGACTCCCATGATTACAGATAATAAGAATTTTCACAATCTGCCATCTCTAGCCAGTGACCCAGGAAAATCACTGGTATAAATTCAGTCTAAGTCCAGAGGTCAGGAAAGTCACTGGTATGATCCAATCTAAGTTCAACAGTCTGAAAAGCAGGGAAGCTGAGCAGTGACTCCCTACCTCTAGACCAAGACCCAGGGAGATGGGATTTCCTATTTCAGCAGACAGGCAGGAAGCTGAATATTGATCCCAACAGTACAATAATGATGACTCGGATACTTACGGTCATTAACATGAACCTATTTAACTATATGGGCATATAAATCTACAATGGGATATACACTCTATAGATATAATGTTATATAGATCCATATGTATCTATGACATACAAACTCTGAGTTTAATTTTGTTCTTAAATTTATGTGCCAGTGATTACATATTGAGATTCCATTCTTGAATACTTGTTTGTTAAACTTGACATTTGAAATACAATGTAAAACAGTGTTAATGAAATCTTTTAATAGAAAAAGAATTAAAAAAATAAACTTGGCAAAAATATATATTTGATCTATTTTCTTCTCAAGTGATGACTGAAAGCATAGCATGTTTTTCCTTTTTAAAAAATTACTTGTAACTCTATTATGACTTAATCTTTTCTGCAATTTTGTTCACATTCTCTTCTTCTTCCTTTTACTTATTAATCATGTTTATTGTAAGGTCTTGTCTGTCTCCTTGAGTTCCTTGGTCAAAACTAAATCTATTTCCATCTGTAATGTTCTTTCATGTTCCCTAAAGGACACATCATTTCATTTTGTTTTTAAATCATAATCTAGGATAGTTTCTGTTTACCATACCATGTATTTCTTTTCAGAATTTGTGCTAGAATACTAACTTTTTTGTGGTACACTTTTTGAAAAAAAATATTCTTTGTAGAGAATTTGAAGTTCTTTGAAAACATTGTTGAAGATTCACACCTTAGAAATAATATTCTGAGAAACTGAATTGTTGTGCTCTGGTTTTTCATGGAGGCATTGGGCACTGGAATTAAGGCCTGACTCTGCTTAGTGCTATCTGCAGAATGATGACTGTGGCTTGTGACTCAGCAGTGTCGGGGTTCTGTGCCCCCACTTCTCTGTGGGATATTATTATTGCTAGTGACAGGAACAGTATTTTTGTCACTGTGTGGTTTCAAAATAGGAAAGAAAAAAGTACCCTTTTAAGTTTCTATGCTCCTCTGAGATACCAAGAATATGTATTTTGGCTAGTTTGTTGGTGGACCATTCCTATAGGTTTTCATTACATTTTTCTTTTCTTCTCTGACTATGTAATTACATATGACCTGTTTTTGGATTCATCAATTCCTTGATTATTCTTCTTGAGTCTGAATTTCTTTTTTTCTTTTTCTTTCCAGATCCAGTCATTTTACTTTTCTCTGGGTTCAGTGGTGCTGGAGATTGAACTGAGGGCATTGCACTTACTATCCAAGTACTTAAGCCTTAGTCTTGTTTACTTTGAGTTTGCTTTTTCAGATATGGACTCACAATTCTTCTCTGAGTCATGACCTTACTCCTCCCTCTGCTTCTCAAATAGCTGGAATTAGAGAGGTGCACCACTAGGCCTAGCATTTACTGTTTACTATAACTCTGTAATTAGTGAAATTTAAAAAAATCTCTTTGTCGAACTTCTTTTGTCTCCTGATTTTTTTAAAAAGATTTTCACCCCGTGTTTTCATATTTTCCAGATTTATTTTGACTTAAGATTTATGTTAAATTTCCTCTCAATTAGAAGATCTTATTTCTTTGCTTACTGTTATTATTTTTGAGGGGTGGGGAGGAGTTAGGCAGTGATGAGAATTGAACACAGGACCCTGCACCTGCTAGGCAAGAGCTTTAGTGTGTTCCTTTGGTGATGCCATGTGTCCTTGACTGTCATCTTTGGGTCATTGTCACTGGTGTCTGTCTGTGGGTCTAGCTTGAAGCCTGCTAGGATCTCAACGTCTGTGGTAACTGTTTGAGGCCAGAGTCTGCTCTTTGGTCTCAGGCTGGCGTGGACCCCCAGGTCAATAGATGCTAACGACTTGGCGCTGGAGAGCACTGTGGCCTGGTTCTGTTGGGGCTGGCTGGTCCCATGACCAAGTCTGAAACCTGAACTGAGCCTAAAACCCAGGTCCCCTAGTGGGTCAGCCTTGATCCCTGGGTCATTGTAATCTGTGTATGTGTGGTATGGGGAGGGGGGGCGTGTGGTGAGTGGAGACTGAGATCCCAGTTATTGGCCTTGAATTTGGAGCTGGAGGGGAGAACTCGAGCTCAGGTTGTAGGGGGCTAGGGAGGGCCTGAGAACTGAGTCTTTAAGGCCCTCAGAGAACCTGGACTGTGAGCTCATACTAACCACAGGTTTCAGAGGTGAGTGGAGGGCTTTGGTCTGTGGAACAGTCGGTGTTCATTCTGGTTTCCTTGCCGTAATTCAAGGCATCTCTCTGCAGGCCACACCATGTGGGCTTAGGGCATGGGTGACCTTTGGGTGACATGATAATGTCCTTGCTGCTTCCCAAATGCTTCAGAGCTATGCCAGCTGCACTCATCTCTTACCCATATCTCTCCTTTTTGTGATGGCGTTTTTATGCAGGGACCAATTTAATTAATTAATGGCTTGGCATTGACACTGAGGGTTTGGATGCTGTCCCTCAGTTTTTATTTTGTTTTGTTTTGTTTTTCTCAAGGCTAGATCTCTACCTTTTGAGTCACAACTCTATTTCCAGAGTTTTGGTTGTTAATTGTAGAGAAGCAGCTCAGAGACTTTCCTGCCTGGGTTAGCTTTGAACTGTGATCCTCAGATTTCAGCTTCCTGAGTAGCTAGATTACAGGCACAAGCTACCATTGTCCAGCTAAAATTTAAAATTGTTCATACATACTCAACCCTGATAATTATTGGGGTCCTCCTAATAATTTTCTAAATAGGTGAGCCTTTTTATAACTCAACTCCTCCTCTATACTTTTTTTTTAATAACCAAATACAAAAGTGAGGCCCAGATATGTGCCATGTAAGCTATTCTCTTGACCTTATTTTACTCCTCCACTCAATTCCTGCCTTCAGCAACTGAGTTTTAATAAAAACAAAACATAGCAATGTAATTAAGTGAAACAGGGATTTGAATTTCATACAGTAGAGGTTAAAAGTCCCGTAGGTTGGAACAAGTCACTAAGCAGAAACTGAATCATAGCCTTCAACTTGCATCACTCAGCCAGCACACTTTCTACCAGAAAAGAGACAAAACCGAGTTTTGCACCAGTGGCTCAGATGGGTAAATCCAAGCTACACGGGTCGTTGAGATTTCAGGATTATGACTTAAAGCCAGCCAGGCAGGAGGATCTGTCAAACTCTTATCTCCATCAAACTGTCAAAAATGCCAGAAGTAGAGCTGTGGTTCAAGTGGTAGAGCAAAAGAAACTAAGGGACAGAGCCCAGGCCCTGAGTTTAAGCCCAAAGACGGGCAGACACACATAGATACACAAAGTCTTTTTCTTTTTTGTTGTTGTTGTTTGTTTTTGGCCTGACAAAACAACGCCAGAGGATTCGAGATCCTTTCCTCTCTAGTAGAGCCTAATCCTGTTCAGGCAGGAAGATCTGGGGGTGGCTGGGTAGGGAAGGGTCTCAGAAAAGTCAAATCAAGGGTCTAAGGATTTCCCTCTACTCCATAGCCAAGACTCAGATTCAGTTCTTGAAGAGGGAAAAAAATCTCTTTACTACAGAGCAAAAACAAAAACAAAAACAAAAAAATATGCTTACTGCTGTTCTCACAGAAGACATACAGATGAATTCCAATGAATAAAAATTAATTACTTTCTCTTTTCCATAACTCATCCATTCTTCCTCAGGAGCTTCCACTCACCAGAGCAGGTGCGACCATAACTTAATCCAGTTTGGTAAACCAAGTTTGATCTAGTTTCTGTCTTAAACTGGTGGCTCACACCTGTAATTCTAGTTACTCAAGAGGCTGAGATCTGGGGATCATAGTTCAAGGCCAACTCCAACAGACAGATCTGTGAGATTCTTATCTCCAATTAATCAGCAAGATGCCAGAAGTAGCATCAACCCTTGCGCCTAAAAGCCAAACCAGAGCTCAAAGCCCTGAGTTCAAGCCCAAGAACTGGTACCATAAAAAGTAACAATTCTGCCCTAAATGCTTCTCCTTCAGATAGTCTTGCCCTCAAAAGTGTCAGACTTTTATTGATATATGAATGGATTTCTTAACAGCCAAGCACATACGGCACCTTATGGCACAGCCAGAAGCTTTACCTATCTTTGCCCAGATAGCTTTGGGAACCTCGGCTGTTTCAGTTTTCACACACTATTCCTATCTACCAGATTACTGTGAATCCTATTGCCATGTACACTGAGGTGTGTGTGATGTGTACTTGTGTGTGCATGTGTGTGTATGTTCCAGTCCTGAGGTTTTAGGCCTGGATGCTGCCTCTCTGCTTTTGTGCTCCAAGTTAGTTCTCTATCACTTGAGTAGTTTATTGGAGAATCTCACAGATTTTCTTGCCTGGGGTGACTTTAAAACCTCTATTCTAAGCTCTCAGCCTCCTGAGTAGGTAGAATTGCACGTTCTTTTTGTGTACTGATGAAGACAAGACTCGGAGAAAATGACTCAAGATGTAGGGCAGGAGGAAAGTATGATGGCCTTCACGTTGCACAAGAGGCCAAAGAACTTAGATGAGAAGGTAGCAGGGCTCACAGAAGGAAATACAGTGTGTCCATCTGATTTTCCAGTAACACTCTCTAGGAATGGAACAACAGCTGTTGGCATCTGTTCTGTTCTTTCCTTCCTGGCCAGGCATCCATGAGCCATCCAGCAGTTTCTTTTCCCAAGCTTTCTTGGGGGTCCTGGTTG
The DNA here is from genome assembly GCF_031878675.1 of Megascapheus bottae. Classification (NCBI taxonomy): domain Eukaryota; kingdom Metazoa; phylum Chordata; class Mammalia; order Rodentia; family Geomyidae; genus Megascapheus; species Megascapheus bottae. The sequence continues at coordinate 3,718,162 of NC_143531.1, forward strand.
CTCCTTGTAAAACTTGATTAGAAATCAGGCGCTGGTGGCTCATGACTGTAATCCTAGCTACTCGGGAGGCTGAGGTCTGACAATTGTGGTTCAAATCTAGTCTGGGCTGGAAAGCCCTTGAGTTCTTCACGATAAAACTCCCCCACTCTCTTTACCTTGAAAAGGCTGGAAGCGGATCTGTGGCTTAAGTGGCAGAGCACCAGCGTTGACTAAAAGGCACAGGAACAGAGTCCAGGCCTTAAGTTCAAGTGTTAGAACCAACATATATACAAACATTTGATTGAACCCCCAATGTGAGAAGCGTGAAAGACAGCATGCAAATGGAAGAGTAAGTGACAATGAAAGAAGCAGAGATGAACAACCTCATGATATCACTGCCTGGGATTCACAAAGATAGGGAGCTACACACAGCCCTGTGGTGTCCTTTTTACAGGAAGACACAGAGATGCCTGCTTTCCCTTGCCCGCAAGTGAAAACAAGGCTATTTAGCTGCATTGGTTACCTAATACATCCACTAAGAAAAATAATAAACTCAGAATTCCAACCTCTCTTACAGTTGTATTTATTTTAGCAATGCTAGGCTTTGAGCTCCGAAGCTCATGCATCTCGTGCAGGTGCTCCACTCCTTGAGCCACACCTCTAGCTTTCCGATGTCTTCATTGTAGACGGAGAGAAGTGAGTAGTCTAAGAATAACATCAGTGATTCATTTTGGGAGGGAGGGTTGCTGGTCCTGGGACTTGAACTCAGGACCTGGGTGCTTTCACTGAGTTTGTTCTCTCTCTCTCTCTCTCTTCTTTCTGTTTCTTCCTTCCTTCCTTCCTTCCTTCCTTCCTTCCTTCCTTCCTTCCTTCCTTCCTTCCTTCCTTCCTTCCTTTCTTTCTTTCACTCAAGGCTAGAGCTCTACCATTTGAGCTACAACTCCACTTCCAGTTTTACTTTTTTGGTGGCTAACTGGAGATAAGAATCTCACAGACTTTCTCTGATAGGGCGGGCTTTGATCCTCAGATCTCAGCCTCTGAGTAGCTGGGATTACAAGTGTGAGCTACTGGCACCTGGCTATGATCATTATTTCTACAATCCTACATGAATGGACTGACTATGGCTCAAGTTTGATCTGGGTGAAGAACCACATTGACTCTTCCGGATAAGAGTCGGGTTGAGGGAGAAACCTCACTTTGCATATTTTTCTCCACAACAGTCATTTGTGTATGATGTGACTAATTTAACACCCAAAATGGAGACAGAAATTCAAACTGGGGCAGTCCCTTCCACGTCTTCCTGTTCTGGTAAGATTTTATTCAAGTCTGTTAAACATCTTTTAAACCTTTGATTCTTCTGGTTTTGTGATACATTAAAGATTAAATGAAGAAAAAAGGAGTATAGAAAACATTGGCACCAAACAGGCCTTTAAAAAGTTGTTGTTAAAAGTAACCATTAGACAGCTGGTAGACCTGTAATCCTAGTATAGGAAGCTGAGCTCTGAGGATTGAGGTTCAAAGCCAAGCCTGGGCAGAGAAGTCCATGAGATTCTTCTCTCTAATAAACAAGTCAAAAAGCTGGAGGTGGAGCTATGGCTCAAGTGGTAGAGCCTTAGCCTAGAGCAAAAGAATTTAGGGATTGTACCCAGGCCCTAAATTCAAGCTCCAGGACTAGCACCAAAAATAAGCCAAAACAAAACAAAACAACAACAAATTAGAGAAGATTTAGCAGCTGGTAAGCTTACCACCCGTAGTCTCTTGTCTTTTCTCATTCTGTCTGTCTGTCTGTTTTCTCTCTCTCTCTTAACAATACTGCAGTTTTGAATTCAAGCCTTGTGTTAGTAGGCAGGTTCTCCTCCTTAGCCACATTCTTTGCCTTACCAAGTCTTTTGGCTACCCATTCTCTGCTTAGGGGCTGCAGGAGAATTGAGGTTATTCCAATTGACCAAGAGACGCAGCTTGCCTTTGGCAGCTATGATTTTTCCTAGCTTTCCATTTTTAGATTATTATTATTATTATTATTTGTATTTGAAGTGCATCCCTATTCTTTAGCCTTCGGAGCTCAGTTGAGGAGTGGGCAAAGCACCTAAAGAAACAAAAAAGTTTTTATTTTGTTCAGGTGAGGACAATCTAACTTCCATACTCTGCTCCTGGGAATTTGAAGGTAAGAGATTATAGGATGAATGCCTCTTATCAGCATCAAGATCAGGAAAGAAGATGTTGGAATCCTTAAGGGGAAAGTATGGGCCCCAAACTGCTAAAGGAAGGTTCATCGGTGACAGACAGTATCCTTTTGTCCCCTTGTTTACTGGGCTGGCTTCAAACTGTGATCCTCATATCTCAGCCTCCTGAGTAGTTAGGATGAGAGGCGTGAGCCACTAACACCCAGTTTGCTGGCTGACACCACTGTGGAGCTATAATGGGACCCATGTAGGAATTCAAGGTCTCGCCTGTGCCCTCAGCCATTTTATTTTCCCAAACACTTTGCCAGCCCAGTCAGGAAAGTCCATGAAACTCTTTTCTCCAATTTACCACCAAAGAGCCAGACATAGCTGGTGCTGTGGTTTAAGTGGTAGAGTGCTAGCATTGAGCAAAAGAGCTCAGGGACAGCACCTAAGTCCTGGGTTCAATGTCCCAGGACTCACTCTCTCTCTCTCTCTCTCTCTCTCTCTCTCTCTCTCTCTCTCTCTCTCTCTCTCTCTCTCTCTCTCCTCTCTCTCTCTCTCTCTCTCTCTCTCACACACACACACACACACACACACACACACACACACACACACACACACTTCAATAGTCCTGTTCCCTCCATCTCACAAATGAGGATGCTGAAGCCTGAGGCACTTGGTGATTTGCCAAAGGTCACACACAGAAGATAGAGGAAGTGCAGAGAGCCTGCACCCCACTTCCACCTGCAGACCACTTCCTCTGCTCTTCGCTGCACCCTTGCCACACACTGTGCGAGTACAAGGACTGCAGAAGCAGTCAAAGTTGGGTGCTATAGAGAAGTGTACAAGATGAATGTTGCTGGGGTGGGGGGGAATGGATTACAGATTCAGTGTCAGATAGGTGAGGCGCACTCAGGGAGGACCTGAGGCTTAAGAAGGCACACTGAGTGGAGTGGAGGCCATGGGTGAAGGGGAGAGAAGGAAGGAAAAGCGCTACAAGCAGAAATGTGGATGGAGGGATAGGAAAGAGCAGGTATCTAGGCTGTGTGTGTGTGTGTGTGTGTGTGTGTGTGTGTGTGTGTGTGTGTGTGTGTATAAAAGCTGAAAACTGTGAAGCTAGTGGAACTCTTTATTTTGAAGTCTTCCTTGGTGTGTGAGGCGCAGCTCTGGAGAGAATGGGGGTTCTTTAAGTATGGAGTGGAAGGGATTGAAACTCCCCTGCAGTGAATTACAGGCGTTCATTCTTTTTTGTTGGTGTTTTAGTTTTGCACGAGTCCTGGGGTTTGAACACAGGACCTGGATATTGTCTCTAAGCTTTTGTGCTCAAGGTTACTACTCTACTACATAAACCACAGCTCCATATCTGGCTCTTTGGTGGTTAATTGGAGATAAGAGTCTCGTGGACTTTCCTTTCCCAGGCTGGCTTCCAACTGCAGTCTTCAGATCTCAGCCTCTTGTGTAGCTAGGATTATGGGTGAGAGGCACTGGAGCCTGTCCAGGGCACTACTTTTTATTCCTCTTTGCAGGACCTAAAAAAGCACATGTTGAGAACTAATCTTGTGAAGAATGAAGGAATTTAGAGAAAGCTGGTATTTTTTTTTTCTAGTCCTGGGCTTAAGCTCAGGGCCTGAGCACTGTCCTTGGACTTTCTCAAGGCTAGAGCTCTACTACTTGAGCCTCAGCACCACTTCCAGCTTTTTTGTATGTATGTGGTACCAAGGAATCGAACCCGGGTCTTCGCTCATGCTAGGCAAGCACTTTAACCACTGGGCCAAACTCCTGGCCCGAAAGCTGGTATTTTTAATCTTTTATTCGTGATTGATTAAAATCTACCATCTAGTGTACGGTATCCTTTAGCTTAATGAAACATAATAAATATATATTGGGTTAAAAATAACAATCAGAAATCATCAAAAATCACAAAGAAAACGTGAGTATATTCACTAACTGCATCAATGCACAGACATAATATAGCCTCATTGAGAACAAAATAATCTTAGTTGTTTGAACTCTCACACATTTGCTCAATACTTTTGTATGGTTATCAACATGATACACTCCAATTTCTAAAAATTCAGTGCTTACAGATATTTTTACAAGGCAGGTCTTTGTTTAAAGAGCAGTTACTTCTCGGGGCTGGGCATTTAGCCTAGTGATAGAGTGCTTTCCTAGCATGCACGAAGACCCAGGTTTGAATTCTCAGTACCACATACATAGAAAAGAAAGGCCAGAAGTGGTGCTGAGGCTCAAGTGGTAGAGCTCTAGCTTTGAGAAAGTTCAAGGACAGTGCTCAGACCCTGAGTTCAAGCCCCAGGACTGGCAAAAAACAAAAACAAAAACTAAAAAGTTACTTCCCAACAGAAAGGGTCATAAGCTGACACAAATGAAATCTACGTACTATTTATTCACCTGAAGTTTTCTTCCTCTCCCTGTCTTTACTCTTTTGGCTCTGTGTATGTGTATGCCTATGTGAGAGTCCTGGGGTTTGAACCCCGGGGCAGGGTTCTGTCTTTGAGCTTTTTAGCTCAAGGCTAGTGCTCTACCACTTGAGCACAGCTGTATTTCTGGCTTTCTGATGGTTAATCAGAGTATCACGGGCTTTCCTGTTCAGGTTGGCTTCCAACACTGTTCTCACATCATAGCCTCCTGAATTATAGGATTGCAGGATTACTGAATTACAGGAAACCAGGATGACAGGTGGGAGTCACCAGTATCTAGGGCAATGTCAGGACCTGGAGAAAGCTTCCTGCTATCCCACAGTGAATCAATCCCTCCTGCCTCCATATCCATCCTACACCAGGCTTGAGAATTCCCCCCCCCTCCACACACACACTCACAAGAAATCAAGCATACTCTCCCAAGTGTTCATCGTGACACTATTATTTTAGGATTTCAAAGACAGATGGGAGTGCAAGATCTGTTGTTTTTGTTTTTAATTTTATGGTGGTACTAGAATTTGAACTCAGGACTTCATACTTGCTAGGGTTGCTTTCTCTACTTGTGTTCTACCAGTTGGGCTATGCCTTTAGCTGGTTGTTTTAATAAATGGTGTCTTGGTGTCCTCCTGCAGGAAACTAAAGTTGGATCCTTCTTTGTCACCCTGCACCAGGATTAACTCCAAATGGATCAAAGACCTCGAGGTAAAAGCAGATACACGGGAAACATTACAAGAAAGAACAGGAGATACACTAGGTTTCCTTGGCACAGGTCAAAACTTTCTTAATAAGGACCAAAAAACACAACAAATCAGAGAAAGTCTGGATAAGTGGGACTACATTCAACTGCAGAGCTTCTGTATGGCAAAGGACACAGCTGGCAAATTAACTAGAAAGCCTACAGACTGGGAGAATATCTTCACTAACCATACACCAGACAAAGGCCTCATATCTAAAATCTATCTACAGCTAAAAAAATTGAATCACTCCAAAAATAATCTTCAAAGAAACAACCATCCCATTAAAAGATGGGCCAAAGACTTAAAGAGAGTCTTCTCTGAAGAAGAAATTAAAATGGTCTATAGACACATGAAGAAATGCTCGACATCTCTGGCAATAAAGAAATGCAAATCAAAACAACTCTAAGATTCTACCTCACTCAGGTTAGAATGGCCAGGATCAAGAAATCTAATAACAACAGATGCTGGAGGGGATGTGGCCAGGAGGGATCACTACTACACTGTTGATGGGAGTGCAAACTCATTCAACTACTATGGAAAGCAGTATGGTGTTTCCTCAAAAGACTAAACATAGAGCTCCCCTATGACCCAGCAATTCCACTACTTGGCATTTACCCAATCATCCAGAAACAAGGACATACTAAATCCACTAGCACAACGATGTTCATTGCAGCACTATTTACCATAGCAAAGATATGGAACCAACCTAGATGTCCCTCAGTTGATGAGTGGATCAACAAGATGTGGTATTTATACACAATGGAGTTCTGTACTCCTGTCAGAAAGAATGACATCTCCCCATTTGTAAGGAAATGAAAAGACTTAGAAAAAAATCATATTAAGTGAAGTAAGCCAGACTCAAAGGAACATAGGCTCAATGATTTCCCTCATTTGTCATAATCAGTAGAAACCTTGGGCTCTCCTAGCAGAGATTTACAATAGAATGAAACCTAGATACGTAAGGCCATATAGAATGATGCTAAATGAAAGGACTTCCAGGATATAGAAACAAAAGCCATATAATGAGTGATTGTTGTTCTTAATGTACTATGTTATCTCTCATCCCTTTTGCCATCCCTTTGTTATCTCATATTGTTACAGTATTTCACCTGGTTATCTGATATATGCATATTTGGTTGTTTGAAGTAGGATAGGGAAGGAGGGAAAACAAGATGAGGGGTGGGGTGGGGGAGGGAAATGGGGACCAAGACATGAAAAAGGGTGTATCAATGTATGTGAAGTAATGCACTTCTATCTAGTGAATATAATGTAACCCTTCTATTAATTACAATAAAAATATATGAAAAAATAAAAATAAATGGTGTCTTGAGGGCTTTTAATTTGTGGAAGTTTGGGCTGGCCTCTAGCCAGAAATCTCCAGATCTCAGCCTCCTGAATAGCTAGAATTACGGGTATGAGTTGTGGGTACCCCATTCTCTCTCTTTTTTTAAGTCGATTGTGATGATTTATAACTTGCTTATTCCATCTGTTGTTGAGGATTGATATGATCTTTGTAGATTCTTTAGCTAAACAATATACTTAGTGAGAAAATGAAATAATCCATCAAATGTTTACCAGTATGTATCAAGGTCTATGTAATCCTTAAAACTCCAAAGACACATAAAATGAGGGTTTATTATCTAACAAAAGAAGATGATCTCTGAAGAAAGATGCTTGCTGAAGGTAAGAATTATGTGTACATATTTTAAAATATTGCAAAATAAGAAGAACTCTGGCTTTTTATGCCTGGTCCTGGAGCTTGAACTCAAGGCCTGAACACTGTCTCTGAGCTTCTTTTTGCTCAAGACTAGCACTCTACTACTTGAGCCACAGTGCCACTTTTGGTAGTTTAGAGGAGCTAAGACATCTTACAAACTTTACTGCCTGGGCTGCTTTTGAACAGTGATCCTCAGCTCTCAGCCTCCCGAGTAGCTAGGATTATAATCCTGGACCCCTGGAACCTGGTGAACAACCATTTTTACAGAGGGGTTAGGATGATAGAGAAAGCTCCATAGACAATTGAATGAGTGTTTCTAGGCCCCATATGCTCTGTAATGGAGCACTTGCCTCTGTTTCCCTGATGTCACTGTTATTCTGACTGTTGAGGAGACAGTGTAAACTCCCCACCCATTCAGCCTTGTGCTTGACCTCAGCATTACTGTTGAGTGGTTCAGTGTCACAGGGCTGCCTGGCAAGGCCACACTTACTGGTTCTCTCTAGCTGCCACTCATCAGAAGAAGAGACAGCCCTCCAGTGACAATAGATCCCATATGGGACATGAGCAGGGGTGAGACTGATCAGAGTCTGAACCCAGAGTGGCTCCTGAGAACCTGAAAGCTTGCGATCTACATGGTTATGGTTATGAGTACTCAGTGTTTTAATTGTGTATGGCAACCGAAATACCATAACAGTGATCAAAGTGATCAAGCAGGCGAACACAGTCTAGAAACAGTTATAATCAAGCGGCGATGCACAAGCGAGTCCACTGAAGGAACAAGGAGTCAGGACTGCAATTATTTGGCCGATAGGGATGGAGGAAGTAAGTGGGCAGATGAAGTTGCCATCACAGGGATGGGCTTTCACTTTTGTAGCAGATTCACCTTCATCCTGTGGGTATTGAAGCAGATCGAGAAGGGGGCTGGTGGCTCGTGTTTGTCAGCCTACCTACTCAGGAGGCTTAGGTTTGAGGATCACAGTTTAAAGCCAGTCTGGGTAGGAAAGTCTGTGAAACTCTTATTTCCAATTAATCACCAAAAAGCAGGAAGTGGAGCTGTGACTCAAGTGGAATAGCACTAGCCTTGAGAGTCAAAACAAAACAAAACAAAAAGCTCAGGGACAGAATCTAGGCCCTGAGTTCAAGCACTAGGACTGGCACATGCACGCACACACACACACACACACACACACACACACACACACACACACACAGAGTTGAAAGTCATATATTCTTTTTTTAGTTTTTTCATCTAATTTTTATTGAAATTAATAGAAGGTTTACACTATATTCACCAGATAGAAGGTGCATTACTTCACATATATTGATACCCTTTCTCATGTCTTGGTCCCCATTTCCCTCTCCCCACCCCCACCCCTCATCTTGTTTTCCCCACTTCCCTATCCTATTTCAGATAACCAAATAAGCATATGTACAATATATCAGATAACAAGGTAAAATACTATAACAATACAATATAACCAAGGGACAGCAAATGAGATGAGAGATAACATAGTACATTAAGAACAACAATCACTCATTATATGGCTTTTGTTTTCAAAAAGAATGGGAAAAAAGCTGGGGACATTTATTCTCTGTCGTTAATCATTCAGACTTGGTGAGAATCAGACAGTTGACAATGTTCTCTTAATTTGTATCTCAGAGCGAAATTTGTGTACTGTCCTTAGGCGGTCTGCTGAACTTCATGGCATTTTATGAGCGTAGACTTTATTCTTGAATCCACATCATGCTGTGGCAGCTGTTTTTCCTCTCTGCTAAAATTTCTAAATGCAATTTCACTTTTAGTGTCTTGAAGCGAGACATAAGTGATTCAGATTTTGATGTTGCCTATCATCAGCTAAAATGACTTCCAATAAAATACTAACTTCTCTGAGTTTTCTTATTTGAACAAGTTTCACCATGTGAAACATACTGTTGCGAGAATTTATCATCTTAGTGCCTGCCTAGTGACTATAGTTTGGTTTTTAAATTTAAATTTTTGTTTTGCGTGTGTGTGTGCGTGCGTGTGTGTGTGTGTGTGTGTGCGTGCGCGCGCGCGTGCGCGTGTGCATGCATGCATGTGCACACACGCTGGTCCTGGGTATTGAACTCAAGGTCTGGGCACTGTCCCTGAGCCTTTTTTTTCTCTACCACTTGAGCCACAGTGTCACTTCTGGCATTTATTTATTTATTTTGGTGGTGAATTGGAAATAAGAGTCTTACAGACTTTCCTGCCCGGGCTGGCTTCAAATCACATCCTCTGAGCTCAGCCTCCTGAGTAGCCAGGATTACAAGTGGAACTTGGCCAATAAATTTAATGTGAAACTCTCAGTGGTGATTTTTCTATGGCGGATTCAGCAAATGTCTAGGATTGAGGACAAAAGGCGCTAAGCAGCTATCTAGAGCAAAGCCCTCCCTGCGCAGCCTCAGTCTCCCACAGAGAAGTTCTGGAATTCGTGGGATAATTTTGGTCATTCTGGTCATGAGGAGGTGAGGGGATATTTAGTGGGAAGAGGTAAGAATGTTTGGTGTTCTGCAAAGCACAGGACATCACATACCATGCACAGCTGGCACAATAATACTTGTTTCCCTTGTACCTTCAAATCTCCTCTTGATTAACAAAATTGTTGGGGCTAACTTTTGCCTGGGGGGGGGCAAAATCCTCCTATTTCTCAAATTCCTTGAAGCCAGGACGACAGGGGGTGAAGTACAGTTCCCATCCCAAACACCAAGTATTTTGGACACTGTTCAGCACACTCTGATTTTCCAGGGTTGCAATTGCTAAGTCAAGGTAAAATTGGTTGCACTTGACCTTGGTTGGAAATGAACCACGGGTCATTCGACATTCCCATAGGAGGCTCTATGAAACTCACAAATGGGCTACAAAAGAGCCTCTAGGCTCTGCCTACTTCACAGCATGCCACGAGGTCAGACCCAGTCAGCATCAAGCCGAGGGGCCTCAGAAACCTGTGTCTTTCAACACCCCAAGGCAGACATTGAAATAGCATATGGAGAAGTTAGAGGATATACTGCTTTTTCTTCCCCATTGAAATTCCTGTGTACAAAGATTTTGGAAGGTTAAGAAATTTCCCACTGGGCAGGAGTAGATAGTTTTTTGTGTGTGCATTTGTTTTTAATGGCAGTAGTGGGGCTTGAACTCAGGTCTGTGTGCTGTCCCTGAGTCTTTGTGCTCAAGTCTAACACTCTACTACTTGAGCCATGGCTCTACTTCTGGCTTTCTGGTGCTTAATTGAAGATAAAAGTCTTATGGAGCCAGGAGTGTGATCCAGTGCGTGAATGCTTTCCTAGCATGTACAAAGCCTTGGGTTCAATTCCTTAGTACTACATACACAGATAAAGCATGAAGCAGAACTGTGGCTCAAGTGGTAGAGCACTAGCCTTGAGAAAGCCCACGGACAGTGCCCAGGTCCTGAGTTTAAGCCCCAGGACTAGCAAAAACAGGAGGGGGGATGTCTCATGGACGTGCTTGCCCAGGCTAGCTTTGATCTACGAGCCTCCTGAGTAGTTTTGATTACAGGTGCCAGCCACTGGTGCCTGGCAGGGTTAGAGACTTTTAAAGCCTCAAAAATGAATGTTTCATATGGAAGAGGCACGAGTGAAAAACACAGTTGTTGTCTGAGATGATGGCAAGATGAAAGGGAGATGTCTTAGTGTCATGATGAGAGGATATAACTGAGTTTTGATTATTCTCTCCTCAGGAATCACTCATTCAGTGAGCCAGGTATATGAGGGGACCAAATTCAAATCAGCCAGACTCCTCTGGCCTTCAAATGGTTGCGCAGTCTATTTCCTTCCAGCCTCTCTTCTACACTGTGCCTGGGGAAACTCTCTGAAACCAAATTATTGAAAAAGTAGAATTTCAGGGGACTCTCAATTTGATAAGCACATAAGGAGACAAAACTTGGAAAACTTCTAGCCAAAACTTCTAGCTTTTTGGTGGTTACTTTGAGAGAAGAGTCTCATGGCCTTTCTTGCCTAGGTTGGCTTTGAACTCTAGCCATCATACCTCAGTCTCCTGAGTAGCTAGAATTACAGACATGAGCCACAGGCATCCTGTGAGAATCTGTTCTTTTAGATGAATACGCCATAGTTTAATCCTTAGAAGACCAAGAGAAGACAGAAATATGATTGAGGATATGGTATTCCATAGTCAGGGGTTGTCTGTACATTCTGACCTTGTAGAAGCCACATTGCTAGGGAAGAATACAGAGATTTGGGATCCAAACCAGCTAGTCAAGCAAAGAAGTGTTATTTATTTATTTATTTTTGCCAGTCCTGGGCTTGAGCTCAGGGCTTGAGCACTGTCCTTGGACTTTCTCAAGGCTAGAACCTCAGCACCACTTCTGGCTTTTTGCTATATATGTGGTACCGAAGAATTGAACCCCGGTCTTTGTGCATGCTAGGCAAGCACTCCACCGCTAGGCCAAACTCCCAGCCCAAGAAGGATTATTTTTTTAGTGTCTATTCTAGCCACAAACTTCTCGGGAAATTGGTTTATTTGTAGGAAATAGGATGAAGATGGGAAAGTTTAAGATCCAAGAAAATAATTTTTAGAGACCCTAACAGCCATGTTCTATTCTGGTTCTGTATCTTATAATCATTTCAAGTACATTCTCCCCTGGAGAAATCAGTCTGGCATTATTTTGTTCTGATTATTGATAATGTGAAGTCATTAGACTCCTCTCTAATCCACTTGAAAAACATACATATACCAAGATATGAAAGCATCTTTAATGTAAGCTAATGGAAAAATATCTTATTTTCTGTAGTTGAAAGAGTCCTACATTTTTGCATGATGATGATGATCATCATCATCAATCATCATCATTTTTTTGTTGGCCATTGGACTTGAACTCTGGGCCTGGGAGCTGTCCCTGAGCTCTTAGCTCAAGGCTAGCATTCTACCACTTGAGCACAGTGCCACTTTGGGTTTTCTGGTGGTTAATTGGAGATAAGAGTCTCATGGACTTTTGTGGCCAGGCTGGCTTTGAACTGTAATCCTCAGCTCTCAGCCTCCTGAGGAGCTAGAACTACAAGCATGAGCCACCATGCCCCTTATTAGGTAGCAAGTTTTGTTCTATGTAACCTATAACTGATCCAGTTTTAGGGAATTTCATTTGTAATTAGTGTCACTTGGTAACTTTAGGAACAGGATTAGATTTATATAGGATAATGGTCATTATGCAACAAATTAATTTCTGAGAAAATTCACTTAGACTTGGCAGTTGCCAAGGCAGAGTATATAATGTCCAAATATCTGTGTGTTGTGTGTGTGTGTGCGTGTGTGTGTGTGTTTTACTTTTTACTTTTTGTTTTTATCTGTTGTGCCTGAGGGCTCATTCCTATAATCCTAGCTACTCAAGAGGCCTGAGGATCTTGGTTAAAAGCCAACCTGGGCAGAAAAGTTTGTGAGACTCTAAATTCTGATCAACTACCAAAAAGCTGGAAATCTAGCTGTGGTTCAAGTGATAGAACACTGGCCTGAGTAATAAAAGCTCAAGGACAGCACCCAGGCCCAGAATTCAAGCCTCAGTATTGACATAACAGATAAAAACAAAAAGAGAACATAGTGGCAGACATTTGAAGATCAGACTCATTGACTGCCCAAATATTTGTCTCTATTCCCATTATCTTCTGAGCTTGGCTATCTTGCTTTCTTGTATGTCTCCATGTAAGTTCATTCCCCCAAAAGAAATACGTACATTGAATTATGATCCCATTTGATCTTTAACATGGGCCTATGATGTCCAGAGTTGTTCTGCTGAACTAGTAGAGCCATAACAAGAAATAAATCTTAGCCAGTGGCTCACACCTATAATCCTAGCTATGTAGAAGGCTGAGATCTAGAGCTCATGATTCAAAGCCAGCCTGGGCAGGAAAAGTCTGTGAGACTCTTGTCACCAATAAAATACTCCAAAAAAGCCAGAAGTGAAGCTGTGGCTCAGGTAGTTAAATCATCAGCCTTAATCACTAAGCTCAGGGATGATGCTAGGTGCTGATGGCTCACGCCTGTAATCCTAGCTTCTGAGATCTGAGGATTGTGGTTCAAAGCTAGCCCGGGCAGCAAAGTCTGTGAGACTCTTTTCTCCAATTAACCACCAGAAAACCGGAAGTGTTGCTGTGGTTCAAAGTGGTAGAGCACTAGTCTTGAGCTAAAGAACTTAGGTACAGTGCCTAGGCCCCGAGTTCCAGCCCCATGGCTGACTAAAATCATTAGCTCACAGACAGTACCGAGACCCTGAGTTCAAACGCTAGAACTGGCACAAAGATAAAACGAAGAAACTTTACATTGCATATACCCACAAATATCTATGACTAAAACAAGCCTTACCTAATACAACATACACTCTAATAATTTATAAGCCATTCTACATTAATGTTTACAAATAGTTCTTGCTGAATAATATTGATTAAACCATCTAATAATGGTCTATCATCAGCAGTATGTAACCTGGTGTATCACTGGGAGAATTCTATCCAAGAGGAGGCCATATCTGCTGTGTTCCAGAGCCCATGGCCTTACAGGTTCTCAGTTAGCCACTGTGTACTCAATGTCTTCTCCAAGCAAAGATAAGCTCTGTTGTGCTCATGTCCATTAATCACCACTCCTTGTTCAAAAGGCAAAACCTCAGGAACTATTGATATTTCCCTTGGCCTGCTATGGAGAAGGATATTGAAGTGACAAGATGGCTTTTAGAACAAGAATATAGCCACTTTCTCCTGGAATATTTTCATTTGAAAGTTATTCAGATTTGGGTATTAAGCATACATTAGTGACATTGGTCAAGACTCATTATATTCACAAACTGTAGTGTTGAAGGACAACTCCTTTGTACAAATACTTAAAGACAATAAAACAACAAAAATCAGTACCCAAACCCAAAACAAAGCATGAACTGAAAAGAAATATAAAAAGAATTGAGGTACAATTTGGAAGGTGAGAGATCATTTCATTGACTCTTGTTCAAAACCATTTACAATTTAAAAACAATTTTATTGTATTTTATTATGGGGGTGATGTACAGAGGGGTAACAGTTACACTCTATAGGTAGTGGGTATATTATGAACATTAATACTCCTTTCCCAGGTTTTGCTCCCACTTTCCCTCTCCCTGATCAGTTTACCCAATATAAAGCTTAAGGTCTTCACCATAACAACTTCTCAAATTTACAGAAAAGCCACAAACTTCCAATAGAGTTACATTACAGTAAATTCAACACATTGTGAGTAAAAACAATGTACTTAATATTCTAATCTACCAAACACTGTAGCTTAGTCTAATCTAATCCTAACACTCACAATTAGCCTAAAGTCAGACAAAATTATTTTGGGGATTTTTTTATTGTAATTAGTAGAAGGATTACATTATATTCACCAGATAGAAGGTGCATTACTTCACAAACATTGGTATCATTTCTTCATGACATGTATCACACAAACCTATCCTACAATATAGTCTACCAATTGTACAAAATACAAGTCTACAATTGATTAAAATACAAGTACTATATAAAACAAGATAAAATAAGCTCTTCAGTTGAATCATGAGATATTTTTATGCATTTTATGTATCATGTATTTTATCTGTACATGTTTTATTTCATATATTCATATATATGTATATTGGCAGGGGAAAGCAAATGTGGGCCTGATCATTATCCCTGTGCTTTTGTGTTCAAAGCTAGTGCTCTACCACCTGACCCACACATCCAACTCCTGTCTTGCTGTCTAATTGGAAATCAAATTCTTGTGGACTTTCCTGCCTGATCTATGTTCGAACCACAATCCTCAGATCTAAGCCTACTGATTAACTAGGATTCCAGGTGTGAGCCACTGGTGCCTGACTTGTATGCATTTTTATATGTATGTATTTTATTCTGTAAATGTATATACTTTTATGTGTATATATTTATATGTATTATGTATTTGATTTCTGTATATTTTTATTAATTATTTTTATATACTTCACTACTTAGTGGTAATTTTTGCTTTCTGAGTGCTTTTTAGGTGATTTCATTTTCAATTATAGAATCTTCAAATGAGCCTGTTACATAACTTTCTAAAAGTGATCTGGCTAATGTCAGAAATGGTTTTGAAAATTTTTAAGTCTGAAATATAGGGATAGCACAGATACTCTTATATCAAAATGGAGGTTTCCTAGCGTGGAAAAAGACAGGGTGAGCTAGTAAAAACCTCCACAGTCAGCACTCTCCAGGTCTGTCTGTGACAGCCCAGTGAGGTCTGACATACATTTTTCTCTGCCGAAAGGGGCTAGACGTGCTGAGCAGAGACTTCGTTCTTTTGTGATACTGTGCCAGGAAGAACTCCACTGAAGCATGATACTGCTGGGTGTAGACAGGCTCATTGTTTTTCCTTAGCCACACAATGAAAATGGAATTCTAATGTTTCTTCAGTTCACTTTCAATTTAGTCCTGCATTTTATTTTGTTCCTGAGTGAAGAAGACCCCAAATGAAAAGGAAATGGCACACAGATACAATGTAAAAGATCTCTTATGTCCCTCAGTTCTTTTACTATTTCGAACGGGTTCCATCTTGTAAAGTCAGCCAGAAGAGATCAGAGATTCCATTTCTGAAATGGCAAAACAATCCATTAAATTCAAGACCATACATGGCATGAAAGGAAACACACGATGTTCTGGTTGTCCCCAAGAGAATTTCAGATTCCATCAGAACAGTTAGCTGTGTTGTCCAAAATGAGACTGTTGGTGATTTAGGAAACCCAAATCAAATACCTTTGGTGAGACACAGACGTTGCTGGGAGTCTGAGTATATTGGGACTGTGTGCATTGCATGAACAGGCCGGAACAGCACTGCTTTGAACTGCAGCTGTTGGCTGTCTGATAAGAATCTACTGAGCTAAGTGTGACAAAGCAAATGCTTCTGGGGGGAGGGATTCCCTTTCATTATTTTGTGTAGTTATTAATTCATTTATTTATTTGGTAAGGCTTGGGTACTCTCCCTGAGTGTTTTGTTTTATTTTGTTTTTGGTCAAGGTTAGTACTCTACCATTTGAACTAAACTTCCACTTCTGTTATTTTCTTAATTGGAGATAAGAGTCTCATGGACTTTTTTCTCTGCAGGGTGGGTGTGAACCATGATCCTGGGCCTTCAACCTGCTAAGTAGATAGGATTGCAGCTGTGTGCCACTGGTACCTGGCAGAAACATGATACTTTGAGATTATAACAGAAACTACTCCCAATCAGAATAACTTACCTTAAGACTGCTAGAACTTTCTGCATGGGGAAATCTCTGTCATCTTTTAAACTTTAGCATTCATAAATGCCATGGGTTCTACACTGGTATTAGGAAGGGATTGTGCTCTTTTCAGTTGTTCCTCCTTCCTTCATTCTCCCAAAGATAGAAACAGGGGTCCAGGGTCCCCACATGTTTCTTGGTTCTCACAGGTGGACTAGTATTATGCACCAGCATTTCCTAAAACTGTCCCCAAATATTCTAGTGTGACAAAACCTAAAGGATGGGCCACTGTCAAACAAAAAGACTAAATGCACTCCCCCGGCAGGCAGATTATCTGGGCCTTGCTACTTGGGGGGATATTCTAAGCTTTCAAGCCAATGGAAACACCCCTGAAACCTGCCTAGAGAGGGACAGTCCTGATTATCTGAAACATGGCTTTGAAATATTAGCATATTTGGGGGGCCAGTACTAGGCTTTAAATTAGGGCTTAATGCTCTTTCTTTTTTTAAAAAAAGCCTTTTCAACCAAGACTGGCACTCTACCATTTGAGCCATACTTCTACTTTCAGATTTTTTGCTGGTTAATTTGTGATTAAGCTCGAGGACTTTTCTTCCCCAGACTGATTTAAAACTATGATTCTCAGAGCTCAGCCTCCCGAGTAGCTAGGATTACAGATGTGAG
Organism: Megascapheus bottae; assembly: GCF_031878675.1. Classification (NCBI taxonomy): domain Eukaryota; kingdom Metazoa; phylum Chordata; class Mammalia; order Rodentia; family Geomyidae; genus Megascapheus; species Megascapheus bottae. The sequence continues at coordinate 3,735,115 of NC_143531.1, forward strand.
CCATCAGTACCAGGGAAGCATTTTTATTTTCAGTGGCCAAGACTTGAACTCTCCTAACAGGGCATAGGATTATTTTTTCAGAAGAGAAAACATAGCACAGACAGCTAATACCAAGACCAATGCCACAGCACTTGACCTTGGCAGTGGCAAATGTTGGAGGGATTTAGAGGAAGTACAGAGTGGCAGAAAGGCCAGAGGTTATCTGAAAGAGGCAAATTTGGCCCTAACACCAATGCCATCATTTTCAAGTTGAAATTGAGAAAGTCTCAACAAAACTATTTTTTCTCATTTTTCAGAGTGAAGCATATTCTATGGATTAAACAAAACAGGTATATAAAACATCAAACACATGGCAGGTATATTTTGAGCATAGTTATTTTTTTCTTAACCAATCAAACATCCTCTGAACTCCATACTCTTATAGAAGCTGCCATGAAGGTTCGTGAATAAATGGTAATGTAAAGTAACCATAAAGAGAAGACTTCTCTGACCTAGGAAGTCCTTAATATAATATAATTGGGTGACAGTGGCATCATTATCATGGGACCAAAAAGACAGAGATGGAATGGGGGAGTGTTTCCTATCAGAGTGAGGCATAGAACATAGATAAATAAAAGTCCACATATGTCTGTGTCACATGCACCTAGGTATTGAGACAAGTGAGTTCAACCAGAACTAGTTCTGCTCTCCTTCAAGTCATCAGTGGCATTAAACGACTTCCTGTCCTCTGTCTCTGCCCACCCCAGGCGGCCTGCAGTCTGGGAACCAGCTTCTGCTTCAGAAGTTGAGTCACAGCCTTCATTTTCAAGATTATTTCTGCCAATAGATTTCCTCATCCGATTGCAGAAAAGCAAGAGTCCCAAAGTCAGGGTGTTGCATTTGAGTACTCTTAATTGGCTACCACACAGCTAAGGACCACATCAGAGAAATGGCAAGGTAATTTTGAAAAGTCATAGAATGAAAGAGAATTATTTGTAAAAATTCAAATGACAATAGCCACATTTCAATAGCCCTTATAACTGAATTCAGCAATAGTTTCTAATTTTCCAAAAGAAGTTGTGATCCTTCTCAGTTCATAATGGCCCCAGAGTTCTGAATTCCTCTTGTTTCACGTGTGTGTGTGTGTGTGTGTGTGTGTGTGTGTGTGTGTGTGTGTGCTGGTACTGAGACTCAAAGTCAGGTTCTCTCACTTGACTTTTCCACTTGATACAGCCTCCACTTTCCTCTCTATTTTCTTCATGCACTTTTACTGTTATTATAAAGGTGATGTAGAGAGGAGTTACAGTTATATGTTGGATATAGAGATCACATTTTGTAAATAATACAACCCCTACCCTCATTCCCAATTTTTCCCTTCTGCCCCCCATACAGTTACTTTTCCCCACGGTGTTTAGTGAGTACCAGTGCTTCATTTGTTCACTCTTTGTTCCCATTTTTTGTACTCCTTTCCCCTCTCAAAGACATTTAAACAAATAAGACAAAAGAGAAAGAAAACAAAAAAAAACAACAAATAAAAAAACCTCTTGTTTCCATTTCCTGGAGCTCATTTTGATAAATATTATTTTATATGATCAGATGTACATAGGTGTTGTGTCTCTGTGATTCTCTCCTAAGAGCGTCCTCCTTCGGTCTCACTGTGTTGGGAGCTGGAGTGTGGAGTCAGACTGACCCATGACTCTGCATATCTCAGTAAGATAACCACACAACATATGAGCTGTTGTGGATGGCGCCATGCCTAGGAACTTTGAGCTACACTGTCTGTATTGTGAACTCCCTGACCTTAATGATTTATTGCTTTATGGCTTTGTCCTGCTTAACTGATCTGAGATTTACCGCTTTGTACGAATGTAACCCATGGCAGTTCCCCGGTTTCAAGAAAGTATGTAAGACTGGAATTAGAAGTAAACGGGGCTACAGTTTTAAGCTCACAGCCTTAGGCTTCAGTCTTGGGCTACTGACGTAATCTGTAGACCTCCCAACCCCATCTGTTTCTTGTCTTTTTCTTTTCTAAGTTCTCACCCCCTAAATCAGGAATCCCGATTCATTGCCAGCTGCCCCTGGCATCACTGTATGTGAATGCCTAGAGAACTGTATAATTTATCATATCCCAGTACACACACACACACACACACACACACAAATTACCATCCAGTGTGCTTACTTGTAGATTTATAGGCACATTTTAGTTACCACAAATGAGAGCAACGACACAACCTTTGCTTCTTTGAATCTGGCTTACTTCATTTAATATAATTTTTTATCTTTCCATTTCCTTCTAAATGGTACATCATTCTTTCTGATGAATGAGTAGAATTCATATATATATATATATATATATATAATTTTCTTGATCCATTCATCTACGGAAGAATTGATTTCATATCCTGGCTGTAGTAAACAGTGCTGCAACGAACATGGTTGTGCCAGTAGCTTTAGTGTAGCTTTATTTGTAGTCATTTGGGTAAATGCCTGGGAGTGGAACTGCTGAGTCACAGGGAAGCTCTATGTTTAGCTTTTGATAAACCTCTATACTGCTTTCCAGAGCATTTGAACAAGTTTAAATTATCACCAATTGTGTAATGGAATCTTCTTTGTCCAAATTTCGATAAACATTTGTTATTGTTAGTTTTCTTGTTAATCACCTTTCTAACTGAAGTGAAGTGCAATCTCAGTGATGTTTTGATTTGTGTTTCTTTTATCCATCTCAATTTCCAGCCTTTTTCTGCTTCATTGGGGGTAAGAATTTCTCAGATTTGTCTGCCTGGGCTGGCTTTGAACCTCAATCCTCAGATCTCAGTCTCCTGAGTAGTTAGGATTACAGCCACAAGCTACCTGTGCCCAGCCAAATTTTTGTTCTTGTAGCTGCTAGGGTCAGTTACTCAGAAGTAGTTCAGCTGGATGGTTCTGGCCAAGGGTTTCTCAGAAGAATACAGTCAAAATGTCAGCCATGCTAGGATAGCCTTCATCAGAAGGAAAGGGTGGAGCTAGAGGATGCATTTCTAAACTTGCTTACTTACTTTTTTATGAATGGACACAGCACATGATCTATCTGGCTTTTCCCACAGAAATGCAAGAGGGGGGAAACGATGAATGGGAAGCCACAATGATCTTTTATTATCTAGTTTCTGGATGACTGGAGCATTACTCTTACTATGGAAGAATAAGAATGCTAGGAGTGGAAACATTGGACCATCTTGGAGGCTGATCCTCATCCATCCTCACTGCCTCATTCATGAGCCCTGAGGTTTCTTTCACCAGGAAACGTCCTGAATTCTCTTTCTTCCCTCATTTGAATTCCTGTGCTGAAGTTACATTTCTGTGTTGATGATATTTGGAGGCAGAGTCTTTCAGAAGCTATTAAATATGAGGGTGGAAACCTCATGGCAGGATTAGTGTCATTGCAAGGGGAGGCATTCGGGAGTTTGCTTTTCCTCCCTTTCTTCTCACCATCTGGGCCCAGAGGCATCTGTCTATAATGCAGAAAGAGAGTTCTGCCTACCAGCTCAGCCTCACCTTCCTCTTGCACATCAAAATCTCCAGAACTATTGGAAAAACTTTTGTTATTTAGGCCTCCTAGTCTGTTCTTTTGGCTTTAGCAGCTCAAGCTGAATAAAATATTTTTATATTAAAGTATTTTATCCCAACCTCTGCTCTTGGGTGAAAACAGTGAATCATTCCCTTTATAATGCTTTCATGAATTCTTTTATGAGACATAGGTGTAAGTCCTGATATGGAAAGATTACTAAGATCTATTATTAATTACAAAAAACAAGATGCAGAACTATCTTAACTAAGCCTAAAACTTAAAGATTAAGAAAACAAACTTATAGTTAACAGTGATGATAAGGGAAGACTTGAAATATTCATCTTATCCTTCTCAGCCTGATTTTGAATTTGAAACATATATGAATCTCATTTTACAGAGTAACTTTTGCCAGGCGCTGGTGACTTACACCTGTAAACCTAGTGAAATAAGGACATTGGGTTTAAATAAGGTGTCACTTTGTTCTCATAGCCATCCTGGCACCTAGCTGGGTGATCGGGTCTTTCCACCCAGTTTCAACAGCCTAGAGGTAAGATAAGTCATCCTTTGCATTGCACATGCTTAGCTCCAGGAGAGCGAGGAGAGCTCGGCTGCAAAGAATATGCAGATGCATCATGTAGTTCAGCCCCTGAGAAGTCCTGATCCTTGTGCTTTCTTTATATATAACCCTTTTGCTAACCATGTGGTTTTTGTTGTCAAAAGCATTGTTCAAGCTCTATTCTGGACTGAAAGTCTTTGAGACAGGCATTTGTCTGCACACAGTGGCTCTCCAATAAACACTCCCAATTTGACCTCTCAAATGTCTCTGATATCTCTGGTTTCTCATAACTAAGTTCCCATACAGCACTAGCTATTCAGAAGGATGAGATCTGAGGGTCATGGTTCAAAGAAAACCTGGGCAGGAAAGTCTATAAGACACTTATCTCTCCTAAAACTACCCCCTTTCCAAAGCCAGAAGTAGAGCCATGGCTTAAGTGGTAGTGCTAGCCTTGAGCGAAAGAGGATTAGGGATTGCTTGAAGGCTCTGAGTTCAAGCCTCAGAACCAGCACCAAAAACAAAACAAAAACAAATGTACCTTGTACTGAACAACTGATTAAGAGTTTTTTTTTACAAAAATAGTGGGAAGCTGAAACATGTTTTGTCTCTCTTCATATATTTTTATTGTAATTAATAGAAGGGTTACATTATATTCACTAGATAGAAGTGAATATACCCTTTCTCATGTCTTGGTCCCCATTTCCCTTCCCCCACCCCCACCCCTCATCTTGTTTTCCTCCCTTCCCTATCCAATTTCAAATAACCAAATACGCATATATACAATATATCAGATAACCAGGTGAAATACAGTAACAATATGAGATAGCAAAGGGACAGCAAAAGAGATGAGAGATAACGTATTACATTAAGGACAACAATCACTCATTCTGTGGCTTTTGTTTCTATATCCTGGAGGTCCTTTCATTTAATTTCATACTATATAGCCTTATGTATCTAGGTTTTGTTCTATTGTAAATCTCTGCTAGGAGAGCCCAAGGTTTCTACTGATTGTCTCTGTTTTAAAAAAAATAATTTTCTGCCTGAACCATTTCACAGTGATTTATTTATTTTATATTTTTTATTGTAATTAATAAAAGGGTTACATGATATTTGCCAGATAGAAGGTGCATTAATTCACATACATTGATACCCTTTCACATGTCTTGGTACCCATTACCCCTTCCCCCACCCCACCCCCCATCTTGGTTTTCCCCTCTTCCCTATCAAATTTCAAATAACCAAATACAAATAAATTCAATATATCAGATAACAAAGTGAGATACTGTAACGATATGAGATATCCAAGGGACAGCAAAGAAGATGAGAGATAACATAGTACATTAAGGACAACAGTCATTCGTTATATGGCTTTTGTTTCAATATCCTGGAGGTCCTTTCAATTAGCTTCATACTATATGGTCTTATGTATCAAGGTTTTGCTGTATTGCAGATCTCTGCTAGTAGAGCCCAAGGTTTCTACTGATTATGACAAATGAGGGAAACCATTGAGCCTAAGTTCCTTTGAGTCTGGCTTACTTCACTTAATATGATTTTTTCTAAGTCTTTCCATTTCCTAACAAATGGGGCAATGTCATTTTTTCTTACAGCAGCATAGAATTCCGTTGTGTACAAATACCACAACTTGTTGATCCACTCATCAACTGAGGAACATCTAGGTTGGTTCCATATCTTTGCTATGGTGAATAATGCTGCAATGAACATTGTTGTGCTAGTGGATTTAGTATGCCCTAGTTTCTGGATGGTTGGGTAAATGCCAAGTAGTGGAATTACTGGGTCATAGGGGAGCTCTATGTTTTGCCTTTTGAGGCACTGCCATACTTCTTTCCATAGTGGCTGAACGAGTTTGCACTCCCACCAACAGTGTAGTAGTGATCCCTCCTGGCCACATCCCCTCCAGCATCTGTTATTATTCGTTTTCCTGATCCTGGCCATTCTAACTGGAGTGAGGTGGAATCTTAGAGTTGTTTTGATTTGCATTTCTTTAATGACCAGAGATGTTGAGCATTTCTTCATGTGTCTATAGGCCATTTTTGTTTCTTCTTCAGAGAAGACTCTCTTTAAGTCTTTGGCCCATTTTTTAATGGGATGGTTGTTACTTTGGAGATTAGTTTTGGAGTGATTCAATTTTTTGAGCTGTTGATATATTTTAGATATGAGGCCTTTGTCTGTTGTTTGATTGGTGAAGATCTTCTCCCACTCTGTAGGCTTCCTAATTAATTTACTAGCTATGTCCTTTGCTATACAAAAGCTCCGCAGTTTAATACAGTTCCACTTATCCAGCCTTTCTCTGATTTGTTGTGATTCTTGGTCCTTATTAAGAAAGTTTTGACCTGTGCCAAGGAGGCCTAGTGTATCTCCTATTCCTTCTTGTAAAGTTTTCACTGTGTCAGCTTTTACCTCCAGGTCTTTGATCTCTTTGGAGTTAATTCTAGTGCAGGGTGACAAAGAAGGATCCAGCTTTAGTTTTCTGCGGGTGCTTAACCAGTTCTGCCAGCACAACTTGTTGAAGAGGCTGTCTTTCTTCCATTCTATTTTTTTGGCTCCCTTGTCAAAGATTAGGTGGCCATAGGTCTGTGGTTTAATATCTGGGTCCTCAGTTCTATTCCATTGGTCTTCAGGCCTGTTCTTGTGCCAGTACCAAGCTGTTTTGAGAATTATAGCCCTATAATAGAGTCTAAAGTTTGGAATTAAAATTCCTCCAGCGCTGTTCTTTCTGCTAAGAAGTGTTTTTGCTATATGGGGTCTTTTATTATTCCATATGAAATTTTGAATTCCCTCTTCTATTTCTTTAAAGAATGCCATTGGGATATTGATGGGTATTGCATTGAATTTGTAGATAGCCCTTGGCAAGATTGTCATTTTCACAATGTTGATTCTTCCAATCCAGGAGCATGGGAGGTTTTTTCATTTCCTTAGTTCTGCTTTAATTTCCTTTTTCAGGGTTTTAAAGTTTTCATCAAAAAGGTCCTTTACATTCTTAGTAAAGATAATTCCTAGGTACTTTATTTTCTTTGAGGCTATTGTGAAAGGAGTTGCTTTCCTGATTATTGCCTCATTCCTCTCACTGTTGGCGTAAAGGAAGGCAGTTGATTTTTGAGGGTTAATTTTATAGCCTGCTACTCTTCCAAAGTTTTGAATCAGCTCAAGGAGCTTGGGAGTAGAGTCTATAGGATTCTTTAAATACAGAATCATGTCATCTGCAAAGAGGGATAGTTTTACTTCCTCTTTCCCTACTTGTATCCCCTTTATGCTTGCTTCTTGCCTTATTGCTCTGGCTAGGAATTCTACTACTATGTTAGAGGAGTGGAGAGAGTGGGCATCCTTGTCTCGTTCCTGATTTTAGAGGGAATGGCTTTAGGTTTTCACCAGTAAGTGTAATACTAGCAGTGGGTTTCTCATACACAGACTTTATTATATTGAGGAATGTTCCATGGATTCCTAGTTTCTCCAAGCTTTTAACATAAAGGGGTGTTGGATCTTGTCAGATGCCTTTTCTGCATGTATTGAGACAATGTGATTTTTGTCCTTGCTCCTGTTGATGTGTTGAATTATATTAATTGATTTGCGTATGTTTCATCACAGGGAGGCAACACAGTGATGTATTTTTAAACAACCACTTTAACAGCCAAAGTAATTCTCAGTGCCCATAATATTGAAGATATTCATAACAAGATCTAATCAGCATAGCACAGGGAGGTCCTGATGTTCAATCTCTCCAGGTGGTGGTTTATGGTGTTATCCCAATTATTCCCCACCAAAGGGGAAGTGGAGAGGGATTCTGACTTGAGCCATTAACACTGGAAGATACAAAGCTGGCCGCATACTCTGTAATTAAACAATCGTGAAAACACGATGCCCTAGAAACTTGTGCTGTCCTGTGTAACTTTCTCTCTTTCAAATACACTTCCATGTCCTCAACAACACACCAAGGTACACAAATATAAAACAATTAATCATTGTTCGTTCCTATTGTTTTCTCCAAGGAGAAAAGGTGAAAAAATTTTGTCTTGGAAATGACAGGTGACAAGTTATAGAGTGGATAACAATGTGGACTGGCTACTCATGCCCTCGGAATCTTTAATCTCCACAAGTTGGAGTGGGAGAAATGTGTGGAAGTCCTAGAAATCCCTATCAAAGCTTTGGGCTTCTGAAATTTCTCCTGCCACAGGTAGTTAAAGCAATCCTGGGCAAGGACCACCAGGTGGCGCCAATCTCCAGTTGGGACCAAGCTGGATTTGGTTGTGTCAGATCTGTCGTTCATTAACCTGGATCTAACAGAAGTTCACTAGACTTAAGCACTGCAATCAGACATTTTAAAGAAAACCACACCTCCTTAATCAAGGTAAAACACTATTATGCTAAATGACATCTGATATAATGGTTGGTTTCTCCATAACACTTAACATGTCGAACTGGACCATAATTGATAATCTACTAAAGAAATCTACTATAAACTCTGGGTACAGAATAGGAACCTAAACATATGTTTCAAAATTCTTTTGGTGCTACTGGTGTTTTTGAATTCAGAGCCTTGGGAGTTCAGGCGAGAGCATTACCACTTGACCTTCCAGTTGTTTTTACTTTAGGTTATTTTTCTAGCCAAAATCACAGATTCATATGACCATGCTTGGTTTATGAATTGAGTTGGGGGTTGATTTGTTTTGACTTCTTGTGCTGGCTGTTTACAAACCATGACAGTCCTAATTTAAAAAAAAATTAAGGGAGAAAAAAGTAGAACTGCAGAAAATAAACCTTGGCATGAAAGTCAACTTCCTACAATTTTTTCCCACACATCTATGTCCTTATCAAGTTTCTCATGTCATCAGTAGTAAGAGGCAACCTGTGACTGAGTCCTTTGTGTCCTTTTAGGACTCTGGGATGTGGCATGATGATATCCATTCTGTCACCCAGGGCTACCAGCAAAGATCAGGGTCCCAGCCAGCTCTGAATAAATATGGATTGTTCATATTACCCAAGGAAGCTGTCCTGCACGATACTGAAGAGTAATACGATTAAGAGTCTCTTTTCTGTTCCCAGCTTAACACAAATACAAAGCTAGAGCCAAATAAATGTTAGATCTTATTCATATGAGAAAAATTCAAAGTACAATGTAAGGACAGAAAAGAAAAATATATTTATCTTTCTTTCACAAATTACTTTACTGTCTCTGCACATTTTATCCTTTTAAAAAGTCATGGAAGGGTACTGTGATCTTTAGAAGCTCTGCCCAATCATTTCTGTCAGGTTGGTATGTATTATTGGATTTTTGCTGGTATCTTGTTAAGGTGAATATCTGTTATATGGTTGTAAAGACACTCAATGCAGTGGAGTTAGCAAGAGAGAAGCTCTATGTGCTAAGCACATTATGCATGCTAGCAACAGAGTGATCTGTACCCATAAATTTAAAGTTCTATACAAACCCACTTCCCTCTGCTCTTTTCCTTTTAACATGTTTTCCCAAATTGGTCCAAGAGGTAAAATATTAACTAAACTTGCAAATTCATATAAGATGTTCTGTAGTGGAAAGTTTTGACTCCTACTTAGAGCAGTGAATTCTTCCTCTTTTTCTGTTTGGAGTCTCTATGGATGTGGGTTGGCTGGTATCTGAGACACACTGGCAAGGAGGAGAGATCACATTTCTGTTGTCTATTCACAAGGGGAAAGTTTGAGTTTACCCAGGGTGATGGTTACAAAGAGATCTGAAGTATTGGTAATGGAGATGAGATATTGAAAGAAAAAATGCATTGAGATTTTAGTGTGAAATATCTACATATTCCATCTCCTACACATTGTTCACCTGTACTCGTGTGTGTGTGTGTGTGTGTGTGTGTGTGTGTGTGTGTGTGTGATGCGCGCACATAGGTGCTTATCCTGGGGCTTAAACTCAGGGCCTGGGCACTGTCCCTGAGCTTCTTTTGCTCAAGGCTAGGACTCTACCTCTTGAGCCACAGCTCTTCTTCTAGCTTGTTTGGGAGGGGGGGGGTAGTTTATTGGAAATAAGAGTCTCACGAACTTTCCTGCTCAGATTGGCTTCAACCAGGCTCTTCAGGTATTGGCCTCCTGAGTAGCTAGGGTTACAGGCATGAGACAGTGCTACCCACATGCTTATACATACTTTAGAAGAAAGAATTTTAAAGTAGGGAAAACCGAAGTCCTACTGAGATGTTCTTTAAAATTAGTTGAAGTTAAAAGGCAGTTGCTACAAAAGAAGATATTTTCAATGAAGTCAGAAAGGAATTCAGTGAAGAGTCATCTCTTTATTTGAGAGCCCAAAAGCCTTGTGATTTTGGTAGGATTTCTACCCCCAGAGACACTGGAAAGCAAAATGAAATATTTTGAGCAAGAGATTGACATCTGTGATGGTGTTTTCAAAGAATCTCTCTAGCCAGGTGCTTATGGCTCATACCTATAACCTTAGCTTCTCAGGAAACTGAGATCTGAGGATTGTGATTTGAAGCCAGCCCCAGCAGGAAAGTTTGTGAGACTTTCATTTCAAGTTAACCACCTAAAAAACTGCAAGTGAAGCTGTGGCTCAAAATGGTAGATTGCTAGCCTTGAATAAAAGAGCTGAGGGATAGACCCAGGCCCTGAATTTAAGTCCCATGACCAACAAAAACAAACAAACCAACAAGCATCTCTTGTAGATGTCTTGTTGAAAAGAAATCACCAGAGATCTATAGGGTCGATCAGGATGCCGTCTCAGTTTCTGGTTTCTGTTAACTAGGGTAGTATAGGTAAAATGGCATTTGAAATTAGGCCAGCACTTGAAATGGCCAATGATGGACCTAAGAATTATCAGAAAAAGCAGATGCAAGGATGACCTTGAATTGTTTGGTGTGAGTTCTGGGTAGATCGTTTGGGCTCTCATTCTCTGAGATCAGGAAGCCTGTGTACAGGGGAGGTTGAGCTCAAGCTGTGATATGGCGTTGTGCAGATAGATGTGTTGTTGACATCTTCATAGAGCCATGAAGGATGAAGAAGTCCAGACTGGGCATTATTTGAAATAGATGGTCATGTAGATGACTGAAGGCATGGAGATGAGAAGCTGAGACAAGACATTACTAATACAATGACAGAAGTGCTTCTCAGGCTAGGCTAGGGTACAGCAAAGTCACAGGAATGGGAAAGAGGAGAAAGCACAATGATTATATAAATATATGGATATGCAAATAGACATATATATGTATATATATGTATGTATATTTATATGCATACACATATACATATTTTTCTCATTAACTTTATTTTTGGTCACTGTGCCAGTCTTGAGACTTGAACTGAGGGCCTGGGAACTGTCCTTGAATGTCTTTTGCTTAAGGCTAGTGCCCTACCCTTTGAGCTACACTTTGACTGTCATTTTTGTTTCTGTTTTGTAGTTTATTGAGGTAAGAGTCCCACAGACTTTCCTTCCTAGGTTGGTTTCAGATCAAAATCCTCAGATCTCAGCCTCCTGAGTAGCTAGGATTCCAAGCTTGAGCCCCCAGGTTCCCATCAAATTTAATAAACCACTGGCCAGAGGAGCTGAGCCACAGAGAAGGCTTTCTTCAATGTTCCCCCCAGCAGCGTGAGCACACAGCCATCTCTCCATTCTAGGGCTTGTTGATGGTTCGTAGGGTGAGTTGTGTCCATTATCTGGCATCTGAATGTTGTTCTGTTCTTTGAAGTCTTTCTCAGTGCCCTAAAGGGTTTTGTACACAGTCACTCCTGGTGGACTCTTCCATTACATTAAAGGGATTTATTTTTAGGGGAACCACAATGGCACAGTTATTAAAACCTTTCTGTGTTCTTGCAAAGTGTTGGAGGCCGAGGTTGAGGTGAGGAATGTTGCCAGGATGGGGCTATTCTCATGTCGGTGAAGCAAACTGAAAGTCACCTTCATGCCATGAGAAAACGGAGTCCCCCCAAAACCTCTTATAAATGCTTACTAGTTAAGTCTTTAAACTATGAGTCATGACCCCAAGATTAGTGAAGTGTTCCTCCTTAGCTTTCAGTAACCATGAAAGTAGTTATGATACAAGTCATTTTTACTCTATTCAGAGTGATACTAGAGAAGATAAACTCCTACACGGAGTGGTGGTGGGAGTGGTGGGGGCCCAAGTTACCATCTGGGTGGGAAGCTGTAGGTTGTTGGAGAGTCTTTTTTTTTTGCCAGTCCTGGGCTTGAGCTCAGGGTCTGAGCACTGTCCTTGAGTTTTCTCAAGGCTAGAGCTCTACCACTTGAGCCACAGCACCACTTCTGGCTTTTCCTATGTATGTGGTACCGAGAGATCAAACCCAGGTCTTCATGCATGTTAAGCAAGCACTCTACCACTAGGCCAAACTCCCAGCCTGTTGGGGAGACCTTTTCTACTCCTCTATTGGGTTCCTTCTCATTCAGCCTGGGCCTTACCTGAACTAGGCTTTCATTGCTTCCATGCTCTGCAGTTTCAAAACCCAGCTTCAAGTTCTTACTACCACAATGTGCTCAAGTTCTATCAGCACAAGGGGTAAATTCCGATGAGCCATTCACTCTCATTTTATAACCTTTGTGTATAAATATTTCATTGAAATATTGAAAGCCTGGTGCTAGGGACTCAGGCCTGTCATCCCAGCTACTCAGGAGCCTGAGATCCGAGGATCACGGTTCAAAGTCAGCCATGCAGGAAAGTCTGTGCTACTCTTATTTCCAATTGACCACCAAAAGCAGGCTGTGGAGCTATGGCTCAAGTGATAGAGTGCTATCCTTGAGCAAAAAAAATCTCAGAGAGGCCAGGAGTTTGGCCTAGAATTAGAATGCTTACCTAACATATCTAAAGACCAGGATTCAATTCCTGGTATCACATACATAGAAAAGCCAGAAGTGGTACTACAGCTCAAGTGGCAGAGTGCTAACCTTAAGGAAAGCTCAAGGACAGTGCTCAGGCCCTCAGTTCAAGCCCCTGGACTGACAAAAAAAAAACCTTCAAGGAAAACACCCAGGTTCTAAGTTCAAGCTCCAGAATGGAACCAAAAATGAAGAAATGAGATCACTTGGTGTTTTTCAGATTTTATGTTCACTAATGATATTTACCGTCATCCCTACTAATTGTGGTACAGAAAGTCTGGCATGGGGCCTAAGATAAGAATTTGTTATCTTTTTGATAATGCCATCCTGTTGGTTCAATGAACCTCTTCAATGTAGTAACTGATTAAAACTGTAAAACAACTGGGACATAAATGATCATCAAAAATAATTGCCAATCATTATTTTCAATGATTACTATTGTTATCAAATTCATATATTTTAGCTGCTCCCATTTATAGTTCATTATTATACAGCACAGTAATAATGTTAAATTGTATGAGCTAATTTCATTTTCTACTTGATTTCAACAATTTCATATTCTACCTTTCTATATTTGTAATTTTAAACATGAGAGATAACCTTTTTACATTCTAGAATTGATAACACTTTTAACATTCTATCTCTATATAATAAAGGAGAATCTATTGGATTTTGTGATGTGTTCCTAGTCATTCAATGAGTCAAACTATTACTTGTTGATTTCAGTGAGGAATAAAATATTATTCTTAGTCTGATAGCGATTGTTAGGTATCTAGAGAAGGAATGTTTCGAAGTTTCTAAAAGACAGCTGTCATGTTTGTAAATGAAGTTGCTTCTCCATTTTTTCTTTCCTTAATATAGTTTTATACTACATAAATATTACTCATTTCTATGTTGGACACTTATAATTTAAAAATTGAAGGAAGCTACTTGATGCCATTGGCTCACACCTGTGATTCTAGATACCCAGGAAGCTGAGATCTGAGAAGATTGAGGTTCAAAGCCTAGTCCAGGCAGAAAATCTGTGAGACTCTTATCTCCAATGAATCACCTAAAAAAGCTGAAAGTGTAGCTATGGCTCAAGTACTAGCCTTGAACAAAAAAGCTCAGGGATAGCAGTTAGGCCCTGAGTTCAAGCCCCAGGCCTGGCAAAAAAGAAAAGAAAAGAAAGGAAATCAAGTGCTACTAGTTCCAGACAACGATACTAGCTACTGAGAAAGCTGAGATCAGAGAATCTCAGTTGAAAGACAGGTAAATCTAAGAGACTCTCATCTCCAATGCATGGAAAGCTGGAAGTAATAGAAATAGTACAAGGTTCAAAGTTCAAATTACAGCAACACACACATACACACACACACACACACACACACACAAAGACACACAAAGGACTATTTTAGATTTTTTTTGGGATATCCTTGACACTTGACTTTTCTGTAACCTAAAAATCTGTGCAAAATAAATTTCCCTTACAATATAGTTATTTTTCTTAGTGCTGGTTGTTTCTATAACTTATTGGAATACTCAGTGATAGTTTTTCTGAATTCCTCATTAGTAGTAAATTAAATATTCAGGCATAATATTTTTTAAATTGTGCTGAAAGTTTAACTTTTGTAGGCCTTGATACTTGGGCTGAGAAATGTTCATGCAATTCTACAAATAGAATTGACTCAGAATTGACACACTGTAGAATGATGTCAGAGACAGATTCGGGATTTTGTTTTCTCTAGTTACACAGATGGCTGATTTCATGCATAAAAAGCAACCCGAATGAGCCGGCACCATTGGCTCATGTCTATAATCCTAGCTACTCATGATGCTAAGATCTGAGGACTGAGGTTTGCAAAAACCCCGAAAGCTCTTATCTCCAAGTAAAAAAAGCAAAAAAGCCAGAAATGGACTCAAGTGGTCACAAAAGCTTAAGGACAGTGCTTTGGCCCTGAGTTCAAGCCCCAGAACCAACACATACATGCACACATGCACGTGTACACACACACACACACACACACACATCAAAATGATAATAAAGGCCAGGAGTTTGCCGAGTGGTAGAGTGCTTGCTTGCCTAGCATTAACAAAGATCCAGATTCAATTCCTCAGTGCCACAGACACAGAAAAAGCCGTAAGTGATGCTATGGCTCAAGTGGTAGAGTACTAGCCTTGAGAAAGCCCAAGGACAGTGCCCAGGCACTGAGTTCAAGCCCCAGGACTAGTAAAAAACATAAAGAAAGATAATAAATTCCAGATTCATTGACTTGAGGCATGTAGATATTGTCAATGCCAATCTCATTTTTAGATAAAAGAACAGAGACATCCAGGGAAAAGGTAGACTGAAGAGATGATGAGATTGTTGAATGAAATACCACTAGAGAGTAATGTGTTGATTTCAGTTAAACTTCTACGAATAGATTTCTCTCTTTTACTTCCAATATAAGATTTCAGTGTATTATATGAGTTCCAGCATGTTGAAGGTAAATTTTTTACGCTGGCTATATAATCTTCCAATTCCCTTGGGAAAAAAAAGTTCAATACTTCCTTCAAGCTTCAGCCATCTAAATGGTTCACCTTTAAAATACCTATAAATAGAATCACTTTCCTAACCATTTTTTTTACATTTCTCAATTTTCTGACGATTCTCAAATGCACGATCCCCACCACAGTACAGATTTGAAGTTACGATCTGAAGATGGCATGAAAAACAAGTAAGTATAAATGAAGGTCACAGATGGAAATCAGAGCTTAACATTCAAACTTGCTTTTCCCTTTCAGTTAATTGAAAACCCCAAACTACAATTAGAAAAAAAATACATCCATCAAAGAGAATATGCAATCCTTTAAATACCCCATCTCGATTTCTGCAGAATGGACGATGCATAATTATTCAAGGTTGATCTTAGCAGATTTGGTTCAATGGGGCTGATTTCTAAATAAAAGCTCTTTGGGTGGCAATCTTTTTAAGAATGATGAAAGGCAAATATAATGTTGAAAACAGGTATGCTTGCTGAAGTGGTGGGAAAGTATTTTCATGGGCATTGAAAACAGGAAAGGACACAGTTCCTGGAAGGGTGAAAGTCAGAGGGATGAGTTGCAAAGATATGGGAATTCTCTCCACTGTCAGCACCTGGCTTTGTCTCCTGTCATTCACTGTGTTCTTTGGACCTGGCTTGCAGTGGTGATCAGTGGACAGCTGTGTTTGTGATTCAGTTACATCCCTGAGTTCATTTCCCTCCTTTCATCCTCTCTAGAAAGGAAACTTTGGATCATCTCCCGTCCCAAAGGCTTGCCTGATATGGCTTCCTTTGGGACAGAGATTTTTCAGAGAAAACTGGTTAGAGAAAGCAAGAGAATGATGGATTAAGTGAAATGCTCATGAACTCTGTTATCTATGCTTACTTCTTTTAAAAGCATAAACAAGTGTGATAATGGGAACAGAACCCAGCAACTATTTGTTGAACTGTTCACGATCTTTAAAAATACTAAGCATCAAATAATAGAATCAACTAGATATACTTTACTCAACATCAGTGGTATGTATACATTATGTACTTGCTCTGAACTGAATTATGTCCTAAAAATTCATGTCTCCCACCAGTAGGTAGTGGCTCACACCTGTAATCCTAGCTACTAAGGAGGCTGAGAAACAGGAAAAGTTTGTGAGACTCTTATCTGCAATTAACGACAAGAAGCTGAAAGTGGATGTGGCTCAAATAGTAGAACACTAGATTTGGACAAAAGAAGATCAGGGACAGCATCCAGGCCCTGAATTCATGCCCCAGTCTAGGGGGAAAAAAGGAAAAGAAAAGAAAAACTCATTAAATTTCTGGTTATGGGAGCTTGAATTTGACAGGAACAAAAAAATTCCATTCCTTCTATATGAAGCAGAAATCTCCATATTAACTCTAGGAAATTGGACGAGGAGACAGTACAGCGCTAACCCATAATACTACCTTCTGATTTGATATCTAATCCATATTTCTCAACTTGCATTCCCTATCCAGGATTTGAAATCATGACCAGGCATGCAGAAACCCTTTGCCAGCCTGAACATACAGTAGATTTGGGGTTCGAGGTTTGGGGGGCTTCATTATTGTGTGACACAGTCAGCTTATCTGTGTAGGCTTCACTCTTTCTTTCCCAAGCCTACGTCGTGGAAACATCTTTGCCTCAGTCTTTTTGGCATTGAAAAGAAGAAACAAGGAACTGTACAGCTTTGGATTTCCTCTGAAGTCAGCTCTAAATGGCTTGTGCTCCCCCACTTGTCTCCTTTGTTCACATTTTCTTGCTCACACTTTGGCCTTCCGACGTGCAGATTTAATCTTGGCTCAATCACGTTAGACCCTAGTCTTCAAGTTTTATTATACACTTTTTACTCATTTCCTTGTGTTCCCCTGAAGACCAAGATGCTCACCTGTGACCAGAACAGGGATGGACCTTGCAGTTGGAAGACAGCCAGCTTCTACTGCAGCTTAAGTTCCATGGTTAGATGTGCAGTGGAGATGCAGAGCTTTCCGGGTCTGTCCTACCTTTATTTCGTGGGCCCATCCTTCAGAAGATCTGATTCCATTTCCAGTTGGAATGGTGGGGAGTGAGCATGATGAAGTCTCTACTTCTCAAAGACCATTTCCATGAGGCGCCATGTTGTGTGATTCCCTACCATCCATCCCATGGGTTTTCAAATACAAGTAGTCTTCCTGATTGGACTGACAGATCTCAAATAGGTTCCTGTGCTTTCTCCACACATTTTGGGTTATCTGATCATCCAGGAAAGAGATACACAGCTGGAGATAAGATGGCCCGTTCTGATTTTCTTTTTTTGTAACTCTTCAAGATTTGTATGTGTGATGGTCTTAAGGCTTGGACTTAGGGTCTGTGTGCTGTCCCTGTGGGTTTTTGCTCAAGGCTAATGCATGACTGCTTGAGCCACAACTGTACTTTTGGCTTTTTGCTGGTTAGTTGGAAATAAGAGTCTCATAGATTTTCCTGCAGGGGCTGGCTTTGAACAACGATCCTCAGATCTCAACCTCCTGAATAGCTAGGATTATGGGTAGGAGCCACTGGTCCTTGACATATTCACAATTTTAATAATAATATTTATTGCTATGTATTCGCATAGAACTCTTAGGGGTAGCTGTACTTGAATCAAAGAAGGATATCAGTTAGGTCTAAAGATTGCTGTCTCTAAGGGTGGCTTAACTTTTAGCCCTCTTGCTTTTAGCTAATGAGTTTCTCCTTTATTTTTTGCTAGCACATTAAATGTATGTTCGCATAAAACATTAAATAGTTACTTTTTCTCACAAAGAAAGAACCAGCAGAGTTGATGGTCATTTTGTGATTGCTCAAAAGATTTTTTAAATCATTCCAAACACATCAGGAGCTCTTGATGCAATGGTGTTTTCATCAAATGTGTAACAACAAGAGATAAAAATGGATATCTGATTTTCTAAATTCTGTCCTGATTGTGTTTTGGAGTATATGTAGAGGGTACATTGTGTTCTGGACAACTGTACAACATAATGAACTATCAATTTATTTTGGGCTTGAATTCAGGGCTTGACACTGTTTCTGAGCTTTTGTGCTCAAAGCTAGCATTCTACCACTTGAGCCACAGCACCAATTATGTCTTTTTGCTGGTTAGTTGGAGCTAAGAGTCTCATAAGCTTTCTTGCCTTAGCTTGCAATCTTCAGATCTCAGCCTCCCAGATAGCTAGGATTATAGCCATGAGCCATCAGTGTACATCAGACTTTTTCTAAGTTAGACAAGGGGAAAAAATGTAATTCCCCACCCTATAATGCTAGTAAAGAAACATGAAGGCTATCAAAAACAATTTCTCCTCCAAGTTAAAAAAATATGACTTTAAAAAAAAATTAAAGGAGGCAATGAGTTTATTTCTAAATAACTTTAAAGGGTAACTGTTTAAATGTTAACCTAGGTGCTAACTCTCTCAGGGAAAGATATGAGGAAGAAATAGAAGAATATTCCTAGAAGTGAGTGTTTGACCTATGGTCCTTACAGTAAATTGTACTTATTCTAAGCTGATGTTTATGTTAGCCCTGTTAACCTGATAGAACTTTTCCATTCAGTGGGCAGGACGGCTTCCTGTAGTACCGCAAACTGCCTGAAGAGGGATGTTGTTCTCTTAAATTCCATTACAACACAGAGGGAATCCTCTGCGGTCTTCTCACAAAGATCATGAATCTTTGATCTGTAGGTCGTATTTGTATGGGAGAGGTGAATATGAATAGCCTTTTGGCAGTAGGGTGACTTTCGTTAAAAAGGGGTTTCCCTGACTATGGGCTGTACTAACCTTTCAGAAAACATTTTTTTCTACTTAAACCACCACGCAGTTACTATTTGATTCAGAGTCCTAAGGACAAAGTCTCTGTATATGAGCCTGAAGCATACTTAGCTAGCTTTGAGAGGGATCTTCAGCCCCAGAGCATGGTAAGTAGCAGGTTATCTCTGCCTTTGCTTTCATTTTGCTTCCTTTACCATAGTTTGGGGGTACCTTGAGTAATTTCTATAAGTGCTAAGGGTTTGCCTCTTAGAAAGGCAATGATGGATGAGAGTTAAGAATTATTAGCAATTAAGATAGGCTCTTAATGTGTTCCAGGTAGGAAATGAAACTTCTTCCAAGTCTAATGGTCTGGTGTTTTCTTTTGAAGTTTTGATTTCAGAGCCTTCACCTGTTAGCTCTTTGTTCTGTCTTATATAAGACAAACTCTGCAAATGAGCGCTTTACAATAGGAATGTTGTCCTAGGTTACTTCATTCTTTCTCTACGTTCTGTACAAAGTCACTCAATTTATGTACTCAGATTAGTACATTTGTGTGGATATGTGCTGGTTGTGAGCTTGAACTCAGGACCTGGGCACGGTGGCTAAGCACATTTTGATCAGAGCTAACAGTCTATCACTCTACTTCTAACCTTTTAGTAGTTTATTGGTGATAAGAGTTTCACAGATTTTTCTTACCTGGGCTGGCTTTGAACCACAACTCTCAGATCTCAGCCTCCTGAGTAGCTAGGATTACAGCCACCAGTGCTAGACCAGTTTAGTAAGTATACGATGCTGCTAGACCAGTTTAGTAAGTATACGATGCTTCTGGTTAGAATGTTGCAGAATGTTGAGTCTGCTACAATTAGTGCAAAACCTTCTGATAACCACTAAATCTCAAAACAATGGCTTTCTAAATATTAGGGTATTGGACTGGTACTTAGCTGATTAATTTTTTGAAGGAAAATGGAATATAAACTTCCCTAGGAATAATCGAAGTGTAGCTATTTCAAATCCTCTTCCAGGAACAGTTATTTGAACCTTTACTAACAGTCCAAACTGAGCAACATTATCAGTCTTCTGATATAGCCATACAACTTTGGGTTGTAAAATGCTACTCAGGAGGCTGAGATCTGAGGATCAGATCAGGACAGGCAGCAGATTCTTTAAGACGGATCTCTAATTAATCAACAAAAAGCCGAAGCCAAGAGTAGAGTTGTGGTTCCAGTGGTAGAGACCTAGCCTTGAACAAAAAAGTTCAGGGGCTGTGCCCAGGCCCCGAGTTCATGCTGTACGACCAACACACACAGGCAAAAAAGAAAAAAGTGCTCAGTGACTTTGTTTCTTGGGAATCTCAATAATGTCCTGTGTGTGTTCACATACTGGTCGGGTTCTGGGGGCTTGAGCTCAGGGCGTAGGCACTGACCCTGAGATTATTTTGCTCAAGGCTAGTGCTCTACAACTTGAGCTATAACTCCATTTCTGTTTTATTATTTTTTTGCGTTAATTGGAAATAAGGGTCTCATGGACTTTCTGCCTTGGTTGGCTTTGAACCATGATCCTTAGATCTCAGTCTCTTGAATAGCTAGACTTACAGGCATGAGCTACTGGGGCCCAGCTAGAAATCATTTCCACATACAAGAAATTGAATGTTGGACTAAGTTGCTCCTGTGAGGAACTCAAATCACAGCAGCCAAAGAGTGATTAGGACAGGAGGAGGCAGAGGAGAGCCCTTGCACTGAGTCAGAGCTCCTGACTGCTGGAGAAGGTGCCGGTCTCTTTCTTCTCAAAGGCAGACATAGTTGTATGCCAGAAGAATCCCGGCTACTGAGGAGAAAATCTTGGGACTCATTTTAACTGTCAACTTCTAACAAATGATTCTTTAGTGCTTTACTGTTTAGCTATTAATTTCTAAAAATTATTCTCTCATGAAGATTAGATAAGTTCTCAGAAGAAAGTCTGCTCTCCATCAGTTTGGACAACTTGCATGACAATTTGTACCGTTCTAATATTTGTTTCATGAAGGATGTAGCTCTTAGAATAAAAGAAATAAGTTTTACAAACACACATATTCACACATGCATACACACACATGCATAACACACACACACACACACACACACACACACACACACACACACACACACAGGCCTTAGAAACAGAAGCAAGAATTAAAAAAAAATCTTACCCCTGAATTGTTGTTGTTGTTATTGTTGTTTTTCTGGCCCTGGAATTTGAACTCAGAGTCTGGGAACTGTCCCTGTGCTTTTCTTTTTTTTCTAAAGGCCAGTGTTCTACCACTTGAGCCACATTTGGCTTTTTTTGCTCAACTAGAGATCAGATTCTTACAGTCTTTCTTTTCTGGGCTGGCTTCAAATCTCAACCCTCAGATCTCAACCTCTTGATTAGATAGGATTAGAGGCATGAGCCATCTGTGCACAGGGAGGATATTTTAAAAAGCGGTCAGCATTAAATAACCTCCATATTTTTGAAATTAAAATATTATATGGAGGAAAATTACTTCAAACAGATTCCTTCTTTGACCTAAGAGTATGGCAAAATCTTAGATAACAGAGCCACCAAGGTACAGCTAGCCCTGTGTTAATCAATTATTGTAGTAAGTAATTAAGATTAACCCTTCTCTACCTTGCTTATCCAACACACATACATTTTACAGGAAGAAAAGGCTAAGGCACTGGTAGCTCAGGCTTGTTAATACTAGCTACTCAAGAGGCTGAGATCTGGTGAATGAAGTTCAAAGCCAGTCCAGGCAAGAAAGCCAGGAGGCTCCTCTCCAGTTAACTACCTAAAAACTGGAAATGTAGCTATGGTTCAAGTGGTAGAGTGCCAGCCACAGGCAAGCACTGAGGTTCTGAGTTCAAGTACCAACATATACACAAAAAGAAAGTAAACTAAAAACCAAACTATTAACATGCCTCAAAAACCAATCATATAAGCAAATTCTCTCAAGCAGTTTTTAATGTTGGTGAGACTGCATGTGGAAGAATGGGTAGTTTAGTACAAGGAAGGGCATAGAGTTGAGACTTGACTTACCTGTAATGGATAGGTTTTCTCTTCAGGCACTAATGTTCACACTTGTAATCTTTGCTACTCAGGAAGACTACAGTTCAAGGCCAGACTGGGCAGGAAGGTGTGTGAAATGCTTATTCCAATTAACTACCTCCCAAAATCCAGAAGTAGAATTGCAGAAGAAGTGACTGAATCCTAGCCTTGAGCCAGGACTCTGAGGGACAGCAGTCAGGCTCTGAATTTAAGACTCATTATCAGCAATTTTTTTAAAAATCTGAATTTATGATTTTGGGGATTTCTAGGAAATTCTAAGAAAAAAATCCATAATGTGAGACTGTCCCAGAATAAAGCTGGGTAAAGACCCACAATATGGGTCTGCTTATCTGTTTGTGGGCTGTCATTTCACTGACATTAAGATCTTCTTGGGGTAGATACTGGGTTTTGGCGGTAACTCACTAACCTCCAGGATGCATGGCTGTACAGCAACAGTGCATTGATGTTGAGGCGACCAGTTTTTGAAGCATCCAGCTGCTGTTAGAGGTTCTTAGCCAGTACAATGTAGTTTCTTTTTAGTTCAGAGATGATGATAAATCCCTTAATCCAAGGATGAGTACATTTGCTATAATGCTGGTGATAGAAGCTGGATATCTTAATTCCTGGTTGAAGAACATTTGGGATTTTCACCCCCAGATGTAAAGGATTTTTGTGGTTGTTGCTGTTGTGTTGTGTGTATGTGCCTGTCCTAGGGCTTGAACTCGGGGCCTTGTGCTCAAGGCTTAGTGTCCTACTTGAGCCAGAGTGTCATTTCTGGATTGTGTTTGGTAGTTCATTGGAGAGAAGACTCTCCCAGGCTATCTTCCTGTGCTGGCTTTGAATTACAATTCTTAGATGTAAGCCTCTAGGATCTAGGATTATAGGCAAGAGCCACTGTTCCTGGCCAGATGTCAGATTTGTATATAGAGAGCATACTGGGTCCTGAGGGGATTTGAGCAATGAAGTTTGTGGTGATAAAAGCCTTCTTGTTATAAAACAAAAAGACTTCTTAGAAGGAAATAGGTGATAAAAGTTCTCTGATTAGACACCTTTCTCAGAAACATAAATGGAAAAAAAATAAAAACACCACCAACCCAACACCCAAAACTATAGGTCTTTTGATTTAGCCAAACAAAGGGTAACCAAACTCTCTTATTCTTAATTTTCCTGAGCCATTACTGTAAATGAGAGTGGTGTGTCATTTTCCTCTCCTCTATTTTTTTCCAAACTACAGTCCTCATCTGTATCAATTAGCTATGAGAATCTTAATTGCTAAAACATAACTGATTGAACATATAAATGCTTTTGGCGTGCATTATTATAGTCTTAAAAATAAAAACCCTCGTTGGTTATGGTAGCACACACTTGTAATCCCAGCAAGTAGAGGTAGGAAGTCCAATAATTCAAGGCTAGAAGGAACTACCTAGTAAGCTCTGTCTCACGAAGGAAAAGAAAAAGACAAAAAGAAGAATAGGAAATAAAAGGGAAAAAGGGGGAGAAAAAAAGAAAAACATTAAGCACTTTGCCTATTTTTGCTCAGACATTATCTGAAATATCTGTATACAATCAGCTCTGGACACATACGTTTAAGTTTGTTTTATAGTCACTTGATATGTTTTATTATTTCTTTTTTTGGAGTGGATTCCTTTGCACTTTTTTTTTTTGCCAGTCCTGTGGCTTGAACTCAAGGCCTAGGGGCTGTCCCTGGATTTCTTTTGCTCAAGGTTATTATCACTTTATCCCTTGAGCCATAGCTAGTACTATTTCTGGCTTTTCCTTTTCATGAGGAATCAAACCTAGGGCTTCTGCATTCTGGATTAACACCGTACCACTAGGCCACATTCCCAACCCTCTGTTTTCCTTTTGATGTAACAGAAGCTCTAGGAAAGAAGCTTCTAAAATATGTCAACTGGTTTTTTTCATAGAGAGTGACAATAGTAAATATTAATGATAGTAAATATACAAAGGATTATTAAGAAAATATATTCAAGATTTTGTATTGAAGTATCACCATTCTATGCCCATCCATCTCCATGTATTCCATCTTTTCGAGGAACACTGTTGTGCCCGAGGGATTCTGTTGTGAACAAACAATTCCAGGCACAGAGAACACAGCCTTGTGGAAAGAAAAACCAAGGCAAATAAACATGTACCAAAACAGAGAGATAACCATTAGAGTACACTACCAAAGGGAATGAAAACCATCTTCAAGAAATCATGAAAACATGAGAACAAGGATGTCTATTTTATGGGTGCAGACTTTGGTGAGACCAGCTGTGGGACTATTTCCTATCCATTCCAAGTAAGCCACCCTCAAACTAGCTAACAGCACCAATTCTTACACATGGAATCTGACCAACAGTGAAGGGGAGTAAAGTCCAGCCTGAGCCAATTTATTTTAGTTGGTTGGTTTTGGTGGGGAATTGATTATTTCTTTTTCTTTCTTTCTTTTTTTTTCTGTTTTTGAGTTGTTACTGGGGCTTGATCTCCGAACCTCACACCTTTTGTGTTCATGGTTGGAGCTCTACCACTTGTGCCACACCTGCACTTCTTTTAATGATTACAATACTACTTGACCAATGTCATTCCTTCTATTATTTTCCCCATCTAGCACAGCTACACCCTTAGTTTAAGTGAAATATATATTTATATGTTACATATCTGTCTATATGTATGTGTGTATGCATGCATATACGCTGATAGTACACGGGCACAAAAAGGTAAACGGGGGCCTAGTGGGAGAATGCTTGCCTAGCATGCATGAAGCCCTGGGCTTGATTCCTCAGGACCACATACACAGAAAAAGCTGGGAGTGGGTACTGTGGCTCAAGTGGTAGCCTTGAGAAAGCCCAAGAACAGTGCTCAGGTCCTGAGGTCAAGCCCAGGACTGGCAAAATATATATATATATATATATTTAAAAAGTTATATTTTCAATTAACCAGCATAAAGCCAGGCTGGAGGTGTGGGTCAACTGACAGAGTACCAGGAACAAGAAGGCTTAGTGAGCTTAAGGCTGTGAGTTCAATCCCTAGTATTGACCAAAAAAATAAAAAAATAATAACTAAATTTAAGTTGCACATAGCTAAGGTAAATACAAAAGTAGTCAGACACATGCCATAAAAATTTGTTTTTAGACTGTATTGTTTTCCTGTAAACTAAACCTAGAATTTACAGAGGATTTATTTTGATAGGAAAATCTTTGTGGACTTAATAAATTCATATTTAAGAAAGAGGACTGAGAGAATGGCATAACATACAGAGTTAGGGTACTCATGTATTATTCTTTCCACTTTTAGCCAACATTTTATTAATTTACTGCCTTTAGGTCTCTTACTTGATCAATAAGAGTATTTTATGGATTCTTTTTATTTTTGTGCATACTGGCCTTGAATAAGGACTCACACTCTCAGCTCAAAGTCAGCGCTCTACCACTTGAGCCACAGCTCCCCTTTTGGCTTTTTGCTGGATAACTGGAGATTGGAGTCTCTTAGATTTGTCTGCTTGGGCTAGTTTTGAACCAGTATTCTTAGATTTCAAGCATCCTGAATAGTTAAGATTACAGGCATGAGCTATCAGCACCTAGATGCATTTTATGTATTCTTAAATGCCGAAATGTAACCAGAAATCAGCACATACCTTTTTTTAAAGTAGATGTGTGAATATTCACATATTTGTTGTTCACAATTTGTCTTAGAGAATTGTGTGTGTGTGTGTGTGTGTGTGTGTGTCTGTCTGTCTGTCTGTCTCTGTGTGTTCCCCACTAGTGTGGCTTAAACTCAGAGTCTGGATGCTGTCCCTGAGCATTTTGGCTCAAGAATAATGGCCTACCACTTGAGCCTCAGCTATTTTTTTTTATGGGTCATGGGGCTTGAACTCGGCCTGGCGCTATCCCTGAGCTCTTCAGCTCAAGGCTATGCCCTACCCTTGAGCCAAGCCCCACTTCCCATTTTCTAGGGGCTAATTGGAGGTAAGAGTCTCAGGTCCTTTTGTGCCTGGGCTGGCTTTGAACCATGACCCTCAGATCTCAGCCTTCTAAGTAGGTGTGATTATAGATGTGAGCCACCCAGCTATTCTATAGAATTTTAATTACTTTTCACATAAGTATAAGCACAGTAATTTTGGTGATGATTTAGTGCTTACTGAGGATATATCAACCAAGTTACCTTGTGCCTGGGGTTAATATTGAACTTAAACTTAATTTAGTAGAGAAAGATATTGGAAAGTGTTTCTAAGTCAGTACTATGAGCTCTAAATTGAGTGCTCCAAAAGGAAGCACTTTTTATACAGATAAAAATTACTTGTTAATCAGCTGTCTATGGCTCAAGCCTGTAATCTTAACTAATTAACAGGCTGATATTTGAGGATCATGGGTTGAAGTTATCCTGGGGAGGAAAGTTCACGAGACTCTTGGCTCAATTAAGCACCAAAAAGCTGAGCTGTGGCTCAAGTGGTACAGTGGTAGCCTTGAGCAAAAAGGTCAAGAACCCCGTCCAGGCCCAGAGTTCAAGTCCCAGGACCATAAAAAGATAACATCACTTGTAATTTTCTATACCTTCTGTTTTAAATAGAGATGTTGTACCTTCAATTATATTTATATTTCAACACATATTATAACAAGGACCTTAGTACATGGAACAGTCATATAAGATAGTAGAATGATTTGGAAACTCTTGACATTGTATTTTCAAGCTCTTTAAGCAATGACTTTTGCAAAGTTGGATTCTGGTAAAAAAAAAAACAAAACAAAACAAAAAAAACACCCTGACCCTAGGGTCTTAGATTTGAAATTCAAGTATATTAAAAAGCTGTCACCACAAACAGTGCAAAGCTTATAAAATTGAGTTTGCTTCCAAAAGTAAGTTTGTCCTTTACAGTTGGGTTGTTTGGGAAGTGTAGAGTGTATAAACTTCTGCTTAAATTATCAAACTGGGTATTATCTTCCTGGACTGACTGAAATCCATTCAAGGAACAAAGACATCTTTTGGTTCAGCTAAACAGAGCTGCAGCTGCGTCTTCACAATATAGGAATTCCATTGTGGAAAGGACAGCGTGGGCAGGAGGAGGAAGAGAAAGATGGAAGACATCTAGGGTGTTTCTACTTTTGATTGACTAGAAGCTGTCAATCTCTGGTTGTTCCGGATTAGTCTTTGTGCTTTAAATATTAATCCTGTGGGCTTTACACTTCACTGATACAAGAAAAGCTAAAAATGAAAGTCTAAGTAGTCCACTAAAACTATCTGAGTAACCACAATTGGCTATAATGTGTCTTATTGTCCTCAAAGATTCTATGGAAATTTCTTTTATCTCTAAGTAGCTGTGCAAAGGGATTTCAAGTCATCATGCCAGTTTATGAGCACAATGCATCTTCATCAATGCCAACCTTTCCACCATTCTCTCCATCTCACCCAGCTCCATTCTGACACCAAATATGATCACTGCATTCGTCCATCTTTTCTCTGTATGCTTTAGTTATTTGTCCTTATAATCTTAAACATCCCAGCCACTTCTCTTTCATGCCCCCATCTTCTCTCTGATGCAGTTAGATGTCCTTTCAGCATTCTTCTAGTATCCCAGCACTATGTCTTTACTGGGGCCTACATGGTGTCCAAGAGAGATAAAAGAAAAAAAAAAACCTCTGGTTTGGGGCCCCAAAGGCTTTTCACCCTATTTTCTCAATGGAATGATGAGATCTTTGAAACATTGTCCATTCACTTGAAGTCTTCAGTTAACCTGAGCCTTAGGAATAATCATTTATGCCAGCCTTCATTCGCACACTTTCTCAATGATCAGGAGTCCACAAACTGACCACAGTGATCCTGTCTCTTCCCACACTTGTATACACTGCTGGTCTGGTAATTATACCCTGCACACATGCATTGCCATGTCACAGCATGCCCCAGAAATACCCACAACCACTTGGGGTATAGTCATATAGGTATATATTTATATAAATTTATGTATATGTATTTATATTCTTATTGTCAGTTTCTGTGCCTTCTGTCTTAAATAAAAGTGCATCTATAACATAAATGTATAAATCTAAAATAGGTATAAGATTCTTATATATAAATATAATGTTTTTCAAATATAAAAGTATTTATATATCTATATATAAGTTATAATAGCATGTATTTGTGTATTTATAAATTTTTATAAGTTTAATATATCAATATCTATTTTACTTTTATTTTAGTTATAACAATTTATATTATAAATATTTTCAAATATGAATATATTTATATAATAATTCTAACTAT
The DNA here is from genome assembly GCF_031878675.1 of Megascapheus bottae. NCBI lineage: Eukaryota > Metazoa > Chordata > Mammalia > Rodentia > Geomyidae > Megascapheus > Megascapheus bottae. The sequence continues at coordinate 3,763,611 of NC_143531.1, forward strand.
ACAATGTAATATATAATCATATTTAGAAATATATACTTATATATACATCATATATATGCTATATATACAATGTAATATATTTATATAAAATATATTTTTGCATCTTTCTTCCTGTCTTTCTCCTTACTTCCTTTCTTTCTCTCCCACCTTTTCCCTCCCCCCCTCCCTCCATCCCTCCCTCCCTCCTTCCCTCCCCCCTTCTTTCTGTCTCTTTCTCTTGCTTTCACTTTTTTATACTGGAGCTTGAACCTAGGGCCTGAGCATTTTCCCTTATCTGCTTCCCTCAAGGCTGGTGCTCTACCACTTGAGCCATACTTTCACATCTTACATTTTCTGGTAAATAGGAGATAAAAAAAAATCTCTCTGCTGAATCTGCCCAGGCTTTTTTGGAACCCAGGTCCTCAGATCTCAGCTTCTTCAGACTTTAAGATTTCAGTCATGAGCATCTTGTTCTCTGCTAAAGTCCATTTCATTTCATTTCAGACATGGAAATTCACCTATGCAATATACAATTACAAGATAATAGAAAACCAAGGGCTAGGAGTTAAATGTTTGACACTGAATCCTACATTGGCTGTTGATTTTCATTTGTCCTTTCTGAGCTTGATGATATTATAGTTCGTAAATTATTGAAAAAAATGAAGGCAGTATAGTATCTTTGAGTACAAATTTATATATTGATTCATAAAATCCCTCATCTTCCAAAAACCATAGGGTAGACGTGGGCAGTTCTTCTTGATGGATGAATATACCACCTGGCCATCTTCCTATAATTTGTAGGATTGTATAATCGTTCCCATGACACATTTTTTAAAGGTGAGGTATGTGGTGATTTTGCAATCGTGATGGCTATATTTGCTGGTGGTCCAGTCCTTGCCACAGTTCTGGAAGCCTTTTGCTTTCATCTGGCAGCTGGCTACCACGGTGGTTAACAGATGACTTTTAAACAGCTGTCACAAATGAAAATAAATGGAAAACAAAAGCCACCCTCCCGTACTATGTACAGACAACTTGCCAGAAGTTGAAATTTATCTTTCTTGAAGACTTCTAACAAACTTTTTTTGGGGGGGGGGGGCAGTAGGAGTGGGTGGTTGTTTTACAATTCAATAGAAACTCATAAACTCAGACAAGCTGGCTTTATATTTCCCATGGGGTCAACTCCCTAACATTTGCTAGTGGAATAACAGCCATTATTTGTTTCCAGATGCATTCACAATGTGTTAATTGCCTGCAGGAACTGGCTTTTAAACTACAGACAAGTCTTCAAAATTTTCAACCCCAAGATTGCAGTATGAACCTTCTGAGGTACCATGCCGTCTTTATAATGTTTAACCACCCTTTGGTGCTTAAATTGCTATTAATATTAAATAGAAATAAAAGGAAATAAAATTCATGTGTCAATTTGAAGAAAATAAAAACCTTTACATATTGTCGGTGGACAAATAAATTAATACAACTCTTATAGGAAACATTATTGAGGCTCCTAAATACACACACACACACACACACACACACACACACACACAATCAAAAAAGTAGTGAGGCTGGGTGTTGGTAGCTAACATCTATAATCCTAGCAACTCAGAAAGCTGCGATCTGAGGATAACAGTTCAAAGTCAGCCAGGCAGGCAGGAAAGTCTGTGAGACTCTTATCTCCAATTAAGCATCAAAATGCCAGAAGTAGCTGTGGCAGGAATGCTTGTCTTGAACAAAAGCTCAGGGACAGTGCTTAGGCCCTGAGTTCAAACTTCAAGACCAGCACACATTGGAAAAATGTCCTATGTTCTAAGGACAGCCCTTCTCTACCTTGTTCTCTTTTCATTTTTACATGACTAATTTGGCTATTACCCTGGAAATTCTGGAACTAAACTCTAACTCCATTGGAGTTTTCTCCATTGGAGAAAAGCCTACAATAAATGGCTTTGTCAGAAGGAGAATCCTGGTGTCATTGGCAGGTTGTATCTATTTGGTAAGGTAGAGGAATTGTGCTAGATTGTATCTAGGCCTTTGTGGGAAATTCATTTCTGAACTATGGCGTACATATCTGCAGATATGTCAATGGACAACTTGAACAGTTCCTGTTGGGTTAGTTAGCTTCCTTTTTCCTTCTGAGTAGTTTTTCCCCGTCCTATGAATGTGCCTTCCCTGAAAGACTGCGCCAGTGTTTAGCCTCAGTGTTTGATTGAAACCAGGCAGAAAGCAGGTTTGTGGTCTCTTATCATGTAACAGGCAGGGCTGGAAAGTTTGAAACATGGCTTGTGATGAAAACATGCATTTAACAGGTGTGTTCCTGTACTGGTGATGGACATAGTTCTCTTGCCTAGAAAGTGTCTGATATTTGTGTCTTTTATATGTATGTATGTATATATACATATATAGATTCCCCATGGACAGCTCATAAATAGAAGAAACAAGAAACAGGATGAGAAGTTGATTATGTTCGCCAATCAGTGTGAAGATCCTGAAAGGTAACAACAACATTTGTAATTATAACCTACCTTGTTCTAATTGTAAAGCTCTACTTAGAGCCTTGTGGATTTCGCTCAAAGATAAATCCAGTTAGAACATAGGAGAATGCGTCTGGGCTGGCACTAGTGAGCGGCTCATTCCTATAACCCTAGCTACTCAAGGACTGAAATCTGGGGATTATTGGTTAAAGCCATCCACAGCAGGAAAGTCTATGAGGATCATCTCCAATTAACTAGCAAGAAGTCAAAATAGACCTGTGGCTCAAGTGGTAGAGTGATAAACTGAGCAGGAAAGCTCAGGGAAAACATCTAGGCATTGAGTTCAAGCCCCAAGCCTAGCACCAAAAAACAAAACAAAACAAAAAAGGCATGGATTTGGGTGAAGCCATAGATCATAGATAAGAAAATTATGTCTTGCTACAGTATGATGCTGTCCTTTCATTGCTATCTGAGGGGCAACAATTATGATAGGTTATGGGAATAATTAGATTTTTAAATTCTCTGGTGAATTTCCATTGACACGCTATGGTAGTTTGGATGATTTGTTTACATGTGTACAAAATTTCTTCTAGGAACCTGTTCAACCTTACCAATAAGATGGAGTAGCTACATCTGTTTCCTGATTTCTTGAATCCTCAGCTCAGATATGATGGGATGAAAAGTTTAGACTCCCTTATTTTAAAACGTCCTTGCATCAGCCCATTTTCCAACGTTGTCCTGTAGATTTAGCCTGTTCTTCGAGAGTGCTTTCCTGATTTTTGGTGGTTAATTGGAGATAAGAGTCTCACAAACTTTCCTGCTCAGGCTTGCTTCAAACTGTGATCCTCAAATCTCAGCCTCCTGAATACGTAGTATTGTAGACATGAACCACTGGCACCTGGACATTTTTTAGTATATTTTAAAATGGATTATGCATTCAGGAAATTTACCTACGAAGGAAAGCACTTATGGTTCATCGCAGTGAAGTGGAGATGATTGCAGAAGAAGAAAACAGGAGTGAGTTCTTCATGACCTGGTACCAATATACTGGCTTTCAGATATACTTAAGGAGCCCGACTTTCTTTACATTCAAATTGTCCACATAGCTTCGTGTAAAACAATGATGGACTTTAAGGGGATGAGACAATAGTTGTGAGTTTAGTTCCCGTGAGCAGCCTCTCTGCTCCAGCTGTGGTATTCAACAGCCTAACATCTGCTCATCATTAAAACGCCCTTAAAATTCCATTGACTTTTTGTTGTTGTTGTTGATTTTTTGTCTCTCATAAAGGAAAGAGAAGTGTAAAGGACATTTATGGGGTGACAGGCAGATGTTTAGTCACAGCGGGACAAGTGGATATGGTAATAGGAAATTAAAGTGATCTCTTTCGTGACATTGTCAGAATTTTATATATAGATATATGCATATAAATGTTATACATACATGCAAACATGCATACATATATAAAATGTAAATACATTATAAATATCATATATTTGTGCCCAAGGATGATACTTCTTCACTTGAGCCATAGCTCCAGTTAAAGCTTTTTGCTGATTTTTTGGAGGTAAGAGTCTTTGCTGTCAGGCTAGCTTTGTATTACAGTCCTCAGATCTCAGCCACTATAGCTCGGATTACAGGAACGAGCACCTGGTTTCTTTTTTGCTTGTTTTATCCTTACCATTCCTTCTCAAATATAAATGTAACTATTTTGGCAACTTTGAGTAAAGAGCCTTTGATATAATTACTATCTATAAGGCAGAGAGGTTAATTCTATTGTTTTGTTAGATGTGGGCGAAATCTCTTCTGAAGAGCTGAATCAGCATTAAAAAAAATAACACAGAACATCATACATCATCATAGTTGTTCCCCAAAGGTTCCTAATTTATTTACAAGACAAATTTGTCAGTTTTTCAGAAATTATATTTTTTGAAATGAATGAATATAAAAGTCCCAGTGGATCTTGGTCATCAGTCTCATTAAATTTCTTCTCTTTCTGAACTAAGAGGGTAATCTGTCAGCCTTGTGTTTATATGTAATACAATAAATAAAATTAATTTTTGTAAATGGAGAAGTTTAAAGAGACTAAAGACAAAAGTCTCTGGGAGAACAGCTCTCCTGGGTTGAACAAGGGCTTCCATTTTCTGCGGCTTATTAGCTTGTACAGGAGGCCCAAACAGAGAGTTGTGGTGTAGCTTTTGTCTCGTCTGATTTGAATAATTCATGCTTGCTTAAATTATTGGATTCAACATAACCATTTCTTGTAAAGTTATCATGAGCCTGACTGGTGGCTCACTACTCAGGAGCCTGAGATCTGAAGATCATGGTTTGAAGCCAGGCTGAGCAGATAATGGAAGAGAATCTTATCTTTAATTAACTAACAAAAAGCTGGAAATACAGATATGTCTTCAGTGGTAGACCACCAGCCTTGAGTGAAAAAGTTAAGGGAAAATGAGAGGAATTAGTTTAAGAGAGAGAGAGAGAGAGAGAGAGAGAGAGAGAGAGAGAGAGAGAGAGAGAGAGAGAGAGAGAGAGAGAGAGAGAGAGAGAGAGAGAGAGAGAGAAGAGAGAGAGGAAGAGAGAGAGGAAGAGAGAGAAGGGGGTGGGGCTGGAGGGAGGGAAAGAGGGGAGAAAAGAAGAAAGAGAGGGGAAATGTCAGCAATTTGGGGGAAATATTGCTGGGAAGCACATTCAATCAGGATTTCTCCAAGAACTGACATCATTTGTATATCATTTACTTGCACAGGACTCTTACTGCTTCTCTGTATTGAATTTTGTGTCTGGAGATGGGGAACTTTCTGGCTTTTCTCTCCACAAAGTGGCTTTCATGTAAACTGATGGGGGCCGATAGCTTGCTGGGAGGTCTGTGCCAGGCCTGAGCAGACCACAGACAGTGAGCAGTCAGAGAATGAGTGATGTCTGTTCTTTTGTGCATGTGGCGACTCTTAGAGTCATTCTGTTCTTGTGGAATCAGCTCCTCCAGTCTGATGGTTAAATTTGCAGTTCTTTTAGTGCCATCCACTTAAGTGTCTGTGGCATGATTGTGAGGCAGTTTCTAACCAAGTCACATGATAGGAGAGATTGCGTTAGTGAAATTGTGGTTTTCAGGGTAACTTGGCAAAACCAAATGAACGAATCTCTCTGATTCTCTGACAGGAAGTTATATGAGTGCACTGAGGAAATAATGGAAGGACTTGGGTTTGGAAACTTCAATTGGGCTTTAGCTACACTGAGTTAAATAGACTTTGCTCTGGAAGGCTCATCTTGGGGTACAATACTGCTGGGAATGTCTGTTCAATGTGAGTTTGAACGCCAGTCCTGGGGCTTGAACTCAGGGCTTAGGTGCTATCCCTGTAGGGATTATTTGTGTCTTGTTCTTGCTTTTGCTCAAAGCTAGCACTCTGCTACTTGAGCCACAGTTCCACTTTCTGCTTTTTGATAACTGATTGGAGGCAAGAGTCTCACATACTTTACTGCCTCAGACTGGCTTGGAACCATGATCTTCAGATTTCAGCCACAGAAGTAGTTAGGATTACAAGTATCAGCCACTGATGTCTGGCTTGAAATATATTTTTATTCCTTACTTTTAGCTATTTCTATTATTGTATAATTTCTATCTGACCTACAATTGGAGCTAGCACTTTGCCTACTAATATACTGCTCTATTAGGTAGGACTATAGTAACTTTAATCACACATTGTTTCTAAGCCACTTGAATTAGAATTGTTTTTCCCGGGGCCGGGAGTTTGGCCTAGTGGTTAAAGTGCTTGCGTAGCATGCATGAAGACCCGGGTTCGATTCCTTGGTACCACATACACAGAAAAAAGCCGGAAGCGGTGCTGAGGCTCAAGTGGTAGAGCCCTAGCCTTGAGAAAATCCAAGGACAGTGCTCAGGCCCTGAGTTTAAGCCCAGGACTGGCAAAAAAACAAAAAAAAAAGAATTGTTTTTCCCTTCACATCTCTGTACTTAGACATTTCTACTTTTTCTGTTCTTATGGCTAATGTTTTGTTATTTTCTTTATGTTGTCAAATCATTTTTTTTTGGCCAGTCCTGGGGGCTTGAACTCAGGGCCTGAGCACTCTCCTTGGGCTTTCTCAAGGCTAGAGTTCTACCTCTTGAGCCACAGCACCACTTCTGGCTTTTTTTCTATCTATGTGGTACTGAGGAATTGAACCTGGGTCTTTGTGTATACTAGGCAAGCACACCACCACTAGGCCAAACTACCAGCCTCAAATCATTTTTTTTTGTGGGTCTGTGTCGGTAAGTACTGGGACTTGGACTGAGGGTACCAGCTTCCTGGGTATCTGGGATTTCCCTTATGAACCTCTGCCTCCTAGCTCAGTTCAGTGTTTTTTATGTCACAGAAAATACTTTTATATATTTAAAAAAATAAAATTTATTTTAAAGATCAAACTATTTGCTTATCTTCATTGTTTTCAATTTTTTCTTCACTATATCAGTCTTTATTTGTTTTAGAATATATAGGAAGCTGTACCTTGATACACAAATATAAACATTACCAATATAATTTAAATTAGTTTCATACCACTATCCTGTCCTTATTGCAGTATTTGAAAATAACACTGTTGGGTGCTAATATCCATCATCAGACCTCATATTTGGGTAATGTTTGATGTAGAAAGTCCACATTTATATCTAAATTTAGAATAGGTAACAGGCTATATAGAAAAGCAAGCTTCATGATCGGTTTGGTTTTAGGTTTTTCGTTTTGATTTGGTTTTTGAGGCTATTTCTTTGTATTGACTGAGCAGCCCTGAAATTTCCCATCCTCTTATCTCAGCTTCCTGTGTGCTGGGCTGACAAGAATTCATCAATGCATGCACCTTGAGAATATGATTCTTATAATTCCATTATCTTCTTATCCGTTAGATGTTTCTTGGCTTCTTAGGGAAAGAGAGCTGATTCGGGTAGATGGGACTTATCTCTGAAGAGATCTGCTGGTTGGATAGGTGAGAGGATTTAGCTCCCCTCCTGCCTGTGTAGTATTTCTCTGATGATCACAAATTAACCTGCCACCACTCTATTTTTCAGCTGGCTTTTTCTTTCCCCTCGAAAGCAGTTATTATCTTCTTATTATAAAGATCAAAGCACAATTTATTTATGTCAGTTCTTTGTGTGGCAGCTCCAAAAGGTACTGGTTTGATGAAGATGGCTTTCATGTTTGCAAAGCCACTGAAAATATATTTTTGTGTGTGTGCACATGTGCCAGTCATGGAGCTTGAACTCAAGGTCTGGGCTCTGTTCCTGAGCTTCTTTGGCTCAAGGCTAGTGCTCTACCACTTGAGCCAGAGCTCCATTTCCAGCTTTTGGGGGTGGGGAGGATGTAGTTTAGTGAAGATGAGACTTTCATGGACTTTCCAGACCAAGCTGGATTTGAATTGCAATCCCTAGATCTCAGCCTCCTGAGTAGCTAGGAATACAGGAAGGAGCCACCAGGTCTTAATAGCGCTTATATTTCAACATTTATATAAAAATCATCTTTTGAACATAAAGGTCAACGTATAAACAGTGTTGGGTAGCTATGTGCCTTCAGGAGCTTGGTAAAGAAAAAGACCTTCAGCTCCTCCTCTGTTGTTTGGATTAATGCGCCACTTTCACTGACAGACTCTTACCAAAAAGTGACCTGGCTTTTACTCATTCAGTTTGTGACACTCCATCTGGGCTTGGTTCCTTCAAAATGATTCTCCTGTGTCATTTTCTTTGTTGTCTGTCAGTCTGTCTTTCAGGCTGACACTCCACCCCTTAGCCACACCTCGATTTCTGGCTATGTGTTGGTTCCTTGGAAGATAAGAGTCTCATAGACATTTCTGCCCACGCTGGCTTCTCTCTTCAGAGCTCGGCCACCTGATTAGATGGAATGACAGGTGTGGTCAGGCCCCTTGTGCTTGATCTTAGTTTTCCTCACAAAGCCTGTGAGAACTTGACATGGCCAGCAAGGCTGGAATTCCAGAAACCTGCTGGCTGAAAAGCTCTCCAGGGAAATGACAACAAATTAAACCAACACAAGCATGTTGAAGAGCGGGCGGGCGGGGAGGGGAGGGAGACAGGGGACCTGGTAGCTGGCAGAGGAACTACCCTGATCATTACATCAGTCGCTCTGGCAGAGTTGACCACAGATGTGTTAACACTAGAGCTTCCGTGGTGGAAGAGTTTTCCAGTCAGCAATTTGTTGATGGTTACAGACAGCAGTAGAAACCTGCTGGTGGGGGGGGGGGCAGGGCAGGTGTTTTGGGGTCCTTTTGGCTTCCAGACATTGCTAGGGACCTGGCACCTGCTAACTGCCAAAATGCTGTGTAAAGATGAGAGATGATACTCAGAAGCGTGGAAAGCCCCTCAGTGTGATAGGTACAGACTGGGTACCGTTTTGAGAAATCAAGTCTAAATAAAGACTATTGCAGGCCCTACTCTACAGGTTTTGAGAAATCTTGGACTGTCACTATGCCTCCCCCTCTCTTTCCTGCTGGTTCTGGGGCTTGAACTCAAGACCTAGGAGTCGTCCCTAAACACTTTTGCTCAAGGATAGCACTCTACCCCTTGATCCACAGCTCTATTTCCAGCTTTGGGGGTATTTAATTGGAGATAAGAGATCTCATGTACTTTCTTGCCCAGGTTGGCTTCAAGTCATCATTGTCAGATCTCAGCCCCTAAGTGGCTGAAATTACAGGCATGAGCCCACCAAGCGCCTAGGTGTTCCTCTTCTTAATTTAAGATTACACAAAAAGGAATTTGTGATTTTTTTTTGTAGGAGTCATCATTGTATAAGCAAGCCTTTCTGTGCTGGTCTTCCTAAAGACCATACTCAGCATCGTTCAGTGTGGGTAGCATTATCTGGGAAGATGAACAAGGCAAGAGGAAATCATTTCCTGTGCTGGCTTCATTTGGGGAGCAGTAAAGGAAACAAGTGAAAGTTGTCATTTTGCCTTAACGGGTGAACAGCTGAAATGTCACATGCCACTCCAATATCCCCGGGTCCAGGCTTTGCACCTCTGAAAGGAGATTTTGAGAAGGGCAAACATGTCCCAGAACTTAGCTGGCCTTCCTGCAGGAAGAGGGGTTTCTTTCTTCTGGGTGTGGGCAGCCCCCCTCAAGGGCTAGCTAACCAACACCAACAGCACCCCAACTTTTACCTTGTAAGCCAAATAATCTCCTAGTCAGCTTCTAGTCAGCTCTCCTAAGTGAGCAGTGATCAGGCTTTATTTCCTTCTCTTTGGATCTTCAGGTACCCAAAGGGACTGCCTACCTCTTAACACTCTGAACTGAGTGTGCCTGGCTCGACTCCTTTCTGGGAGAATTACCTCTAGCTCTTCAAGCTTCCTATACTTAATCCATCCCAGTTGAATATGGGGCAAACTTAGAAGATGGATATCAATTAGTTCAGTAATGTACTAAATCTACCAGTTCTCAGCATGTCATGAATTTGAATCATTTGTTCATTCATTCATTCATTTTTGTTGCTGTCTTAGAGCTTGAACTCAGGGCTTTGAGTTTTTGTTCAAGGCTAGTACTTTAACTTAGTACTTTAGTAGAACCACAGCTCTACTTCTAGTTTTTAGGTGATTCATTAGAGATGAGATTCTCATGGACCTTCCTACTTGATCTAGTTACAAATTGCTATCCTAAGATCCCAGCCTGGCTCACAAGTGGGAATCTTTAATCAATGGTTGCCTGTTGTCACTTTTTCTTCCAATAACTGATTCTTGCTCCAGCCTGGGATCACTGGAGTTGTTTTTCATGGTCCTCAACTTGTTATCTCTCAGCTACAAGAGTAGCAAAGTTCCATGCTTTAACTTCAAACTCACTACCTCCCTTAATTTAAGAATAAATTCTGCTCTGTTGATCACAGTCAGCTTTGTACATGCTTCATAAAGCTGAGCACATGATGGAAAACACAAGTTCAAGCCTTTGGCCCACTGCCCAGCTCTATGAGGACCCATAGCCTTCCTTTTCCACGGATTTTCTAGTTTCACTTTTGTTGTTGTAATTGTTGGTTTGGTGATTTCATTTAATCTTTTCTTCTTTTAGGAGGATGTATGTGTGTATGTGTGTGTGCGTGTGTGTGAGACCCAGATACCCTTTCAAAAGATCTCTTTAAAAGGTTCATAGGTTAAATACCAATCTTTATTGTTACCTTAATTATTTGCATTTATTTAAAATGTATTTACTTCAAGGCTTTATGGATGTGTTGTGGAATAATATACCAGATACTTGGGTAGAAACATAGCTTCAGGCCCAGAGTGTGGCCTAGTGGTAAAGTGCTTGGCTAATATGTATGAAGCCCTGGGTTTGATTCCTCACTCCCACATACACAGAAAAACCCGAAGTGCAGCAGCAGCTCAAGCAGTAGAGTGCTAGCCTTGAGAAAGCTCAACACTAGCAGGCCCTGAGTTCAAGCCCCATGCTCACCTTTGAGAAGTGATTCTTTTATTTCATAATTTCTATCTTCTGTTGTCTCTGAATATTTTTCCAAATAAATATGGTGAGTTATTTTAACTTTAGGCTAGGGCAATCAGTCTTCCCAATCTTCATAGGCAATGATTTAATCTGACATTCCATCACTTCAGATGGGGCCAGGAGCAGGATGAGTGAGGGCTATCACCAGCTCTATGAGACAGTCGCTTTGGCTGCCAAGTAGTCTAGCTTACCTCAGTCTTAAGCATTGCTCTTTAAGCCTGATCATCACTGTATTTCTACAAGTATCAGAATTATAATTGTGTCAATATGAGAAAGAAGATCTATAAGGGCAGAACAAATAATGACATATCAAATAATTTATTATATAATTCTTCTATGATAAGTTCTTATATAGTTAAATGATTGTCATGTGAAATCAATGCTTTAGCATTTTTATTTTATTTTCATTGCCAGTCCTAGAGTTGAACTCAGGGCCTGTACATTGTCCTTGAGTTTCCTTTGTTCAAGGCTAGTGCCCTGACATTGAACCACAGCTCCACGACTGACTTTTTGGTGGTTCATTAGGGATAAGAGTCTTACAAACTTTCCTGCCTGGGCTCCTTTGAACTGCAATCCCCCAGGTTACTCAGTCTCCTGAGTAACTAGGATTTTAGTTGTAAACTATCGTCTCCCAGCCAGCATTTTATAATAGATGAAAAGACTTTAATGTTTTTGACATTTCACTGTGGAGTAATCCATTTGGTATACTTAGAAATAAGTAGAAGTAATTGTTTTGATAACTTTTGCTTAAAAATGCTATGATGTATAAAAAGAATTTAAACCATAGAATGTTCTTCAATATCCAGAGTCAAAGCATTGCATTTTGAAGAAAACTATTTAATGGAAGCAAAAATTCTTTCTATGTACTTTGCTTTTATCTGGACTTCCATTTAACATTACAAGGAAACCAGTCTTATATAAAGAGGGTTTTAAAATATTTGTTGAATCAAATGAGGAAAAAAAATCCCTCTGCAACTTTTTCCTGTAGAAAGTGTTAGCACTGGCCTATATTTTCAAGGGCAAGTTTCTATAATATGAAGATTTCAGCTGAACCTGTTTGGTGATGATGAGAAATTGAAAGGAAGATGAATTGGTGGCTATTGGGCCCTGAAAAAATAAAAACACACAGGGGTGGGGACTTTGTTTATTCTCTATTTTTAGCATTTGAACTTTACATTTTACATTTTGTGGAGGAAGTTTTTCATACCATTTCTGGAATTCTGGGTGTAAAACAAATGGACAAAGTACTTGGTTCCCACACATGCTAGCTCTCTGCTTTGTTTTTGAAAACTAAAACATATTCTAAGTCATCTTATTGTCCTATTGTCTTATTGTCCTAATTTCGCAAATCTCCAGCAGCATTTAGGTTTGTCCTTGCTGCATAAGGAAATGATTTCTTCATTGACACTAAGTATCAAATTGGAATTTACCTTTTAATTTGTGTGTGTGTGTGTGTGTGTGTGTGTGTGTGTGTGTGTGTTGACAGTCCTGGGGCTTGAACTCCTGAGTTTTTTTCCTCAAGTCTAATGCTTCACTTCCTGCTTTCCCTCCCCACTGGTTTGGTGATTAATTGGGAAATAAATTTTAAGTTCTTTCCCACCTGGGATGTCTCCTCAGCTCTTGGCCTATTGAGTAGCTAGGACTACAGACATAAATTGGGGCAGCTCAGCTAGTTTAATATTTGTAAGGGGAATATTTTCTTTTGTTGTTTGTGCTTTGGGATTAATTTTTATTTTTGTCTTCATAATAATTATGCCAAGAGATTTCAATTCTACATGCCAGATTATAAGGACAGCACTTTTGCTTAACTTTTACCAAAGAGTTTTACAACGTGTACAAAGATTATTTTCCTTACTCACTTTGAAGAAAGTTACTACAGAATTGTTTTGTGTGCATTTCCTACAAAGTTGTCATCAAAATCCAAATATAAGGCCAGGCTTTGGTGGCTCACGACAGTAATCCTAGCTACTTTGGAGACTGAGATCTGAGGATCACAATTCAAAGCCAGCCTGGGTAGGAAAAGCCATAAGACTTTCATCTCCAATTAACCACCAAAAAAAAAAAAAGAAAAAATCCAGAAATGAAAGGTGTGACGCAAGTGGTAGAGCACTAGCCTTGAGCACAAAGCTCAGGAAAAGCACCAGACACTGAGTTTATGCCCTAGGACTGGTATACTCAAACATGCATGCGCACACACGTGCACACACACACAAACACACAGAGAAATGCCAAATGGCAATTGGCTGCCAGTTAATTTCTCTATTTCTACCCCACTTTTGCCAATAAGCCTAACAGAATTGGGATTAAAAAAAAAGGCTTTTATTTTTTGCCAGCCCTGGGGCTTGAACTCAGGACTTGGGCACTGTCCTTGAGCTTTCTCAAGGCTAGTACTCTACCATTTCAGCCACAAAACCACTTCCAGCTTTTTCTGTGTATATGGTACTGAGGAATGGAACCCAGGGCTTCATGTATGCTAGGCAAGCACTCTACTACTAGGCCACACTCCTGGCCTGAAAATATAGATTTGATTCAGTCTCTTGTGTTGACTTTTCATGACTTTTAATTCCTTTGCATCTGGGATGGATCTTCAGTCCTGCCCTAACATTTAAGGCCTGCCACTATAGAAGGCTGATATTTTGTAGTGTGTTTCTCAATTATTTTGGTTAATGTTTCCTTATAATTATATTTAGGTTTTGCATTTTAGCAGAAATACTACAAAAGCTAGCATGTGTGTGAATGTGTGTGTGTGTGTGTGTGTGTGTGTGTGTGTGTGTGTGTGCCAGTACTTGGGCTTGAACTTAAGGTTATATCTCTTTCTTGCCCAGGCTGGGTTTGAACCTTGGTCCTCAGATCTCAGCCTCCTGAGTAGCTAGGCTTATTAAGAGTGAGCCAACAGTAGCTGACTTAAACCTGTATTTCTATTGCTACTTAATTTACTTTTGAAAGTGTCTCCATATAGATTATCTCTTTGGGAACTTCCTGTTTTCTGAAACAAGAATATCCTGGCTCATCAATTTCATATCAATGGGAATAATGCAAAGGAAAAGGATGAGTATGGATCATTATAATCTTTGATAAAAATCCATTAAACATGACATTTTATACTTTTTCTGATCTCTGATGGCAAGATCCCTTTCATCTTTGTGATAAAATGCAAGTCACTTCAGGTCAGATCTTTTGAATTAGAGGTAAGAAGTGGTTCAAAAATATGCTAAGTGACATGATGTTCATTTGTTATTATACATAGTGTAACTCAGAGTATTTAATGAGATTCACTTCTGGAAAGCTTTAACAGTTCAGAAGGAGAATTATTTGTTGTGGTTTTTAGGATATCAAATAGCCCTTAGCAATTACAGTTTAAAACTATCTTTATTAATATAGAAGTACTGGTGTTATCTACTGAAAGTGCAACTTAGAGAAGATTAGTTTGGTTTATGTTGGAAGAGGAAATACAATACATTTTAAACTTGTTTTACATTTTAAAAGCAATGAGCTATAATTCCAATCCACATGCATGCTACCTGTTTTAATCATCTTTCACAATTCACCTCCACATCACTGAACTCAAAAGTCAAGATGAAGACTTCAAGGAATAGCAATAGCAGAAACGGATTTCCAGCTGAACTGAATACAGACTGCCCTCTAGAGGCTCCATTAAATCAGTGCAGCATTTCCTCCAGAAAAACCTGCCTAATTAGAGCCAGGTAGAAAAAGATGAGTGAAGCAGACAGCCCCACTGCTCCAATGTGCTCAGGTTTTTATTCTCCACCCATCATCCTGGCTCCCCCATAAGAGGTTTGGCGTGTACATGTGGCTTCAGATTAGTGATTTACCTTGCCCCCCAAATAAGGAACACAAACAGGCATCCAGATGGAATGCAGAAGATGGAATAACAGGGTTCTGGTTTAGAACCTTCTTTTCGATCTTCTGGATGTTCATGTCAAACATGCAAGCACAGTGTTAGAAACTTCTTTGAACTGTTAAGCTGCGTAGCCTTGGGTAACATTTTAGAATTATTGCTGGGTGTGGGTGGCTCACATCTGTATTTTTGGATCTGAGGAACATGGTTTGAGACCAGCCCAGGGAAGGAAACTCTGTGCTCTTATCTCCAGTAAAACTACCCCACCCCCGAAAAAAAGCCAGAAGTGGAGCTAACCTTGGGCAAAAGAAACTTAGAGACAGAATGAAGCCCCTGAGTTTAAGTCTCAGGACTGGCACACACACACACACACACACACACACACACACACACACACACACACAAAGAGAAAAGAAAAGAGAAGGAAAAGAAAAAGGAAGAAAAACAAGAATTATTTTTCTTGCCTGAGAAGTATGCTATTTCTTCATAAATTTTTATTGTAATTAATAGAAGGGTTGCATTATATTCACCAGACAGAAGGTGCATTACTTCACAAACATTGATACCCTTTCTCATATCTTGGCCCACATTTCCCTCCCCCCACCCCCACCGCTCAGTTGGTTTCCCCCTTCCCTATCTTATTTCAAATAACCAAATAAGCATATATACAATATATCAGATAGTAAGGTAAAATACTGGAACAATATGAGATAACCAAGGGACAGCAAAAGAGATGAGAAATAACATAGTACATTAAGGACAAGAGTCACTCATTATATGGCTTTTGTTTCTATATCCTGGAGGTCCTTCCATTTAGCATCATACTATGTGGCCTTGTGTATCTATGTTTTGCTCTATTGTAAATCTCTGCTAGGAGAGCCCAAGGTTTCTACTGATTATGACAAATGAGGGAAACCATTGAGCCTAAGTTCCTTTGAGTCTGGCTTACTTCACTTAATATGATTTTTTCTAAGTCTTTCCATTTCCTAACAAATGGGGCGATGTCGTTCTTTCTGACAGCAGCGTAGAATTCCATTGTGTATAAATACCACATCTTGTTGAGCCACTGATCAAATGAGGGGCATCTGGGTTGGTTCCATATCTTTGCTATGGTGAATAGTGCTGCAATGAACATTGTTGTGCTAGTGGATTTAGTATGCCCTTGTTTCTGGACATTTGGTAAATGCCAAGTAGTGGAATTGCTGGGTCATAGGGGAGCTCTATGTTTAATCTTTTGAGGAAACACCATACTGCTTTCCATAGTGGTTGAATGAGTTTGCACTCCCACCAACAGTGTAGTAGTGATCCCTCCTGGCCACATCCCCTCCAGCATCTGTTATTAGTTTTCCTGATCCTGGCCATTCTAACTGGAGTGAGGTAGAATCTTAGAGTTGTTTTGATTTGCATTTCTTTTATGACCAGAGATGTTGAGCATTTCTTCATGTGTCTGTAGGCCATCCTTATTTCTTCTTCAGAGAAGACTCTAAGTCTTTGGCCCATCTTTTAATGGGATGGTTGTTTCTTTGGAGATTAGTTTTGGAGTGATTCAATTTTTTGAGCTGTTGATATATTTTAGATATGAGGTTTTTGTCTGTTACATGGTTAGTGAAGATCTTCTCCCACTCTGAAGGCTTTCTGGTTAGTTTGCTAGCTGTGTCATTTGCCATACAAAGCTCTGCAGTTGAATGCAGTCTCACTTTTCCAGACTTTCTCTGATTTGTTGTGTTTCTTGGTCCTTATTTAAAAGTTTTGACCTGTGCCAAGGAGACCTAGTGTATCTTCTATTCAGAAGTATGCTATTTTAAAAGATTTCTTGGGCTGGGAGTGTGGCCTAGTGGTAGAGCGCTTGCCTAGCAGGCATGGAGCCCTGGGTTTGATTCCTTGGTATCATATACACAGAAAAAGCCAAAAGTGGTGCTGTGGCTAAAGTGGTAGAACTCTAGTCTTGAGAAAACTCAAGGACAGTGATTAGGCCCTGAATTTAATGTTGCCATTTAGTAGTATACACATCAGGATTTAATCATCACAAATATATATATATATATATATACAAGCATGAAGAGAGCCATTCTTTTTTGAGTAATTTGTTTCTACTCATAATAGTCAAAATCATGCTTAGATTACTATCAATAATAACAAAAATAAAATCCCAGACTTACTGCCTAAGGTCTTAAAGACTGAGTCACTGGAGATTGGTTATAATTTCTGGTCTCTGAACATCTGGAAACATTTCTAATAAAGGAGAACCTACTATCAATTCATTTCCTTCCCCCACATTTGAAAATATGCTTTGTTCTCTAAAGCATATCGTCAAATACATGGCCCAGACATACGATCAAACAGAAATGTGGCTTTGGCAGTGAACTGGAAGGAAGTGTAGACACAGAGGTGGGCAGACATGGGGCTTGTATTCTAAATTCTTATTCTGGCATTTCTGGGTGTCATTTCTGTACAGCTGAGCCTTGCTGCTCTGTCATGTAGGTACAGGAGATAAATTAAATGGGCTTTATTTCCAGGATAATGGTTAACTGGTTCGTCTACTGAATGCAATTACATTCTTCTGGAATTTACCCTTCTAGCCAATATTATTAGTGAAGTAATTGTGCCATGTAACCATGCAACCAAGTCTGCTGGTTTTGAATTACAACCTACCATGCTTTCCTAAGGTTAACAAGAAATAGGAAGGCTGACTCAAAGACCATTGACGGATATTGTGTATTTATAGGCAATTTACAGAAAAAATGGGTAGACCAGATGAAAACACCTCCCCTCCACACACACAATCTTTTTTCAGACAATCTTTTCCACCTAGCAAGATCCTATAAGCTAATGATGTGTAGGTGCTAATCAATTAATACCATTTAAATAATTTTATAATCCTCGGATGGCAAAGACAAGTTTTATGTTTGGGATCCTTTTCCAGAGATCCTGAACGGGACCCAATTTATAAACGCACCAATGGCCCAAATAAACCTGAAAACCGGCATTGCTTCTTACATCCTCTCTGGCCATTGATTTTGGATTGCATGGTAAATGGTTCATTTCCAGCATCCATGTAGGTAGAAACAGCTCACAGCCAGATTGAACCAAGAGAGATGCTATTATTTTTTAAATGATTGCCAAATTGATTTTTTTTTACCAATTATTGTACTGGTAAAAAGGAATTCAGCTTTTAATTTTTATTTTACTATTTTGCTGTGTTCTGGGGGTGAAGGATAGGGAAGGCTTCACCGCATTTCCTTTTCATTGTAACTATGCTGTGAGTAAGGGAATTAGTTTATCCTGCCATCTTCATCTCAGCTCCAACGGAGCCATACTGTCTCTACCTGTTGATATAAAAATCAGCTTGCCATGTAGTAATGAGGACACTTTAAGGAAAGGTTCTGGTAATGGTGTTTGAGTCACAGAGCGATTTGTGAATTTTTATAATTCCTGTATGGCAGGAAGCAAGGAAGACAAAGAGAGGAGGAAATAAGGAGAAGAGAGAAAGGGAGGAAGGGAGGGAGGGAAGAAGGAAAGGCTCATAAACTAAGCCATGAAGAGGGCTGGGGATATGGCTTATGTGGTAGCTACATGGTAGCTTGTCTGTCTAGCAAGTATGAAGCCCTGAGTTCAAATCCCAGTACAGAGAGAGAGAGAGAGAGAGAGAGAAAGAGAGAGAGAGAGAGAGAGAGAGAGAGAGAGAGTAAAGAACTTCATTAAGACACTATAGACCTTTATCTTTAGAGTCAGCAAATACAAAGCATACTCACTATTTGTTGTTTCTATGTATGTATGTATGTATGTATGTATGTATGTATGTATGTATGTACGTATGTATGTCTTGGGGCCTGAACCCTGAGCCTGGGTTTGTCCTTGAGCTCTTCAGCTCAAGGTAAGTGCCCTACCGCTTTGAGCCTCAGTGCCACTTCTAGTTTTCTGCTGGCTAATTGGCAATAAGAGTCTCATGGACTTTTATGCCCCAGCTGGTTTTGAACCACAGTCCTCAGATCTCAGCCTCCTGAGTGGCTAGTACCATGTTATTTGTGTTTAATTTGACGGGACGGGTGATGGGGCCCCTGAATCCCATCCACTGGCTGGACAGCACCATAAGAATGTCTGTGATGTCTCATTCCTGTGCCTCCCCTTCCATGACTCTCCTCATGTCTGCCTGCAGGGATTGGCTATGGGACAGTTCCACGAGTCAATTGTTTTCTTTAAAACTGGAGTAGAAATGCCGGTCATATTGGAAGCCCTAAATTATTCAGACATATCAGAGCTTTCTGGGACCTGCTACAGGAACAACTCTTAAAGATCATTGGAAGCAGGCTGGGGGTGTGACCTAGTGGTAGAGTGCTCACTTGGCATGCATGAAGTCCTGGGTTCAATTCTGCGATACCACATACATTGAAAAATCCAGAAGTGGTGTTGTGACTCAAGTGGCAGAATACTAGCCTTGAGCAAAAAGTGTCCAAGCACAGTGGACAGGCCCTGAGTTCAAGCCCCAGAACTGGCAAAAAGTCACTGGAAGCCCAACATAAGACCAGTGTGAGAAGTCACAGACTTCAGAGCGAATCTTATCACAAATCAGGACCTTGGGAAGAAGACATGGGTATTGGGAGGAGACTTATGCTTCATGGGTGTCAAGTTTGTGTCTTAAAAAAAAAAAGAATAATGAACCAGGTGTCAGTGACTCACGCCTGTAATCCTAGCCATTCTGCAGTCTGAGGTCTGAGGATGGTGGTTCAAAGCCAGCCTGGGTAGGAAAGAATATGAAACTTTTATCTCCAACTAACCACCCTAAAAAGCCAGAAGTGGAGCTATGGCTCAAGGGATAGAACATTAACCTTGAGAGCAACAGAGCTCAGAGACAGGGCCCAGGCTTTGAGTTCAAGCCCCAGGACACACATACACACACACACACACACACACACACACACACACACACACACACACACACACACTGACTAGCATTAGAATTCCCACCTATCAGTTGAGCTCTCCAAGGTTAAATATATCCCAAATAAAATAAATGGGAGAATCAGCTAGGATTTGTTCCATTTGTGCTTAAAAACTGGGAAGATTGTTGTTTCACTCAACTGAAAACTTCAGGTCATCGTGTTACATTAACAACACAATGATGTTGGATGTAATTATTGAGTCATCTGAGAAGAAAATTAGAGTTGATCTACTTAGTTCTGCTATTCAATTGCAAGAATCGTGAGCTCTATAGGGAAGAAATAAGCCTGGATAAATTCTCTTATCATTCTAATCATTCTCTTATAAAAATAAGTGTAGGGAAAATTACAACTCATGACACATAATGAATTTTACAAATTAAAAACAATCTGAAAGATCTGTTAAGCATGTCACAAAACCCAAGTAGCTGACATTGCAGTCTTTTATCCAAAGCACTACTAATCATAACTATCTTCTAAACCAAACTGAAATTTGGGTTTTTAAAATTTTATTTTTCCTTTCTATTCAACAGTATACTAAACTTATGGATCTTAGTTTCCAAATTCATTGATTATAGTGTTCAGTAAATATGCAGAGTCTTAGAATAATAACAACCAGTTAAAGATCACATATGTATGTGTGTATATGTATATATATATATGAATACACACACACACACACACACACACACACACACACACACACACACACTAACAGCCAGGCACTGGTGGCTCACATCTATAATCTTAGCTATTTAGGAGGCTGAGAACTGGGGATTGAGGTTTGAAGGCGGGCTGGGCAACCAAGTCTATGAGATGCTTATCTTCAAGAAACTAGGGTCTACCAGGAGCTACTGACAAAGGATTCGTGGATTGGGCAGATAGCCTGAGCATCCACCGTTACACAGACCTACGATTCGGCTTTCCTCTCTCCATGTTTAATCTCTATAACTTAGAGAACCAGTCCTCTGAGAGCTCTTCTCTGGCCCAACAGCTTATTTTCAAAGAGTGAAACAAAAGAGACAGAAACATGCAAGCAAAAATATTCAAAGGAATATAGCAATTAATGTATTTTAGAGTTATTTACTTTTTGTGCGTGCCAATCCTAGGGCTTGAACTCAGAGCCCAGGCACTATTCCTGAGCTTTGTTTCTCAAAGCTACTACCTCTTGAGCTACATACAGCTCCACTTGCAGGTTTTAGGTAGCTAATGGAGATCACAGTCTCACAAACTTTTTTTTTTGCTTGGGCTGACTTGAATAGAAATCTCAGATCTCAGCCTCCCAAGTTTCTAGGATTATAGGTGTGAGCCATCAGTGCCTGGGGTTGGATTTTAGCCTAAGAGGAAGGTCTATTTTGATATTTGGGGCTCTTAGTAATTTGCTGGGTATAACTCACTGTGGTTCTCAGCTCAGTGAATCACTTGAACTAGGTTTTCAAGGTGGCTTTCTGATATTCTTTGGTTAATAGTTCCACTTGTTGGCAGGAAATTGCTTAGGAATTTGTCCTCAGATTACTTAAGATATACAGGGGAAAGATGACCTTTTGTGTCCATTGAATGGAGGAAAATATAAAGCACCTGGCTTAGAGGAGCTGTTCAATTCTTGTCATTGTTGTCAAACTAACAACCCCTAATCTTTCCTATATATGACTGTATCATTTTGTATGAAGTGTGCTAGTCAGTGGAAATTAAACTCTTGCACCATACCTTCACCACATGCTCTTATGACTTAGCCTAAAGAAAAGAAAATTCGGGATTTGGGCAATTCCCGAGAGGTAGGAAAGAAAACAGACCAAACTTAGTATATTCTCAAATATTTTTCCTTCGTGCCTTGGAACCATGATCCTCAGATCTGTCTCTTTAGTAGCTAGGATTACAGGTGTGAGCCAGCAGCACCCTGGAATCATGTGCAAGTACCTTTGTCACGTGTGACTTTCGCATATCCTTCTGCGCAGGTGTGAAAGCATGGAGCTGGATAATAAGATTCGGGATCTCATTGGGAGAAATTCGCCCCCTGACCTAAAAGCGGTCACATCAAGTCACGGAAATTTCTCTTCTCCAAAGGTACACACAAAACATTTTAAAAAAATACATTCTTTCTATTTCATTTCACTATGTCCTTGACAGCCTGTTCGCCCCCAAATAATGGATGGAGATGGTTCTCCAGTTGTGTGCCAGAAATCCTGGGTTTACTCGATGACTGGGAAGAAAAGTGCAGGCTGCATTGAAATAATATTCCTCATTTAAATCTCACTTCTTCCTGAAAGGCTGTATGTATGTCTGTATGGATGGATGGATCAATCAATCGATGGATGTATTTTCTTTGTGCTGGTACTGGGACTTCAGCTCCAGGTTTTTGTATTCTGGCTTTTTTCCCCCTGAAGGCTGGTGCTCTACCACTTAACCCAGACCTTCCATTCTAGCTTTTTCCTAACTAATTGGAGATAAGGATTTCTGCTGGGCTGCCTTCAAATCATGATCATCAGAGCTGGGCCTCCTGAGTCTGGATGCTGTCTTTGCAACACCTAAGACTTGCCCTCCTCCATCTGAATAGTCCTCCATGTCTTCGCCAAATGTCCTCCAAAAGTATCTTCAAATATTTGACATATTGAGTGAACACATCTCAGTTTTCTGATGGCCTCTGTGCTGAATTATTAACTACACAATAGCATCCTATAGAAGAAATTCCTACACGCAGAGCAGAACAAAAAGCATGCTCTTGCTGTATGGTTAACAACTGAAAAGAGAGAAAGAAAATGTCTATTTCAATGAGACAAGGGTCAGCCAGTGCTACAGAGCGTCTTCAGTCTCCCCTAATTGAAGGCAGGATAAGAATGATTTTTCTCTTGCAGAAGCTAGAATGAACTTTGTTAAGTCTTCATGAGATGGGAAGGGTGTGGCTGAACAAAAGAAATACAATTTCATGAAAAAAGTGTGAGAAATATGCCCAGTTCCCTTTTCTTTTTCTCAACTAGCATTGCCAAGAATAAGTAAATAGGGAAAATTACCAAAAGAGAAGTGAATAGACTGAATCACTACTTGAGGAAATGAAAAGCAATCAGTGTGTGTGTGTGTGTGTGTGTGTGTGTGTGTGTGTGTGTGTGTGTGTGTGCGCCAACCTCCAGTCTTGAATTATGGACCTGGGTGCTGTCCCTGAGCTCTTTTTGCTCAAGTCTGGTGCTCTACCATGCAAGCCATAGCACCACTTTCAGTTTTTCTCTCTTTTTTTTTTTTTTGGTGGGGGCTTTAATTTATTGGAGGTCTCACAGATTTTCCTGCCCAGGCTGGCTTTGAACTATGATCCTCTGATCTCAGCCTCCTGAGTAGCTAGGATTACCAGTGTGAGCCACAGGTTCTGGCTGTGGGAAAACATTATTGATGAACTTATGTGGGAATAAAGCTTTAACACCCTGAGAGAGAAGTAGCATTTGGTGAGCAGAGTCATTGAAAGTCTTGCAGGCAAGGGGAAAAGGATTGTTTTAGAATAAAATGCAAAGGAAAGGGATAACGGGCTGAAATGCCCTTCCTAGGTTAACAGATGGGTTTCTAGGAATTCTAATATTACAGTAAGGAAACTGGGAGGAACAGAGCCAGATACAGCGTCACTTCTTTTACCTGTGACTCCTGCACTGCTGGGATTACAGACACACCCGTCCCGCTTATTCTTTTAGAAGAGTCCCCGTTCATGTTTTAGCTGGCTAGTCTTGAAATGTGATCCTTCCTATCTCTGCCTCCCAGCAAGCTGGGGTGTCAGGCATGAGCTACTATGCTGTGCCCAGGATTGGTTTTTAGACAGGTAGATAAATACATTAATTATAAAGCAGATGCTAAGTTGGCAAGTAACATAGGTGCCCAGAGTTCAGGAGTCTTGGGTTCAGAATGTGTTCTTTTCTAAGCACTAGTGAATTGGTTAAGTGCTTTAATCATCACGACTTACTAAGTATTTTCACTATTACTTTGGCTAATATCTATTGTCATTCCCCATCTCTCCCATTTAGTACAGAATATAAATCTCCAGGTTTTGGTGGTTTTAACTGGAATATCTTTTGTCATGCTGTTCCTTCAGTCAAGGGCTGTATTCAGTTGCCCCATGTGAACCTATGACATGAGGTCAAAAGGTCAAAAGGCCAGGCTTCCGTGGCTCAGGCCTGTAATCCTAGCTACTCAGGAGGCTGAGATCTGAGGATCAAGGTTCAAAGCCATCCATGGCACAAAAGGACCTGAGACTCTTATCTCCAACTAACCTCTAGAAAATGGGAAGTGGGGCTTGGCTACTGGGTAAGGTGGTAGCCTTGAGGTGAAGAGCTCAGGGACAGTGTCTAGACAGAGTTCTAGTCCTATGACCCCCCCCAAAAAAGTCAAAAGTCTGATCAAAAAGGTCAGAAAAGGTCAAAGGTCATAGTCTGATGCCAGTGTTTCACACCTGTAATCCCAGCTACTCAGAGGCTGAGATCTCAGGATTATAATTCAAAGCCCTCCGAGGCAGAAAAGTCTCTGAGAGACTCTCATCTTCAAATAACCATCAAAAAAAGCCAAAAGTGGGGGCTGGGAGTTTGGCTTAGTGGTAAGAATGCTTGCCTAGCATGCATGAAGACCCAGGTTCGATTCCTCAGCACCCCACATACATAGAAAAAGCCAGAAGTGGTGGTGTGGCTCAAGTGGTAGAGTGCTAGCCTTGAGAAAGCCCAAGGACAATGCCCAGGCCCTGAGCTCAAGCCACAGGACTGGCAAAAAAAAAAGCCAAGAGTGGAGCTTTGGAGCAAAACTGTTTAGGGTCAGTGCACAAGCCCTGAGCAAGCCCCAGACCTGCATAAAATGAAATTAGAAAAAATAAAGTCACATACATAGATTCAGGAAGATTTTCAAAAGGTCATTAAGGAAAAGTCTTTTCCCCTTTCCTTTCCTTTCTCTCTGTGTCTTTCTCTCTCTCTCTTGTTCTCTCTTTCTTTCTTCTTTATACCAAGACTTTTCCAGAATCTCATGATATTGCTTGGCTTTTTCCTACACAGCTAGCACTCTAGCACTTGTGCTATACCTCCAGTCTGGCTTTTTTGCTGTTTAAATAAAGTCTCGTGGGCTTTTCTGCCTAAGCTGGTTTTGAACTTTGATCTTCTAGATCTCAGTCTCCTGAGTGATTACCCAAGCCCTGTTAAATCCCATTGCTTCCTACCTAGACTGATTTAGAAAGAATTGCTATCAATTAAAATAGTATTTATAGACCAGTGATTCTTATTCCTTTGCTCCTTTCATATTTCTATTAGGGCTTTCCCCCCTGTGTCTACATGTATTTTAGCTACTTCAGAAATAAGGAACCATCAGAATTACCTCTGTTTCTCTGAGTGTTATCTCTGTTTCATGAAACTTCTCCTGAAATATGCAACACCTGGTGCTATGGGGCAAACAGGACACACAGATCATAAGATGATCAATTCCCCGGTGCTCTACTGAATGAAGGGTTCATTTTTTTGTCTAACCTAATTAGCAGTCCTCCAATAAACAAATATTAGTTGTGTGTGTATGTGTGTGCATGCGTGCACACGAGCGTGTGTGCGCACGTACAGGGGGTTCAATTCAGAATCCTGACCCTAAGCATTTTTGCTCAAGGCTAGCACTTTACCACTTGAGTCACAGCTTTGCTTTCAGCTTTTTGGTGGTTCATTGGAAATAAGAGTCATGGACTTTCCTGACTGAGCTGGTTTCAGGCTGTGACCTCCAGGTCTTAATCCCCTGAGCAGTTAGGATTACAGGTATGAGCCACTGGTAAGAAAATGTTTTTTCAAACCATATGTGGTTATATCTACTAGATTTTTTGTGACCTAATGCAAAAATAAGCCTAGTGAACTTTGAAGTCTACGTAGCTACTGTGTGTGTGTGTGTGTGTGTGTGTGTGTGTGTGTGTGTGCATGTGTCGAAAGAAAATGATCTTTACATTAGGGTTTTTTCTTTCCTTTCTGATGAGCAGATGTTAGTGCTATTAAAGTATTAGTCTCCAGGAAATCTCTCTCCTGAAATCAAAGCACATAGGAGTCATACTTCCTGTACGAACTCTGAATGAATGGCTTGATTCCCATTGTATTTCTGGAGTTTTGACCCAGAGCAATGTACTCACTCCTTTTCCCTCATGCTTATTTCCAAGACAGATTATGAAACAAGCAGGACATTCACTCCCACACTAGCTGAAGCTCTATAAATTCAACATCTACTGTAGCTAGACAGAAAATAAACCATGGTGTGCAGTGGTTGTATAACAAGCAGCACTGTGAGAGGGTACTGTGAATACAGACAAGTATACAGGAAACAAGAAGCACACAGGTGCTGGGATTGGAGATATGGCTCAAAGTGATAGAGCACCAGGAAAACATAAGACACCAATTTTGAACCAAAGAAAAAGAAAAGATAAAAAAAACCTACGGATGTGTTGTTGGTGGAAAAGGACAAGATGAGGCCAGAGGACTTATTTGGGTTTTGCAGGTCACTAGGAGAGTGGAAGGCTCAAGAAAGGATATTCAAGAGCTGTGGATGTCTACAGAATTCAGAGGACAGCTGGACAGGAAAGAGTAAGGGAAATAAGAAGAAGGAAGTTTAGATCTTGGGTGCAGCTCGCTTGAAAAGGGCTTTAGGCTTTATCTGACATACATGTAGTTATCCCCTTGAAAAATTCCAGTTAAGTGATGAGTTATAAATTCTTTTTCCTTTCAGTGAGACATTCTTCATTTGTATTTTTGTATCTTTCACTTAAATCCAGCAATTATGGCTCATTCGTCTAGTGCCAAGTATCTGTCATTTTCATGTCCTGCCTTTTTAATATGCCATGACCTTAAGCTGTTATAAAAAGATAGCAACTAGCCATTAAAGCAAAAAAAAAACCCTTTAATTTCCAATGTCTTCATGAAAACTCTGATCTTTATTAGTAAAAGAAAGATAATCTTCAATTTGACAATCAAATTTAACCCTTCCACCATTCCAGAGGATGAGAATTACAGTGACTTAAAAAACTTTTTGCAATAAATTCTTTTCTCTTTTAGTTCTGTAAAGCTACGTAGAATGTATAGAATTCTACATGACTTGTTCAATTCGATACACCCAAATGTACATTTAGAAGATCTTGTCAGAAAGTCATGATTTAAGGAAATGAATAGTGGTGCTGACAGAAAAAAATCAACAATTCCATACTGTTCTGGGAAAGACAATAAATAACATGGCAGGTAGGCTTGTGAGGAACGGCTTGTTTGCACAGAACTTCTCGGGTAATAACTTCCTTCTGCTGGGAGAGAAACTGCCAGTAAAGAGCGAATGACAATTTACATACAGAGCTAGTTGGCTCTGCCCAGGTCTTAGTCATCACCTGCCTTCTTGAGACATCCCAGGAAACCCCTAATGGGAAGAGAATAAAAGCTAAAATCATAGTTTCTGTTCTTCACTTTATTCTGTGTAGTGAACAGCCAGTGTTACTTCTGTTCACTTCGAGTCAAAAAATAAATCATTGTTGCTGTTTTCTATCAGGGAGTTGACAGTGGGGTGTGTGTGTGTGTGTGTGTGTGTGTGTGTGTGTGTGTGTGTGTGTGTGTAGTTAATCAAATGTTGAATGTTTGAACTCACCCTAAAAGAAATCCTTGGGTGATTTTTTCTTTCCTCCTCCTCCTCCTCCCTTTTTTTTTTGTTCTGCAAGACTCCTGGAAAACCATCTTCCATGTCTGCCCAGGACACACCTGGAATAAAGGGAAGAAGCTCTACAGAAAATGCAGAGGTAAGATCACATTTCTGGAGTCCCACAAATCAGATCCAACTTTGCTATGCTTTCCAATGATTAATTGTGTCACACCAAGAGAGGGAAAAACATAATTTGCTTTCTTTAAGATCCCCTGTATATTTTTAACCAATATGAATCGACATATGAAAAGTGTCTGGGCAACTGTCACATTATTTTCAGTTCACTGGGCTATGTTTCTTCTTTTACAAGATGATAGGATTAAATCTGTCCAAAACCCTCCAGATCTCCAGTTCTCCATGTACAATATTTTGATTTTGATTTTAATCCAGAGGAGTTTGGTTTCATGTAAAGTCTAAAAACAACACTATTTTGATGTGAGTAGAAATAGAAAATAATCATGAATCTACAGTAAAATTTATATTCACAATCAAGTCTATAGTTTTTGTTCAGTTACTGAAACAATATTATTTGAATGGATAAATTACTTTCTTAATTTTTTAAAAGAGAAAAGCAATATACACTGAAAAACTAAAAGATGATATTTCTTAAGAAATAACTATAAGGAATTGTTATTATTATTATTATTATTATTATTATTATTATTCTGTAACCAGTTCCTTACTAGAATTCGATTACTAAGGGGTTTTTTTGGCAGTCAATGGGGCTTGAATTCTGGGCCTAGGTGCAATTTGTGAGCTCTTCAGCTCAAGGCTGGTACTCTACCACTTGAGCTACAGGGCAACTTCGTTTTACTGGTGGTTAATTACAGATAAGAGTTTCAAGGACCTTCATGCCCAGGAGCTGGCTGTGAATTCTGATCTTCAGATCTCAACCTCCTGAGTAGCTAGGATTACAGGCATGAGCCATCCTCTCCGGGCTTAAATAATTTTTTATTCAAAATGAAGAAAATGAAAAGTTCCCTCAAACACAAAGACTTTTGGATTTGGTTCATTTTATTTCATTTTAATATATATGTAAGATATATAAACCTTGGTAAAATACTGATTAATTTACAAAAAAAAATATCTCTGATGATACATCAAAAGCCATTCCTAAGCCAGAAGTTGGTGGCTCACACCTATAATCCTAGCTGTTCAAAAGGCTGAGATCTGAATCCAGCCTGGGGAAGGGAAACAAGTGAAACTCTTCAGTTCACCACCAAAAAGCCAGAAATGAAGCTGTGGCTCAATTGATAGAGTTCTCTAGCCTTGAGCAAAAAACAAAAAGCTCAAGGACAGCACCCATGCCCGCAGTTCAAGCTTCAGAGTGAGGAGGGAGGGACGAGGGAGGGAGAGATGGGGGTGAAGGGAGAAATTCTATTGGTAAAATACAACATAGCTATCAGTTACATTTTGATGCCATGCTTGGTACTTAGCCAAACCATTCCCTTGAGACTAAAAGTAAAAGCAACTACAATCATTCTTAGTTTATTGTTCTACAGAGATTCATTTTTTAATTGATATGTGTGCCAGTCTTGTGGCTTAAATTCAAGACTGGGCACTGTCCCTGTGCTTTGCATACAAAGTAGTATTCTACCACTCGAGTCATAGCTCCGCTTCTAGCATTTTGGTGGTCAATTTGAGATAAGAGGACCAAGACATGAGGAAAGGTATCAATGTTTGTGAAGTAATGCACATTCTATCTGGTGAATATAATGTAACCCTTCTATTAATTACAATAAAAAATATACGAAAAAAAAGAGAGAGTCTCATGGACTTTCCTGCCCAGTCTGCTTTCGAATTGAGATCCTCAGATCTCAGCTTCCTGAATAGCTAGGATAACAGGCATTAAATTCACTTTCTTGAGTGTAATACAACCTGGCTCTAAATAGAAAACAAAGTTAAGAAAAGTGTTTTAATAGGTAGTCATATCTTAAAATACCATCAATAAGTGGAAATAAGATAAAAATACAGGTTTATAAGTAATTTCTTTCTTTTTATTTGTTTTTAAATTTTATTCCAATTCTTGTTTTACAAAAAGGATTAGTGAAATTAATTGTTCATGAAATTCTATGCTAATTGTATAGATGCCTTCATCATTTGAAAATGATTTTGGTAATCAACTTGTAAGAAGGGTGATTCTTAAATAGGGTCCAGAGCTGGTGCATTAACACGGAACTGAGAAGCCCTTGTGGAGTGAGGATGGTAGCTGGAAGATTCAGGTTGTTTTGTGAGTTTATTTGTTTCTTTTAGTGCTGAGGATCAAAAGAGGATTTGGTATTTGCAACAAACATACTCTACCATGGACAGCAAATTCCCCAGCCAGCAAATCAGACACTTTCTTAAGTCATCCTGTAGTGGTTGGCTACACAGGACTGAAGACAATGGTTTCTCTTATTTTATTTTATTTTTTTTGTGCCAGTCCTGGGGCTTGAATTCAGGGCTTTATCTTTCTTCCTGAGCTTTTACTTTTGCTCAAGACTAGTGCTCTACCACTTGAACCACAGCTATACTTAGAGCTTTTTTTTTTGAGTGATTTATTGGAGATAAAAGTTTCATTGACTCTTCTGTCTGGACCTGCTACAAATGATGATCCTCAGATCTCAGCCTCCTGAGTAGCTAGGAATGCAGGTGTGAGCAAATGCCTGGCTCTTGTTTATTTTTTATTTTCTGTGTGTGTGTGTGTGTGTGTGTGTGTGTGTGTGTGTGTGTGTGTGTGTGTATGCTGGGGCTTCAATTTAAGGTCTGGGTGCTGTATTCTCAGTATTTATTTATTAATTTATTTAGTTGGTCATGAGGCCTGGACTTAAAGCTGTCCCTGAGTTTTTCTGCTCAAGACTAGCACTCAACTACTTTGAGCTACAGTTCCACTTCTGGTTTTCTGGTGGTTTATTGAAGAGCAGGGTCTTTTCTGCCCAGGCTGGCTTTGAACAGTGGTCCTTAGTTCTCAGCATCCAGAGTAGCTAGGATTACAGGTGTGAGAAGCTTCGGCTTCAGCATTTTTGCTTAAAGCCGGCACTCTACCACTTAAGCCACACCTTTACTTCTGTTTTTTGTTATTGTTGTTGTTGTTTTGGTTTTTGCGGGTTAACTGCAGTCTAATTTGCCTACCAGGCTGTCTTTGAATCTTGGTCCTCAAATCTCAACCTCAGGATTAATTAAGATTACAGGTGTGACCACCTGGCTAGGCTCCCTATTTCTTGTGGAGATTGTTAAATCTCAGTCATTTCTCTTTGTTTTTGTTAAAGTATGCTCAATCATCAAGAAGAAAAAACTTGCCGAATTCTCTAGAGCAGAAGATACAGTGCTTGGAAAAACAGAGAAAAGAGGTAATTTAGAAATATTAGTCACCACCATTTCATGTGTTTTAGGTTAATGCTAGAGAGTAAAGTAAGTGTCTCACATTTCTCTCCCTAAGCATAGACTTCATTATTTTGAGAGAAAATCCCTTTTAAAAATCCTTGTGTAATCATGGATGGAAATACTGACAGTGTCGTAAATCTGTCAACTATAATCCTAACTTTCCCAAAACTTGATTGTGTTCTCCAAGAAACCCTGTGATTCTGAGTCCTATGCATCTTGCAGATTGACCCACTGCTTAACCTTCACATTGGGAATAAACAGAAACTGAATTTTACTGGCTTAATTTTTCTGAGTGTTCTGAATGTTCTTTGTGCTCTGGACGATAGCAGGTGAAAGAATAACAATAATATCACTCCACATCCCATCCTTTATTCAATTCCTTTTCAAACTGTATTCTTTGTCAGTTCTAGGGCTTGAACTCAGGGTCTTAACACTGTCCTTGGGCTTTCTCAAGGCTAGAGCTCTACTACTTGAGCCACAGCACCATTTCTGTTTTGTTTTGTTTTGTTTTGTTTTTTAACACATGTGGTACTGAGGAATCAAACCCTGGTCTTCGTACATGCTAGGCAAGCACTCCGCCACTAGGCCAAACTTCTGGCCCCATGCAATTCCTTTTCTAACCTGCTCTTAAGGATTGTGTCTTTCACATTGTCTTCTGTGAAACTTCTGCTCTATTTGACCCTGCATGAACTACAGAGCTTTCGGGAAAACTACTGCACTATGCAGAGCCATAATCATGCATAGAAATGCAATCCCTAGAAGTTATCTTTATGTAATAATATTGGGTAGCCTTCTACTAAAAAATCCGTTTCTTAATAACTGCACTCTATGCTTCTACAATTAGGTACAGTTTTCTTGCTCTGTGTGATTTTTTCCTAGGTGTCTGGCCCTTACTAGGAAGAGTTAGAATTTCCATTTATGTTGGAAACTGTGAGTTTCTCTTTAGAAGAGAACTAACGCAGAGATCCTAGTGTTGTTTCTTTCTTCTGAATAGTGGATAGTTCAAAAATGCTTAAAATGTCTTGTCTGAACTTACCTGTTTGCAGAGGAGAGCCTAAATATTCCTAAATATTCATAAGTATTTGTTTTGTGTCCAAGCTATAATTCTTTGAAAAATCTATATTTTCCCAAGGGTGAAATTATCTTTTCATTGGGTCTATATTACTAATAATGTGTTCATCTTAATTGAATTTATTTTCATTTTGTTGAAGTACTTGTGAAAAAGAGTTTCAATTCAACATGTCAATTTACGAGTACAATTGCTCTTGATCAATGTCACCCTTCCACCACTCTCCCCCAACTCTCCCAACCCCATCCTTCCCCTCAAGTCACTGGCTCCATTTTCACATCTGTACATTGAATATTGTGATTATATTTATCCATCATAAGGAATTAACTTCTTAAGGCACATTATTTGAAGTGACTGTCTAGATTTTAATAGAAATCATTTGGGAAATATCTCCTATTCATGAATACATTTCTTTTTTAAAAAAAATAACACTACTTGCAATACTTTTTTAAAACCAAATTCTGGTATTTTAAAATTATACCAAGAAGATTAAAATTCAAATAGCCAAGAAAAGTTGCTAGTTCCTATCAGGCTGACATGTACTATCCCTAAGACTTAGTAGTTTTTCACATGTGAACCAGCGTCTTGACACTGAGATTTCATGTAATTAAATCATCTCCAACCCATCCGGATTTGCAGGAAGGAGTGTCTTCTTCACCAAGGGCTTCCAGAACCACAGGAATCTCAAACACTGATTTCATGTTGACCACATGTACAGATGGCCCCAAATCCTTTGTTGATTCCTTTGTTGTTTAACCATTTCAGCTCCTGGAAGTTAACCATCAGTGGGATAAACAATTTAGGAATATGAAAGAGCTTTATGAGAGAAAGGTAAGCTCCTCTACTCCATCTTGGTGGAGACTCACCTGGCTTTCAGCTCCAAAGCGATTTTGTTGGTAGCTAGTCATACCTAAATGAGGGAGAGTGGTGCTGAGTGATCACTGCCTTACCCTTTACCCAACATTTATGAACAGTAGCCAGGAACCTACAGTTCACACCTGTTGTCCTAGCTATTCAGGAGGCTGAGATCTGAGGATCACTGCTGGAAGTTAGCCTGGGCAGAAAAATCAGTGAGACTCTCATCTCTAATAAACTATCCACCACCGCCCCCAAAAAGCCAGAAGTAGAGTTGTGGTTCAAGAGGAAAAGAAGTTTCAGGACAGTGCCCAGGCCTTGAGTTCAAGCCCCAGGATTAGCACTTTCCCCTCCAAAAAAGGTTTAGTGTGTCAGGAAATTGTTCTGAGCATGTCTAAAGGAAGGTATTAAAAACTGCCTGTGGCAATGTTTCATGAATTATGCCCATTTCCCTTCTCACCAGTGCTTCTTTCCCCTGTGTTGTGAGAAGCCATAAATACGCAGAGCTTTGCCTGAGATTGGGAGAGGGTACAATATGTGCTGCTTTCTTCAAGGCTGGATCGCTAATGTCTGACATTGGCTAGCATTAGGTATTTTCCATAGAGAATGAAATAAACACCTGCAGTACATACCTATTATCCCAGCACTCAGCAGGGATAATAAGTATGTACTGCAGGTGTTTATTTCAGACAGGAGAATTTAATATTCTAGACCAGCCTAGATGACAGAGGGAAACACTGTCTCCTGTCTACAAAAACAAACAGATGAAAGAACAAAATCTCCCCCCTCTCTTGAACACTCATGTGTGTGTGCGCACACACACACACACACACACACACACGCTAAAAGTGTGAGATGCTTTCTCTAGAAAGCATTGCTCTGTCAAGAAGCTTTTTCTTTCTCCTCCTCCTCCTGTTCCTCTTCCTCCTCCCCTCCCTTCCCCCTCCCCCTTCCTCCCCCATCTTCCCCTCCCTCCTCTTTTCCTCTTCCTCCTCCTCCTCTTCCTCCCCTCCACTCAAGACTCAGCCCCCACCACTTGAGCCACAGTTCCGCTGCCAGCTTTGTAGTGGTCAGTTGAACCTAAGAGTCTCCCCACCTGACTTCCCTGCCCGGGCTGGCTTTGAACTGTGATCCTCAAATCAGAGCTTGGAGCTGGGATTACAGATGGGAGCCACTCAGCGCCCAGTTTTTAAATGCATGCACGCCAAGCTCCTGAGCTTTTCCTAGGGGAGTGTCCGGAAGGGGGGGGTCCCCCAAGGCAGATTCCTCCCCCCCCACAGGAAACCGAGGTGCGGCTTCCAGAGCCTCAGCTATGTTCATCCCTGATGTGGTGATTTCCCCAGGTGGCAGAGCTGAGGATGAAGCTGGCGGCCTCTGAGAAACTCCTGGGCACGTTGGAGAGGCAACACCCCCACACTCTGCAAAAGGGGGGCCCGCAGGAGGCTCCACAGCCTGACCTACAGCCCAGCCTGAGGCCTCAGATAAAGGTGAGTGGGGCCCGGGGCCCAGGAGAATCAGGGCCGGGGAATGCAGTGTTCAAATGCACCCCTGACCAACATCCCCTAGCCTGGTGAATGGATCAGCAACTCCCCCCAAAAGGGCCTCAAATAAGATGGGGCTAGTTCTCTGGAGCAGATGTCGATGGGGGGGGTGCTCAGCACTCTTCCTCCTGGTGAATGAGTAGGCAGGAGAAGCCACCCAGAGATGTGCTGTACTTCCACGGGTTTTCAGCATGCAATGCCAATGGGTATCTTAACCCTAATTATGCAGTGGCTCTTCAGGTTCCAGGACCCCCATCTCTAGCTGCCTCTCACATTGCTGGAATTAGAACCCAGGGCCTTACACCTGCTAGTCCAGAGGGCCTATGCGGAGCTACGTCTTCAGCCACAGCTCCAATTCTGGCTTTGTGTGTGTGTGTGTGTGTGTGTGTGTGTGTGTGTGTGTGTGTGTGTGTGTGTGTGTGTGTTCATTGAACTTAAGAGTATCATGGATTTTCCTGCCCTGGGCTAGCTTCAAACCCTGAGCTCTTTTTTCGGTGCAAGTTTGGGTGCTCTACCACTTGAGCCACAGCTCTAGTTCTGACTTATTTATTTATTTACTTAGTTAGTTAGTTTTAGCTGTTCATTGGAGATAAAAAAAAATCTCACCAACCTTTTTGCCTGGACTGGTTTCAAACAACAGTCCTTAGATCTCAGCCTCTTGAATAGCTAGGAGAATAAGTGTGAACCGCACTGGGGTCTGATATGCCAGATGATAAGACAGGTTTGTGAGTGTGTGCCAGTCATGGGGCTTGAACTCAGGGCCTGGGCACTGTCCCTGATTTTTTTTTTCTTTCAAAACTAGTGCTTTATCACTTGAGCCATAGCTCCACTTCTGGCTTCTTTTTAGGGGAGGAAGGGTGTTTAGTTGGAGATAAGATTCGCAGAGACTTTTCTACCAAGGCTGGCTTTGAACTGTGATCCTCAGATCTCAGGATTATAGGCACCAGCCAGTGGCTTCCAGCTCTAAGGCAGACTCTTTATTCTTCCTGTTTTTGCTTTCAGCTATTGCATTTCATGGGTCCCATAGAAAAATATGGAGCTCCAATGACCTCTCTTTTACTTAGGCATAGTAAGAAAATATAAGTAGAAGTATTCTCAGGGTGAGTTACCACCCATATCATAAGGCACTGACACTATTTTGAAATACGCACAAATCTTCAGGTGATGACCAGAAATAGGGGGGATAGCAGTCCAGAATTTCCTACCCTGCTGAGTGTCAGTGTCATAGTGATCCTGAAAATAATTCTTGTTTAAATGCAACATCTAGATCAAGTTCTTTGTCTCTATGATCTCAACGAATGAGTCCGCAGACACAGAGGGAGAAGCCCTATAGCTAGAAGTCCTGAAGGAGGATTGTTCAGGGTGAAGAAAGGGTCTCCAGGAGAAAGAGCTTTGTGATTCTCAAGATCATTGGACAGCCTGTAGCCATAGCAGACCCCAGACCCAATCAGAGCAGGTTGGCCAAGCTCTCCATGGGTCCTTTCTCTCCTTTGATTGGCTGCCTGTTCTGCCACACACCTCTGGAGTCCAATCAGTTTCAGGGACAATAGGCCATGATGGGATGCCAGTGGCACAGATGTATCACTGCCAGGGGTTTGCACACAGATTACTCTAGGCTATGGAGTGAGATGCAGAACCTACTTCTGATTACACAGCCAGGCTCTTTTTTCTGCATTCCATAGTCAATCAGGAGAGCTGGATTTAGCACTCTTTCTGTCCTGTATGAACCAATTCCATTTCCAATTACTGCCTGCACTGTAATTTTCCTTTCATGCCGTTGGGGACCATTTCCTAGTTGAAATATTTTTTTCTTCAATTATGCTAAAGTAGCAAAGGTTCTTTTACTAAGTATAAAATCCATTGTGTTTAGATAAGCGTCCATAGGAATGTTTCAGATTTGTTGCCCAGATTTGTTGTGATGTAATCATTGTACTGGGAAATATTTATCATTAACTACCACTTACACATATATTTCATTCGAAGTTGCCTACTTCGACTGAATTCTCATTACAAATCCAATTTCTTCCACAAAGACTTTACTATCTGCTATATAAAATTAAGGGGTAACATATTTTCTTGCCTGCTCCTTTATTTGGCCACTACAAATGGATATTGGGGAATCTTGATTTCTTTTTTTCTGGGGTTTCTGAAGTTCTTACAAATAACACTGAAGTTCTAACAAGTACCACTAAGTTTTGATAAAGGACAACTACTTCAGCCCTAATGCCTTTCTCCACCCAAAGAGAATTGCTCAATTAAGATGTTAGGAGAAAATCGTGCAGTTCTGTTTTTGTTGTAGGATGTGAAAACTGTCTGTCAGAAACAGTGGATTGAGCACAATTTCTACCTCATCTTTGACTTGATTGATTTTGATCTTTTTTATTTTCTTGCTCTTCGGAAGGAAAATGAAAGACTAAACGAGGAATTGCAAGAACTAAAGAATGAGAATAAGCTTTTGAGAGAAAAAAACATGTTGGTAAATAAGAAGAAAGAACATTATGAGAGTGAAATTCAACGCCTCAACAAGGTATCAGAACAAACTGAGTGTGGGGACCAGGATTAGAGCTTCTGGTAGGATGTCCTGTAGTCTAGCAATGCGAGATTCACAGCTCAAACTAAGCAAGATAGTGTCTGTGCCTTGCAAATCACTACTATCTGTAGGATGGTGTTTAGAAAATTCATGATCTGGCAATGGATCACTACACAAAAAAAGAGAAATTACAGAAAAATTATGGACAGTAAGATCTACCTTTCTTTTCTCATTCTCCTTTTCCCGCCCTTCCCCCTTGCACCCTTTCTCCCTCCCTTTCTTCCTTTCTTCCCTACGTATAGACACAAGGAAAGACTTGCTATTTAGAACATTCAAAGGCTTCTGTATTTTCTCATGTCAATTTCTGTGGTATCTGCATTTATAGTTAGCAGAACCTTTAAAAGGAATTGATAAACAGCAATTTTATAATTTATTAATCCCAAAAATCTCAATGAAAAAAGTTAGCTTGAGTGAAATGTCATTTTCTCAAAGAGTTTTCTGGCTTTCCTAACTAAAAATGCATATTCTATTCTACTACATATGAGTACATAGAACCTCATTAGAACTTAATATGCAATATATTTTATTCATTATCTGATCTGTTTTGTCTTTGTCTTAATAGCAAGCTCTCTGAAGGTGGGGTTTGTCCATTCTAGAAACTTCCATTTACACTGTAGGCATAGTATCTAAAGCCCACAATACATGAAGGAGCTCATAAAAATGTTTCCAAAAATCAGGAAAAATAGTGGGGTATCAGAGACTCATGCCTGTAACCCGAGTTTTGATAAAGGACAATTACTTTTGTCCTAATGCTATTCTCCACCCAAATAGCATTGCTCAAATAAGATGTTAGGAGAAAATCTTGCAACTCTATTTTGTTATATGGTGGAGGTGTGAAAACTTCTGCCAGGAACAGTGGATTGAGCACTATTTCTACTTCATCTTTGACTTCATTGAGTTTGGTCTTTTTTTCTTGTTCTTCTGAAGGAAAGTGAAAAGGAACACAGTTCAAAGCCAGCCTGGGCAGGGAAGCCTGTCAGATTCTTCAATAAAACTAC
Source organism: Megascapheus bottae (assembly GCF_031878675.1). NCBI lineage: Eukaryota > Metazoa > Chordata > Mammalia > Rodentia > Geomyidae > Megascapheus > Megascapheus bottae. Next base: position 3,801,391 of record NC_143531.1, read on the forward strand.
TCCCCCCACCTCAAGAAAAAAATAAAAGCAGGAAGCAGAGCACTACCCATGAGCAAAAGTGCTAGAACACAAGCCAAGAGGAAAAGAAGCTCAGGGATCTCAACACCCAATCCCTGAATTTATCTCAGAATAAAATTGAAAAAAAATAGTAGTAAGATATGAAAGAGGACTTTTTCAGATGCGTGAATACCTGATGAAGTATAAGATATTGTTGTTCTTGAATTTTTACAATTAAATACTTTTTCCTCTTTTACTCCTGTGATAAATGGACGTTACTGACAGTGCCACTCTGGGTGGCAGAACACATGCCAGCACTCCGGAAATGGAATTTGGAACTTAACTCATTGGCATATGATGTCTGTCCATTGAGCCATTCATTCACTTACTTATTTGAAATAGATACATGTGGCAGAAGTAATTAACATATGGTTTTCAGAAATTCATGATACTATGTGTACCCAATCAATTTAATTATTTTGATGAAATGCAAAGGATTTTCTTGTTGTTGTTGCTGTTGTTACCAAAATTACTTTGGGGCTGGGAGTTTGGCTTAGTGGTAGACTGCTTGCCTGGCATGCACGAAGACCAGGTTCGATTCCTCAGTACCACATACATAGAAAAAGCCAGAAATGGTGCTGTGGCTCAAGTGGCAGAGTGCTAGCCTTGAGGAAAAAGCCCAAGACCATGAGTTCAAGCTCCAGGACTGGTTAAAAAAAATTAGTTTGTGCTGGTCCTAGGGCTTACACTCAGGGCCAGGACACAGTTCCTGAACATTTTTGCTCAAGACTTGTGCTCTACCACTTGAACCACAGCTTGACATGCCTCTTTTATTGGGATAGTAGACTAGAGATAAGAGTCATAGGGACTTCTCTGCCTTAAAACTATAATCCTCAGATCTCAGCCTCCTGATTAGCTAGGATTACAGGCATGAACCCAGCCCAAAGGTTTTTGTCTACATGAAATTCTTTACAGAGAACCCAGAGGTTTAGCTAGAGTGAGAAGATGTGCTTTCGGCAGGTCAGCTAGAGACACCGGGGTTCAGTCGACTTGCCTGACAGCTCACCACTGTGGCATGCGTATCTGTGTAGGATGTTGGTACTGACAAGAAATGAGTATTCTAGAACAGGTTACAGGATTCTCTTCAAGGAAGTTGGAAAACCCCTAGGTGGGATAAACTTTTGCTAGGCTTACCTTTCACTTATGACTCATTGGAAACATTTTGGAATAGGATAAAAGGCAGGCCAGGAAATGAAAATAACCAGATCTACAAAAATATCCTAGTTATAGGTATAGGATATGGAGGTATAAGATATACTATCACCATTGTTCATCTGAGTCAACCCATCCTAGATTCTTACACCATAATTCACACAATGGAAGCATGTGAACTCTTCTGACATTTCCTGGAACTATGGATTCAAATAGTAGAGCTCCTGCCTCTCATGCCTGGGTCTCTCAATTTGAGCTTCAGCATCCTCAGAAAAATCTGCTAAATCATTTAACAATTTTTAGTGTTTTTTTCCCCTTCTGTACCAGTGTTGGGTCTTGAATTCAGAGCCTTACACTCTGGGCTTTGTTTTTCCACTCAAGGCTGGAGCTTTACCAGATGAGCAACAGGCCCACTTGCAACTTTTTACTATTTCATGGGAGATAAGAGTCTTGGGGATTTTTTTTTTCTGCCAGGGCTGACTTTGAATTTCTCTCCTCAGATCTAAAACTCCCGAGTAGCTAGAATTACAGTTGCTTGGCTTGTTTCTTTCCATTCTTTCTGGAGGAAGAAAGCAGTTTTTAGTTCTCTTGCAATACCCTGGACAATGAAAGTCATGGCAAGCTAGGCAGCAGGTGTAGAATCTGAGAACATGGATCAGGAATTGGTAGGCCTTCCAGGAACCACTCTTACTCCACCCGCAAACCTTGTTCCCTGCTCTGCCTTTATGACCCGATGCTTGCCCATGCAGAAGCAGGAAGTGTCTGTAGGCATCAGTGAGGCTACCAGGGTACCTTGAGAAACACACAGGAAGCGAGTTCTCAGAGCTCTGAAAACCAATTTTCTATTTGTGCAGAAGATTTACTTGACTAATGAGTACATTATTAAAAGGGCCCATATGAGGAGACGTCTAGTGTGACATTGTGAACTCCTTTTTAGTGAGCTCCTAGTCAGATAAAGGGCTTCAAATAATAGACAAGGCCTTTCACACTAAACCAACGTGAACTACACATGAACAGCACAAAGGAGTGAGGGAGGGTGATCATCTTGTCAATATATAGTTTACTCTTGTTTTCTTTCCTTCTCATCTCAGGATAGTACACATTACAAAACCCAGTGGATTTTGGATTATTTTTTTTCTTGCTATCATCCTGGAGCTTGAACTCAGGGCCTGGGTGTCACCTCAGCTTTTTTGTTCAAAATTAGCATTCTACCATTTGAGCCACAGTTCCACGTCAGGCTTTTTTGTTTTGTTTTGTACTTAATGGTAGATAAGAATTTCATGGCTTTTCCTGCTCTAGATGACTTTGAACTACAGTGGTCAGATTGCAGTTTCCTTAGCATTTAGGATTACAGGTGTGAAACAACCGCCCAGCTGATAGTGGCTATTTTAACAGAAGGTAAATGGCTGTTACAGGCCTTGGCATGCTTTGATGAAGGAAAACAGAAGAAGAGCATGACTTGAAGTCCGTGAGACAGCAGTGATCATTTGTCTGTGAATCCACAGACAAATGTCTGTGTCCTTGGAGACTAACGTGATCATCAGAAAAGCATTTTGAGCTAGACTCCAGTGGCTCACATCCGTAGTTCTAACTACTCAGGAAGCTGAGATCTGAGAATCAAGATTTGAAATCAGCTGGCACAAGAACATCTGTGAGATTCTTACTCCAATTAAGTACCAAAAAATCCAAAAGTGGAACTGTGGCTCAAGTGGTAGAGCATGAACCTTGAGTAAAAGAAGCTCAGAGACAGCCTCCAGGTTCTAAGTTCAAGCCCCAGCGCTGGACCAAAAAGGAAAATAGATATATTTATTTTTCACAGTTCAGTAGATTGTCTGCTTTGACCAAAGGCAGACGACATCCGTGATATTCAGATGTTAGGAGCAACGCATCAGCTCCCAAGATTCTGAGCCAGGACACATGAATGTGGGGTCCAAGGATGCTAGTTTTATTTTTTCCTTTTTGGTGGTTGTGCCACATCAAACATGCACTCAAACTGCTGAGGACTGAATAACAGAAATAGCATCGGAGGGCTGGGCGAGGGAGACAGAGTCTGAGAAGACACACATACAGAGAACTCAGGACAACCCGCAGCCTTCCCAGCGAAATGCTGCCTCATGGGTGCAGTGGCAGTCGCAGCAGTAGTGGAGAGGAATTCCTAAGGGGTGGCAAATCTCCAGCCAACAGTGTGCTTATCCTTACACCACAGGTTCTGCAGGATGTCTTGAGAACCGAAGCTTCTTCATTTCCCTGGGATTGCTCCAGACTGGGAAAAGTGGAATGCAGCCACTCAGAGTTGAGAATAGAAATGGAAGTTCTCAAACAGCAGGTGAGCAGTGACCAAGGGGAGAGCAGGCATGCCCCTCCCTCCCCCCCCTCTCTCTCTCTCTTTCTGTTGCTCTCTGTCTCTCCCCCTCCCTCCCTCCCTCCCTCCCCCTTACTCCCTCCCTCCCTCCCTCCCTGTCTCTCTCTCTCTCTCTCTCCCCCCCCATCCCCCGCCACAGGCTGGCCTCAAACTGTGGTCCCCTATCTGTACCTCTTGAAGGCAGGATTATAAAGCATGAGCTACTGGTTCTAGGCACAAAGATTTTTTGTACTTATGTGGAAATACTGAGTGACAGAATTATTATTGTTGTTACTCATGAAATTGCCCTGACTTCAATAGGAAATAGCCTATGTCTAAAATCTAAACAATTCGGCATACTGGATGATAGTTTGTTTTGCTCTCATCATCCCATTTGAATATGCTTCATAACTTCCAGGATCGTGTGGAGTGCTTAAAAGTAAACCAATGAGGAGAAGAAGGGTAGCATTTAGATTGTTGAAATTCTGGTCAAATTCTCTACCCCTAAATTACTGTGGATGCCAGCCAAGATTCCTTTGGGGACTGCTCTGCTTATGTTCACTACTTGAATCATTTGTTGTTGTTCACACATAATGAACTCCACATGTGAGACAGTCCCCCCATCCATGGAGAAGCAGACAGGCTTTAGCTCATGAATGAAATAGAGCTCGGAAGGTATTTGTGTTCTGTTCAGTCTCCACAGAGGGCACCAGATCCATTTCCTTAAAGCTGGGAGGTCTCTGTCACTTATTTCTGCACCCATATTTTGAACAAACATGTTACTAATCAGCCACTTAGAGTAGGCATGTCACCAAGTGCTATGTGGAACAGTCAAGCTTTACATTTACAAAGAAACAGTGAAAATCGTGGGCCCTAACTGAATAAAGGAGCCACATTGCTAGAGTGTTTAATTCTGATAAGATAAGGGCTTCACACTGGGCATGCGCATGCACCTGCTAATCGCTTACAAGGCATAAGTCTAGCTGCATCTCGAATTAATCCTCAATGTGTGCACTCTCACTCTCTCTCTCTCTATATATATACACATATATACACATGCACACATGTATATGCATATAATACATATATGCGCACATATATACACGCATATATAGTTAGCATCGAGGACATATATACATATCTATACCATATATAAACATATACATATATGTATATATACTGTATATATACATATACATGTATATACTATACATGCACACATATATGCATTTTGTGTATATGCCACATATGTATGTGCATGTGTGTATATTTACATATATCTATATATACATGTAGGTATATATACATGCATACATATGCCTACATGCAGTTTCTTTGAAATATCTAGTTTTAAAAAGATTGTTTAAATAAAAAAATTAAAGAAGTGCCGCAAATTTTAAGTATACACATATATCCCAAGATATGCAGGCAGTGTTGTTCTCTCTCCCTATGGCATTTTGCTCTGTCATTACTGATTTAAAGTCAGTATTCCTCTATTCTCGGGGGAGATGTTTGGTGGTGCTAGTACTGGGGCTTGAACTCAAATGGGGCTTGCGATCTTGTTTAGCTATTTTGTTCAAGGCTGGGGCTCTATTTGAGCCACCCTTCCACTTCTTGCCTTTTGATGGCAATTGGAGATAAGAGTCTTATGGACTTTTCTGCCTGTGCAGGCTGGCTTCGAACAATGATCTTTAGATCTCAGCCTTCTGAGTGGATAGGATTGCAGGTGTGAGCCTCTAGCACCTGGTGCAGCAAAATGTGTTGAAGTGTCTAACATATGCTAGTATCAAAAAAATCGAGCTACCAAGATTTAGTATCAGTATTTAAGTCACAGGCTTATGGGAATTCTGTTTAGTTCTCTCCGTTTTCGTTGTTTTCATAGATTGACCCACTTATCTCCAGGCTATCAATCTACACTGCCAATTGTAAGCCACAATGGATTTTAGTGTTTAGTCACTTTTCTAGAATGCATGGAATGCCTCTGATGAAATATTCCACGAAGTGTCTGTCAGTGGTGTATCTTTTTAAAGATAACACTTTTAGGTACCTTTCAAAATCCTGCCCAGATACCACAAAAGCCTTTGGTTTCTATCTTGTGTTCAACTTGTGAGTTGTATTTGGAAACTGCATTGTATGGCCCTGCTGCGGGCGAGGTACTTGCTGTCACACAGGAACAGTTAGGTGTAGAGCCTCACCGAGTGGGGTGGGCAGGGCAGGCTTCATCCCCAGTGGAGAAGGCTTCAGAGATAATGGTTGGAAGGCATGTTTGAAATGTGCATATGTCTTTACTTTGGGATTCCTGATGGATTGTCAAGAAGGAAAATTCAAGAACTGCCACTCTAAAAACAAATCCTATATTCACATCTAGGGCCAGAAGCGTGGCCTAGGGGTAGAGTGCCTGTCTTGCATGCATGAAGCCTTGCATTCGATTCCTAGGTACAACGTACACAGAAAAAGCTAGAAGTGGTGCTGTGGCTCAAGTGGTAGAGCACTAGCCTTAAGAAAGCTCAAGGACAGTGCCAGGCCCTGAGTTCAAGCCCCAGAACTGGAACATATACATATATATAATATATATTTATGAATAATGTATCTATCTCTTCATCCTGTGATGTAGAAATACTCATCAACTCAGGGTACTGATTGATGCCTCTGATTAAAGAAATCTAGATGGTCCTTTATTCTCTCCGGTGCCTCTTCCTCCCGTGCCTTGCCCCTCTGCCCCATCTCTCTCTTGTTTTTTTCTTTTGTGCCAGTCCTGGGACTTGAACTCTGGGACTAGATGTGGTCTCTGAATGATTTTTCTCAAGGCTAGTGCTCTAACATTGCAGCCACAGCTCCACTTCCAGTTTTTTTTTTAATTTTAATTTTAGTTTTTGTGGTTAATTTGAGATCAAAGTCTCATGGACTTTTCTGCCTGCGCTGGATTTGAACCTTGATCCTCAGATCCTCCCAAGTAGCTAGGATTCCAGGAGTGAGCCACCAGCACCTGGCTACAGACAATATTTTCTTTGAAATCACTCAAGTGCCAAAGAGAATGTAAGCTAACAGTAACAACAAGCTGTTATTATTTTTAGGTACAAATATATGAAGAAGACTTCAGAAAGGAGCGATCGGATCGAGAAAGACTTAATCAAGAGAAAGAAGAACTCCAGCAAATTAATCAAACCTCTCAATCCCTACTGAACAGGCTGAATTCTCAGGTAGAGGTCAAAACAAATCTTTGCTAAACACATGTGGCTTCTGCTTTTGTTTTCTCATTTTTTTCTTCTTCTTCAAATTCAAGCCTTTTGGAATCCTGTTAGTGAACACTGAATATTTTTTTGAGAGGTTAGCACCTGGGGTGAAATCATTTTCAAACAATTTTGTAGTGAGATGAAAATGTCTGGGAATTTCTTTGAACTTAAGTACATTAAAGAAGTTCTCCCAAGAAATAAGATTCAAAGGTCTTTCACAAAATTGAATTCTTGTGATCTTTTTTTTTTCCTCCTAATATTTAACTTGGTAAAAAGGGAGCTGAGCTACCTACTTCTCAAACACAGTAAAGTGGTTTCTAAATTCTTGTCATTTGCTTTGAAGGGCAGCACTGGAATGTTCCAGCCTTCCAAATAACACACAGCTTTCTACCTTTTCTGAATATATCTAGTAAAACTGAGAGTTCGGTTCAGTGAGATTTCACATTCAATGTAACTAGAGCATGTGCAGGGGAACTAAGTGTAATGAAATTGAATGTACTGAGTGTAGGCAAACCCAGATTAAACGCAATTGAGTGCATTAGAAGTCCACTCAGTAAGTTACCACGATGGGTAAATTCTGATGTTAATGAAGGAAAATGAAGCTAACATAATTTTGACTTATAAAAATGAAATAAACCTCAGCATTTTTGATTTGCAAAATCATGTTATGCCTTTTACTAAAGAGGAAATTGCTGTGAGACATGCTGTGGTACTCAATACTTTTAGGCTTCAGAGACATTTTAGACTATTAAACATCTTCCTCCTAATATACAGTAGATTGAATTAACTTCAATTTTTTCTGATACTTTTTCCGTAGTTAACTTGAAATTAAACATCCTGAAGATTTATTGACAGAACTATATCCCCTAAGAAATTAGAAAGGAGAAAAAAAAGGATTTTAAAAAGAAATTAGAAGGAATTGAAATATAATTAAACAATTTTCTGAAAATAATTCATGCAATCTAATAAAAATGCAACAATGGCTGGAAACTGTTCTGATTCTTCTTGTTGAAGAAATTATTCTCAATTTTTACTTCTTACATGAAAATAATCTTCCTTAATTGGTTTTAAGTTGTGAGAGCACAAATTATTTTACATCCTGCCATAGTTTAAATGTATAAGTTGATGTCTAGGATTGGTAATACATTTGACACTATAGAATTCTTAGTCCAGCCAAGAGCATAAATCCATTGACTTAACATTTTAGAATATCACCAACAATAATTTTCATGTTTGGGGAATCTATAAAGTAATTATTGATTTAAAACAATAAAACAAATTTATTTTCACAGACATTTGTTTATAAGATATGGATCCATTTAAATACCAGATCTGAGTGGAAACTTAAAACTATAAAAATTGCTTCTGATATCCCAGCTAGGTGTTGGTGGCTCGCACCTATAATCTTAGCTATTTAGGAGTCTGAGATTTGAAGTTTCAGGTTCAAAGCCAGCTCAGGCAGGAAAGTTTACAAAGGCTCTTATCTCCAATTGACTAGCAAAAAGCCAGAATACGAGCTACGGATCAAGTGGTAGAGTACTAGTCTAAGCAAAATGCTCAAGGACAACACAAGGCTCTGAGTTCAAGTCTCAAGATGGGCACATATAACACACACATACACACACACACACACACACACACACACACACACACACACACACTCCAGCCTAACCAATTATTTTTCAAAAGTCTAATTCACTGCAGTGAAATAATGGTAGAATTCACAGAAAGACAGAATGGATAATTCTGTGATCTTTGTTTACTGTACTAATAGTATAATAAACCTTATGATTTAAGAACGAACAGGAGCATACTATCTGCCATTGAAATGAACTTTTTTCTGGCCCTGGGCCAGAATTCAGGACCTGGGTACAGTCCCTGAGCTCTTCAGCTCAAGGCCAGTGCTCTACCACTTTGACCCACAGTACTACTTTTGGTTTTCTGGTAGCTCATTGGCGATAAGAGTCTCACACACTTTTGTGCCCAGGATGGCTTTGAACCATGATCCTCGGATTTCAGCCTCCTGAGTAGCTAGGATTTCAAGTGTGACTAACCAGCACCTGGCCAAAGATCTTTTTATGTGAAATCATTCCAAGCCTACTAAGATCCCTGGGTATATTCATCCTATTTCTGAGGGCATTAAGCCAATAACAATAGTAAAATCTGCAATGTAGTCATACAGAGGTCCTGAGCATTCTTAGCATCCATAGAACAGGAGAATAGTCACAGACCAGACCTTGAACTCCCTTCTCTCATTTTCATCTACTATTGCCCTTGAGTTATTTGACATTTTCATGCTTCACTTTCCTTGTCTGTAAAGTGAGAAAGTTGGACTCATTGATCGATAAAATGTTTCCCATACCTCTTAAACTTCAACCTCTGGATAAACAGGCAAATGTAGATGTTTTTATTGGCATGGCTATCCCAGTGGCTGACCCTTGGTCAATGAGTAGGTCATGGACAGCTGGTGTGAGCAAGTTTGAAATCTTTCTACTGAATAATGCTTTTGTTTTATATTTTTGTAGATAAAAGCCTGTCAGATGGAGAAAGAAAAACTAGAAAAGCAACTAAAGCAGGTATGTTGATTTTTCTCTAAGCTCTCTTGGCCTAGTGGAAACACCCCCTACTGTCCACATTTCTACCCTAATACAGAATATGTCCTGGTCCGAAAGGAAATATATTCCATCAAGCTTTGTTATGTCATGCATGGCTGACTAAAATGTCAGTGGTGAGATAATGCTTACCAACCACCAAGGTCTTTCAACCAGAACACTCTGGAAAACACCTAATTTTCAGAGCTCACAACTACTATGGCAAGCCTTAGAATGTGTTCACTCAAATAGAGACTCCTTCATGGACCTACCAACTCCTGGGAAATACATTTTCTTTTTTTTTTTCTTTCCTCGTGTTTTTAGACACCACTTGTATTTCATCATTATTATTTGTTGTTTTGTATTAAGTAGTTGTACAAAAGAATTGCCAGTCAACAAAACAGTTTATGATTACAGTGCATCTTGATCAACACCATTCCTTTTTACGTTTTCCCTCAAGAAAATAACATTTTGCTTTTGTTTTTCTTGCAACATATAGTGAAAAAGTGTCCCCAATATGTTATATCTCTCTAAAAAAATAGAATCTTCCTTGGGCACTGAAACACTCTCTATGCAAATGAATGCTTCTCTTACTTCCTAATTTACTACCTAGAGTTTCCTTATGTCTCCAGCTGCTGCTGAAGTAAACTTATTTTTTTCATATATTTTTATTGTAATTAATAGAAGGGTTACATTATATTCACCAGATAGAAGGTGCATTACTTCACAAATATTGATACCCTTTCTCATGTCTTGGTCTTCATTTTCCTCCTCCCCATCCCCGCCCCTCATCTTGTTTTTCCCCCTCCCCTATCCTAGTTCAAAGAACCAAATAAACATATACACAATATATTAGATAACAAGGTAAAATACTGTAACAATATGAATAATCAAAGGACAGCAAAAGAGATGAGAGATAACAGAGTATATTAAGGACAATAATGGCTCGTTATATGGCTTTTTTTTCTATATCCTGGAGGTCTTTTCATTTAGCGTCATACTAAAGTAAACTTATTTTTATGATTCACTGGATGGCTTGTCTTCAGTGAGGACCATCTATAATGATAACTCAGAAACAGATGCCGGTGCCAGTGGCTCATACTTGTAATCTTATCTACTGAGGAAGTGAAGATCTGGCAGGAAAGCTCATGAAACTGATCTCCAATTTATCACCAGAGAGCTAAAGTGGAACTTTGACTCAAGTGGTAGAGTTCTAGCTTTGAACAAAAACAAACGAAAAGAAAGCTCAGGGACAGTGTCCAAGCCCTGAGTTCAAAGCGCGCACACACACACACACACACACACACACACACACACACACAGAACACATAGTTTCTTGAATGTGTTTCTGATTTTGTCAAAATGGAGAAATATATGTAGTGTCAACTTAGGCAAGACTTGGCTTGGGGAATCTTCTCAGAGGGGTTTGGAGGCTGCTGTGATTTACTATTTTAAGTTAGAATTGCTTCAGATGAAACCTGTGTCCTTTTAACCAGTGTCTTCACTACTCTTGAACTAACTGCCCATCTTTTCCCCAGAGGCATTTCTGTGAGTGTGGTGTGGTTTCCTATCTGACAAATTCTTGGGGACCAACACACTCTGAGGCTTCAAGAGAGCCACACAAGCACCCCGTAAGTAAGAGTCCATCTTTCGCCAAGAAAGTGCTGGGGAGTCTCCTTTGGTAGAAACTTCAGGCATCTCTGGAAGTTTGGCATATTGTTGTCCACTGAAAGATCCTCATTTCTGTACCTCAGTCCTCCGAAGAGCGAAGTTCAAGTAGTCAAGTTCAAGTTCTTGAGATTGAATCTGAAGTACATGTCCATGTCAAGAAATTAGTTTATAAAGATGGCATATTCTTTGAATAGCCATGACATTTTATTTTTATTTTTTGCCAGTCCTGGGGCTTGAACTCAGGGACTGAGCACTGTCCTTGGGCTTTCTCAAGGCTAGAGTTTTACCACTTGAGCCACAGCACTATTTCCAGCTTTTCTATGTATGTGGTACCAAGGAATCAAACTTGGGTCTTCATGTGTGCTAGGCAAGCACTCTACCTCTAGGCCAAGCTCCTGGACCAACCATGGGATTTTAGATGAGTCATTTTCATGAGTTACACCTGTCTCTAATCTAAGATTATTTTTCCATATAAAGCAAAGCAAAGTATGTATAACAAGAAAAAATAGTTTCTTCACTTGGAAACTTATATTGGATTGCTACCAATTTTTTTGCTACTTATGTGCAAAATAGTATTTGACATTTTGCAACTGAAAGGATTTAATTTTTAACAAAATTAAAATGGATCCAAACTGAGTGCTGATGGATTATTCTAGCTCTTTAGAAGGCTGAAATTTGAGGATCCAGGTTCGAAGCCAAGCCTGAGTCTGTGAGACTTTTTTCCCCAGTGAACCTCCAACAACACCAAAAAATGGAGCTGTGGCTCGAGTGATACAATGCTAGTTTTGAGCAAAAACAAAAATCTCAGGCACAGCACCCAAGCCCTGAGTCCAAGCCCTAGGAAAGTCAAACACACACACACACACACACACACACACACACACACACACACACACACACACACACACACACACATACACACACACATAATCTAAGGGGGAAGGGGGAATAACCCACTGAAGCCAGCCATAGCTCTCTAACCACACAAAATGAAGTGAACTCTTTGTGAGTAGAATTCGACAGTTGAGCTGGAAAGTCAGGCCCTAAACACCCCCTCTTTGCTTCCCAAGAACAATATTTCTCTACTTCTGCTCCACCTCATGGGAAGCTAGCTGCTCTGCTTTGTCTATACAGACAACATTTTTATTCAAGGAAAAAGTATGCATTTTTCTATATTTCAGATTTGCTTGGATAATTTTTCTCCTTAGTTTTTATAAACTGTGACCTTAATTATGCCAAAAATCAGATTTATTATTAACTGAGATTTCCCTAGCAGAATACTTAATAAAAGCATACTGCTATTACACATTTGTAACCTAAAGGCTTTTCCTGAGGAAGGAGACACTGTGTTTCTGGGTGGTAGAAGGGTATAGTGGTTTAATGAGCATATATTACTTGGCCTGGTAGCACATAGTATTCTGCTGATAAATTTGATTTAATTTTTTCCTGTTTTGGCTTTACACTGCTTCAATCTGCTTTCTCTCCTCCATATCCTTTCTCCTTTGCCTGTATTTTCTTGCTCTACAGTCTACCACAAACACTTCTGGAAATCTTTAATCACACATTTCTTTTCTTTCCCCCAAGGATAGAAACCTAAAGTAGGATTTTGAGAAATGCCAGGAGAAGGAAATTTATAGAGTAGTTAACTTCTACATGGTAGAGAACTGGAGAAAATTTTTGTGAAAGGTTAACTATAAAACTAAGGAATCATTCAGTTTCCTCTAGAAGGAAAGATGGCTGTTTTTGGTCAGATCTTAATTAATGAAAAGGAGAAGGAATTCATTGGCTGTGGCTTGTTAAACTGCCTTGTCAGTTAGAAGAGACCAGGAACTTCACATAAAGTCATTACCAAATAAAGATCTATATATCTGAATCCTCTTTCATGGGTTCCATTTTCAAGCTGTGTTGCTCCAAGCTGGATCTCAAAACTCAGAGCTAATTCAAAAATATGTCATGTTTCTTATTTACATCAAAGCCCGAATTAAATCATATCTAGCAGTGTTGGTAAAAATCACCATATATTTTCCCTTCTTTGGGTTGCTCTGTGGAATACAAAACCAGGGTCCATATCGCTTACCCTATGTTATCTGAGACCGAGACCTCTACAAACAAATGAGAAGTTTACAAAAACAGAGATGATCTCATTTTTTCTTCTAGCTCTTTCATAGGCCACAAGGAGCCAAAAACCTAGGTATCTGGGGTGTGTGTGTGTGTGTGTGTGTGTGTGTGTGTGTGTGTGTGTGTGTGTTTTAGTCCTGGGGCTTGAACTCAGGGCTGGGACACTGTCCCTGAGTTTTTGTGCTCAAGGTATGAATTCTACCACTTAAGTTAAAGCTCTACTTATGGCTTTTTGATGGTTAATCAGAGACAAAAGTCTCATGGACTTTCCTGTCCAGGCTGGCTTCAAACTGTGATCCTCAGATCTCAGCCTCCTGAGTAGCTAGGATTTCGATGCAAGCCACAGGCCACAGACATCTAGCTATTCTTTGGTGGTATAAACCTAAGAGGAGACAAATCTAGTTCCAGGAGACAAATCTAGTACCTTTTGTCTAAAGTCTGAGCAATTTAAAGTCTGGCATGTGGGAAAAAACAACAACAACAACCAAAAACGTAGCACAGAGCAGAGATTGGGCTTGTCTGTCTCACATTTCATCTCTCTTATTCCTCTAATAGCTTCCATTTCTTCCTTGATCATCTAGCAGACGGGAAATATGAATTCTTTTGTTTCTTGGCCTTCTCACTGTCCCTGGTGAGGGTTGTAAAGAGAGTGTGTGTTGATGGTGGATTGCTCTGTTTTATGTATGGACTATGATGAACTTTGCAAAAGTATATATTCTCTTGTAAGACTCAGCTGTTTCCAAAAGAAGGAAAAGGAAAGAAGAACACAGACTATCACCCCAAATTACAGAATTCTAGCCAAGCACAGAGAGAATGCAGGGGCTGAGATGAGGAGGGAGGGAAGGAGGGAAGCGGATGGGCAGGATGGAGAAACTACTCTCCAGTCGTTGGTTGTATAACATTCCCTGGTCCACTTTGCTTTGTTTGAAGCCCATGCTGTTGTAATCACATTTGATTTTTCCACACAGCCAGACTGCTGCCAGTGGTGTGCTGCCGGACAGCTTCCGCCAGATGTTCCACACCAGGCCCACGGTAAGGCCACAGCTGGACTGCGCATTCCTCCACGCTGACAGATGCGTGGGGTCTTTAGGGGGATGTGTACTCAACACGCGTTCATTTGTACTCAGGGAGGGTTTACCACAGGGCTGCGGTGTATATCCAACTCTGACATGACGCGCCTGGGCTGCTAACTTGAACTCTTGAAGGCCTAGATGACTATCCCAGCACAGACATGTGTGAATTGCCATCCTGGTTTCTGTTCCCGTTCCAGCCCCAGTGTCAGGATTCCATTGGGGGATCAGAAAGGAGAACCTGCAACAGAGCTGTGAGGCTCACAGCAAAAGGACTACACAGCCTGGACAAAGCCCAGATGTGGATCCGCCTCTCCAGGATGAGCCTTCAGGCAGATGTGTTCAAGGCAGTTGGCAGGCAGACAGAGGCAGGGGGAGTGCAGCAATAAGTTCCCTTAGGAGAAGGTTCCAAGACAGAGCTCTCAGTGCCGGCCAGCTACCTCACCATCATGCTGGGAAATAAACCCTGAAAATGTCCTGTAACATAGTCACAATTGATACTACCTTGTAATCTTGTTTGGCTTTGGGTTTCCCTTCTCCTCCTTCATTCCAGAAATGGCTAGATTTTCTACTTGCTTTCACAGTCTCACCAGGTCACCCAGGAGTGGGCTATAGAAGCTAAGTCGTGTAATTCCAATCCCACTTCTGCTCTCATGCGGAATCACAAGTCAGAGCCTGTGGCAGGTGGCTCACACCTGTAATCCTAGCTACTCAGGAAGCTGTGAGAGTGCTAGCCTTTAGCAAAAAAAGCTGAATGACAATGCCCAGGCCCTGAGTTCTAGCCCCACAACAACAACAACAACAACAACAGTCAGAAATGAAGCCCACATCTTCAATCCTAGCCATTCAGGAGGCTGAGATAGTGGATCATGGTTCAAGCCAGCCTGGACAGAAAAGTCTGAGACTCTTACTTCCAACTACCAAAAATGCTAGAAGTAGAACTGTGGCTCAAGTAGCAGAGTATCAGCCTTGAGTACAGCCCAGGGACAGCATCCAGGCCCTGAGTTCAAACTCTAGCACACACACACACACACACACACACACACACACACACACACACACACACAAATACATGAATATTTTATGTTTAAAGTCTCCAGTGACAAACAACCTGCAACTCTATTCTGTTAATTTCTAAAGATCTGAATCTATCTAGAACCCCCATAAAGAGCTGTATTCAAATTTCAATCATACTGTCTCATTTAACTCAGAACTGAGCCCATGTATATTTCCTGGCTTGTTCGTTTGTTGGTTTGGGAGTATAGCAGGGCTTGAACCGGAGGCTTCACATTCGCAAGGTCCTGCCCCTCCCCACTACTTTCTTCTCGGATTTCTCAGATACAGCGTGTGCTTTTATCTGGGGTTCGGTGGGTTGGTTGGTATCCCTCCCACCTCTGCTTCCCTGATAGGCCACCATACCCAGTCTCATTTTAGTTTCTATTTTTGGCAATACTGTGCTTTGAATTCAGAGCCTGATGCTTGCTTGGCTGGCACTCTATCATCTGAGCCTTAATTCCAGCCCGGTTATATTGCTGGGCATATTGAATTTTGTGTCTTGTGTACTTATCTATCCAAGCTGACCACAGACAGCGATTGGCCCGTAGCTAAGATTCCAGGTATGAGCTACTGGCACCTGGCTCCAAATTTAGATTTCTTTTTCGTTTTCATTGTTCTTGTAAACATGATGTACAGAGGGTTTAGAGTTACATGAATCAGGTGATAGGTGCATTTCTTTTTAAACAGAGTTACCTCTTCTCTCCTTTGCTCCTAGTTTTTCTCTTGCAACCCTTTTCTCCCACAAGTTGTATGGTTCATTTTCAACAGAGTCCAGCGAGGACCACTGCTGCAGTTATTCATCCTTTGTGCCTCCGTTTCTCTGCCTCCCCCACTTACCCTCCCAAAGACAGGTCAATGAATAAACAAGACAAAAGGAAAAGAAAACAAATAGCCACAACAACAACAACAAAAACTCTTCAAATTTATATTTTTTAATGCAAGGAATCCGTTAGGGAGGTGGCATGTCATTTTGTGGTTTAAGAGCATTTCAGATCTGAAGTGTGAGTCATGGTAGCCTCCTGGAGTTGTATAGGACACAGTCTGGGCAGCTGTCCATGGAAGCTCTGTGAGTGACAGAGGCCATAGGAAACCAGTGGCATTGTGATTCAACACCAACCCAAACTTTTAGAGTATCAAACCAAGAATTGGACAGAAAGCATAGAAGCAATGAGAGAGACACAGGCTCATAGACATGAAAGTCAAGGAAGGAAACAGGAAGACGAAGCCATGGCATGTGTGCAAGCTGAAGAAGCAAGCTAACCTTCCTTCCTCAGAAGGTCTGATTTCAGGCTGATTTGAGCTTAGGGAAAGGTTTCAGAAGAATACGTTCCATGAGAAGGGTCCTTTGCAATGGATACTTTGAGCGACATGTGATGGTCACATAAGAGACTTCTAGTGCTCTGGTGCCTTTTCACAATGCGTACTGTTATACTGATATGAATTCTAATCTGTGCATACATGTGAGGTCTTCACTAGGAATCTGTCCTAAAAGTTCACCTAAGGACAGTCGAGTGGAGAACTGTGCCTGTGTGACCAAGGGGAATTCTGTTTTGCTGAACAAGCACCCCCGTGATTGGAATGAGGCCTCATTTAGCCTACAAGACATTTTATCACTACTTTTTGGTGCTTATGATGGGTGGGCAGTTAAGAGGAGTTTGGGGAGTCCTCTGTCAGGGGAAAATGGGGGGAAGGTCTCAATGACTATAGCATACTCTTTTTTATTTATCTGTCTCTGCAGCACAGAGAAGAAATTGAATGAGGATACCAGGTGTTATTGGAAAGCCTGTAGACTCCTATTTTTTCTCTACTTTACTGTACCAGTAGCTTCAGTGAAGTTCTTGAGGCTGTTAGGATGGTGTGGTTTTATTAGAAAGGCACAATATCAATATTAACCAGTGTGATTGTTGCATAATGTCGGGGTTTGCCAAATCCATTGTTGTATAATAGCTGCATTACACCCACTAATTATTTCCTATTTTGTGTTGGTTTGGAATATATATTGGTTTTTCTCCTTGAGTTGGAAGTTAGTCACTAGAAAACACAATTACTTGGTAGGAAATTCAGTCATGTCATAGCGTCATTTAAACATCACTGCTAATTCTCTTAAACCAATGTTACAGAAGTTAATAATTACATAAAATAGAGATGAATTGAGATGATCTTCAGAAACTAAGTAAAATTTGCAAAAATGAAAATTTGTGGTCAGCACATGAGACCTATTCACTTTTGTAAGCCTAGGAAAATACTTTCTTGAGATACATAAATTATTGCATAAGAGTCTACAAATACAAAATTAAAATAAAATCCATGCCATGTAGGAACTTGAGTAGCTTTACAAAGATTTTTTAGCCAAGTGCTGGTGGCTCACACTTTTAATCCTAGTAATTCAGGAGTTTGAGATCATGGTTTAAAGCCAGCCCAGGCAGAAAAGGCTATGGGGCTCTTTCTCTCCAATTAACCAAAAAGCCAGAAGTGGTTCAAGTGATAGAGTACCATCTTTGTGCAAAAATGCTCAGGGCTGGCACCCAGGCCTCCAGTTCAAGCCCCGGGACCTGTTCAAACAAACAAACAAATAAATAGAAAACAATTGTTTATTAACAAAAATGCTGTAAAATAATTTTTATGTATAGGGAAATGGAGGCTTGGGACATTTATTAATATACTTAGATCACTCAGTAAAATTTTAGTGCTGGCATTAGATTGTTGGATGCATATTTTGAATCCCACTTCACCAAATCCTTGAAAAACCTAATCCTCTCACTCTCATAAACATGTCAACCACGGTAAATATAAGAACCAGAATGAGGACTCTAGGTTGAATGATGATCTGAGAAGTGTTTGTTAATTCTGTCCTCCATTGATTTCATAGCTTTTGTCCACTGCTTTGCTCACCTGACAGAGCATCCTTAGTGAGTGTGTAATGTGTAATGGATGGTTCAATCCCTTCCCCAACAACCCTGTAGAAGCCTGGCAGGACTGTGCTCTGTGAGAAGCCCATCCTCCCATCTCTACACCCACTTAGCTTTATGTGCAGTAAAATGACTGAGGTTGGGTAGAGGCCTACACAGAAAGAAATCTTTTACAACATGGAAAGAAATCTTCTTGCTCAGCTCGGTGGCTCACGCCTGTAATCCTAGCTACTCTGGAGGCTGAGATCTGAGGATCAAGGTTCAAAGCCAACCCGAGCACAAAAGACCTTGAGACTATTATCTCCAATGAATCGCTAGAAAACAGTAAGTGGGGCTGTGTCTCAAGGGGTAGGGCGGTAGCCTTGAGCTGAAGAGATCAGGGACAGAGCCCAGGCCCAGAGTTTAAGCTCCATGACAAGAAGGAAAGAAAGAAAGAAAGAAAGAAAGAAAGAAAGAAAGAAAGAAAGAAAGAAAGAAAGAAAGAAAGAAAGAAAGAAAGAAAATCTCCTATTGGGGGGTTCCTTTTGCTCCTTTTCTACTCTATGAACCCTGGTATTTGGTAGCTCAAATCAGGCCTTAGTTGGCAAGAATTCTGAAATTGTTTTCTTCAAATGACTATAATTAGCACAGTTCAAATCAGTATTATCATCACACCAGAAACATGTGATGTATTTTTCCCCAGAGAACACATACATGTCATTTCATCAATGTCAAAATGAAAAATGACTTCCCTGTTTCTAGACTATGAACTGCTACAGTTTGGTTAACCTTAAACATGTTTCTTATTTTCTGAAAGGTCAAGAAGCTGTCTTCTCTGACTGAATTACATGCCAGTCACTTTAGTATATTTCAATGTTTTCATATGCTACAGAGTCAAACTTTGTTAAGTAAGACTGAGCATTATTCTTACATATTGGGAAGAGCATGAAATATGGGCCTATGAAATTAGGTTTTGAGTAAACAGAATTATTGTTTTCTACTACAGGAGTCAAAGCCTAAATATCATTGGCCTTTAGTGAGATATAATAATGATGAATTGATTTCAAATTGATAGAATTTGATTTAAAGGTTCTATAAAATAGTATCAAAAATTGAGATGTGTTAAAAAAGCAGAAACTTGAGGTTGGGTACCAGAGGTTGAGGCCCCAAAAGATAACAAAACTTTTCCAATTATGCTCAGCGCTTTATTGGCTAGAGTGTATTGTCACCCATAAGTAAGATGAACTCTAATATATATTAAGCACAATAGTCATAAAATTTGCACACATATTTTCAAGTAAATTCGGATGATTCTGTTCTAAATCCAGTATCTTGTGAGTGTGTGTGTGTGTGTGTGTGTGTGTGTGTGTCTGTGTGTCTGTGTATCTGTGTGTGTGTATCAGTCATGGTGTTTGGTCTGGAGTCTGTCCCTGAGCATTTCTGCTCAAGGTTGGCATTCTACTACTTGAACCACAATTTCAATTTTACCTTTTCCCCACTTTGGTGGAGGTCAGTTGGAGATAAGAGCCTCACAGACTTTTCTGTCTTTGTTGGCTTCAAATCTCAGTCCTTTCTTTTGCCATAGGTGAGTCCTTTACTTTTTATCTTCTTGGGATATTCATTTCTGGCATTCTAGTCCCACAAAAATACATCCCAAATTGTTTAGTCTTCATGATAAGAACTGTGGTCTTTTTAATGGTTTTGACAGTACAGAAAGTGACATGCGTATGCTACCATGTGCATCCCCAATACCACATTGTAATGAGCACTTTTGGACTCATCTAGCTGGTTATCTCAGACCGATTCTAACAGCAATAGGAATTACTTTCACAAGCAAATGCCCAAACCACTGGACCACCAGCAAGGATGAGAATTAGGATGGAAAACATTCCTCTTCAGGCATGGTAAGAACTAGGCCACAACTAGTTTCACAAAATGGAAAGCATATTTCAATGCTTAAAATAATAACCCTCCATTCCCTGTTTCTTGATGTCTCATGTAAGCCTGTGGGGAGTTCATGAATACAATCTCCCCCCCCATTTTTTTTGCCAGCCTAGAAATTTACGTCAGCCCTAAGTCAGAAGAAGAGAAGTACAAATTTAAATCTTAATCTGAAACCTTATTCTGCTGTTTTTCATAGGCTTCTCCTCAGAAGAGCAAGTCCATCAGTAGAAGCTTCCTCCCATAGAGGACAGGCAATGAAGGGCTTGCAGATGGCCTTCCTCCTTCCTGTGTTCCCACTATGGCTTGTTTCTGCCATGACTGGCCATCTTCTACTCCTCTACCTGTGTCTGGCATTCCACTCAGCAGGAAAGGCCACTGGCAACTGAGATCCTGATTGGTCAGAGGAGCCCCGTTACTGTCCAATCAGATATAATTTCCAGATATAATTCCCCCCCCTTGAATCTTTCTCTGGTCTATTACTCTTGTATTTGTACAGTGCTCAGTATCTACAATCAGCCACAGCCTGGTTCAGATTGTACCAGGTCTGAACTTCCAAAGAACCTTTGTTTCTACAGCTGAAGAAGGACAAGAAGCTTTACATGAGTCTGATATAAATGAAGCACATATCAAGCTCCCTTCTGCTTACTGCTATAATGGAGAAGTTTCTGAAGGACAATAGTTCCTCACACGTGCTTGATGGGAGCAAACTAAAAGCCAAGCAGAAAGAATGTCCTGGAAGAAATAATCATGTGAACTGCATGTATGTGTGTGTGTGTGTGTGTGTGTGTGTGTGTGTGTGTGTGTGTGTGGTGGTAGGGCGAGGGGGTGATTGTCAGGTTCAGTTCTTGCCATAGGACTTTTCATGTGAAGCTGCAAATGGCACATTCAATGTATGCACTATTTCCACCATCAGGAATATAAACTGACGTAACACCAAAAAAAAAAAAAAAGAGAGAGAAGTTATTACAGGCCGGGAGTGTGGTCTAGTGGTAGAGTGCTTGCCTACCACGAAGCCCTCTGTTCAATTCCAGGGTACCACATATACAGAAAAAAGCCAGAAGTGGTGCTGTGGCTCAAGTGCTAAAGCACTAGCCTTGAGAAAGCCCAAGGACAGGATCCAGGCCCTGAGTTCAAGCCCCAGGACTGCCAAAAAAGAGAATAAAAAGTAGAGATTATTAAACATTGTTTTCTGCATGACAGAAATTAGAGAAAGTGGTTATTCGTGAGGAACGTTAGAGATGCCATGCTTAAGCCAAGGGTAGATCAAATGCTACAAAGGTAATGATCATGCATCAGCCAAGAGTGTGGAAGGGTTTGTTTCAAGAGGATGGAACTGGCTAGAAGGAGCAAGGCCAGAAGGATGCTCACAAGATAGGAGATCCCATCCCTGAAGGAGCATGCCCACTGGTGGAGGACAGAGGAGCCAGCCTAGTCACTGAGAGACTGCAAGGGCAAAGGCTTTTCCATAGAAACCAGAAAAATCCAACCAGAGTACAGTGTTGGAGCTGACTCCAAAAAGCTCGTCCTGACTCCGGAAGAAGGCCCTGCTAACGAAGGTATTTGGACACACTTTAAAAAAGACAATATTCATAAATACCTAAAAAATTGCCCTAACAGCTAGACTTACACCTGTAATCCTAGCTACTCAGAAGGCTGAGATCTCAGCATCACAGTTCAAAGGCAGCTCAGGCAGGAAACTCTGTGAGAGTCATCTCCAATTAAACACCAAACAGCCAGAAATTAGAGCGGTGGCTCAAAGGACTAGAGCGCAAAAGCTCAGAGACAGTGCTCAAGCTCCGAGTTCAAATCCTAGCACTGGCAAAATAAAAAAAAAATAAGTAAATAAATCGCCATGTCAATTTCTCAGCTAAACGTAAAATTAACCTACAAAGAAACAATACAAAATAACAATCAATCCTGAACAGCCCAGTGTATAAGAAGCTAATGGATGATCATTTGTGAATTTTAGGCATTGCATTTTTCTATTTTATTTATTCTTCAGTCCTCTTTTAACTAATATATTGATATTAAAATGTATTACATTTTTGTGGAAAGGGCTTTAAAAATGTGTTAGCTATCCATAAAGCAATTACAATACAGCAGTGAAAAATGTGTGAAGCCTCTCTGTGACCACGTCACTACACCTTCTTACTCCAGGAATGTGTATTCTGTCGACCAAAACTTGACACATCATTTTCTTCCTTTTCTAAAACATTAGATGGCAGTACCAAGTGCTTCCAGCAGGTGCCAGCACTGAGCACAGCCTATGGGAATGTAAAAATTCTTCAAGGCTAGTAAAGCTAACCAGTAAGTTTTGGTCTCTTAAACAAAACTTTCCTGGGGCTAAACAGTGTAATGTATCTGCAATTCAAAGAACAGTCTATTTTACCTCCTAGTCAAAAAGCCCCCACCACCCACCAATGTACCAGGATGGCAGTGAGGACAAATCAATGTTACTTAGACCCAGTTATCCTTATTCCACTATCTCCTGTCCTTGCTCAGATGCCTTCTTTCTCTGAGGACCAATGTCATAATAGTTCAGATGTCCAGCTGAACTTTGGCCTCACCCTAGTTTAGAGAATCACACTTGCAATGATCCTGTTCTTTAAATCACCATCTAATTAGTTGTACACAGGGGTTTCTGTTCAACATGTCAGTTTATGCGTGCAATGCATCTTGGTTAGCGTCAACCCCTGCATCCTTCTCCTCTGTCCCTCCCCTCTTCTCTCCCCCAAGTCACCTGATTCCATTTGCGTATGTGTACGTTGAATATGATGACTGTGTTAAGCCACCATCCTCTGCCATTCATCTGTCCCCTGCTCATATTGTTGAACTGTAAATTTTACCCTTGGACTCCTCTTTTTGTTTATGTGTATATGCATACGATCCTATATATATTTTCATATATGCTTATAATTTAGATCTAACTTTCACATATGAGATAAAACATGAATCCTTTGTCTCTGAGCCCCATAACAGTGACCCAAAGTGGCTTCAGAACTGTCAAGTGAGTGTAGGAACTGAGGCCTATCAGGACTTGCTTGTATCATGGCTGGGCCTGCTTGTCTATGTGGCAGCCTGGCTGGATACACAATGGAGGAAGAGTGAGGGCTCAGGGATTTGCTAGACCATGCTGTGAAAGACCAATCACAGACCACAGACGATAGGATCTTGCTATTCCAGGGTTCACCTGGAAAGCCATCTCAGATGTCTTTAGACATGCTTTAAAGGTGAGCAATGATTATCGTGCCTAATGGGACTTAGGCATTCAAACAAGTACTACATGCATGCCTCCATGGGACTTCTGGTTGCAGGGAGTTTTACTCTTTCTGAGATCTTCTAATTGCAAGGTCTCGTTTACTTTTAGCTCAATGTCTTGAAGCCTTCCTGGCTCCTTAGTTTGTGGTTTGGAGGTATTCTTGGTGCTATTCCTCGGCTAGTACTTTGGTTTGGCTGAAACAAGGTAACAGTGATGGCTTGCATCCTGAAGCATTCTGCCTGGATGATGAATGCTGTCCTGATTCCTCTGTTCAATGTTTCCCACACAAAACAGAATCGTGCACAAATTCCTAAGCTTGACAAAAAAAGTTGAAAGTTGCTCAACCATTTGAATAAATAATCTGAAAAATAAACATTTCATTGGACTAGAGTTGAAGTGAAAGTAGACAGGAAATATACATGGATGTTTGGACACAATTCTTCCCCCAAAGACCAAACACTAAGAATACTAAAATCTTGGAAATGAATTGGCATCAGACTATGGAAACTTCGGGCACTGACCAAGGATAGGACGAAAGCTACTACACATGCCAAACATATGGCAAGAAGTCTGGTGGAGGAGAAAAATACTGAAGAGTCAATGAAGTGCTAGGGTTGATCATAGATATTCTGAAGAGTCGGCTGTCTTGCTTTGAAGAACTAAACACATACTGTTGTTGCCATTGCTAGCTCCAAACTCCTTCATCCTCCAATTCTTGCTCCAGGTTCAATCCTGCTTGGGCTGAAATAGTTTCAAGAGATAATACAGTCTAAAAGGAGACTAAAATCTATACACAATTCCATCACCTCTCCTCCTGAAGGTATTCCAGAAATAATGACAACCAAGATTTGAATAGCATCTTCTTGTGCTCACTTTCCAAGAACACCCTTTCTGAAAGCCAAGCAATTCTCCATATTTGGGGAAAACACCCCAAAATACTCAGGAAACCCAAAGGACAAAAAATATTGCCAGGTTCCAGGAGAGTGCTTAAAAGAACATTAGCTTGATTGACAAGAGGAGGGGCTAGAGTCAGTCCTTCCTAAGCCAATCATCTGGGCTTTATGATTTCTTAGTCCCACCCCATAGACAGAGCAGACAATGGCACCATCAAAATGCTGACCTCATGGGTGGGAGAAGGGCTAATTGAGGTCCCTTTGTGCACACAAACTCCATTGTTTTTAGCTTTTTTGCATTTATGTGGGTGCATTCAAGACACAGCAGGTGAGTTTAGCATATAACTAGAAAGAGAACAAATAGATTTTTTTTTAAAAAAAAATTTCTCCCAGTAAGACTGGAGTCCTAGGAAAGGGTCCTACAGAGACCATGCCACATTGATCTCCAAGTCTTTATGCTACCATCTGGATTCTTTTCTCTGGATAGTCTTAACTAACCCATCAGGGCCTTCTCTCTCATACACCAGTCCATGTGGGAACAACAAAGGAAGTCGATTGTGCTGGTTCTCTGTATGAGCCCCCATGCTAGGCTTGTTAGCAGAGCCTGTTCCTTCACCCAGCCTGCCTGCCTCCCCTTTCCCAGTCAGGAGTCTTCATTTAAGTCTCTTTTAATGAGAGGAGCTGAGAGCCACCTCAATAGGCCCAACCTTTCTCTTAAAGGAACTTAAAGGGTAGGCTCCACCCTCTGACCACAACTACACCCTACAGGATTCTTAATAAGACTCTCAAGTGTTTTGTATGTGTGAGTGTGTGTGTGTGTGTGTGTGTGTGGTGGGGGGGTGCTGGTAGTTATTCAGTGCCTACATTTTTTTTTTACAGAAGCAATAGTGTTTTGTTTTTCAGAACAGCACTGTTATGTGAAACTTCCTCTATTTGATAGAGGACTTGTCACCTTCTGCTGGCCCAAATTAGCTTGCCAGTGGAGAGTCACATCTGAATATGCCAAGCCACAGTAATGAGTAATGTTGACTAATGAAGCGCTGAACCCTCCCTGACAAATACTGGAGATCCCTTCACTGAGATGAACGTAGAACATTGAAGTCTTGAACCATTCATCATTTCATTGAGTGAAGCGTGTTTATGTGGAGGAGGTATGTTTGGTAGTTCCAAAAAAACAAAAAAAAAAAGAAAAAAAGGAAGCCCTGAGACTAGGACCTATTTCTGTGTCCAGTGGTGTTGGGGGTTTCTTTGAGGCTAAAGAAGCCATTTAACCTAGAAGTGTTTAAATAATTGCTTAAATAATGGATGGGTGAGGGGCAGCTTGCTGAATCTTTTGATTTCGGAAGGGTCCATATGGGTTCCACACCTTGTGGAAGGACGGCACAGGGAAGTCTGTTCTTTCTTGTCTCTCTGTCCTTGTTTCCAATCTTCAAAGGCAGACTGATCTTGTCCCCAGGTATCTGTGACATATATCCCGCTCTGATTCATTGCAGAGCACACTTGGACACCCAATTTACCATTAGGGGATCTTGCTAGTATTTCATGGCAATGTTAATCTATTTCCTGTTGCCCAACACCCTCCATTTATGTGCCTTTACCCAACAAGCCTTGTCCAGCTAGATTAGGATCCACTTTCTCCCACTGAGGAAGGGAGTGGTTTTGAAATGCTGACGTATCTTTTCTTACATTTTGCCTATGAAAGCTTTGGTAAGCAATCTAGGCAAAATTATCAGCAACTCTTAGAAAGAGAGAGACACATACATGAATTCAATGTCTTCTACCAGAATACTTTGTGAATTAAAAACTGTGATTTTTTTTTTTTTTTTAGCCAGGCACTAGTGGCATGAGCCACCAGTATCATGGTTCAAAGCCAGGATGAGCAGGAAAATGCTCGAGATGCTCATCTCCAAGTGACCAACAGAAATAGAACTGAGAGTCAAGTGGTAGAGAGCTAGCCTTGAGGACAAAAGTTCAACAATAACATTCAGACCCTGAATTCAAGCCCCAGGACTGGTACCCCCCCAACACACAAAAACACTCAGATACACAGACACACACACAAACACTCAGACACACACACATACACCACACACACATTTAGCATTTGAACATTTAGCGTTTTAGTATTTGAACAGTTTAAAAACCCATGCCCAGAAAAAAAAGTTCCATATTTGCCTGAAATAACGTGACAGTTTCTTTCCTTTGATTGTTCTGCTTTCTTTTAGCTTTATTTTGAAATAAAATTAAAATATTTAAGCCAGCGTGTGTGTGTGTGTGTGTGTGTGTGTGTGTGTGTGTGTGTGTGTTTATGCATTCTGGCCCTGAGGCTTGAACTCAGTGCTTGGGTGCTGGCCCCAAGCATTTTTACTCAAGGCTAGTGCTCTACCACTTGAAACACAGCTCCACTTATGGCTTTTTTGGTGTTCAACTGGAGACCAGAGTGTCATGTACTTTCCTGCTAGGGCAGGCTTTCAACCAGGATCCTTAGATTTTAGCCACCTATGAGCCCAGTTACAACCCAGAAGCACACACATAAGCTAGATCCATTCTGCAGTTCCGGGGCAGCTCCTCCAGTCCAGGAGTTTGGCAGGTGTGTATCTATAAGGCACAGGCTGTGCTTGTGAACTCAACGCCACAGGGATCACAGGGAATGTGCAAACACAACACCAGCAAAGGAAACCTATGCAGCTTCAATAACCAACTTTCCTCCAAATAGAAATCCACAGATTTCCTAGAAAATAATTTAAATTAACTTTCGGAGAAGCTCAGTAAGCTAAAACGAAAATCCAGAAAGACAGATAAATTATGTCAGAAAGCAATAACTGAGCAAAATAAAAACAAACTACAAATAACACAAGGAAACAAAGCAAAAAATTGGGGGAGACCACAATGAATGCAATGAAAAGTGCAACAGAGAGCTCCAATAGAAAACTTGATCAAGCAGAAAAGGAAACTTGCAAACTCAGAGAAATGTTACATAAAAATAACTAGTAAGGAGTGCAAGAAAGTACAGAACACTGATGCAAATTTTGAGGTACCATCATAATATGTAATATAATGTATATTATACATAAAATATATAATATATATCATGTAACATATAATCATATACAATATATTATACACTTATGTCATATATTTATATACAATATATAAATTATTATATCTATATCGATATATTTATATTATATATTATATACCAATATATAACATACACTGTATATACTGTATACACATTATATATTATATTACATGCTATATGTCAATATATGATATAGTACATACACATTTCATGTATATCATATGCTACATATATGTATTTGTGTGTATTTTGTTATTTGCATATATTTGATATTTTGATAGGTAAGAGAGAAAAAGATGAAAATACTGAAAAAAAGTAATGGCTGAAGT
This sequence comes from Megascapheus bottae, assembly GCF_031878675.1. Lineage (NCBI taxonomy): Eukaryota > Metazoa > Chordata > Mammalia > Rodentia > Geomyidae > Megascapheus > Megascapheus bottae. The sequence goes on from NC_143531.1 coordinate 3,829,075, forward strand.
TTCTCCAAATCTGTCAACATGACATCTACATATATAGAGTTTAAAAATCCCAAAGTAGGATCAACACAATAATTGTACTCAGAATATATTTGAAAAAAAGAATTGTAGCAGCAGGAATTGCTGGCTCCACAGCAGTGGGGGGCGGGGGGAGGGCAGCTGCATTAATTAAAGAGAATGCAGATTTCGGCTCCCTTGCATCACAGGTCATGGATCTGCACCAAATGCATGAACCTATAGATAGTTTAACAGATTCCCTCAACTCATTGGCGGAAGTAGTGTTACAAAACAGAAGAGGGCTTTTAGAAAAAGGTAGACTGTGCATGGCACTGGGACAAGATAGTTGTTTTGGGGCAAACCACACCAGAATCATCAAAAAGAGCCTGGCAACACTTAAAAAAAGATAGGACGAATGTGAAAAAAAAAAAAGGCGTAAAGAATCACAGGGCTGGTATGAGTCGTTTCTTAATTGGTCCCCACGATTTCAGCTATGGCAGACCCTCTGGTTTTTATCCTCTTAATGTTAATATTTGGCCCTTGTGCTATAAATGTATTAATGTCATTTGTGCAAAGATGAATTGGAGCGCTAAAACTGATGGTGATGAGAACCCAATATAATTCTATCCCAGTGGAGGAACTGAGTCAATGACTCAAGAACAGGTCTAATTGGGGATTGAACTCGGAAATGGGGCCCGAAAAATTAAGCTGAGTAAGGATCTGTCTATGCATAACCTCATTGTAAAACTTTATTTCATCTTGTGGGCTTCTGGATTCCATCTTGTCTCACCAGGTGATGGTGGCCTTTAGGTAATGCTTAAGCTATGAAAAATACCTTTAGTAATCTAACCCCCTCCAGATCCAGGCAAGCCAGATTCCTGGAAAGGAGGAAACATACCCTGCCTTTTGCACACCTAAGAGAAATAAATTTAAATAAATTTTAAAAAAAGAATTCTGAAAGCAGTAAGGGAAAAGCAACTAATCACAAAAAAAGAGTCCTCCATATGTTTATCTGTGAGCTTTTCAACAGAAAATTTGCAGGCCAGCAGATGGTAGATTAATACACTCAAATTTCTGAAAGATGAAAACCACCAATCAAGGATATTGAAAGGTAAGGACTTTCTCAGACAAATGAAAGCAGATGTAGGTCATCACTAGACTTGTCTTTCTAGAAATAAAAAGGGATTTCTTCAAACTAAGCTAAAAGGGTACTCGTTAGTAACGTGACAACATAGGAAAATAGAAACTTTCTTAGTAAAAGTTCAATTCAGATCAAATCAAATTCAGAATCCTCCCACTATGGCCTATAAAGTAACTTTATCTCCAGTATAAAAATTGAGACACTATGGGCCGGGAACTTGATTTAGTGGTAGAGTGCTTGCCTGGCATGCACGAAGACCCAGGTTCGATTTCTCGGTACAACATATACATAGAAAAAAAAAGGCAGAAATGGTGCTGAGGCTCAAATGGTAGAGATCTAGCCTTGAGAAAGCCCAAGGACAGTGGTTAAGCCCTGACTTCAAGGCCCAGGACTGGCAAAATAATTAAGAGACAAAGGTATTAAAGAAAAAGAAAATATATATATATATATATGTGTGTGTGTGTGTGTGTGTGTGTGTGTATAATTTGATGGTATACATACAGAAAGATGTAAATTGTGGCATCAGTAATATAATTATAACTAGAAGATGTCTTATATTAACGTCTGATGATAAGGAAAAAAGAAACTCAAAAAGATTAAAAGGTTTGGGTTGAAGTCCTAGTATCAGCACACACACACACACACACACACACACACACACACACACACACACACGAGCAGGTACACATACACAGTATCTAAAAAACCACATTTGTGAAAACTAGGTATGGTGTCACACACCTGTAATCCTCTCTGCTGATAAACTGAGTTTCAACTGAGTTGAAGGCCAGGCTGAGTTAAACAGAAAGCTCAGGGTCTCTCTGGGCTATGTAGTAAGACTCTCTCAAAAAGTAAAACCTATCACAAAAAGAAAATAATCATAGATTGGTTAAAGTAAATCAAAATAAATCCAATAGGAAATAGAAAATTAATGAAGAAGGAATGCAAGAAAACTTAGTTGGCCTGTTCAGTATGTCAATAAATTTAACATATGATAAGTTAAAATAACCCATGAAAAGATGTGACACAAGGCTCGGAAAGTGATTTAGTGGTAGAGTGCTTGCCTAGCATGCATGAAGCCCTGGGTTCTCTTCCTCAGTGCTGCATAAATAGAAAAAGCCAGAAAGCTGTAGTTAAGTGGCAGAGCGCTAGCCTTGAGCACAGAGAGGCTCAGGGACAATGCCCAGATTCTGAGTTCAAGCCCCATGGCTGGAAAAATAAGTGATATAAAATAGGATAGAGGACAGGAAATTGTATAGAACACAAAGGAAACACACATTCTTTATTCATTATCTTCTCATAGCTGGGAGTGAAATACAGAGAAGAAGAGAAGATTCCTTGTGGTAAATGGAGCTGAGGTTCATGGATGGATGTGGAGAAGGCAGGATGGATGTGGAGAAGGAGGATGTGAGGAAGATGTCACATTTGCTTCCCACTCAGACAGGGACAGAGAGAGGAGAATAAAATATGAACCAGGGGGATCCTTGAAAGTCACATCCCCATTTCCTCCAACTATACCCCATCTCCTCAAGTTTCTAGAACTTTCCAAATAACACCATCAGCTGAAGACAAAGCAGCAAATGAGCTAGGGAGAGGATTGCAAATTTAAACCATGACACCCCACCCACCCCTGTCCCTTAAGGCTTATGGCCACCTCATAATTTCATATGCCTTGATTCCATCTCCAAGAGTTCTCAAAGTCTTCCAAATTCTAACATCAACAAGTGGGATTTTCTTCATTGCTGTTTTCTTTTCTTCCTGCCTTGTTGTCTTGTTTGTTTATCTGTCTTTGGGAAGAGTGCAGAACTACAGGAACAGAAGGTGAATAAATGCAGCAGTGGTCCACGCTAGACTACGTGGGAAATGAATGATACAACTTTTGGGTGGAGACAGGAGGGAAAAACTGGAAGAGAGCAAGGGAAGGGTGACCTTGCCCCAAAAGAGTGACATTTCCCCAAAAGAACTGCACTTACTCATGACCTGACTTACGCTTACTTAACATAAGCCATCGTACATCACCTTTATAATAACAATAAAAGAAATTTTAAACAGTTCTAACATCATCCAGAGCTCCAAATCCAAAGTCGGTTAGCACACTGTTTGCTTTGAATCCCTGTGGAAAACAAAAACAAAAACAAAAAGTCACAGGACATGATGGCACAGTGTAAGTGTCCCCATTTGAAATGAGAAGGATAGGAAAACATAAGGATGGAACAGACCTGAGATGATGATTGCACTTTCATCCAGGCAGTGAGCGCGCATGCGGGTTCTAGCAGGCACATGCACAGCCCCCAAGATTCCTGGCCTTCTCTAACATCCAGAGGTCTTCACCCTCCTGGGAGCATCCAGCTTAAATACTGACTCTCTCACATGGCCTAGGCTGCTAGGTCTTCCTTTGAAACCTGCTTGGAAGCCGCCAGAACCTACAATTCCCATTCTGTGTTGTTTGTAAAGGCATCGTCGCTTAGATCAGGCCAAGACCTCTTGCCTGCTCCACACATCGTCTAGACCCTTGTGTTAGACGCCTCCAACAACAGCTGAAAGTCACAGCAGCTGAACCCCCAGTGCAATGCAGGATGCCCTAAAGTACAAGGCCAACTCTTTCTAGTAACTTCAACTATGTACCTGGATTCTGGCATAAGAATGACACGCCCGCTCCTCAGAGTTCTCCAAGTCTCTTTCCATGGTCTTGGCACAAGATTTACGAGGCCTGAGTTTCTACGGCACCTATGCCTCCTTGTCTGCGACTTTAAATGTGGTCCTTGTGGGGCCCGAAGTATATACATTGTGCAAATCTTTCACTCTGCGTTTGGGCTTCTCATTCTGATGATGAGCTTGGTTAAAGGTAGCCAAAAATAATCAGGCTATAAACTGAATACCATACTGCTTGGACTTTTCCTCTATCAAATTAAATCCCATTCTACTCAAAGTCTCAAGACGTGAGGTAAACGTACACAAAAGCTTGGCCAGGGTGTAAAATTATGTCCTCTTCCCAGCACTCCTCGTGTTCACCTGACACTTGTGATAGCCTTCGTGGTCTCTATTGCAGTTGGCATTCTGCTGTTCTGAGCTACAAAATGACATGAATTGCCGGATGCTGTAATCCTAGCTGCTCAGGAGGCTGAGATCTGAGGACTGAAGTTCAAAGCCAGCCTGGGCAGAAACATCCAGGCATCTTATATCTAATTAATTACCAAAAAAGCTGGGAGTGGAGCTATGACTCAAGTGGCAAAGCACTAATCTTGAGCAAAAGAAGCTCAGAAACAGTGCCGAAGGCCCTGAGTTCAAGCCCTAGGACCAGCACATAGACACATAAAAGAAGGCACGCCAAAACACCCCACCTCAACCTAGTCACACTAGAATCTGGAAACTGTGTGAGAATATTTGAAAATATTTTCTTGGAGCTGAAGCATTTGCATTTGCCACCAAAATAAAAGTAAATCATGAGCCTCTTGTCCATTTTAGTCTCTTGAAATAAAATTAATTCTGGATCTGCTCCCCAGCGCCAGTGGTGGGGTAAGGTTTCAAGTTTGCATAAAGCATGACAACAATGACAGGCTCTCAGACTGACTTTAGTCCAAGTGTTCAGATGTTTACATAGTGGGTTTTAACTGAAAGATGAAATGTCAACGTTTAGAATTAAAGATCTGGTTCTAAGTAGGTCCACTAGATGGCACCATTGTTTCAAAAGAACAACAGTGAAGCTTCACATTCCCACTGAAAGTTACATGATTAAAAAATTTACATTGTAAAGAATGCCTTACTTTTTCTCTTATGTGTAAATGACATTCGCATTTAAGATGCATGCCATTTAACAAACAACATGCTGAAAATGGTGTTTAAAATATCTCAGTTGTGAGTTCTTGTCAATAGGCTGTTCTTATCCACTTTCCTGGCTTGCTTACAACACACCGAAAATAAGGCAAAGAAAAATCTCAGTCAAAAAGAAGTAAGCCTTCAAAAACAGGAATCCTCGGAACCTGTTTAATGAGTCAGAAGTAAAAAATTCATAGAAGTTTAAGTAGAAACCCTAAACAAAGCCCCTAACCAAAAGATAACAAAAGTCTCAAGTGTGGAAAAATCCACAGGAAGATTAAAGGTGTGTGTCTGGTGGGCCTGTCTGTTTAGTGCTTGAAGAACAATGTCATTGTGTGCTCACGCATTCCTTCCCATCGCACACAACTCAGTCCAAGTGTGTATTTTACTATTACCTAATGCAAATGGCATAGGAAAATTGCAAATTGCATTCCATTCTTATTTGCAGTTGCTGTCATGAATATAAAAATCTCTCTCTTTTTAGCTGAAAGTTTGTCATGGTTTGCCAATATTTTAGAATACGTAAGGCAGCTTGTTGGTCAAGTTTTATAATATTTATGACAATTTTTAAAGTACTTGCTCAATCTCTTATGGTATTGTGTGCTTTATAAATAAAGCTGACTTTGGGATTCATTCTTAACATTATCTTTAGGAAACATGACCTGTAGCAACACATTCGTAATGTAATACAATAGCATCTTTCTTTAGCGGCTTTGAACCTTCAACTTAATAATGTTTCTTCCCATGAATGCTTTAAACACCCAAAAAGGGAAGTCAGTCAGGTCTTAGGCAAGTTTTTGAGAAAATTAATTGGAAGTATCTGACAGTATGTTTCTAGAAAGTAAGTGCATGTCAATATGACCTCATTGAAAATATCATTTGGGCAGGGAGCTCATGACATTTGCCCATAGTCCTAGCGAATCAAGAGGCTGAAATCTGAGGATTGTAGTTTGAAGCTATCTCTGGCAGGAAAGTCTGGCAGATTCTTATCTCCAATGAACTTCCTGAAGGTGGAAAATGAACCTGTGGCTGAAGGGATAGAGTGCACCCCTACAGCAAAAAAAAAAAAAAAAGGCTCAGAGACAGCAGCCAGGCCCAGAGTTCAAGTCCTAAGACCATTTCATTTTCTTCTTCTCTTCAACAAAGAGAAAAGTCTTAAATTAAATTGAAATAATGACCGATACTTTAAAAAAGTTATTTTGAACTTTCTCACAGGTTTTGCCAGTACAGGATCTTTCTTACATATTTACTTAGACAAGCTGACATTCTCAAGAACGAACAAACAAATATCTAACGGAGTTTGATATTCTTCCTTTCAGTCATTTTTCAAAATGAAATTTCAGACAGCCAGGTTGGATTTAATATTCTATGTACAAACACAAAGTCCTTCACACTTTGTAAATGTTACTGATAAAAGCTTTGTACTTGGAGAAGCCTAAAATTCATTTTGCAGACTAAAAGCTAGCCACTCCATGTACTAAAGAATTTCAAGGCCCAGTGGTGAGATATTAAGTCAGAATTCACTGTGGATGTGCGGTCATAAACAGAGACACAGCAGAAACCAGCCTGCAGAGGTTATCTCAGTGGCAAATACCAGATTCCAGAGAAAGAGTGAATGTGTGTCTTCATCTGTTCACCCATCCAACTATTTCCTTCATAGAAATTTATGATTGTCTTTGAAGCATTCAGAAATTTTGTATGCCTCTGATTTCAGTATGCTTTCATATCTTCATTTTATTCTTTGGTATTTTCTTTCTTAAATATTAAAAACTTGCTCATCACTTTCCACTATCTGCTGAAAACAAAGGCAAATTCCTTGGTGTGATATGTGTGTCTTTTTCCCCTTTGTTTGGGGGAGAGGGTGCCAGTTCTGGGGCTTGAATTCAGGGTCTGGACAATGAGCAGCTAGGATTACAGCCATGAGCCACTCATCATTCCCTGTGCCTTTTTTTGTATTTCCTTCCAATGCTACCTACTCACTATTCCCCAAATAGCACCTCCACTTTGGCAATGTTTTCCCTCTACTGAAACTACTCTCTTGCAATGGCCTACATCTCCTGGTTCCTCAGGACAAATCTCAGATTCACCTTCTTTGTGACAGTCTTATTCCTTCCCCTGGGAAGAAACATGTCCAATCTTCGAGGCACTGCATGAGGCCTTTGACTTATAAGTCTTGATCTGGTCTTGAATTAGACGTATTTTCATACACGTCCCCTCTCTCCTCCAAACTGAAAGATGATAAGGATCTGTCCATATTATCTTCTCATGTGAAAGTCTTACCACATACTCCAGGAATCACCCAACGCTTTGCTGTCTGAGTCGCTTTCTCTCCATCTTTCTGTGACCTGGAGGAATCCCCTGTTCCTGGCAAAGGCAGAGCCTCCTCCTCTCCAATATGGCCTGCATCCATCTTCTCCCTTAGATATCTTCTCCCATTAGCTCCTCTCTTAAATTTACTGGCTTTCCCCACTAGGATATAAACATGTTCCAGTCTCTCCCAAAACCTTGCTTGACCTGATCCTCTTTCAATTTAGGCCCGATCTCTCTTTTCTCCTTTACAGCCAGCACTCTTGAAAGGGTGTATTCTCTGCATCAAAGTTTCACTTACTTCTCCATCCCATGGAAATCTGCCTTCCCTCCTCATCACTCAAGGGAAGCTATCCTGCCGCAAGGACCCCTGGGAACTTTCTGCTTGCTAAGTCCAATGCGCACGCCTTAGAGCTGCCTTGTTTGGTTTCTCTCCATCGCCTCACAGTACTGGCCATTCTTCCTCCTTCAAATTGCCATCTGCCCTTTGATTTCTGTGACACTGTGTTTCTGGAGGCCCTGAGTCCAGCTTGTGTCTCATACTTTGGGTCTATTCCCTGCTCCCTCTTTTCCTCCTTCTCTCCTCTGCCCTCCCTCCTCTCTCTCTACTTTCTGTGAATAGTTATCGAATCCTCAGAATTAATATTAGGCTCAGGACATTTGGGGGTATGTGCCATTCCTGGGGCTTGAACTCAGAGCTTGGGTGCTGTCCCTGAGCTCTAGCCTTTAAGCTACAGATTTTTCTGCTTAGGCTGGCTTTGAACCTGGATCCTGAGATGTTGGCACCTTGAGTAGCTAGGATTACAGGCATGAGCCACTTTTGTATCTTCATCTTATCTTCACCCTCCTTTTTCTTCCCAGCTGTATGCTTAGGTATAGCCAAAGCACAGTGCATCTTGAACCAAACTGAAATATCACATTTCTTCTCTTTTCCACCCAAAGCTATTGCTCATCTTTAGGCGTCATTATTTCGAGAAGTTGTACTTCTTAGTCATCAAATTTCCCAGCAAGAAACAAGAGTGTCTTCCTTGAAGCATTCCTCCAGTTTTTTTCTAGATAGTTCAGCCAAGCCTCATCATTCACAAATCTCTTCTCCAGTCTCTTTTTCATTACCCTGGCTAGGACCACCATAAGTTTTCTTTTTTTTTTTTTTACTGGTTTTCATCATGAATTTCTAACTTGTCTTCTTCCTTTAGTCTTGATTTCTGCAAATCTATTTTCTATGCTGCAAAAATAAACTTGACTCCCTGTCATTCTAGCTACTCAGGAGGCTGAGATCTGAGGATCATGGTTCTTTGCCAGCCTAGACAGGAAAGTCCATGAGGGGTCTTTTCTCCAATTAGCAATCAAAATGCTAATTCAAAATTTTAATTCAAGGCATGAGCCTTGAATTAAAAAGTTCAGAGATAGCACCTAGGTCCTGAGTTCAAGTCCCAGGACTGGCACAAAACAAACACAAACAAATACTCTTGACAACTAGAAATCTGCTTATTCCCATTTAAACACAGTGGTGACTATAACAACTTGCAGGACAAAATCTAACTGCCTTAGGACTTGCTATAATGTTGTACATGACCTTAGCTGGCTTCATAATGGCAGCAAACTGGACACTCCACAAGCCAAGTCCTCTCTTGCTAGGATTACAGGCATGAGCTTCTGGTGCCTCACTCTCATATGGTATGTTGGAGGCAAAAGACATTTAAGAAACTATAAAGGACAATACACATTTGAATAGAATATTGGGTTGTTTTGCTAATATTTTAATAGATATTATGTGAACTGGAAATAAAATTCAAGAAGTAAAAATGGAGATACAGTAAAAGCCAAATGTCTCTCCCCTCTCTGACCCCATGTCTCTCCCTGGCTCTGTCTCCAGACATTCTAGGGACAAAAGATATGATCATTTCTTGTTTTACTTGCCAGAGGTCTATCGGTTCTGTTGATGTATCAGTTGTTGGGCAACATTTTATCAGTCTTTTTTGTTTTTCTTTCTTTTGGTCCCAGTACTGGGTTTTGAACTCAGGGCCTGGATACTATTACTATTTTTTTTTTTTTTTGCTCAAGGCCAACACTGTACCATGTTGAAACACAGTTCCATTTCCTGCTTGTTGGAAGTTAATTGGAGATAAGAGTCTCATGGACTTTCTTGCCTGGGCTGGCTTTGAGCCATGATCCTCAGAGTTCAGCCTCCTGAGTAGCTAGGATGACAGATGTGAGCCACCAGCACCCAACACTTTCTCCCTTTCTCCCTCCAGCCTGAGGCTGCACTTATCACCTGGGCAGCCAGCCAGCAGCTCCAGAGAGCAGATACCTACCACTGACCTGCTTACTCTGGTAACAGTGGGGCTATTTGAATCAGAAATCGCCATCTTCTTCAGCATGCAGTTCCTCTAGGATCCCAGAGACCGATGAAGCCCAAAGCTGCTATATTTTCTTCTTAAAAACATGGAAACTAAGTGGTCTCTTTCCTCACACATTCCCACAGAAGCTGCAATATAACTAAAAACCTTCTACCTGCTCTTCTTAATGTGATCAGCTGCATATCAAGTAATAGAATTGGGGGCAGGGAGTGTGGCCTAGATGTAGAGTGCTTTTCTAGCATGCACAAAGCAAAATCCAAAAGTGGCTTAAGTGGTAGAGTGCTAGCTGTGAGAAAGCCTAAGGCCAATACCCAGGCCCTGAGTTTAAGCCCCAGGGCTGGCAAAAAAAAAAGAGATAGGATTGAGGTTTCTGTCAGATTTGCTGATGAAAATAAAAGCACTCATGAAACAATTTGAATAGTGAATTTATAACCTGTTCATGAGTAGATGAATTGAAAGTGTTAACATTAGAAATCATTATAAGAAAAATCTATCTTTTTCTTTTTCATGCCGGGCCTGGGCTTGAACTCAGGGCCTAGGTATTGTTTCTGAGATTTTTTTTTTGCTCAAAGTTAGTGCTCTACCACTTGAGCATTAACTGAGCTCTGCTTTTGGATTTTTATTGTTGAGTAGTTGGAGATATGAGTGTCATATAGTCTTTTCCTGCCTGAGATGGCTTTGAATCTCAGATTTCAGCCTCCTGAATAGTTAAGCCTACAAATGTGAGCTACTAGCACCTGGATAAAGACAATCTTTATGGTTCAGCATGTAGTTTTGATTTTAAAGGCTCATTATAAAGCACTTCCAATGAAAGTTGTCCATTGAAACATTTTTAGAAGACTCTTAAGAAGAATCTTCTAAAGAGTCTTCTAAGACCACACCTGGAATCATATGCTAATGGCTTACACCTATAATTCCAGCTACTCAGGAGACTGAGATATCTGAAGAACCTGGTTCAAAGGCAGCCTGGGCAGAAAAGTCTGTGAGAATTTTATCTACAATTAACCACCAAAAAGCTGGAAGTAGAGGTATGCCTCAAGTGGTAGAGTGCTAGCCTTGAGCAAAACTAAAACAAAACCAAAAAACCTCAGGCTTTGAGTTCAAGCCCCAGAACCGACACACAAAAAGTATATGTTTTTATAGACTATAATATCATGTCTTGATACATGTGCCCATATTGAAAATCCTTAAAGACAGATCACATACCCAACATACCCCACTTATTTTTTTGTGTGTCCAGAACATTGGAGGTACAATCTCTCAACAAGTTTCTCTTACTGCAGGTACTGTACTGTACATTTGAACTCTAGCATTTTTTCATTCATGTTTTTGAACTAGAAAACCCTCCACCATCCTCTCTTCTGGTAACAACCATTTTATTCTGTTTCTGTTTTCAAGGAACTCATTATTTCTAGACAGTCTATAAGCACCTTTTTTGCAATATTTGTCATTGTTGGGTTTATTTCACATGGTATAATGTTTTCTGGGCTTCTCCATGTTGCTGCAAATACAAGAATGTGAGTGTGCATGCATGCACATGTGTACATATTTCTTATTTTCTCTATCCATTCATCCACTGGAGGATATTAAGGTTGATTATGCGTCTTGGCTACTGTGAATGAATATGGAATTGCTACATTTCTTGGACATACTGATTTTAGTTCCTTGGAATTTATACCCAGTAGTTCCATGGGATTTTCAGTCTCCATTTTTTTTTCATTTGACTGAGATGGGGTGTCTTGTTATATTGTCCTTGCTGGTCTTCAGTTCACAATCTTCCTGCATCTGCTTCCCACATGGCTGAGCTTACAGGTGTGTACCACTGTACCCAATTTGTAGGTCTAGTTTTAACTTTTGAGGGATGTCTGCATGATTTCCTATAATATCTGCAAAAGAGCTTATGCGATCCACATCCATTCCAGCACTTGCTATCTTTATCTTTGCTGGACACGTGGTTTGAACAAAAGGCCTTATGCTCTATCATTTGAGCCATGCCACCATGCCTTTTTGCTCTGTTTTGCAGATAATGGCTCAAGTTTTTGTCTGTGGCTGGCCTCAGATTGGCCTCCTCCCCTGGCCACCTGAGGAACAGGTAAGGCAAGGCTGTTATCATCTTCCCTGACTTATTTGAGATGGTGGTCTTGACGAGTTTTTTTCTTAGGTTGCTCTTGAATGATGGTCTTTCCAATCTCTGCCTCCTCAGTAGCTGGCATCATAGATAGGAGCCAACCCTCCTGACCCTCATCTTTTTTCTTTGAGCCAATTTGAAACTAGATGTGTTAAATAAAACACCATCATATTACTGTATGGTTAAGGTACAGAATGTTTGTACCTTTTCTCTCTCCATGCTGAGGTCAAGCTGTTACTCTGTCTCCTACGCATGCTCCTCTTCTGCCCACTGAGAGACACCAAGTGAAAGGAAGACATTGTGTTCCTTCTTTGATTGCAAACATGTGAGAATGCGCTCTCTCTCCCTCTCTCTCTATCTCTCTCTCTCTCTCTCTCTCTCTCTCTCTCTCTCTCTCTCTCTCTCTCTCTCTCTCTCTCTCACACACACACACACACACACACACACACCCCACATGAAAATGGCTGCTAAGTCTGTGCAGTTCATTCCATCAGAGACAGTGTATTTCTTCACTTGTAGATTCTGGACCCCTTTTGTGAATTGCTTTGACCAATCAAATGGAACAGTTGTGACAAGTGGTCATTGTCATTACTAAGGCTCACGTGGTCTTTCCTCCTCTCCACTCCTTGGTCCCAGCCCCGCCCCACCCCAGGTTCCAGTATTCACAACCCAACGTTCTACTGTATTTCATGCTTCCTTCGTGTTTTTCACAGACTTACTAAAGCCTTCCTCTCTTGCTTAAAGCTAGGACTAGGACTGCAGGTACAGCTCCAGCCACAAGCAAAGGTAAGACTTACCTCAGTCCCCATGCTTGCATCGAAATCATGATGGAAGAAGTTAGTGTAAATGTGCCTGCAGGAAATGCACTGTTTATTTATATGTGCATGAGGAAAAAAATAACCAGCACATGAAATACATATTACTGTTTAGATTGTTAGTTTCCCTTTAAAACAAGCTATTTAGTAAAAAGATCTTCAGCTTAAATAAACCAATCAAATCAGTAATAGTAGAAAGAGGTTGGGTTTCAATACAGGAACTTCTGGAAAATTCTATTGTCAGGTAACTTGATTCAAATCCCACTTGGTGCATACATCCACAATCAAGTTTCCTTTCCCTCCATTTTTTTTAGTTTCAACAGCCCCTGTCTTCATCTTTCTCTTTTGTTTACTTTCACTGCAATTGCTCACAAAAGTCAAACAAGTGTTTGAAGTTTCCTTCATGGGTAACAAGATGGGAATTACTGAAATATGCTACTCTTTTCTGGAATCCGGAGACTGTATTATGTTGCACAATACTCTTGTCTTGGTAGAATGTCCTCAACCATTTTGCCTTTCACTTTTTTTGTGCCCCTCTTTGTCTCTTCTGCCTTTTCCACATGTCTCATGCTTTCTATACTATGGTACCACTTCTCATTTTGGCCCTAAGCTACATGTCGTTCTTTAATCTCCTCTTGAACTTCTCAACTCTTCTAATATATTTTCCCTCAAATATTTTCTTATCAGTGTGTGTGTGTGTGTGTGTGTGTGTGTGTGTGTGTGTGTGTGTGTGTGTGGTGTGCTGGGGCTTGAACTAATGCCTGAAGCACTCTTCCTGTGCCTTTTTTTGCTCATGGCTACCACTCGAGCCACAGTCTCACTTCTTGCTTTCTTAAGCAGTTTTATTGGAGTTAAAAAGTTCCACAAACTTTCCTGTCTGGTCTGGCATCAAACTCTGGTCCTCAGATCTCAGATTCCTGAGTACCTAGGATTAAAAATGTGAACCACCTCACTTATATGTCTTCATTTTCTTTCTAATATATTTTTATTTTCTTTAAATGGGTGTAAAAAGGAGCTACTATACATCAGAATTTATTATTAGTATATATTAGTTGTACAGAATAAGTGTTGCTATAATGCATAACATGTGCATTTCTCCCCATTTCTCCCTTTGTCCTCTTCTGGATCCCCTCTCTTTTCTAACATCCCCTTTTCCTTTTCTACCACCTCCCTACCTACCACCCCAATTTTATTTATGAGAGAAAAGAAAATACTTTCCTTTCTAAGTCTGGCTATTTCCCTTGATGCTCTCCAGGTCTATCTGCTGTCCTGCCAAAGACAGGATCTATTCTTATTTCTGGATGACGAATACTCCATTATATTTTCAGTTCATAATTTTTCATCCATGGGACCATTCACAAGTACTTTGGCTGATTCCATAACTCGTCTATCAATAATAGTCCTGCGGTAAACATTGGGTCCAGGTGTGTCTACCACATTCAGGCTTTCATTCCTTTGGTAATACATTCAAGACTGACAGGCTTGCTTTTATACAGAAGTTCTAGTTTTAATTTCTTGGGAAATCACCATAATGATTTTCATAACATCTGTACATTTTATTAAATTACATCCTAAAACTGCAAAATTCATTTTCCCACTATCACCACATAAGAGTCCCCTTTTCTCTGCATCCTCACTAGCCTTGTTGTTTGTTTCCTTGGTAATAGTCATTCTGATTAGGGTGATACAGTCTCAACCTAATTTGATTTACATTTTCCTGATGGGTAAACATTTTTTTCATATGTTTGTCATTTTTACTTCTTTTGACATATCTTTTCAGCTTATTTACTCATTTATTGATCAGATTGCTTGTTTGGGAGAGTTAACATTTTTGAGTTATCTATTTTGGATAATAATTCTCTGCTGGATAAGTAGTCGGCAAAAATGTTCTCTCATTTTCTGATCATTGTTTCCTTTGTTGTTCCAAAGCTTTTTTTCTTTTTTTTTTTAAATTTAATGCAATCAATTGTGTGTGTGCGCGCGCGCGTGTGTGTGTGTGTGTGTGTGTGTGTGTGTGTGTGTGTGTTCTAGCTGAGCTATTAGAATTTCAGTCAGAAAGTAGTTTTCCAGGCCTACATCATCAAATGTTCCATGGATGTTTTCCTCTAGTATTTCCAAAATTTCAGAATTTATAATGGAGTCTTTAATTCACATGGAATTGACTTTTGTAACTGGCAGAAAAGAGGATCAAGTTTTAGTCTAACTGTGGGCATCCAGCTTGCTCAGCATACCTGGAAAGAGTTCATCTTTCTTTATCTTTTTCCTTTTCTTTTTTTTTTGTGAGCTGTGGGACTTGAACTCTGGGCTTGGGCACTGTCCCTGAGCTCTTCAGCTCAAGGCTATGGCCCTACCCCTTGAGACACAGAGCCACTTCCCATTTTCTAGTGATTAATTGGAGATAAGAGTCTCACTGTCATTAGTGCCCCGACTGGCTTTGAACCTTGATCCTCAGATCTCAGCCTCCCAAGTAGCTAGGATTACAGGCATGAACCATCTTTCTTTGCCTCATTTGTGTGTGTGTGCATGTGTGTGTGTGTGTGTGCACACGCACGCACGTGCACGTGCACGTGCACATGTAGGTACATGCCAGGGTAGGAATTGAGAGCTGTCACTAAGCTTCATTTGCTTAGTGCTCTACCACTTAAGGCACAGTTTCACTTCTGGATTTTTTAGTTTAGTTCTTAGCTTATTGTGATATAAGTCTCATGGCTATTGTGACTAGTGCAGCAATGAGCATGAATGTGCAGGTGTCCTTGTCACATCCTGGGTTATGATGCTCACAGCAGATGCCAAGAAATGGTTTGGCTGGGTCGTAGGGAAGACTTGTGCTTAGTTTTCTGAGGAACCTCCAAAACGTTCCAGAGTGGTTGTACTACTTTCCATTCCCACCAGCAGTGCAGTAGGGTTCCTCTTTCTCCACAACCCCACCAGCATTTGCTGTTGTTTTTATTTGCATTTCCTTTATGGCCAGGGATGACGATTATTTCTTCATGTGTTTCTTAGCCATTTTAACTCATCTTCTGAGAGGTCTCTCTTTAGCTCTTCATATGTATATAAAATAATGTATATACTGAAAGGAAACTCAAAGATAAGGAAACACAGGACCTCTTCTTAATTTGTTTTTATCATTTTTAGATGACTGTATTCTTTACTTCAAATATTCACGTGGCCATCTGAGGGAAGGAGGGAGGAGAGCACAGAATCAGTGGAAAGTAGATGAAAAAGTATAGTAGATGGCCTCATCTGTGGCATTAGACATTGATGAACATGAACTAAGCAACTCAGCAGTAGTGATCGGAGGGAGGGAATGAGAGAGAAGAAGGAAACAGCTGATAGTAAACAAAAGGAAAGATATATATATATATATATCACCCACTATATATAAAGATAACTCTGCAGTGTATCACCTCTAAAATAGCAATAAAAATATTTATGTATAAAAAGTCTCATGAACGTTCCTATCTTGGCTGGCTTCAAACAAGACCCTCAGATCTTGGCCTCTTGAGTAGCTGGAATTATAGACATGAGCCACTGGTACTCAGTTTTCTTTCACTTTCGTGTTCTATGCCTTCATGTTTTCAACTCACTGTCCCATAGTTCAAATGATTTCATCTACCTATCTTTATTTTCGTTAGTATTTTATGTCTTTAACTGCTACTTCTTTTCTTCACTGGTTTCTTTTTCTTTTCAAAATTCACCTCTCATCCATCAACGTTTCTTTCACTGCATTCTGCCTACACTACCTATCTTGAAGAGCAAAGCAAGAAATAAAAGGTTCATAAATGTGCTTTAAAAAATCAAGATTCAAGTGCTGGAAATGCATTTGATTTCTCTGTGCATCTGAGTCTTATCTGATGTATATGGTTTACTTTCTCAGGAACATCCATACTCAAAACAGTCCCAGCCTATTCCACACACAGTGAGATCCAAAGAAGATATTCTTAGGAGAAGAAAACAAAGACACAATACCCTTGTGCATCTGACCATGCAAAGTGATATCTATCAAAATGAATTCCAGGATATGGGAATAAGAAGTGCTTTCTCTGTTTCTGTTTTTGTTTTCTTTTTATTTGTTTGTTTATCTGTCTTTCAGAGGGTAAGAGGGAGGACAGAATTGGAGGGACAGAGGATGAACAAAGGCAGCAGTGGTCCTCACTAGAAACTGTGGAAAATGAACTCTACAACTGTGGCTCGTGATGAGGGACAATAACTGGGAGAAAGCACGAAGGGATGATGTCCAAAAAGAAATGTACTCATTACCTGACTTACAGAACTATAACTAAACTCTTCTGTACATCACCTTCATAATTATGAAATCATGTGTAAATCCTAGCCTCAAATTGGTTGAATTTAAGATTATTTTTGGTTTAAGAACGAAACTTTGTAAGTAATGTTATTTATATATTCTGTATAGGTGGAATATAATTTCCTACACAGATTTTGGAAACATTTCCACGACAAATAACTTTTCTGTATCTTGACAGATAAATCAGTTCAAGCTTAGTGTTTCAAAATTCACACCTATTTGAATTTTCATTGTCATTTCTCTTCTTCCAATTGCAGAAAAAATGTCCCTCCCCTAAATTTGTAATGTCCCTGAAATCTGAATAACTTCAGGTTTTGGCAGAGCAGTGTAAGTTTGGGATTAAGTGATATTGTACCAAGATTAACACATCAATAGAAATGTATTTTGCTTTAAAAGTGTGGAAAAGTATTGCTCACCCCTGTAATCCTAGCTACTCAAGAGGCTGAGATCTGAGAATTATGGTTTGAATCTGGCTCAGGCAGACAGAGTAGAGAGACTCTTATCTCCTGTTAACTAGTAAGAAGCAAGAAGTGGAGGTGGCTTAAGTGGTGATAGCACCAGGTTTGATTATAAAAGTTAAGCAAGAGCATGAAGTCCTGAGTTCAAGTTCAGCTACTATCATGAACATGCACATACACGCACACACACACACACACACACACACACACACACACACACACACAACAGGCTAGGAAGGCAAAAAAAGTTTTTTATTTTATTATATTGTTGGAGAAAGAAAATTGCTTATAAGGATTAAACTAGAAGATTGAAAGGGGATTTAGTCTAGATAAATCTAGGCTTGCATAAGGAAAATCTAATTTTTCCTTTATAACACCAATGCTTTTTAGAGTCACATCATCATATTGTATTGGTATGGAAACTGTTTTCTCCAAATGTTAATTTGATGATTCAATTACAATTTATTATCCAGAAAAAAATGGCTCTGTTTCTCGTAAGTGACCCAAAATAATACAATTTTTTCTTCAAGGGATCATAACGAGAGTTGAGAAGTTATGCTCACAAAATGGGAACAACTCCTGTTTCTCATTACAATCCACATACAGATTTTGAATTTTACGGCACAGTGATTCATATTTGATCTTTTCTTATACTGGAATCTGATTTGGCAGAGTGAACTAAACATTAACAGATTCCTTACCTACGCATGGTTTTTAAAATGTTGAAATGGAACAATAGCCAATGTTAATTGGTTTAGTCCCATAAGTAATTTGATATATTTGACTCTGATAACACACTGGAAACTTAATCTAATTTAAGAATAATGCTATCCTATTATGTTCTACTTTCTCAAAGGGAAACTTTTATATACTAGACCACCAGGAAACAGTTAGAAAGTGAGTGAGTTGATGACAAAACTTGGCTCCTTATTTACTTATCTAGCTCATTTTACACTTCCCATTTGTCAATGACAACCTGGAAGCTTTTCCAAAAAGAATAAGAAGATGGTAAAGGTGCAAAGCACAGCTCCAAATTCAAATTTCTTCTCAGTAATGAATACAACGGGTTCCATAAGTCTCATCCTTAAACACTGAAATCAGTCATTGCTATTGGACTTGACTTTTGTGGGGACCATTAAGAAGAAACTTGGAAATCACCCAGTGAGCAATGGGGAAAAAGCAGACACCAGACACTGGAGGCTCACACTGTAATCCTAGCTACTCAGGATGCCAAGATCTCAGGGAGGCAGTTCGAAGTCAGCTTGGGCAGTAAAGTCCATGAGACTCTAACCTCTAATGAAACACACATAAAAAACTGGAAGTTTTCCCTCAATTGGTAGACTGTCATCCTGAGTAAAAAACCTGAGTGAGAGCATGAGGCCCTGAGTCAAGCCAAAATACTAGCACAAAACAAGTAAACAAACAGGAGGATGGTTGATTTTTATTTTAAATAACTAATTTCTAGGATGAATAAGCTATTTGTAATGAAAACTGGTCTAACCAGAGGCATACGTATGTAATTGTACACTTACTATTTATGAGCTGCACGTGTTATTTTATTTTTTTTAATTGCTCTAGCTCTCCTATCTACATGACTTTTGGTGGGCAAGCCAGTTTGGTAAATGTCTTCAGGAAAGGATTCATATTGTGTGGATGACAGTTTAAATGGTCTTCAAATATGAGACTCAAGTGGCTGGGTCAATTTGAGCTACTTCTTCAGTCTTCAAAACTTGTGACCTGAGAGGACTGTGGTCAGAATTGATAAATAGATGTACATTTGGGAAAACAGCCCATGTGGCAGATGTGCCAACAGAGGCTCTGAATCACAATTTGTGGTGTAGTCCCTCCTGAAAAATGTTCATTAACATGATGGTACCAAAGAGAGCAAAACAAATCTGTGGAAATAATTGACCAAAAGTAGGCAAGTAGCAACTCTTCATCCTGTCTTTGGGGTCAGAAGGAAGGAAAAACAAGTCCCTAGGGGCTAGGTTTGAGAAATGAAAGTAGTTATATCTTTTTCACAAGCTATTCTTGGAATAAAGCAGATCAAACTTGTCAAAGGAAGAATCATTTATAGGAAGAAGCTTTATCAAAACAAGTATTGGATCAACCGTAACATTAATCATTTGGTCTCTCTAAAGGACTGCATTTCATTTTTGCCTAAAATATTTTGTGGGAAACCGAATCTAGAAATAAGAAACAGAATATTTATATATGTATATGTATCTCTATATATACATGTATATATATATATATTTGTGTGGGCACATGCAGGTGTGTGTGTGTGTGTGTGTGTGTGTGTGTGTGTGTGTGTGTGTGTGTGTGTGTGATAATCCTAGGGCTTGGATTCAGTGTCTAGACATATCCCTGAGCACTTTTGATCAGCTAGTGCTCTACCACTTGATCCATAGCTCCACTCCCAGCTTTTTGGGTGGCTAACTGGAGATAAAAATCTCACAGCCATTTCTGCCTGGTCTGGCTTTGATCCACGATCCTCAGTTCTCAGTCTCCTGAATAGTTAGAACTTTAGACATCAGCCACAAGCACCCAGGTAAGAAATGGAAGTTATTTAGCATTAAAATAGTTTACAAACATTACTACAGTTAATCCCATCCATGATCTAGTCAGGGATCCATTTTACAGAGAAGAAAGCAGATCTTTGGGAAATTACTTTCCAAACTACACAGCCCCCAAATTAAGAAGCAGCCTACGGTTTAACTGAACCCAGGCTGTCTGGCATAGAGGCCTGTGTCCTTTTCCAGTACATCTGAGTCCATTCAGATTTGTAACATTTAAAAACTCTCCAGGCTCTGTGTCTGTGTGGCCTGAAGGCTCATGGTATCACTGGCATGTAACTATCAGGAACATGGCCAAGTTGCTCACATGAAAGACTTGTTCTTCTTTAGCTGGGCCTCAAGAAGCAGGAGGTGCAGAAAATAAGGCGATCATTAAATGGATCCAAATCCTAGGAAAGGAGTTATCACATATCCCAGATGCTTGATTATGTCAAAGAACACATCCCTCTCCTGAGTTCTTTCAACCTCCTTAATATTCTAGACCTGCTCAGTACTTCCCCCTCCTCTTGGTGTGCAGGGTCAGTACTCTGGACACTGCTGGAAGCTCGGGATTGTACTTCCTGTCCTTCCTCTATGGCGGATAGGGCGTTGGGCTGTGAGAACAGCAAACCTTTTTGATGGTCCACCAGCCCTGCCCCCAGAATGGTGTGGCATTCCCACAGGGTGCGATCCAAGGCTGTCGTGATTCTAGAACATGGAAGTGGATTCTGGATTGACATCAAAACCCCTTGAGTGTTTCTACCATGCCAGTAACAAAATATAATACAGCCACTAATACAAAGAGGCTCTACTGGAACTGGGACGAATGGGTGGACCCAGTCTTTCTTTGAAGTGAAACAAATAGGGATATTATGTAGGAGGGACCTATTTATTGGAAGCAAAAGAATATGCCTTTGACAAATCACCCCAATGACATTTGCTTTACTGCTGTTTCTCTTTTGGTTCTACATATCGCCAAGAGAATGAAGCCTGAGTGTCTCCAATCTGCCCAACATGTAGATCCATTTCCCTCTTTTATGAGTTCCGTTAGTAGAACCCATCCCAGGTGAGCCATTTTCCCTGGTGCCTCTTAAATGTCCCTTGAAATTTCCTTCCTGTAAACCCTTCCTGAATAATGCTCTCTCTCCCTTTCTCCATGGATTCAAGCCTTTTCCAGGGGGAAGCCAGTTACATCCTTCAATTCTCACAGCTCCCTTGATAGTTAGCATTTGGTGTTGAAGAATCCCTCTGGGCCTTGTTTGAAAGCCAGCAGACCTGTCACTGCCAGGCTGTATGCTCTCTGAGGGCAAGGAAACATCTGTCTTTTTAATAATACATCTTCAGGGGCTGAAGGGGAATAGATATTTAATACATATTTATCACATGTCGAAAGGAAAGGAAGAAAATATGTCCGATCTCATTTTACACACTTCTCCTGGGCAAATGCTACCCTTTACATTTCTTTGCACAGAGCTCTGAGCTCAATGCCTTGAACACAGTTAAGAATTTAACTTTTGTAAAAAAAAAATGTACTAAATTAATGTCTGGGAAAACATGCAAATTGGGTTTGAGGTTTTTAATAACCATTTTAATCTTTTTTTCTTTAATCCAGTGATTTTTTGGTAACATAATGGGAATTCTGATTGGAATTATATGTATTTAAATATAATGATATAAGAATCATTCTACTCAAACAAACCAAGACTCAAGGAACATATGCTCACATTATCCACATGTTTCAAATTAGATGATTTTCTAGAGCAAAGGTTAATTTTGTAAGAGTCTCTGATGTGTCAAAGCCCATGTTTGCCTATACTTTTAATACTCCCTTTTATATCTTTTATATCTCTATTCAACTGTCACCCCACCCCTTTCTTTTCTTAATACTGAGGCTTGAACTCAGGACTTCATTCTATCTTGGCTGCTGTAGTTCAACACTGTCTTCCAATGGTGACTTTCAGAACAAGAAATTCTGAATAAGAAATTCTGACTTGCAGAATAAGTATTCCGTTTGCATCTAAGCACGTTCTTTCTAGGCCTCTCATCTTCTCTTCGCCATAGGTAAATGTTGCTGTGTCCAAATTCTTTCTGTGCAAACAGATTCTTGTGGACTTTTCTGCATAAGCTGGCCTGGCACCAAGATTCTTCCCCATTCTCACCCTTCCAAGTAGGACCTGTACTCAGCTAGTATTTTTCCCCCCCTTTTGATAAAATGCTCAGAATGGAACCCAAGGCTTCACACATACAGGCGGGCGCTCTAACACTGATCTGTATCTCCATCCCTGGATGTTAACATGTTTGGTTTACAATCATTCTCTGAAGGCCTTTGCCCCCATGCTCTTCTCATGGATTTGCACAGAAGCACATTATTCCTTCCTGTGACACGGTAAGCATCTATTCTCCACTGAACAGTAGGTACCTCAAGACATGGGCCTCACTTGTTCTTCCATTCCCACAGCTATCACACTGCCTGGCCTATAATAGGTTCTTAAATGACGGAACACCTTCAGGAAGAGTAAAATGTACAGGACTATGAGGGTTTGATTTTTTTCCTTTCACATTGTTATACATGTAAGAAATATCAAAGTGATCACTACTGGTTCTGAAGGGACTTGAGAGCCATGCTTCCTGAGTGGTGTGACAGCCTCAGCCATGATGAGAAGACTGTGGCTGGGAAGGGACTGGAAGGGTGTGCACAGATAGAAGAATATTCTGTGCTGGCAGATCACAGCCAGGACTAGACTAAGGTTTTCTGCAAGCACTGGGACTTGCAGGAATATTTCCATCAGTTTTTTTGGTCCCATTGGCCAAGGAAAGATGTCGGCTGTCTCGTTCTATAGATTTAGGTGTTCATATAGAAGAGAAGACTCAACTTGCATTTGGAAAAATGAGAAAGATATGCTATATGGAAACCAGTCTTTTAGCAGAGTGTCGTGATAAGCCTTCGAAAGCTTTTGCTCTGCTTTTGTGACTAGATTTGATGGTGATGCTCAGGACCACTCCAGAGTCTTCAAAGAACAGGGGATCTTTCTATTAATCACATCAGAAATCTTTTCAATATTTATTAGTTGATTTCCAAGTAAGTACAGCAAACTGCAAGTACATGTTAATAAATATGAGCCTTCTCTGAAAAATGACTGTGTATTCAAGAGAAAATATTGAGCAGAGTATCTTTGTTTCACTTTTTTAAAAATCCCTTTAATGGCTGGCTTAATGGAACACAGCTGGACTCCTGTATCATTTCTGCATTCAATCTGTTGCAATTTGTTGTTGTGTTTGAAGTAAATGAGGAAATTCCAGTTTCACGTAGCTATATGGCTGTGAAATGGAGATGTATTTTAACAAACTTTTCAAATAGCTCTGGAAATTACTCTCCTTCAACATGACACACAAATGTAACCAGTGATGGTTCCTTAAATCTTATCATCGCAGGGTGAAATATGGAACCACATCAGTTAGCTTTTCATATTGTAACGCATTAAAATTCATTGCTATATTTTTCACTCTGCATGCACTACCTTATAATGTGCAATATTACTCATTTGGAAAATATGGAGTTCCTTGTGTTATGTAAATCTTCCAGTGTTGATACATTTCATTGTATGATGTCTAAAACCACATTAATGGAGATGATTGCAATCATATTAGAAATGACTGTAAGCGCTGGAAAACTGTCATGCTTGTGGTGGCAAATGTGTGTATGCTCAAATCTACTTAGTATGTTTCATCAACAAGAAATATTTCAGTAAATATTTATGTGAAATATAAATATTGTTTACCTTGAAGTAAAAATTTTACTTTATTCATCTGGAGGAAAATAAGCTAGCCAATACACCAGTTTGTTACTCATTTTTGTAAGACAAAATCTATGCCATGTAGAAAAATAAAAGCAGCTAACTAGATTAGGTCACAACTCAACTATCCATGAGTTTTAGTTCAGCTCAAACACTGTACATACTCTGGGGTGTAGCAGAAGAATTTTATGTGTGTTTCTTATGTTGCCACACAGAATATTAAAGAGACATAGTCAAGGGATGGAATTTAATTAGATGAATAATTTTTATTGCTCCATCAAAGGCATTCTTAAGTGGAACTGACATTTGTGGCAGTAAAGCATAAAATAACTAGGAGGGTGGCTGAGAACCCTGCCTTGATCCGACGAAGGTGCTAGCAAATCTTCCCACCATTATTTATGAAAATGTCATCACAGTATAAACAATAGTCAATTAATATTTTAAATGAATATGAAAGAACTTTCCTGAAAACAAGCATCTGAGGATTTGCCTTAGAGACTATGACCATATCTGATGCCCAAGAGGCTTGGATTGGAGGTGAGGTTCAAGGGTTGAAGAACCAATCTTGAGTATAAAGGCCAATTGAAAGTGTGAGGACTCTTGTCCAGCCCCAGTACTGGCATAGAAGATAAATAAATCAGTATGTTGATAAATCAATAAATAATATAGGGGCTTTAGTCCCCATTTAGATTGTGTTAATTGTTTAATCACTTTTGGATTTTTTCCCCAGTGGACTGACTATTTATGAATGTGGGAATTTTAAAATAGATTTGGATATGGGGAAGTAAATATCTACTAAATACTTGAGGAATAAAAGCCTGGGCACTCCCCGAGTTCTTTAGCTCAAAACTAAGCGCTCTTCCACTTTGAGCCAACGTGTTACTTCCTGCATTTTTAGGGGGAAATAATTATCTCATGGACTTTCCTGTCTGGCTGGCTTTGAACCATAATCTTCAGATCTCAGCTCCCGAAGTGACTAGAATTACAAGCATGAGCCATGAATGCCTGGCTTCTTTGTGTATTAAAATACTGATGCTCAGAGAAGCATCATCAGTAGAAAAGAGCTGTCAGAGACTACAACTAAATATGTTTGTCTAGCTAGATAATGCATGTTCTTTCTGATTATTATTGTTATATATTAAACATATCATATATGTATGCAATACAACTGGTTTCACAATTAGCTTGATTTTCTTTGCTTAGAATACACATATACAAGTGGACTCAAGTCATCAGTAATCTGCATGAATGAGAGGTGGCTTTATTGTCATTAGCATTCAGTTTCTTCCTTATGGCATTTTAAAACAAGGCTCCAGTCACTGATCAGTTCAAATCCTGTGGCATTTTAGGGCTCAGACACTGTTTCCCCGTTGTGCAGAGGAGGAAGATGACTCAGAGATGAGAACTGTTTTCTCTGTACTGTCTCCAGCATCACCTCTTCCATCTCCTTTTCCTCAAGACAGTGTAACTCAGACTGTGTGACTCACCTGAGAAAATCCAACCAAAAAATGAATAGTCCTGAACCTGCTTCCTTGAATCCTTCTCTTATCTGGGTCCTTCATGCATCCAATACAAACCAGGATCATTTGAGTCAAGATGGCTGGAACATTTTGTGAAGTTACTTTCCAGTTCAGTCTTCTCCATGCCTCTACCTTCTATCTAGGTCACTGGTACTGCTCTCCCCTGGCTTCAAGGTCATCAAGCTGCTTACCCCTTGTTCTAATCCTTACTGGTCTCCCTCTCTCTCTCTGACCAGTTCCTCTTTCTCTCCAGGCCTACAGAATTGACCTACTGTCCTCCACTCCTTTCCTCCTTTGTCTTCCTCCTGGCTGCCTTCCTCCTCCCCCTGGATTTGCTAACCATCTGAGCACTGCTGACTCCTGCTGTATCTTTCAGGATGATTTGTCTCCTGCAGGTACTCTCCACTGCCCTTTTCCACAGGGTTGCACAAGACGCAGCCCAACACCTGCAAGATAGAACTCAGATTTCATCTAAATCGTCCCTTCTCCACATGTTGTGCTTTTAGCTGATGGAACCATTGACTGCCTTGTCCCAGACAGAAAAATGGAAATCCTCCTCCCCCTCCTCCTCATCCTTCTCCTCCTTCTCCTCCTCCTTCTCTCCCTCCTCCTCCTCTTCTCCTCATTCTCCTCCCATCCACTCCACATTCCATCTACTCCTAAGCCTTCTCTATTCAAGTTTCCGTATGTCTCTGGCCTTCCACATGGCACTCCTGGTGCCTTTTCTAATTGAGATCTCTCTCTCTCTCTCTCTCTCTCTCTCTCTCTCTCTCTCTCTCTCTCTCTCACACACACACACACACACACACACACACACACACACTTAACCCTACTGTCTTTCCTTTGTATATTTCATAGTGATATCAAAGAAAAAAATTGTGTGTGTCCACATGCACCAGTACTGGAGTTGCCCTCCCATTGCCTTTTCACTCAAAGCTGGCACTCTACCATTTGAGTCGAACCTCCTCTTCTGATTGTGTGTGTGTGTGTGTGTGTGTGTGTGTGTGTGTGTGTGTGCACATGCACTGACAGTCCTGGGCTTGAACACAGGGCCTGGGCTCAGAGACAGAGCCCAGCTCAAGGCTAACACCCTACCACTGAATTCTGCTTTTTTGGTGGTTCATTGGAGGTAAGAATCTTATGACCTTCCTGCTTGGCTAGCCTGGAACCATGATCCTCAGATCTCAGCCTCCTGAGTAGCTAGGATTACAGGCTACCAACTTTCTAAAACATATCTGTGATGACACTGGGCAGAACATTCAGACTTTTCCTTCTTAAAATCTCCAACAATTTCTCCAACACATGACCAGAAACTGGGACGTGGCTTTCTTTGAAGCTTCACCTGAAATCCAACCACACTTCACTTCCTGCTTCCCAGGACCTAGCTTGAACTCTGGTACATTTTCTTAAGTCCTCACTTTGAAGAGGGCAAGTGAATGTGTGTAGGATCCCTTCTCCTCCTAACCCCAGTCCTTGTCTTCCTGACTTTGTCTTCTCTGTCCTCCAGATGTCTACATGGACGTCTCTACTCTGAGCACCTTTTGAAACGGATTAAACTACCACGTACTGGATTCAATTATTCCCACCTTCCATGCTCTGAGCTCCTTAAACAGCATTCATGTCTTACTTCTCAGCCTTGGCATCTGAGACAGAGCTGGTACACAGAAGGAGGATTATTAATGTTTTGTTAATAAACATCTATATGAAGGCGGGGAGCATAGCCTACTGGTAGGGTGCTCGCTTAGCCTGGGTTCGATTCCTCAGTACTACATACACAGAAAAAGCTGGAAGTGATGCTATGGCTTAAGTGGCAGAGTGCTTGAGCAAAAAGTGTCCAGGGATGGTGCCCAGGCCTTGAGTTCAAACCCCAGGAGTGGCAATAAAATAAAATAAACATCTGTACAAGCAGGCCAGATCCAATCTCAGTATCATAGAAGCAACTTCTCTCCATTTCCTGAGCTGAGATTCAGGGCTGCCTTTTGCCTATTTCATCCTCTCCTGCTAACCACAAGGCTGCCTTAGACATACAGACATTTAACATCAAGACTATAGTTGACTTTTTTGGGGTACTTTTCTTGGTGGGGAGGAGGGAGATGAACTTAGAGCCTGGGCGCTGTGGTTGAGCTTTTTAACTCATGGCTGGTGCTCTACCACTTAAGCCATAGCTCTACATTTGGCTTTTTGCCCATTCATTGGAGATGAGTTCTTGAACGTTTTTGCCTTGAGCTGGCTTTGAACTGTGATTCCCAGATCCCTACTTCTTGAATAGCTAGGATTACAAGAATGAACTATGGGCACGCTTGCAAGATAATAGGTTTTTTTTAATATATTTTTATTGTGATTAATAGAAGGGTTACATAATATTCACCAGATAGAAGGTGCATTACTTAACAAACATTGTTACCCCTTCTCATGTTTTCCCCCCTTCCCTATCCTATTTC
Source organism: Megascapheus bottae (assembly GCF_031878675.1). Taxonomy (NCBI): domain Eukaryota; kingdom Metazoa; phylum Chordata; class Mammalia; order Rodentia; family Geomyidae; genus Megascapheus; species Megascapheus bottae. The sequence continues at coordinate 3,856,710 of NC_143531.1, forward strand.
AAATAAGCAAATAAACATACATACAATATATCAGATAGCAAGGTAAGATACTGTAACAATATGACATAACCAAGGGACAACAAAAGAGATGAGCGATAACATAGTACATTAAAGACAACAATCACACCTTATATGGCTCTTGTTTCTATATCCTGGAGGTCCTTTCATTTAGCCTCATCCTATATGGCCTTATGTAAGATCACAGTTTTAATAAGGCTCTTTCACCTTATTTTTTCTCATTTTGGTGATGTAATGAAAAGGTCCCAAATGGCATTTTTCAGGCTCACAATATTGATGTTCAATCTTACAAAACACTGTACTTTTTATTATTAGAACTTAACACTCCAGAAGCTGGAGTCTTAAAAAAATACATACAGGCTCACAACTGCAAAAATGAGATCATTAAATCAGAGTCCATTTAAATTTTTTTTTTTAAGATTTCCTAGCTCATTCCAGGTTGCTAATTAGGTAACTTCTTATCATAATGGCTAGCAGCCATCATGGCTCCACAGAATCCTGTGTGGTCCCACCAGAAACAAGCTGGTAGGCTGTTTTTCAACTGTGGAAACAGCTGCTGAGTTTCCAATCCGTGGAAGCTGGAGGGGAATCAGACCCTGGTGGAAGCCTCAGGCAGGCAGGCTGCAAGGAGGAGGAAGGAACACAGTTTGCAGGCTCTGCTTTTCAGCCTCCAACCTCAGTCCTTCTGCATTTAACACATCTCCCTGCCTCCTGTCCTACACCAACCCAAGAGCCCCTCTCTGCCAGTGCCAAGGTCCCTGGCCTGTCTCCCTGGGGCTTCGAAGCTCTGCCAGAGGCTCAAGGGGGCTTTCTTCCCCGGCGATCTCCCCAACCAAAGAAAGAAAGACAGCATGGGTCTCTATCAGAGGTGAGGAGGGGGTGTCCTGGTTGGGGAAGGAAGAAGGGAGGAGAGGAAGGAAGAAGGGAGGGGAGGAAGGAAGAAGGGAGAGAGAGAGAGAGAGGGAGAGGGAAAGAGAGAGAGAGAAGCAGTGACAGAGGAGGAAGAAAGCCTGAGGTAGACACAGGAGCAAGAGTGTATCTGTGCCCACGTGTATCTGTGCGTGCGCCTGAGTGTGAGTGTGTGTGTGTGTGTGTGTGTGTGTGTGTGTGTGTGTGTGTGTGTGTGCTGGCCAGCAGCAGGGAGGGAGGGAAGGGGGACGGAGGGGGGCGGCGGCGGGCAGGGGAGGGGCGGGGAGGGGCGGGAGGGGGGAGGCTCCCGGCTTCTGCGGTAACCCGGGGACGCTCTCTCCTCCACTGCTCACTCCCGGCGCACAGCCTCCAGCGAGCGGAGCTATCCCCGCCGCGCCCGCCGCCGCCGCCCCGCGCGCCCCGGCCCGCAGCCTCGCGGGGCTCCGCAGCATCCTCCGGAACCCCCGGTCCCCGCGCCCCGCACACCCCCAGCTCTGGAAAGGATCCCCCGCCAGCTCCTCGCCCACCCCGCCGCCCCGGCCGCCCGCCGCTGCCTTTGAAGTTTGCGGTGCCCACCGCAAAGTTAGGACGTGCGGGCCGACCGAGTCCCCCTCCGCCCCGCCCCGCGCCGTGTCCGCGCCCCGCCGGCCCCGGCCCCGCTCCCGGATCTGGGGGAGCAGCCTCTTGACCCGAGCCCGGGGACGGGACGCTGCGGCTCTCCTCCCGTCGAGGCGGAGACCCTCCCCGCTTCTGCAGCTCCGCGAGGTAAGTGCGGGGGAGAGCGCCCGCCCCACGCCCGCCGCCACCCGCCCTCGCCCCGGCTCGGGGTCCGGGCGCGCGTCCCCAGCCGGGAGCCCGGGAGCCGGGCGCAGGCGGCAGGTCTCCCGGGAGTTAATCCGGGCAGGTTGGTGTCTGGGCAGCCCCGAATGGCGCGACGAGGGGTTCTGGCGGAGAAGATGCGGGGAGCCCCGAGGTCGGAGCGCCTCGGACGCCCGCTGGGTTGTCGTCGTCTGGCTCCCTCTCCGGGGTTCAAGTCCCCTAGGGCGCACGTCGCCGGGGCCACCGCGGACAGGACACGGGGTGGTGGGCGGCCCGGAGGGCGCGGGCTGCCCGGACACCCTCGCCCCGAGCGCGTCCCGGCGGAGGAGGCAGAAGAAACTTCCAAGAGCCGGGGTGACCCCGGGAGCCGGGGCTCCGGACCTCGCCCGGCCCCGCGCGTCCCAGCGCAGGTCGGGGATCCTTCTAGCCTGCGCCCCCTTGCCGCAGTGGAAGCCCGGCGTCTCCGCGAGAGGGGATCCTGACTATTGGGGCTGGGTTTTTTTTTTTTGAGGGGGACTTGATTACTGAATTTGAGGTGCGGTCTCAGGGAGCGCTTGGTTCCCGCCCCGCGCCCCAGCCGCGCCAGGCCCCAAGCTGTGGGGGGGGGAACACCTCGGGGCCCCCTTGTCCCCCCTTCGGGGTGCGGTCCACCCCCCCCATCTGCAAACTGGGAGCTCCCCGAAACCATACCCTGAGCAGGACGTGAACCTGAGCGAAGGAAGGTCTGGTTTTGATTTTTTTTTTTTCTCTCCAGAGTTCTTTTCTTTCTTTCTTTTTCTTTTTTAAAGCAACTTGGTTGGGTTGGCAAATTCATTTATTTCTCCTTTTCTTTCTTTTTCTTTTTCCAAGCCCGCTAAGTCACAAGGAAGAATTTCTTTATATTTTGGTTAGTTGTGATGGATCTTCCCAAATCCTTCTCCCTGCCCTTCTCCCCTTCCTCCTCCTCTTCCTCCTCCCCAGGCCTACTTTCCTGAACCTTTTTTTTTTTCTCTTTTTGGGGGTAAGAGAAAAGGTGGGGGTCTCCCCACCTTCCACCCTGCTCCCCAAGAGAGGCTGTGAGAACCTGGGAAATCATCAATGGAATTAAATAGGTCCTAGCTGCATTCTCTCCGCCTCCCTTCAAACAAGTAAAATCCTTCCTGGGTCGCAGAAGTGGAGATAAAACATCCCTCCCCCAGGGAGCGGCCGCCTCGAATTTGAGGGGATTCAATTGTTTTATTATCCTGAGAAACGTGATGGATGATTGCCTTGAGAAACACGCGGGTAGACAGGGCTGTGCGCGGGGGAGGACGCTTGGCCATTTATTATTATTTCTTTCTGTTTATTAAGACTGATAATAAGGCCGTCACCCTAGCTGAAAGGCAGTGTTTACTCTCGGTTTGATTTTTTATGTCAGTCTCTTATTACAGTGGTTTCGGGGAGTGCAAACATCACAACCATATTAATTCCTCACGCTGGCATATGGGATTCATCAAATGTCACAAAGATACTGTCATTTCCCCTCCCTGACACCTTCTCTCCCCCACAAGTTTTAACCCATGAACTTTTCAGAAGGTTGCAGTCATGAAATGTCATTTACATCTCTCTGCCTTCTTTTTTTTTCTTTAAATGTATTTTATTGTCGGAGTAAAAAAAAATATCCTTGGCCACATAATTAATTATGGCTACAATTCCCATTGTCGATCTAAATACGTAGTCAGGATTAGAATGAAATACAGAATCCTTATTGTTTGAAAGCGTCTCCTAGGAGTTGAAATTCCTGCCCCCCCCCTCTCTCTCTCTGTCTCTCTCTCTGTCTCTCTGTCTCTCTCTGTCTCTGTCTCTCTGTCTCTCTCTCTGTCTCTGTCTCTCTCTGTCTCTCTCTGTCTGTCTGTCTCTCTCTGTCTCTGTCTCTGTCTCTGTCTCTCTCTCTCTCTCTCTCTCTCTCTCTCTCTCTCTCTCTCTCTCTCTCTTTCTCTCTTTCTCTCTTTCTCTCTCTCTTTTAATGGGTCATAGGGCTTGAACTCTGGGCCTGGGCGCTGTCCCTAGCTCTTCAGCTCAAGGCCGCCACCTTGAGCCACAGCATCACTTCTAAGGAGTTGAAATTCTTACTTGGAGATGGCGATCCAGAGGCCCAGAAGTTAGAGGAATCACTACTATTTCAATGTTCTCTCCAACATTCTTTTAGAGAATGCCATTACAAAGTTCCCCGTCCATCCGTAATGATTCTAAATTTCAGTGTAGATCTTAATTTTCACCATGCGCTTGGGCAGCCAGCCTCCTTGTCTGTCTTATTGTTTTCAGTTTTGTGTGTGGCAGTGTGTTTTACTCATTAAACCTTTATGTCAAAGACTTGGGCTCAGCGTGGCAGCCACACTCTGTTTTAATTAGTAACTATCATAAAAAAGAAGCTAGAACTCTGTAATGGGTCTCAATTGCTATGAATTATGTGTGGTTTAAATTACACATTGATTTCAGCAGAAATGAAACCATGAATATAAAACATCTTTTAATCACTTGCAGATACAGCTTTTATCTCTGAAGATGTAACAAAATATATAATTGAAAAACCCCCTTTTTTGAGTGCAGGAAGCCCTCCTCCTACCCGAACCTCCAGTTTATTTGTCCTGCCTTTTACTTAACTCTCTGAGGCAAAGTTTGAATGTTGAAAAGACGAATGTCCCTAATCGGAGCCAAAGTGATTGCTCTTCAGATAACTTAATGAGGATATTTTTCCAATTGGCATCAGGAATCTGGCTACTCAGATGCTAGTTTTCTCACTTTTATTTATGGACCAAACTCTGCATGTGTTGTGGGGTGGGGACAGGGGAGAGAAATGGAACTATGAAAACACTTTAACAAATTATTTGCAAGGAAGGAGAGAAATAGTAAAGTACTGTGTACTGTAGTTGTCTTCCTGGGTTTTATTTCTATATCTATTCAGTCTGGCCAGAATGTGAAGCTCCATTCTGTGTTGTATTATTAGAGCCAGATTATGTATTCCCTTTGACGTGCTGGGTGGACAAATATTGGAAATGAAATATTGGGCCCAAACTAGTAGAGAGCAAGGTACAGAGTATGAATTACACAGAATTTGCACACTGACTTTTCATCTCTCTTTTCTCTAGTGTCACGATAAGAAAGGTGGTCAATTCTATTGGCCATACTAGCCTGCCCCCTCTCTCTCTTTCTCTCTCTCTCTCTCTCTCTCTCTCTCTCTCTCTCTCTCTCTCTCTCTCTCTCTCTCTCTCTCTCACACACACACACACACACACACACACACACACTGCATTTTGCTTCTGTTGTTGTTGTTGTGATTTCCCCTATCTCCTGGGCACATCTTGCTTTGAGAAGTCATGTATCTCTTGAAACAGCCAGTTAACAACTGAACTTTGCCAGAGACAAGTACCATCATCTGATAACCAGTAAAAAGTACGTGCCAAAATTATCTGTACTGGTTCAAAGAAAAGGACACCCTGCAATCATTCAGCTAATTCACTGACTATGAAATGATTTCTAGAAACGTGGAACATTTATGTTGGAAGGGTTGTTCTGAGAAGCAAAATTTCTTCTCCTCTTGTTGGGTTACTCGGTTAAAAGAAAAAAAGGAAAAGCAAAACCACAGCATACTGAATAGCTATAAACTAAACTGCACCAAATACTGGCTTAGGAAACTCCTTCAGGGCCAGGAGTGTGGCTGGTGGTAGCATGATCACCTAGCAGCCACAAAGCCCTGGGTTCGATTCCCCAGAACCACATACACAGAAAAAGCCAGAAGTGGCATTTTCTCAAGTGCTAGCCTTGAGCAAAAAGTGTCCAAGGACAGTGTCCAGGCCTTAAGTTCAAGCCCTCGGACTGGCAAAAAATAAATAAAAACAAACAAACCAAAACTCCTTTGGGATCAAAGTCTTCTAGTATTTTAAACATTTCATTTAAAAATATTCTCCCTTTTGTTTCTTGAAGTTAGAATCTGTTTTATTTTGCCTATTGGTTACAAATTGGAAATGAAACAAACGTTAGGATATAGGCATTCCTATGTCCAGGTTAATTTGCACACAGCAAGAAAAGCACACAGCAAGAAAAGTACTTCAACTACAGCTGTTATTAAAAAATAACAACATACCCCCGAAGTAGGACATGAAAGCATCAGAATACCAATATTTTATTGTACCACAGAGTTGTATGCTAAGCATAAATCCAGTAAGGTTTCTTGGGACAGAATTAAAAGTTTTCAGTGAGTCTGTTTTTATAGACCCATATAATGCTCCTTTTAATGTGATGGGCCCACAAACCTCAGTCCAGTGCCCCAAGCAGGTATATTTATGAAATGTAAAATTGCAAGATCCACTCCTTCTCTTTAATTTTGGATAATTTACTATAAACCACAAGCTAAGCCAGTGTGAGTGTGTGTGTGTGTGTGTGTGTGTGTGTGTGTGTGTGTGTGTGTGTGTTTTAGTCTTTTGAAATATTTGGAAAACACATATTTCTGTAGACTTTTTTCCTTTGCAGTGAAGAGATGGATTTAACTACAGGACAGTTAAGTTACAAAGTCAACTTCCAGCCTCTCCTGAAGATCACTGAGTCACATTTGATTTAATCTTCACTTTATAATCTGACTTACCATTTATAAAAAAATATAGAGACTTCCAAGATTATGTGATTCTATTCTTTCAATAATTTCCAGATCTTTTGGAAATGGATTTATTTTAGTCAGTTGGTGAGTAGCTCGTAGTTTTCATAAGTAAATTTTTTTCCTGTAGCAAATTTGAACACTAAATGTATCTAATGTTTCATGTAATTTTTTCTCAAGTACTTTAGTTTGACATGCAAAAACTCTGAAACAAATCTTTGCTTTTAGAATAAGAAAAATATGTCCTTTATAGGGTACTATAAATATATAGGTAACTAACTCAAATGTTTCTTTTGGTTTTTCTTTTGAAATATTTTGCTGAGTTTTTATGACTATGAGGAAAAATTATTAAAATATCTAGAAAGATTGTTTTTTCAGAAAAAATAAATTCTATAACTTTGGAACGCAAAATATGGTTTTATATATATGCTTAGAAATCAACCCATTTGAACCTAAATCTTAGACATTGCTTCAGGGGTATAGAGATAATTTCACATAATAACCAATTTACAAAATATTCTCATTGAACAACATGTATGTCTGTCTGTTTCCTATTGATTTCCGTGAATATCACAGACAATAGCAATCGGTGGTCATAATTGGACACAATTCACATTTCTTTCTTTCAGTGTTTCTTGTCTCTGGGAGGAAATCAAGGTAAATACTCTCTTCTTTCAGCTGTATATGTCCTGGGAGAATGTGTGTTCCATCATAAAACACAAGCCAAAGACATTGGCACTATGCTAATGTGCATTTTTTTGTATCGAAATCTGAAAATCATCTCTGTCTTGTTTTCGGTGGCAATATTTCTATCTCCACAGAGGCAGATAAAGCAAAGACTGAAGGTTTCTTTTCTTTTCTACAATAAGTCTGAACTCAGAAAGATAGGAAAGGGTCCTATCTTGTTTTGGACTTTACCACGGCTATTTGTTTTTCAATTGTAACACAGGAAGTAAGTTATTTATATGCAGCGAGGGCCTGACTGCATGGTGTTCAGATCATGGACAAAGACCAGGGGGGGGCAGCTTTAGGTCATTTTTTTTTTTTTTGGCAAACATGTCTAGGAAGGAAAGCTAATGTTAGAGGAGGGATTACTTTGAGACTCCTTCCTCCAATTTCAGATGCTAGGAATGTTCAGAGACTGTGGAATAGGAGCCATTACAATGTAAAGCCCACTGCAACAGAATGTGAACCCAGCCATGTTCACATACTCTAAAGCTGGCCCTGATCATTCTCTTGAGTTCAAGTTCACAGCCAAGCACAACACTGTGTGTGTGACTCAACCAATAAAAGACGTTTCTGATTGAACCATCATACAAAAAAAGGATTGCATGAAGAATACACACACATATAAATATGTGCAATCTCACAACTTCTCTTCACATTGAAAAACATATAATAAAGTCTTTTTGACTGGTATGTGGGTATTGGTATGCATGTACATAGGTCGAAATATTCCATGATTATTGATAGCACTCAGTAAATATAACTTCATAAAAACAATCATCATTATAACTATTACTTTAAATCAGATCTGAGGCTTGAACTCGGGGCCCAGTGTTCCCACTGGACTTTTTTTTTTTATTTTTTGCTCAAAGCAGGTATTCTACCACTTGAGCCATGCCTTCACGTCTGGCTTTTTACTGCTTAATAGGACCTCAGAATCTCTTGGCTGGCTTTGAATGACAATTCCCAAATTTCAGCCTCTTGACTAGCTGGCTTGGATTACAAGTGTGAGCCATTGGTACCCATCTCAACTTCAGAGATGAAAGCATTCGTTGGAGTTGTTCAGCGTTGCCCAGTTTCAAAATGGGATTGATTTTCCAAGTATATGGACCCTGAAATTGAGCCAGTGCGTGTCGCCACTCAGGTGACATAGATGAGAAATAACAGTGCTAGCGAAAGCATCACATTCCTAGGGAAAACCAGCAATTAATCCTGATCACTTAGCCCCACTTGGTATCTGGTAAATCTATTCTATAGGTGATCCCATACTGAGCTGGTCACCCTGTCTAGGCCAAGAGCTGGCACACATACACACACAAAAAAAACACAAACAAACAAAAAACCTGAAAAAGTAACTATTTGGTTTCAGGAAGGAACCTTTTCTAAAATTTTAACTGGAGATTAATAGCCAAACTAATATCGATGCCCCAAATTTGATGAAGCCAAGTTTCATAATTCACAAACTCCAAAAATATCATTGATTTAGTCCAAATCCATGACACTATAATTGTCTGCTGCCCATAATGCTGGTCTTGTAATGATTTATTAGGTAATAACTTCTACCTAATCATTTTATTAAGTAAACTTGGACCTCCTTTCCCTAAACCCCAGTTCACAAATTCTCTTCCAATCATGCAAAGCAGGGAACGCTTCAATGTGCTGTATTAAATCTACTTAAAGTCATGAAATCACCTCTTGAATGCAAATCTCTTTTTCTTTCTTCAGCTCTGTTCTTAGTCTGACAAAGAACAACCCAAGTGGCCGAGTGTTACTCTAAGTATTTTACACTGAGAGCCGCCCCCCCCCCTGCCCTGCTTCAGAAAGGTCTTGGAAACAAATATTTAGAAAAGGAAATTAAAAGCTTCATCTCTTTCCTAATAGGAAAAATGTGTAATAAATTTATTAGAAATGCACACACACTCCATGATATTGAGATATATTTCAATTGTTTTAAATAGGTTCATCGCTGATAAGTAGTTTTTAAAAACTTGCCAATTAACAGTATGTAGCAGGCATTCAGCACTTTTCCCAGGGTTGTGTTAATTATGTGGAATTTTTGGAAGGTAAAATATGAAGTTAAGTCAGCTCTAGGATCTTCTTGCCTCCTTCTGCTCTACCACTTGAGTCACAGGTCCACTTGCAGCTTTTTACTGGTTAATTAGAGAAAGTGCTCCCTCAGATAAGTCTACCTGGGCTCAGATCAAACTGTGATCCTCAGATCTCAACCTCCTGAAAAACTAGGATTATAGGCATAAGCTACCTGTATCTGGTTAGGATTATTTTTTTAATAAATGGTTTTTTAAAAGAGTTATAGACTTTGTAGGTGAGAGGTATTATAGACATAACTGAAAGTATCTTTCACATGTTCTAAAAGTGTAGATCCTTTATAATAAAAATAAACTGAGACTCTGGAAGCATTCATATAAATACACATATTAATACTTTAACCACCAAACTTTATATATATATATATATATATATATATATATATATATATACAGAGAGAAAGAGAGAGAGAGAGAGAGGGGGGGGGGGAGAGGGAGGGAACACGAACCATACTTCATTCATTCTCATTCATTTATGATTTCTTTGGGAGAGAAAAGGATGCCATATTTACAATCAGTATTTGTGTTTTGTTGTAGGTTTATATTCATATATTCTTTTACTGTAGTTAGCTGTAAAGTCTTCACTAAAAATGCTGTAGAAGCTGAGCACTGGTAACTTATGCCTGCAATTGTATCTCAACAGGCTGAAAGCTAAGGATCACAGTTTCAAACCAGCCTGGGCAATAAAATCTGTGACATTCTTATTGCCAATTAAACACCAAAGAAGAGCCAGAGTGGAACTGTGGCTCAAGTGGTAGAATGCTAGCCTTGAGCAAAATAGCTCAGGAGCAGCACCCAAACTCAGAGTTAAAGCCCTAGGACTGGCAAAACAACAACAGTGGTGGGTGTCTTCATGCTGTTTGCCATTGAAAAGTGTCCTTTTCTCTAATGATTTCTCATCCAGAGTCAGGACTACAGGACCGATCTCTGATCTTCATGACTGGAATCTCTAACCTTGAATCATATGCCCTTTGTTCCTTTTAGCCTAGCATGCTCACCTGAGCTAGGTTTCTGTTGTGTGTTCGTGTGTGTGTGTGTGTGTGTGTGTCCTGGACTTGAACTTAAAGCCTGGGCTCTGTCTCTGATCTTTTTTGTTTGAGCCTAGCTCTCTATAACTTAAGCATAGCTCCACTTAAACCATTGTGCTGCTTAATTGGAGGTAAGAGGCTGTGCTGGCTTTGAATCTTGATCCTCCTATTTCAGCCTCTGGAGTTGCTAGAATTACATGGCCACTGATGTCAGCCATGTGAGCCAGTTTTAAACCAACTTTATTAAGTGATATTGAGATGATCAAAAAGAATAGTAAGGATGTGTGATTATTTTTCAAAATCCAGGATCTTGACCTTTCCTTCATAATTATAAATAAAATCTAACTGAGTAGGAATTTAGCATTTTACCCTGCAGGCAGGTAAAGATATAATAACCTCATACTATTACTCTTCTTTAAGTAAACTAAAACATCTGTCTTTTACCATGAAATAAAGTCTTATCAGCTGGGCATGTAGCTCAGTGGTAAACCATTTCTCTAGAAAGTTCCATTACTAAGAACTGAAAAAATATATATTTTTGTTGCTTTTATTGCAACTACTTTGAGAAAAATGACTTATACTGTTGGTAAGTAAATAGAACATTTTAAGTTTTCAAAGGGCATCCAGGTCCATGGTTTTCTTTACTCTGGTACCATTTCTAGCATTGCAAGATCACATGCAATGTGTAGAGAGTCAACACGATCTAATCTGGACTTTCTCTGCTCAAATCTTCTGACTCAGACAGAGTTCAGACATCTCTTCTACATTTTGCTTTAATAGCCTTGTAACTCCCAAAACATGAATCAATAAATGAAAGTAGAAATTATACTCTAGTGAAGGATGAGGGAAAAATTAAGAAGAGGTCAAAATGAATTTCAGGCAATGGAAGAAAATTCAAATGGGCTGAGAGTTTGTCCTAGTGGTAGAGTGCTTGCCCAGCCTGCACGAAGACCAGGGTTCGATTCCTTGGTACCACATACATAGAAAACAGCCGTAAATGGTGCTGAGGCTCAAGTGGTAGAGCTCTAGCCTTGAGAAAGTCCAAGGACAGTGCTCAGGCCCTGAGCTCAAGTCCAGGACTGGCAAAAAAGAAAGAAAAGAAGAAAGGAAGAAAGCAAGCAAGAATATTCAATCCTGGATTGATGGGGAAACAAGACCTTTGTGAGGGGAAGGAGAGATGGGAAAAGGAAGCACTTAGCTAAGTACTGAGTTCTCAAAATGATGCAGGTTCAGGAACCAACATCTCCGCTTTCCAGAGGAGACTGTGTGCATGAAGTTTTCTAAGAGCATCGTTGGAAAAAAAACACCTGTTTAAGAACTCTTCCTGTGACCCTTCCTTCTCTTCTCAAATCAAGACAATCACGTACTTGCATACCCCACGCATTCTTTCCCTAGTTTCTAAAATTTGATTAAAGCATTCCGTTTATAAATTGCTTTCTTCAATGGTGACTGCATTGGACAACTACTTAAAGATATTTTTTAAGGGAAGCTGAGCACTAGTGGCTCATTTCTGTAATCCTAGCTACTCAGACTACTGAGATCTGAATATGGCAGTTCAAAGCCAGCCCAGGCACAAAAGTCTGTGGGATTCTTATCTCCAGTTAACCACCAGAAAAATGGAAGTGGCACTGTTGCTCAGTGTGGTAGAGCACTAGCTTTGAGCTGAAGAGCTCAGGGACTGTGCCCAGACCCAGAGTTCAAGCCCCTGTCAAAAAAGGCAATATTTTATAATTTAGCCATCTTCCCTATTTAAGGTCCCTGGTATCTCCTATTCACTCAGTTATCTATAGATTATGTTATCTTTGTGATAGTTATTTTACATCTCTCTCATTTGGGGAGGGTTCCAAAGTAAGAATGCCCAAGAATCACGGGGTTAGAGAATTCACAGCCATGCACAAGATGGTTACTAAGAATGCAGACACTGAGCTACTGGCATGCTTGTGTGTGAGCTTGTTAGAAAAGACCAGTCCCCAAACTGACTTTGCATTTGGGTAGGAAACTGAGCAAGCTAAGAGTTGAGAAGTACCCTGACTCTTCTTGTTGCAAGACTGGGACTCAAACTCAGTACCTGATACTCTGCTCATTGGCTGGTGACCTCCCACCTGAGCCATGCCTCCAGCCCCTACCCTGCCCGTTCTTAGATAAGAACATATTCTCATCAAACCAAAATGTGTATATTTCAGAGGCATTCCTAAATAATGCCATATTTGTTACTTTTCTTTTTCTTTTCTTTTCTTTTTTTAATTTTCATGCTGTTCCTGGAGTTTGGACTTGGGGCCTCATTAGGTGCTGTCCCTGAACTTTTGTGCTCAAAACTAGTGCTCTGCTATGTCCAGGTTTTTGGTGATTAATGGCAGTAACAATCTCATTGACTTTCCTGCTGGGGTTGGCTTCCAACCACAGTCCTCAGATCTGAGCCTTATGAGTTGCTAAGATTACAGGCGTGAGCCTCGGACTCCTGGCTAGGAAAGGGTATTCTTATTTCTGTCTTACACAGATCCCCAGCATCAAGGAGAGACTCATCACATTTTGTGGCTATATCATGAGAACATGTAAATATTAAAATTGTTCCTGAAGCACGGAGTGGTTTCAACAAGTCATATAAAGCAGGGAAAGCAGTGGTTTAACAGGAAGGGTGTTTCCCAAAGAGCAGGTAGGCTAACTGCCTTACCAGATAACTACATCAAATGCAACAAAATGTCCACGATTATCTGCTTAGGACTAAGGCTTGCTGTGTTTACTAAGATGGTTGCTTATCCCCACTCTGTCTAGGTAGAGTTAGTAATGCCACTCGTGTTTTTTAGATGGGGCTTTGTGTTGCTACTGAACTCCAGTCTCCTTTGCTCAGATGCCTTTCTGGCCCTGGTTCCCAGCTGTATAATCTGAGAGCCTTAATCCCCTTCCATCTGGAAGCAGCCAGGTCTCCTGTGATTGGCTGGTTACTGGCCAGTCCTAGGGCAGAGGGCAGCTGGCTGCAGTTAACCTACAGATGAAGAAGATGGCCAGATGTGAAGCTTCCGTGTCTATCCTTCTCTACCCAACTGGTCTTCCTCAGTGTCCTCACAGGCTAAAAGTTCCTCCTGGTAGCTCATGCCTCTAATTCTAGCTACTCAGGAGGCTGAGATCTGACCATCGCAGTTCCAAGCCAGCCCAGGCAGGAAAGTCCTTGAGATTCTTATCTCCATTTCAGTATCACAAAGCCAGATGGGATGCTGTGGCTCAAAGTGATAGAATGCTAGCCTTGAGCACAAGCTCAGGCCCTGAGTTCAAGCCTTGGGCTCAGCACAGAAACAAATAATGTTCCTTCTATTTGGAACATTCTAGCACTTTGTGAGGTTTACACTTCACTAAATCTCTGCTGAAATGCTTCTCTCCAGAGCAGCCTTCTCATCCTCCTTCCCTCTATCCATTTCTTAGGCCCTTTGGCTGCCTGACTTTCTGCACAGGGCCTGTTGATGGCTCGAGTGGGAGTATTCATTACATTCGCCTCCCTTATCCTCCAGTTTCCAATGTCTGGCCTTCCATTGCATCCCGAAGCCCAGACTCTGAAAATACCCAAGCAATGTCCTGGGCCTTCTCCCCATGAACTCTGCAGTCTGCCATCTGTCCTTTGAACACCGCCACTGCCATGTTGGTAGGAGCTGCTTGTTTCTGCGTCATCAGGAACCGGATTGTACACGATGCCTTTGATCAAAACCTTCTGCAGCCCATGTGTTTAGCAGACGCAGCTGCAGATGTGCTAGGAGATGGAGGAAAATGGCTAGGTTCTTTGCCCTTGCAAAGCAATATTCAAAGCAAGGTTTTTCATAAAACTCTGCCTCTGAACCCTTAACAGTTGACCTGGTTGGTCAAATATGTTGAGCAAAACTAGAAAATCCGTTCTTTCTTTTTTCCTTCCTTCCTTCCCTTCCTCCATTCCTTCCTTGCTTGCTTGTTTGCTTGCTGGTCCTGGGGCTTGAACTCTGGGCCTGGACACTGTCCCTGAGTTCCTTTTGCTCAAGGCTAGTGCTCAACCACTTGAGCCACAGCATTAATGATGGCTTTTTCTGTCATTAATTGGAGGTAATAGTCTCACGAATTTTCCTGCCAGGACTGACTTTGAACTGCCATCCTCAGAACTCAGCCTTCTGAGTAGCTAGGATTACAGGCATGAGCCACCAGTGCCTAGATTAGAAAAAAAAAAAACAAAAAAACCAACAACCTTTTCTAGTCTTTGAGGAGATAAGTGCCAGTACCTGAGATAAACAGAATACAGATAAGAAATCAAGGTGATTGCTGGTGGAGTTGTGAAGGGACTTGCAGCTTTGTGAATCCTCTTTCTTGGCAGAGTATGCAGTGTTCATTTATCTTTGGTTCTGTGACTGTCATTAACAAAACCAAAAATGGTGTCAGTTCAGAAAACAATGTGCTCATCTCTCTGTCACACCTGTCCCTCGGACAGTGGAAACCTACCATTTTACCCTTTGATGTATTAGGAATGGGTAAAGATGGCTGCCTTTTCCCTACACAAACCTGGGGAAGTGCAGTGCCCGGTAACCCCTCACTTCTGTGCTTTCTGCTGCACCTGCAGGAGTGTGATGTGCTCTGAAGAGCCTATTCCTTTCCAATCTCCCCTTCATGGAGCTTTTGTGTGCTCAGGTGCCATATCCCCAGTTATCCTAGGCTAAAAGACGTCATGTAAAATATGGTTTTGAAGAAGATTCATGGGTTTTATTTAGCCGATCTGTTTGGACATACCATCCAAAAATGGTTCAGTCACACGTATTAGTTCATTCAGCTCCTTCTCCTCTTCCTCCTCCTCCTCTTGCTCCTCCTCTTCTCCTTCCTCTATTATTATTATAATTATTATTAATTATTATTAGTTCGGCCATACTGAGGTCTAAGTAAGTACTTTACTACTTGAGCCACACTTTCAGCCCTTCTTGACCTGTTTATTTATTTTTTAAGTCTCACTTTTTCCCATGGGCTAACCTGGTAGAGTCTTGCTTTTTCCCCTAGACCAACCTGGACAGCAATCCTCCTTTTCTACTTCCTGTCACACTTAGATGTCAGGCGTGAACCACTACACCTGGCCTTGACTATTGGGTGGGACTGCTCACAAACATTTTCACCTGGGCTGTCCTGGCTCCATGGTCTTCCAGATCTCGGAATACAAAGGTGTGAGATACTGGGGTCTGGCCAAATTATTTATTTTTCTTTTTGAATTTTCTTCATAACTTCCATTTCTGTCTCTTTTCCTGCCACCAACTGTCCTTTACCAGAGCTCAAAGACGACTTTGAACTTCTCCCTTCTTTGGTTCTTTGTGAAATATTCGTTCACCCAAAATATTCAGTGTGTCTCAGACCCTAGTCAGAATGTGGTGGGTCCATTTCCCACCAAGACTGTTGAAATCAGGATTTTAAATATTTCTAACCCATATATCTTTCTACCTCGCACACCATGGCTTTCTTCCCTCTTTTCTCCTCTGCCATGACACATTATTTGATAGAAGAATTTGTTTTACTGCCTGGTTTGTTTCATTTCTCCCTGATTTCTCTCCTCATTTCCATTTTGTGAATTTTTTTTATTGTCACGAATGTGAGATGCTACCTCCGGCTTCCCACATTCACTGTACTCTAGTCTGTTCAGCATCCTAAATCTCTCCATTTCTCCTCCAAAGTTGGTTCCATCCTCACTCTGCCAGATGCAAATGCATGGTCCTTCATCAGAGCTTATGGCTTTTAAGGAAATGAGGCCGTGTGTGTGTGTGTGTGTGTGTGTGTGTGTGTGTGTGTGTGTGTGTGTGTGTGTCTGTGTGTGTTCCCTTTTTCTATAATCCTATCCCTATAATCCACTCAGTGCCCAGAGGCCAAGTGACTGTTCAGCAAGCCTGGATTAGAACCACCCCCCCCCCCATCCTGCTTAAAGGATTTGCAATCCTGCTTGGCAAAGAAGCTAAACTCTTTCATATACTTGCAAAGCTCCATGTCATCAGCACATCGCATCTCATATTTTCTCCTCACTAAGTGTTTCCTTTCCTTAACACTCCAAAGCTCAGGGCTACCACAGGACCTCTGCACCAGCGGTTTCTCTGCCTACAGTACTCTTCCCACTAACATTTCTTCCACCAACTTCCCTTTATTGTTTAAAGCTCCTGGTAACTGTTGTTTCCTCTAGAAAACCCTCTCTAAATATTAAACATGAAGTGACTAGCACTTCAGATGACTGAACATAAGCCTGTTTGAGCTTCAGCATAGCCACCAGCCCAACCAGTGCCAACTTATGATTTATGTTTGTGTCATGTATTGTCTGATGCTGTCCCTAGAAGGTACTCTGTTGCCTGGGTATACACATTTTGTCTTTACAAGTAGATTGTGAGTTCCTAGGAGATTTCTTCCAAGCTCCTGCATTACCAGGTTCACTTTGGAATCTTGACTTGGCAGTTGGCAAGCTGGTTAAGGACAGTTTGCTTATTTTCTTGATGTGAAACCCTTCTGTCCTCATTTTTGGGTTCTCTATGGCTTTATAGAGTATCTCACTGAAAACTCATTTCTTGACCGAAGTATTCAAACAAATCAAGGAGTTGGAGGCATGGCTTAGGGGCTAGGGTGCTTTCCAGTGAGCATAAAGTATCAGGTAGTTCAAGTTCAAGTCTCAAGTCAGTTCAACTTCAGGTCTCAAATGGAAAAAAATTAAATCAAACTTCTAAGCCGGGGCTTGTGCCTGTAATCCTGTCGACTCAAGAGGCTGAGACTTGAGGATCATGGTTCAAAACTAGCCCAGACTGGGAAATCTGTGAGACTTTTATTTCCAATTACCACCCCAAAACCAAAATGGAGTGATGGCTCATATAGTAGAGAGCTAGCCTTGAAGGAAGGAGTTCAAGGACAGTGCCCAAGCCCTGAGTTCAAGACCCAAGACTGTACACACTCACAAAATCAAACTTCTAAGGCTTCCATATCTGAGAATCTTGACACTTCATGACTCAATCTTCTAGTCCTACCTCAGTGTGGCCCACTGCCATGCCTTCTCTTCGCTACAGAGCCCTGGAGAATCCCATGTGCCATTTGTAAACCCTGTTGGCAATCACTGCACAGGAAGTCATTCGCATCTGTTCCTGATTGACAGGAAATGAGGCTTAGTTGCTAAAGAAGCACAAGGAGACAGAGCATGGATCTCTGGAGGCTTTTTGTTACGCAGGGGTCCTGAGCTTCTCCAAGGACAGTAGAAATGAGTCCAGCTGTGTCAGCTGCTCAAGAGACCTTCCATCACAGTAAGGCATTTAGCATTTTGTCCCTCTCTGTCTTTGCACCTTTTCACACATTGCATTAGAACTGTTTGCTAACAGCACATCAAATGTGTTTGAGGAGATGTATTCCTTTCTTTTGAAATGGAATCAAAACTAGGCCCATCTGTGGCCATTTATTTTTAGTCATTTTTACTGTCAACTGTATATTTATTTGTTTGTTTATTCAGGTTTTTTTAATGTATTTACTTTTTATTTTGGTGGTGTTCCTGTGACTTGAACTCTGGGTGTAGGCACTGCTTCTGAGCATGTGTGCTCAAGCACCTCTCCACTTCTGCTTTTCTGTAATTTAGTGGAGGTAAGAGTCTCACAGGCTGGCTTTGAACTGTGATTCCAGCCTCCTCAGTTGCAATGTTTCCCGCATTGTTGCTTTTTGTTGGTATTATGATAGTGAAGATACAGAGATACTGACTTCATAGTGAGACCCTGTTTCAAGGAGTTCTTTCCCAGCATTCATTATCAGAATTCCCTTACTGGCCTTGCTGGAAACTACACACCGTGGGTATTAGAGCAGGTGAATGACAGGATGGAAACTTGATTTGAATCCCTGGCATGTTTCAATTTTCTGTTTCTTTTTAAACTATATATTAATTCAATTTCCTTTTAGAATGAAAGTTGGCAGTCACGGAGGGAAATGCTTGAAGAGATCACAATCATGTCAGTTGAAATGGACCGGCGGGACCCTAAGCCATAGATTACAGACATAATAACACTAAAGCTCTTCATAATCGCCCCACATGCAATGCCAGCTTTACTTTAGAGAGAAGAGAGCACTGGTCTGCAGTGTAGTGCTGGCCTTGCTTTGCTGGAGGAGGGAGAAGCAGGCAGCTGTCCCGGGTTCCAAGGTCATTAAGGTCACTGCAGAATAACAGCTCACCTTCCTGGGTGCAGACCGCACTGTGCAAGGCAACACCATGTGCTTTCTTTAGGAAATATGAACTATAGCATATGCTTTTTTAATTTTGCTTCATATTTTCAGCCACAGCAGAAGGTATTTTTGGAGTTTTACAATCCACCAGCTTCGGGCAATATTTTTCATTGTTTGCAAAGGACAACAGAACAAAGCAGATTCTGGGGATTCAAAGTAAAATGATATTTTTGATTTTTGTTGAGTGTCTGCCTGGAGACAATTCTTACCTCTAGGTTGGTCAAAGAGTGGGCCTGCTATACAAGTTTTCCTGCCCAGTTTATCATAACAGACGCAAAGGCTGAGGTGACATTATCATCATCATTATTATTATTATTTATGGCTGGATCAAATGCCTCAGATTTGCAATCAGAAGTGGCATGGATGTTTCAAACCAACTGGGCACTGGTGGCTCACTTATAATCCTAGCTACTCAGGAGGCTGATCGCTGAGGATGGGGATTTGAAGCCTGCCAGAGCAGAAAAGTCCCCATGAGACTCTTATCACCAATTAACTACTCAAAAATCAGAAGTAGCACTGTGGCTTAATTAGTAGAGGGTTAGCCTTGAGCAGAAAGAGACCAAGGAACAGCATGCAGGTACTGACTTCAAACTCCACAACCAAAAAAAAAAAGCCCTCCTTAAAAATAGAAGTTAAAAAGACTAAATATTTGCATTGAAAGGGGGAAAAGAAAAGTATCAGAAATCTCTGTCCACAGACCAGCCCTTGAAATTATCCCTATTAAATTTTAATCATGTACTTTCTGATCTCTGAAATTAAACATTAGATATAATTCCAGATTCAATTGCTTCAAGTAATTCAGAATAACTGCTCCTTTGGCTCTCTGCAAATATATGTCAAGTTTGTGGTCTATAGATGATTTTTTTTAAAATTGTTGTTATGATAAAAGTGATGTGTGGAGGGGTTACAGTTAGGTAAGTCAGGTCATATACTGGCCCCATGTCAAGAATATTCTTCTTTTTGGGCAGCGTTACCCCTCCGTTCTCTCTCCTAATCATTCTCTCCCATCCCAAACCACAAATTATATAGTTTATTGTATGGCTCTACATGGTGTCTGCATTAGTTCATCCTTTGAACTAATGCTTTCAATGAATATATTCAGTTATTCTTGCAAACCACCTGCAGACCCTGCATCTTGCTGGCAAAGGTAATTTGCTTTGATCCAGTTTTCATAGGTAGACACCTCTATTGGCTGTTGTTCTGAAGGGGTGTGAAGCACCCAGAATGTTCATATTGCTTTTATCTATGTCAGTTATCCCTGTTTAAAGAGCCATGGACATGGTGAGATGAAAACACAAAGGAATTTTTTATTTACTAGATATGCAAATTTCTTCCAGTGGTAAAATACTGTAACTGCATGACCATCTAAAAAGGCCAGGAAAGCAAGCTCACCAGTGCTTTGACACAGTTTCTTACTCTTTTGTGTGTATGCCGGTCCTGGGGCTTACATTCAGAGCCTGGATACTGTCTCTGAGTTTTTTTCATTCAAGACTAATGGTCTACTACTTGAGACAAGGTTCCACTTCTGACTTTTTGGTTAATTGCAGATAGAAGTGTGATAGATCTTCTTGCCTGGGTTGTCTTTGAACCATGATCCTCAGATCTCAGCCTCCCGGGTAGCTAGGATTACAGGTGTGAACCATTTGACACCTAAAATAAATATGTCTGATGCTTATGAGCTACTTAATTTTTAAAATTTAAATAAGTATCTACTCCCTATTGTTGGTAGTTTAATATCTACCTCAGTTAATAAACTATACAAACCAGTAAAAAAAATTAAATGAGGAAAAGTTTAGTGTTAAGAAGTGTAGGTAATTGGAGATTTTCCTCTGCTTGTAGGTTAATAATTAGTCTGCCATAGTCTGCAGTAGAAGAAGGCAGGAGATGTAGGATCACAGACAAAGGCCTTGGTGGTGAGAATGCCACCAGAAGTTTTCCTCACTTCTTCTCTGACCCCAGAATCCCACAAGACAATACAGAGCTACAGATTTACTCCAGGGATTCATGACAGAGAGGAAGGAGCCTGAGCCACGGTGCCCCAAATCTTTTATAGAGGAGTGAAAGTGCTATTTCAATCTTAGATTCCAAAGCTTTAGCCTCTTGAGATATTCATAGATATTTCTAATAGAAAATCCAACCTTTTTTTCTTTGCTAGTCCTGGGGCTTGAACTCAGGGCCTGAGCAATGTCCTTGGACTTTCTCAAGGCTAACGCTCTACCACTTGAGCCACAGCACCTCTGGCTTTTTCTGTTTGTGGTACCATGGAATAGAACCCAGGTCTTTGCCAGACTCTCAACCCCAAATCCAAACTTTTTAAGCACTAATAGGACTCCACTTGTCAAAAATTCAATAATATTAAAATGTGTTTCATGCGCAAAATTATTATAATGCATTCCATTTGGTTGCCTTCAGGCCATTTGTTTCAGATGCAAAAAAGTGTATGTGTTTATGTACATACAAATACTTTAAAATTTTAAAAAGTCCTCAGTCCAAAATACTTCTAGTCCTAAACATTTTTGAAAGAAGGAAAATTTAATTTATAAACATCTTTAGAGGTATTTTCCCCCCAAAAGACAAGCAGTGCTTCTGTATACTAGAAACAGTGAGTTAATTGTCTCCCCACTCTCACTTTGAAAAGTCTTATTAATTGAAATTATTATTATTGCTAATATTAAACTACTACCCAGCCAACCACCAGTAGCCTACTCAGAAGGCTGAGATCTGAGGCTCATGATTCAAAGCCAACCCAGGAAGGAAAATCCCTGAGACCCTGATCTCCAATTATTTACTAAATAATCAGAAGTAAATCTACGGCTCTGAATGATAGAGTGCTAGCCTTTACTAAGAAAACTCGGGGACAATACCCAGGCCCTGAATTCAAGGCCCACAAATGACAAAAACAAACAAACAAACAAACAAACCCTGCTTTGACTATAAACTGATTTAGAGAATGTATATGAATCAGATATTCCCTACTTACGTTGAACTGCTCATATTTTTCACATTATACAGAGTTTTCTGTGTGACCTTATCTGTCTAATTCTGTCCACTTATTTTTAAAAATGGAAACAAAAACACAATTGTGCCTACATTGCAGGGTTGTCACTAATAAAGGAAACTTAAGAATAGTTCCAAGAACACTCATGTTGATTCGTAATAGAGTGTATGAATATGATCTTTACATTTCTTATAATTACTGATTTAATCAAGCAAACAGCCTTCCCAAGGGTAATTAAGGATGCTGGGGAAATTCTGAGCTTTCCTGAGGTGTTGAAGCTGACCTCAATAACCCATATATCCTAGGGTGTTGAGCAGTTTAATCAGGCAAGTCATTCAGAAGTTCTGTGCAGCTGGTAGTTTTATGGGCAACCTTAGAACCTAATTAGTGGGGCTGCCTGAAGCCATCCCTGGGGCAAATATACCCGAAACATACCTGAAAAACACCCCAGAATACATAGGGCTACTAAACTGGTCTTGCTGTCCATTAGTACAGCAAGACAAA
This sequence comes from Megascapheus bottae, assembly GCF_031878675.1. Taxonomy (NCBI): domain Eukaryota; kingdom Metazoa; phylum Chordata; class Mammalia; order Rodentia; family Geomyidae; genus Megascapheus; species Megascapheus bottae. The sequence continues at coordinate 3,878,640 of NC_143531.1, forward strand.
TTCTAACCACTTATTTCTGTGTGTTTGGGGAGTCACAGGGCTTGAACTCTGGCCTGGGTGTTGTCCCTGAGCTCTTCAGCTCAAGGCTACCACCCTACCCCTGGGCCTGGGCATTGTCCCTGAGCTCTTCAGCTCAAGGCTACTGCCCTACCCTAGAGCCAAGACCTACTTCCTGTTTTCTAGAGGTTAATGGGAGATAAGAGTCTCAGGTCCTTTTGTGCCCAGGCTGGCTTTGAACCTAAATCCTCAGATCTCAGCCTCCTGAGTAGCTAGGATTACAGGCGTGAGCCACCACACCCTGCTAGATTCTAACCACTTTTAAAGTTGTTCTCTTTTTGGCCAAGTGCCAGTGGCTCATGCCTGCAATACCAGCTGCTCAGGAAGCTGAGAGATGAAGATCATAATTTAAGCATAGCCTGGGCTGGAAAGTCTATGAGACGTGTATCTCCAGTGAAACAACCAACAAAGCTGGAAGTGGAGATGTGGCTCAAGTGGTAGAGCACTAGCCTTGAGTAAAAAAAATCTCAGAGACAGCGCCCCAGCCCTGAGTTCAAGCCACAGGAGTGGCACACAGATGCATACATACATACACACACACACACACACACACACACACACACACACACACACGGAAATAATTAAGCTTACTGAGCAAGATTATTATGACATACTGTTCATACTTTTATTTAAAAAACAAAAAGCTTATTTCTTCAAAAAACATTTTTGGCTATCTAAATCTACTTTTGAACATATTTAAGGCAAAAATTAAATCAAAGCAAACAAATGTTTCAACTAGATGCATATTAGTCATATCCATAGTAATGACTATTTAAACTGTTTTTCACCTCATCTCAAATTAGCATAAATTTTACTTTGCATAATTTATTGTACTGAAGTGTCCAAACACTGTGTGTCTCTAATATGTAATATTTACTTGATGTATGCTAAGTCAAAGAGGCAAGGAAAGCTAATCCCTCACATGGATTTTTCTGTGAGAAAATGTTCTACTTAATTTTCATAGGGAGCAAAATTTTTTACTAAGCATTTAAATAAGAGAACTTTCCCAGATAAGGGAAACTGAGGCACAGAGAAGACAGCTGTGACGTTGTTACACCAATGGGAAGAAGACAGTGGTTGAAAGTTACAGGACTTTTAAATGCCAAAATGTAGCTTAGGGAAAGTACTTTACTGGAGATTCAAGACCAGCGTTACAGACAGACAACATTGCTAGTTTTTCTGGCTTGTTTTACAGGGGCGAACCAAGTTTGCTTTCTATTGTGGTAGAAAGAGCTTTGGATGTATGTTTTTGTTGTTGCTTGTTTTGTTAGTCATGGGGCTTGAACTCTGGGCTTAGGTGATATCCCTGAGCTCTTTAGCCCAAGGCTGGTGCTCTACCATTTGAACCACAGTGTCACTTTTGGTTTTCTGGTAGTTAATTGGAGTTAAGAGTCTCTCGGACTTTGTGCCCAGACTGGCTATGAACCATGATCCTCAGATCTATTGCTCTGCTGTATTTGTTTTGAAGAACCTGAGGTTCTGTGCCAATTAGACATCAATAAATACTCAAGATTCTGGACAAGTTGATTTACCTATGAGGGAGCTGAGCTTTGTAACCTCTAAAAACATTCTTAAATTTATGAAAATTTAATCTTGGAAGAAGTATCATAATATGTAAAACTCTTAGCCTAATTTTAAGGAAGATTTTGTTTTCATGTGAAGTAATTTCCTTTCTTTGGATGGGTCTCCGTGACTTATGTTGTAAGTAGTGGTTTAACTCAACTAGCATTTAGTAAACTGACTGTTAAGGGATGATTCTGGTTCAGATGAAACTCTGGCAAACCTTTTAGAACTGCCAGAAGGACTGACCCTCAGATATCATTGCAGGTCAAGCTTTGAGATATTGCTACCAACACCCACAGTGTTTGTGTTGGTTTGTGCCATAGCAAAGTAGGAATTCTCTGTCTGAGTGCTTAGGCATGCTCAAATTCTTTTTGTTTCAGAGCCTTTTTAATATCTGAAATACTGGCTAATTTATTCTCAGCATTGTGAAATATTTGAGGACACACACACAGGAGATTGCCTCAAGTTTATGGGTTTGTATCAAACATAAAAATAGCCTTAGGATGGGGCTGAGAGTTTGGCCTAGTGGTAGAGTGCTTGCCTAGCATGCACGAAGACCCAGGTTCAATTCCTCAGTCCCACATACATAGAAAAAAGCCAGAAGTGGTGCTGTGGCTCAAGTGGTAGAGCTCTGGCCTTGAGAAAGCCCAAGGACAGTACTCAGGCCCTGAGCTCAAGCCCAGGACTGGCAAAAAAAAAAATTGTATAAAAAATAGCCTTAGGAGGATACTCTTAGAAGAAGAACACAAAAAGACAATGCCTATGTGCCTCTGGTCATACAAACTATTTTCCAAAATGCACTCCAGGAAATGGAAACCAGTGATTTTCTTTCTTTGTTGCTGTTTTCTTTTTCTTCTTGTCTTGTTTATCTGTCATGGGAAAAGTAAGGAGGGCACAGAAATGGAGGGACAAAGCAGTGGTACTCACTGGAATGAACTGTCCAACTTGTGGGGCGAATGGCGGGGAGACAGAGAGAACGGGAATGGGGGGGCAACTGAGAGAGGATGAGGAAAGAAGTGATTTTGTCCTAAACAGAAACGTAATCTCTACTTGACTTAGGTAACTGTAACCTCTTTGTGCATGACCTTTCTATTAACAATATATTTTTTTAAGTCTCTGTCAAAACCCAAAGCGTCACTTACCCACGTTAGCACAGTTCCCTTTCTGTTTGGCAGGATGGCACTGCTCTCCTGGTGGCTGCTGTGGCTGCTGGCACCGCTCAGCTCAAGGACCCAGAAGCTTCCCACACGAGACGAGGAGCTTTTCCAGATGCAGATCCGGGACAAGGCATTTTTCCATGACTCCTCTGTCATTCCGGATGGAGCTGAAATTGGCAGCTATCTCTTTCGAGACACCCCTAAAAGGTATTCCTTCTGTGTACGGTCTGTATTACTCACTCGAGAAAGAAAAGCTACCTTTCAGGCTCAGGTTAGGTCATTTGAACTGCCCTGGATGGAGAGCGGGTCCTGGTTGCTTTCAGTAAGGTAAAGAAAGTGGGAATGGTGTTTCTGCGGTCGAATCAAATCAGTCTGTTCTGTCATTTCCTGTGGCATGGAAGAGGACATCCCTATATGTCTTCCATTCCAGAATGATTACCCTTTTATTTTTAGGGCAGCAAGACGTGTCTAAGGACCCCAGTGTTAAAATGAAATTATTTTAATATATACGATGTTTACATTGAGATTAAGAAGGATAATACTGAACAAATGTGGTTAGATTTTGAGAGACTCAAATCAGTGATAAAAATGGATACCATTCATTTCCTGCACCCCAGCATGAACAAACTGAGTGCATATAATATTTCTAAGTATTTTATAGATATGGCATAGACAGATACTATATGTTTTATATTACATATCATAAATGATTTATCACATGTAGTATATATGACATGTAGTTTATATAGTGTACCTGATCCATCCTATATACATATAGCATATATGATAAATAAATTACATACAATATATCGTATTATTATATATGATGTCATATGATATATACAACATATATAACATACTAGATAATAGGTTATATATCATGCTATATGACATATATGACTATACATTATTTGCAGTGATATACATCATATAGCATGATATATGATATATGCATATGATAAATATATCACAAATAAGATGATGTGTCATATGTGATATGTCATATATAACATGTGTCATAAAGGATTCATATGTGTGCTATATACCATATACATATATCATATAATAAAACATTTATACATAAAATTACTTAATGTTCTATGTGGTGACCTTTTTCTACCTTTCATAGTCAATCTTTGAGTAGCTATATTTCAGAAACAATTTCTCCTTTGAACCTGAGCCTCATCAGCACTCTAAGAGGTAGACTTCCTTATACCTTTACTAATGCAATTCCAAAGATCCGTGACAATGCTCTGTTTAACAGCACCTAAGATTAGATATGGGTAAGGGCTGGCCTTTAACACAAAATACATTGAATTAATCTCATTGAGTTAATCGTGCCTTCCCACAATTTCTTACTATATTGGTTGTTAGTAAGCCTGACTATAGAGCCTTGAGACTTTTAGATTTTCCTTACAGTTAATATTATGGGTTTTGTGTATGGAGATAAGACTCTCACGGACTTTCATGCCTAGGCTGGCTTTGAACCACGGTCCTCAGATCTCAGCCTCCTGAGTAGCTGGGATCACAGGCTCCAGTGGTCCCTGTTAGGATGCTCCTTGTCTGAATCCATCTACCTTCCCGCAGGTATTTCTTCATGGTTGAAGAAGACAACACTCCTTTGTCTGTCACAGTGACTCCATGCGACGCTCCTTTGGAGTGGAAGCTGACTCTCCAGGAGCTGCCTGAGGAAACGAGCGCAGAGGGCTCAGGTAAGGATGGCAGGAAGGATCTATGAGACACAACACCTTCTGCCAGTAAGAAAAACTTGCTGGTGGCACCCACCTGTAATTCCAACTACTCAGGAGACAAAGGTCTGAGGATCACATTTCGAAGCCATCCAGGACAGGAAAGTCTGTGAGATGCCTACCTCTAAATAATCAAGAAAACAGAAGTGGCACTGTGTCTCAAAAGGTAGCTGTTAGCCTTGAGTGGAAAAGCTCAGGGACAGTTCCTGGTGAGGTGTGGGGGGGGGGAGGAGAGAGAGGAAGGAAGGAAGGAAGGAAGGAAGGAAGGAAGGAAGGAAGGAAGGAAGGAAGGAAGGAAGGAAGGAAGGAAGACAGTATGGCTGAACCCTCTGGGAAGGAGCAGTAGCAGAAGAGGCCATTGGTCGTGCTAGAACAGAATTAGAAGAGATCAAGAGACCATCAGGGTACCAATAGGAGCTGATGCGTATGGCCTGGCCTCGACCATCATCTGTATCTCTGGCGTGCTTGTTGAATGTTTGTGTCACTGGGTAGACTTCAGTTCTGATGCCTGGATGTTGCCCTCAGAACTTCTGATATACCTGGTTGCTGATGGATCCTACCTGTAATCCTAGCTACTCTGCTGGAGGCTGAGATTTGAGGTTCAAAGCCCGCCTGGGTAGAAAGGTCTTATTAGACTCTAGTGCCTCTAATTAATTTTTCTGAGAGATGTAGGCGATCCTAATACTCAGCCAGTTGAAGAACTTCTGAAATCTAGGGAACATGGAATCAAGAGGCAACTGGCAGCAGTCAAAGGCAGAATGAAAAGCTCCCAAACTGAGAGAAGACGCTGGTATTGCAAAGCAATTTAGGGGCCATGGAGTGCTGCTGTCTCTTAGATGGGAAACGCAGCTCAAAGACAACAGCTGGAGAAGCTGGGACGACTGGTATTCTACCAAAGGTGCTTACACGCTGTGGGATGGGGACCTGTGAGAAGCACCATCAGGGAATGATGAGATTAACTCTATCACCACAGTCAAGGTGTTGGACCAGCCCAGTTACCTTTGAATAGGTGAATGGAACAAGAGAATGTGATAGATATACACAATGGAATTTTAGCCACCTGTTAGACAGAATGGTATGGTATCATTTGCAAAGAAATGGGAAGACCTAGAAAAAATGATTTTAAGTGAAGGAATTCAAGCCCACAGAGACAAAGGTTATATATTTTGTCTCACATGTGGAAGTTAGAACAAGTTTTAAATAGATAATAAATAATAAATACCTTGGGTGGTAGGCCAGTGTACACAAATGTATTCATTGAAATAGGGTAGAATCAAGTGGAAAAACTCAGTATAATTCTTTAGATAAATTAATTAAAATTTATCTAAATCTATGTTTATTGAAATTCTTTCATAAAACACTAGGAAATTGGTACCTGAAAGGATTGGTTGGGATTAGGAGAGGGAGAGAGACAAATGAAGAGGAGAAGGAGGGAGAATTTAGTAAAAAAGAGAAAAAGTCAATCTATAGCTTACAAAATTAAAAAAGTGAGGAAGGGGTGGGTTGAGAGGAGGGTGTGTATTAAAGAGATGACATTGGTTAGGATACGTGATATTCATCAACTGTTTGGTTGAATGGCAACTCCTTTGTCTAGCTGTCTACAGATAACAAATTTAAAAAGAACTATGTAATTGACATATATTGAGGTTTCATAAAATTGCTAAGAAGAAGATAAAGGAAATGAATCTGCTGTTGACTTAGCCTTCAGCCCAAGTTTAGAAATTCTACATAGCTCGCTTCAAAGTGACCAAGTTGGAGAAAGTTTGTTGTACTCTGGTTAGGCAGCTCTGCATTAGGGACTGGAAAGTTATCTGTTGTTTATATTTGATAATGACATTAACAAAAATGGAAAAGTAATTTAACCTTCATGACTTTCCCTGTATTAATCAATTGACCTATATTCTAGCCTTAAATCCACCCTGTATTTGAATCAGATTGTACAGTACCATTACTAGCAATGAATTAATGAAATAGTGAATTAATGAAATAGTCAACCATCAACATGTATAATGATTGATTCCTGTTGATAAACAGATGCACAACTGTTGACTATTGATAATATCTTAATGTATAATCAATAACAATTATTAATATTAATAATACCTCCATCTATATGTATATAGTCTTTGCCCTAAAACATCCACTAACTGGAGTACTAAAGAAATTTAAATTCCCAAAAAGTTGGGAAAACATTACATAAGAACACTGCTTATCATGGTAAAAAAATTGAGCAATAATATTATTTTTATGATATAATATTAAGTGAGAAACACATACTTCAACAAAAAGTAGGTTTGTGTAATTGCTAAACTACATGAGAATAACATTAAGCTCCAGAGAAAATGATTGGCAGTCATATCAGTGGAACCAAAATATGTAAGGAGAAAGACTGAATATGCATAACCAATGCAGGAATGAAAGATGCTCTGAATAATGAAAGTGTTTTGTGTGTGTGTGTGTGTGTGTGTGTGTGTGTGTGTGTGTGTGTGTGTGTCTGTCTGCCTGTCTGTCTGTCTTGGGGCCTCGAACTCAGAGTTGGGTGCTGTCCCTGATGTATTTTGCTCAAAGCTAGTGCTCTACCACTGGAGCAAAAGATTGCTTCTGTCTTTTTGTGATTAATTAGAGATTATGAGTCTCAGGCACGTTCCTGCCCGGGTTGGCTTTTAAATCCATGATGCTCAGATCTCATCCTCCTGAGTAGCTAGAATCACAGTCATGAGTCACCAGCACCAGGCCAAAATGCATGTTTTTTTTTAAACCTTGCTTTTATGGGGGGGGTCACATTTTTCTATTATGAACATGTCTTCTTTTTAACCCAGAGAAGCAAAAGATAAGCCAAGGCCACAGTGCACAGATTCGGCCAGCCGTGGTGACATGCAGCCTGTGTTTCTGTTGTGTCTTCCAGGTGACCTTGAACCGCTGGATCAGCAGAAGCAGCAGATCACTAATGAGGAAGGCACAGAGCTGTTTGCCTACAAGGGCAACGATGTCGAATATTTCATGTCCTCTAGTTCTCCATCGGGCCTCTACCAACTGGAGCTGCTTTCAACAGAGAAAGACACCCATTTCAAGGTATATGCCACAACCACTCCTGAGTCTGATCAGCCATACCCTGAATTACCCTATGACCCCAGATTGGATGTGACATCTCTGGGTCGTACCACAGTAACTTTGGCCTGGAAGCCGAGCCCCACAGCCTCTCTATTGAAACAACCCATCCAGTACTGTGTGCTCATCAACAAAGAACACAACTTCAAAAGCCTCTGTGCTGTGGAAGCCAAATTGAGTGCAGATGATGCATTCATGATGGCACCCAAGCCTGGTTTGGATTTCAACCCCTTTGACTTTGCCCATTTTGGCTTTCCTTCTGATTCTTTGGGTAAAGAACGCAACTACCTTGCAAAACCATCTCCCAAACTTGGCCGCCATGTCTATTCAAGGCCCAAGCCGGACATTCAAAAAATCTGTATAGGAAACAAGAACATCTTCACTGTTTCAGATCTCAAACCTGACACGCAGTACTACTTTGATGTGTTTGTGGTCAACAACAGCAGCAACACAAGCACGGCCTATGTAGGGACCTTTGCTAGGACCAAGCAAGAAGTCAAACAGAAGACCATAGAACTGAAAGATGGCAAAGTCACAGATGTGTTTGTAAAGAGGAAGGGAGCAAAATTACTACGGTTTGCTCCAGTGTCTTCTCATCAAAAAGTCACCTTCTTTGTGCACTCGTGTCTGGATGCTGTCCAGCTGCAAGTGAGAAGGGACGGCAAACTTCTTCTATCTCAGAATGTAGAAGGAGTTCGGCAGTTTCAGCTGAGGGGAAAACCAAAGGCAAAATACGTCATGCGTCTGAAAGGAAACAAGAAAGGAGCATCTTTGTTGAAAATATTAGCCTCTAGCAGGCCCAGTAAGCAAGCATTTCCATCCCTTCCCGAAGACACGCGGATCAAAGCCTTCGACAAGCTTCGCACTTGTTCTTCCGTCACAATAGCTTGGCTAGGTACCCAGGAGAGGAACAAGTTCTGCATCTATAAAAAGGAAGTGGATGATCATTATAACGAAGAACAGAAGAGAAGAGAGCAAAACCAATGCCTCGGCCCAGCGACCAGGAAGAAATCAGACAAGGTCCTCTGTAAATATTTCCATAGTCAAAACCCGCAGAAAGCAGTGACCACAGAAACCATTCGAGGCCTACAGCCTGGCACCTCTTACCTACTGGATGTTTATGTGATCAGCCACGGAGGGCACTCTGTCAAATACCAGAGCAAAGTGGTGAAAACTAGGAAGATCTGTTAGTGGTGTCTCACAGAGGGATGGGAGGTAGAACTCTAGAAAGGAAGCTGTACACTTGATCTAGAAACTGACTGTACAAGGCAAGATGGATGTCAACCTGTGAGAAACTGACACTGATTGTAACTCAGAGGAGACGTGTTCTGGTGTTATCTGGTGGTCCCCATGTACAGTTAAAGCCGGAGGACTTGTCACCTCTCTCCTTTTCCCACTGCATGAACCACTTCTAAATTATTTTATTACCTAAAAGTTTAAGAAAAAAGAATGCCACTCATTGCCCCACTCCTGCAAAACGAAATCATCTCTCTCTATAGAAGCTAGCAGATATATAAATTATTTTATAAAGTCTTGTTTTAAATGTCAGTGTGTCTATGATTGTGAACTATTCAATTCTTTCCCCAATCAAGTACCGATGGAAACTCAGTATTATTAAGTGGACAGCCCTCTAGTCAGTTATATTGCTATTGTAAATTCTTATTTGTTAAGTAAAATGTTGAAATTCTATATGTATCTCCTGTACAGAGTGGATATACATTATATTCATGTATATAAAATTAAAGATATTAGATTCTCTACTGTTCATTTTCCCAAGCAGCTTATCTCATGTATTCAATTTTTAACCTGTCTCTGAAACTGCACCTTTCTGTAATTTGGCACCAAAACGATCTCCTTTGGTCCTGGAGTTTGGTTTAGTGGTAAGAGTGCTTGCCTAGCATGCATGAAGACCCGGGTTCGATTCCTCGGTACCACATACATAGAAAAAGCCAGAAATGGTGTTATGGCTTAAGGCAAAAAAAAAAAAAGTTAAAAAAATGATCTCCTTTGAACAGACAAGAGGGGACACTGAATGTCTCTATACAGACATCAGAAGCAGTTATTACAATGTAGCTTTTGACATTTAAAAAGAACCAGTATTGATTGGGGTGAGTAGACTTGTTTTATAGAAGAAGTCATGAAAAATGTCCCCTGGGCAAACAATGAATTGTCCTAAAGTGTATCATATTTTAAACATTTGCTTTAAGTTGCAAAAATGAGCTATTCCAAGTATTTTTTTGTCTTCCCCAAAGCCCACACAATGTCTACTTGGCATGGTTTCACTCTCCAGAGATTTGATCCATGAATTGTGAGAACATAAGTCCAGGTTTCAGAGAAGTTTATTATTACTTAAGACAATAGAGCTGGACAGGAAAGTATGCACTAGAGGTACAGTGCTTGCCTACAAGCACAAAACTTTGGTACCATATACACACAAAAAGCCAGAAGTGATGCTGTGGCTCGAGTGGTACAGCATTAACCTTGAGAAAGCTCAAGGTCAGTGCCCAGGCCCTGAGTTAAAGCCCTAGGACTGGCCAAAAAATAAATAATAATAATATGGATTTAGGAAAATCTGTTACTTCATATCTTTTCCAATGTATAGAATTGGGTGGGATAGATTTGATGAAGATGGCAGAATTAGAGATGAAAGTGAAGACCCCAGTGCTTTTCTCTGGTATGTTTCTATGGCTGTGAGTTGCATTGTTTTATGCCTGCAAGTGGAGACAGCCTCCATCTCTCCTTACTGTCCCCTGCATGCTGGCATTCAAGGGCTAACCCCATGCACTGTGGATCCCTTTACCTAGAAGGAAGACTCCTATGCAAATGGAATTCTGCTCACCTTGGGAGAAAATAACTCCTTCCTCCATACGAAGTTGTTCAGGCAAACAATGACTGTACCTGTACAAAACAGGAATGACACCCAAAAGACGATTTTAGAACAAAAAGAACACATGTATCCAGTGATCGCATAAGCAATCACCTTAGAAGCAAACACAATAAGTGGACATCTCGGATATGTTGTAGCTTACATTATGAACACGAGCCTTAGAAAGAGCCCCAGCTTTCGAACATTACCTGCTTATGCAGTATTGTGGGGCAGTGTGTTAAATAGGATTATAGTGAATCAAAAAGTTATTGTTGGCTGCTGGTGGCTCACACCTGTCATCCTAGCAACTCAGGAAACTGAGATCTGAGGATCATGGTTCAAAGCCATCCTGGGCAGAAAGCTCTGTGACATACTTATCTCCTATTACTTAAAAAAAAAAAAGAAAAATCCAGGCATAGAACTGTAGTTCAAGTGGCAGAGTGCTAGTCTTGAGTGCTCAGGAATAGTGTTCAGACCCCTAGTTCGAGCTCCAGGACTGGTGTACACACACACACACACACACACACACACACACACACACACACACACACACAAGTGAAAAGTTATGGATGCTTCTGGAGGTACTGGATCTAACCCTCAGATAGTCTTTAATGCCCAGGAACCTGTCAACTTAGCCAAGCATTTTGACTTTTTATCTCTCTGTGATGGTGGTTTCTACAGATTCTGGGTAAATGGAAGTATCTTTTTCATAGCCCCAGTGAAATTTTCTTTTTTGTTTGAAATTATAGGCAAATGAAACATACATTGTAAAATGCTTATCATTAATAAAGCAATGGGAGACCTATTAAAGCCCAGAGCCCACATTAACTAATGTACTTAGTTTTTAAGAAGATCTGAGGGACCTAGAGTTAAGAAAGAAAACCTTGTTCTTCATTAATGAAAGCACCAGAAACTAGCTGATGAGAAAGCCCATGGGTTCACACCTCTAGGCTTAATTATTCAGGATGTTGAGATCTAAAGTTCAAACCTAGACTAGGCAGGAAAGTCTGTGATACTCTTATCTCCAATTAACCACCAAAAAGCCAAAGTGGAGCTGTGGTTGAAGTGGTAGAGTGCTAGCTATGAGCACACAGACCCTGAGATCAAGCTCCAGGACTAGCACAAAAATAAGTAAAATAACAGTGAAAGAAACCATATCTTTATCTAAGTTAAGCTCCAGAAGAGCTATACTGACCGCAGACATGTATAATCCCCAAGTATAGTAATTTGTCATCTAGGGTAGAAGAATCTGTAGGACACTTAGTTCTTATTCGATTATTCTTATTTTTCAAGTACCAAATAAAAAATCTGAGAGGAGAGAAATAAGGATAAATTAAGAAAGGTTCAAAACAGTTAAGCAGTGGGATTCTCCAGATTCCAAAATTCTCTCCAGATCATGAATTACCAATTCTTGCTGAAAAAGAAATCATTTTCAGGCAGAAGCAGCCTGTTTTTCTTATTTGGGATTTTCAAACAGCTCTCTTCCCCCCCCCCCAAGACCATTTCAAATTTTCTTAAGAACTATGTGTTAACTATAACTGACTACTCTAAATTTGTAAGAAAAAGATTGTGGTAATTTTGTGAGTTCTAGAGATCCAAAGATCTCTAAATTAGATCTGCATGCTCAAAATCTTAAGGTTTTAAGATTGTTAGTGGCTCATGTCAACATCCTAGATTCTCAAGAAGCTGAGATCTGAGGATCCTGGTTCAAAATCAGCCTGGGAAGAGAAATTCAAGAGATTTGTATCTCCAATTAATCAGCAAAAAGCCAGAAGTGGAGGTGTGGCTCAAGTGGTAGAGTCCCAGCCTTGAGCAATAAAGCCAAGCGAAACCTAAGTGCTCTGGCCTCAGTACCAGCACACACAAAAGAAGATCATTAGTCTATAGCTTTAATGATAAACCATTATTTTTGGATGCAAAATTATTCAGAAGCTATACAAATCATACCACAGTATTTTCTTGCCTTTTCAGATCCATTTTACTCCTTTTTTTGGTCAGTCCTGGAGCTTGAACACTGTCCTTGCGTTTTTGTGAGGTTAATGCTCTACCATTTGCATGACAGCACCACTTGCAGTTTTTTCTGTGTATGCTAGGCAAGCACTCTACCATTAGGCCACGCTCTCATCCCCTGGGTCCAATTTTTTTTTCTGTCTGTAGTGGGGCTTGAACTCTGGGCCTGCTGTTATTACTGAGCCCTTCACCACTTGAGCTACAACACCATTTCTGTTTTTTTGTTCCAATGTTATGTTATACCAAGGAATCAAATCTAGGGTTTCATGCATGCTAGACAAGCACTCTCCCACCAAGTCAAACTCAGATCCATTTTTCAAACATGCATACAAAGATTGGTGGAAAAAGAACATATATATTTATTTTTGTTGCTCATAACACATATGTATCAAACATATATGTATATATATCTTGAAATATATATGTATATAGATATATACACACATTTAAATTTGTGCTGGTCCTGAGGTATTCTCCCTGAACTTCTTTTTGCTCAAGGCTAGTGCTGTATCACTGAGCCACAAGCTCAACTTTCAGCTTTTTCTGAGTAGTTAATTAGAATTCCATCCTACACACAGTCAATGCTGGAAACCTCCACCGGAGGCATCATCTTCTATTCCGATTGTAGCCGGCTGCCCTTTTCAGTTCCCTGGAGTGGATAGACTCACTTAGGGAAATGATTTCGTCCTGTCCCTACAATCCTTGTTTCCAACCCGTGAGAAGCAATCTTCAGATTGCTTCAGGGAGTTTGGCCTAGTAGTAGAGTGCTTGCCTAGCATGCATGAAGACCTGGGTTCGATTCCTCAGTACCACATACTTAGAAAAAGCCAGAAGTGGTGCTGAGGCTCACTCAAGTGGTAGAGTTCTAGCCTTGAGAAAAATCCAAGGACAGTGCTCAGGCCCTGAGCTCAAGCCCAGGACTGGCAAAAAAAAAAAAAGGAAATCAAACTTAGAAAGACTTTTCTGATCCACTCCTGATCTCTTTCAAAGGTCTGGTCTGCATATTTTGGTGTACGTTCTCCTCAAGTGTAGTGTAGATAAAAGGCCACTGCTGCCTCTCATAGAAGTAATCGCTTCAAGATTGAAGGATTCAAGACCGTAGGCATAGCAACACTATGTAGTATCGTTATTTAGATCTCACTAAAGACAGGATAAGTCACCCTTCCCATAGTGTTGGGAAAGGCAGTGTGTGGAACATCCCTGAGTCCTAAAGAGCCACAAAAATCAGAATTTAAGAACAAAGCATCAAGCTGGATACATAGGTAATCAAGCTGGTAATCAAGCTGGATGCCTGCAATCCTAGCTACACAAGATGTGGAGACTGCAAATAGCAGTTCAAAGTCAGCCCAAACAAGAAAGTTCATCAGATTCTTATTTCTAATTAGCCACAAATAAAATCCAGATATGGAAGAATGACTCACATGGTAGAGCACTAGCTTTTTTTTAATTTTTTTTAATATATTTTTATTGTAATTAATAAAAGGGTTACATGACATTTGCCAGATAGAAGGTGCATTAATTCACATACATTGATACCCTTTCACATGTCTTGGTATCCATTTCCCTCCCCCCACCCCCGTTTTGGTTTTCCCCCCTTCCCTATCAAATTTCAAATAACCAAATACAAATGAATTCAATATATCAGATAACAAAGTGAGATACTGTAACAATATGAGATACCCAAGGGACAGCAAAGGAGATGAGAGATAACATAGTACATTAAGGACAACAATCATTCGTTATATGGCTTTTGTTTCGATATCCTGGAGGTCCTTTCAATTAGCTTCATACTATATGGCCTTATGTATCAAGGTTTTGCTCTATTGCAGATAGAGCACTAGCTTTGAACAAAGCAACAGCTATGTAAAACTCAGGGACCATGCCTAGTCCCTGAGTTCAAGCCCCAAGACTGATGCATGTACACACACACATACACACACACACACACACACACACACACACACACACACGCACGCGTGCGCAAAAGAATAAAGTCAGAATGTAGCTCTTCACTCAATCACAGAGGGAAGTAGAAACTTCTGTTGAAACTTTTTTGAAATTAGCCCCAAGACGCTTCAGAACTGAGAATCACTTTTGACTGAAAGCAGTTATAAAACAGAGAGAGAGATGGGAAAATCAGCTTTCATAACAGGAGACAGAGCCAGATGGAACAGTCTAGAAAAAATAACCATCTTACAAGTAGATGAATGGATTGTTTTCATCTTCAGACTGCAATAAAACTGGGGCATTTCAAAATCAAAGTCTCTATTCTCTCTTTCCCCATGAATACCAGACAAAATTAATATCCAATTGAATTACTATAGTTTGTAAATAAACAAATAACCATATCTTGTCTAGAATTACCTTTTGGTATAGTCTCTCCATTTGCATAGTAACATAGAATAGTATAAACATTTGTCTTCAGATATACTTGAGAAAACCTCCAAAATGTCAATATTCAATTCTAACTCTGACCAGATCTTTCTTCTGAGAGGAAAGGATTTGTCCTAATGAAAAACCAAGTACTTCTGTACTTAGTAGGCCTAGAGTTTTGAGTGTTCCACTTAGTCTGTTTCTTAGCCTGTACTATGAAAAAGGACTCCACAGATGCCCCCCCCCACCCCGCTTCTTCCCATATGTGCGAGTTCCATTATTCTAGACAGACAAAGAATTTTACAAGTAACGTTCCCCCCCCCCAGCCGAGAATCCCATGGGTCTCTATGGGTTTGTATCTGATACTCTGCAGATATTTGTAACTGCAATAACTAAGTTGTGCCTTAACCAATTTCATTGTTGTAAGGCTAGACACAGATTATACCAGGTTTGAGTCAATTGTGTAGTCTTGACCCCAGAAGCTTTTCCTGGATGCAGTCAACACTTTGAGAGGGACAACAAGCATACATACACTAAAAAAAAAATAGCCTAATGAAATAGAGCCAGGTTTTTTTTTTGTGATTAATAGAAGGGTTACATTATATTCACCAGATAGAAGGTGCATAACTTCACAAACATTAATACCCTTTCTCATGACATGGTCCCCATTTCCCGCTCACCCTCCCCCACATGGAGCCAGGTTTATCATGATAAAATATCATGTTCAAGACACATTTATTTTTTTAAAAAATCAGCCAGGCGCCCATGGCTCAGGCCTGTAATTCTAGCTATTTAGGTGGCTGAGATCTCAGGATTACTGTTCAAAGCTCACCTGGGAGATAAAGTCATGTCTCCTATCTCCTTCTATCTCCAATTACCTACCAAAAAAAAAAAAAGAACAAAAAAGAAAAAAAAAAGCCAGAAGTGAAGCTGTTGCTCGAGTACTAGAGCACTAGCCTTGAGCTAAAAAGCTTAGAGAGGGCATTCAGGGCCCCAGCACCAACACACACACACACACACACACACACACACACACACACACACACACACGAAAAGAAATTATTCCTTGTCTATTGACCATTTAAAAATGGTCATATTGAATTCTCTTCTTTCTGCCCAATAAAACCTGGCATCCCTCTTCCAATAAAGAGGCATAAATTACAGGTGTAAATTACAGCTTGCTGAATTTTGCCTCCTCCCTATAGCACAGAATCAGGGTTTCTCTTGGGTGAAAACAAAGATCTCTGGGTAATCACCAGCCTTGGAAAAAGGTGTGAGAGGTGTGAAAGGAGGGGAGGGCTGCCAGAATCATAGCGTTTCCATCCAAGCTGCATTTTGGACAAGTCTCATCAATGAATGCCAGAGAGCTGAGCTTCAAACACAGCTGTGTACTGAGCAAACTGACCGCTTCAAATACCAACTTCATGGGTGAGCATTCCAGGAGACCAAGGTTGAAATGTGCAGATAAACACTCAAACACTCTGTTCTAGGAGGGATTTTTTTTTATGCCAAAGCACACAGAATACTTTGGGTCTGCTATGGAAATCTTTCAGGGACAGGATTCTTTTTCAGATTTCTAAGGACTTGAAGCTACTCTTACTGAGACTACTTATTGACTTTCATAAAACCTACTCTTACTTTAAAAGTCTCCTGATGGCTTACCTATATGAAAAGAAAGAGGAAAAGATTGTATTTTCATTCCACTGAGTTTTTCTCTTCCCCACTGAAGTTTTGAAGTCTAATAAAGAAACAGGACAGCAGTAGAAACAGTGCTGGAATGGGAATTGGGTAATATTTTTAAACTTCATTTGCAAAATGAGAACTGCAATGATCTCTAAGTTTCTTTCCAGAAAAAAAGTCAGGAACTCTAACAACCTTTAAGACTGAATTGAATGCCAAGCATTTGAAATATAATCTTTTAATCCTCAGAATAAGGCTCAATTGGAGATTTTATTGTATTTTTATTGAATAGTTGAGCGAATCAAAGAAGAAAGAATTACGTAATGTGCTCAAGGTCACAGACAAGCTAGAATTTATTTTATGGTAGGGTTGGCTCCAAGTACATGGATCTTTCTATGTCCATGGGAGGCTTGTGCACATAACAGCTTATTCATAAAACGTAATCACAAAAAGTTATTTACCCCAAAGATTACAAACCTGGATACAGTAAATTTACCAGTACAACCATACTCATTACAGCTGTATTCACCATAGCCAATGTACAAAATCAGATTAGATGCCCCTCAATGGATGAATGAATTAAGAAAATGTTGTATACATACATATTGGAATATTCTTATCCATAAGAAGTTATACAATTTGTACAGAAATGGGAAGACCTGGGCCGGGAGTTTGGCCTAGTGGTAAAGTGCTTGCCTAGCATGCACGAAGACCCAGGTTCGATTCCTCGGCACCACATATGTAGAAAAAAGCTGGAAGTGGTGCTGTGGCTCAAGGGTAGAGCTCTAGCCTTGAGAAAAAAAGTCCAAGGACAGTGCTCAGGCCCTGAGTTCAAGCCCCACAACTGGCAAAAAAAAAAATGGAAAGGCCTGGGGGAGAATCACGTTAGGTAAAGTACGTTAGGCCCAGAGAGACAAAGGATCCATGTTTTCCTTTACATGTGGAGCCTTATAAACTTAGAAGAAAATTTATTGGGTGGTATCCAACTGAAATAAGGTAGATTCAAGAGAGAACTCTAATAGTGTAATTATTCAGAAAGCTAAAGTCAAAGTTATGCAAAAGAAAATACCAGGAAGCAGATACTTGAAAATAGTAGGGTGTGTCAAAGGAAGAGAAGTAGACAAATGAAGAGAAGAGGATAAATGCAGTCAGGAATCCAAAGTAAATCCTACTAGATTAAGAAAGATGAGAGAAGGAATGGGTTAGGGAGGAAAGGGTTAGAATGTTGAAATGGGCGGCAATTAATCAAAACACATTGTATTCATAAACTGCTTTGCTAAATGGCAACTCCTTTGTACAATTAAAGACAATAATAGAAAATTTAGAAGACATGAAGAATACATTGATAAAATGGGAGTCTAAATTCAAAATGTACCTGGATGTTCAGAACAAAGTATATACTTGGGTAGTGGAAGAAGAAGCAGAGGGGAAAAAGTAGTGGACAAAGTATTACTAAGTTCCTTTAAATGTGTAGTTTTCCAATCTTATACGGGGTCTTTTGTCACTCCAAAACTTTGCTTGTTGTTTGCTTCTATCTCTTCCTATAGCAGAATTTGCTATAATACTTTCCAATAATGCAATATGTAATATGTTAATAAATCTTTATTCCTTTTGTATTTTTTTTTGCCTGGGCTTGAGCTCAGGGCCTGAGCACTGTCCTTGAACTTTCTCAAGGCTAGAGCTCTACCACTTGAGCCTCAGCACCATTTCTAGCTTTTTTCTATGTATGTGGTACCGAGGAATTGAACCTGGGTCTTCGTGCATTCTAGGCAAGCACTCTACCACTAGGCCAAACTCCTGGCCCCCCTCTTGTATTTTTTTTACCATTTAAGTAGTTGTCTTTGTTTCTGCCTTCTTTCAAGTATGTTCCATCTTTGGTTATAGTCTATTATTTTTATTAGAGTGTGTTAATTTTGTGAAGTAGTTACATGGGAACATTTCCATATTACAATGCTTAATAATATTAACATTAGTATACATATATCATTATATCATTATGTTATGTTATTAATATTATATGTGTACATAATATGTTATATAATAAAAACTCTATATATGGTGTGTGTAACTACAACATAACAGCAGCACAGAATGGGAAATTTGTATCATCACTACAATACCTTTCCACAAAGTTCATCGTGCTCTTCATCGTGCTATTCAAAATGTGGTATTTTAAAACATGATATTCTTATCTTTCCTTTGTTGTACATGGGATCATATCTACTAGGCAATTTTGTGATTGGTTCTTCTCGTTTTCTTTGGTATACTGGCTTGCATCCCCTCCATCATTTCTTTTATAGACCATGCATGGAATTGGCCCCTCTATACTTGTGAGGGAGGCCTGCCCCAGGTACCGAAGAAAACAGCAGCTGCAGGGACCAAACCCCCTAGAGCCTGACCTATGCAAGTTCCCTTGCACATGACCTCCCCCTTCCCACAAGCAAAGCACTTCAGAAACTCACTTCATCTTCAGCTTATTAGTATTTGAGGGGAGTGGGGGAAGGGAAGGATACCCCTGACAATGCAGAACATTGCTGGGGGGATCGTTAATGTGCACATAATTGTAAGAATCAGATAAATATCTTTAAATATCTGTAAGCTTGGAGAAAAATGTGTCTAAATCCAGTTTAAGTGCATTTTATATTAACATTTAGATTAAGTACCATTTGGAGTGATCTGGTGTTTCTGTTTCACATTAATTAAGTTGACATTTGGCAAGTCAAGCTGACACGCTTTGTAGACATTTTCCCTGAATGCATGTGGCAGAGAGACTGTTAAAAGCAGGTCACCCTCTGGCTTTCTCTTTGCTATTTCCTCCCAAATCATTGCTCCTGCATGCTTGAGCCACTAAGAGTAAAGGGTCAAGTCTTTAACTGATTCTGTTGTAGCAAAAATACTTAACATGAGGTCATGTTAAGATCACAGACAGACACATGATTAGCACAGCCCTCCCAGAATATATCCATCTTGCAGAACTCAATCTTCAGCACCATAGATTAGTAATT
The DNA here is from genome assembly GCF_031878675.1 of Megascapheus bottae. Classification (NCBI taxonomy): domain Eukaryota; kingdom Metazoa; phylum Chordata; class Mammalia; order Rodentia; family Geomyidae; genus Megascapheus; species Megascapheus bottae. The sequence goes on from NC_143531.1 coordinate 3,898,207, forward strand.
CCTCCTTACCTTTCTCCTTGGACACACCTGACTGCTTTAGAAACCTCAGTTCAGTGGAGTTATACATTCTCTGATTGGCTGCTTGCATGGAGTGTAGTGTCTTCCAGGTTCATTCATTGTATGTGGCATGTTTTAGTTATCCACACAAATGGTTTTTCACATACTGGCTATTGTGAAGGGAGCTGCAGTGAACACAATAGCCTGCGTATCTTTTCCAGACACTGATTTCAATTCTTTAGGTGTATGTTCAGAAGTTGGATTGCTAGATTACCAGGTGATTTTATTTTTAATTTGTTGTGACTTTAATACTAAGCTCTGCAGTGCCTGGTAAAGCTGTGGTTCCACCAGCAGTGTGCCTGAGTTCCAGTTTCTCCATGGCCTCACCAACATTTGATGGCATTTTGTTGTTGCAGTGGCAGTAGACTTCTCACTCTGTGTGTGTGTGTGTGTTGTTGTTGTTGTTGTGTTTCCACAACACACTGTATAACCAGCCATACAAAAGACATTTTTCCCTTTGCTTTTAGACATTTCTCTGTCTTCTCTGAAGAAAGAGCTCTGAAGAAAGTCCTCAGCTGATTATTATTTTTGTTAGTGTCATAGACTAATTTTTTTTAAAATATGTTTTGGAAATGATGTTCTTATCAGACACACGGTTTGCCAGGATTTTCTTCCAGTTTCCAGAGGTGGCCTTTTGACTCAGGTGAATATTTCCTTCACTGTACAGATGCATTTGTGTATGTTTGTTTATAGTTTACAGAAATCCCACTTGTTTTTTTTCAGATGTGTCTTTGATGCGACATCCATGTCTTTTCTAAAGTTAGTCTTCACTTGACTTGTATTTTGAGTCTCCATCCTGAGGCCTTGAAGAGTTAGTTTCCTGTTGAAATTGGAGGTAATGGCAAAGAAACGCCTCATCTTCTCTCTCACAGTCCTGGGTGGAAGCATCTAGCATAGAGGGGTTACCTGGAGACTTTCTCCTTCTGTGTCCTGCCTTGCATGGTTTGGGCTATTGGCCAATGGGAGGCAGGCACAGAAGAAGGGGGAAGTACAAGTAGTACTCTCTTACTTTTGTAGGGTTCCATGTCCTCACACTTATCTCTGCCCAAGAACTACAGTAAAACACCCTGCAATTTCCATTTTATGCTCTAAACAAATTCTGTTTAAAGAGTTAATCCAATTCTGGGCGCTAGTGGTTCATGCCTGTAATCCTAGCTACTCAGGAGGCTGGGATATGAGGAATACAATTCAAAGCCAGCCTGGGAAGGAAAGTCCATGAGACTCATCTCCAATTAGCCGTCAGAAAACCAGAACTGGAGCTGTGGCTCAAAGTGGTAGACTGCTAGCCTTGAGCAAGAGAGCTCAAGAACAGTGCCCTGACCCAGAGTTCAAGTCTCACAACCAACCAAAAGATAAAGAAGTGACCAGATAAACTGCTCTCTATGAACCTATAGACAGCTAAATGGAGACTTAATTACTATACTTAAAGCATATACACTTAAAAGAAGAGATTGTTACATCTGCATTTTGGGTAAAGTAAAATATACAGTGCTTGCTCACATCTGTTTTGCTGTACAGTCCTGATTTTATATGTATTTACCAAACTTTGTATTTATTTAACATAAATACACAGAGGAATAAGGTTATTCACAAAACCATATAGAAACTATAATAACCATAGCATATTTGGCTTGGATTGCTGCTTTCAAGTCCCAGAATAAGAACAGCTTTTAACTTTGCTGCTTATTTTTTTCCTCCTACTTTTGTCTGGCGTTCCTGCAAAGCTTTTCCCTGCTTCCTAAAACCAGTTGGGATGCATTTCTCTCCTTCTAGAAAACAACTTGTATAATGTGAGGAGTGATGGTTTTCTTATTATTTGATAAAACATTGCTACCCAATAGCTTGCCCCTTATGCTTCAGGGCTCTGGGTTTTATACAATTATTTATTTATTGAATCCTATTTTTTTCTATTTTCTTAAGCCAAAGCTTTCTTTCATATTTCCTTTGAAACTTTGGCAGTTGACTTATGCTTTCCAAATGCATTGTTTTAAAGTTGCTCTGGTTATTATGTGATCACATTTACACATTTGTCCTTGCTTAGGTCTGCTTTTAAAAGTTTTTTTTTTAATTTTTACTTTTTATTTTCAATGATGTCTTAGATGCTGGAATCTTTCCAAGAACTCATCCTTTTTGTCTGTTGTTTATTTAATTTTATTAAAAGCAGCTTCTAATTTCATTCATCTTCTAAATTATTTCTTGAGTATTCATTATTAATTTTGATATTACTTCTATTTCTTTTTTTCTAGTCCCCCTATAGTAATACTGGTTTTATTATTTGCTTGTATGTTTGTTTGTTTGTTCATTTGTCTGAGACTGAGACTCAATATCTGTTGCTTTTGCTTATTGGCTGGTGCTCTTCCACTGGAACCATACCTCTAACTCCCCTGCTGTTTAAAAAAATCATATGAGTTTGATAATTTAACGTGTGTGTGTGTGTGTGTGTGTGTGTGTGTGTGTGTGTGTGTGTGTGTCCTGGATCCTCTCCCTGAGCTATTTTGCTCAAAACTAGTGCTCTACCACATGAGCCATAGCTCCACTTTTAGGCTTTTTGCTGGTTAATTGGAGATAATATTCTTATAGACTTTCCTGCTCAGTATGGCTTTGAATTACAAACCTCAGATCTCAGTCTTCTGAGTAACTAGGATAACAGACATGAGCCACCAGTGCCTAGCTCGATAATTTAATTTTTTACATTTATTTTTAAATGTTCCATTAAATTCATTCCGACCATGTAATTTCTACGTCACAGTACAACTCAGCAATTTCTTGGCTTATTTTAGTCTGGGTTGCGTTGATTATTCTGATTTTTCTATCATCTGTGAATTGGGATATCAATTTCTTTAGGCTATTTCCATAGACTACATTTCACTGTGGAAAAACCATATGTTCTATGCATCATTTGTTCTTTTAAAGTTTTAAAGATTGTTTCACTAGGTATTGCCACTCGTTCCTGTAACCCCAGAATCCTTGAGAGATAAAGATGAAGAAGATTATGGTTTAAGGCCAATCTGGTCAAAAAGTTTTCAAGACGTCATCTTAACAACAACAAAAAATGTGCACAGTGGTACACAACTGTAATACCAGCTATGTAGGAGACCTAAGTAGTAGAATCAAGATCCAGGCCAAAACACAAGATATCTGAAAGATAACTATATCGTAAAGGACTGGAGTCATGGCTTAAGGACTAGGGTATCTGCCTAGCAAATTTGAGTCTTTCAAGTTCACAAAAGGAAAAAGGAGAAAGATTTAAATATGAGCTTTGTAGCTTATTTATGATCAAATGTTCCATAAGGGTTTATTTAAAAAATGAACATTCAGAGAAAGTGTTTTTTTCACTATGGAAATCTATGTTTCCATAGGCAGAATGAGGTCTCACACATTTTATGATCTGTGTCATTCAACTTAGTTCTTTCCCTTTTTGGTTTATTTTATACACCCGTGTTGGATAAAAGTTTATTAACTTCTCCAACAGGTGTATATTTTTTAAATGTTCAACATCACTCTTAGTTTTTGCTTTATGTATTGTGTGATGTCATTTTAACATGCTCAAGCTTTCATAGCTTTCAAATGGTATTTTCTTGCACCATTTGGAAAGAGAATGGATACTATATAGTTATTTACTTAACGCATTTCTCTAATATTTCTAATCAAGCTTTCATAAGTTGGTAATTATTTGCTAAAGCTATTTTCAACCCTGTAAAAATTAGTGTTTCAAGTGTGTGTGTGTGTGTGTGTGTGTGTGTGTGTGTGTGTCTGTGTATACTGGTTCTGGGGCTTGAATTAAAAGCCTTCATTTGACTTTCTTGTTAGCAACTGGCCGTGCTATCACTTGAACCGCATCTGCATTCTGGCTCTTCTACTTAATTGGAGATAGTCTCACAGACTTTCCTGTGTGGGCTAGCTTTGAATCACAACCCTCAGATCTCAGGCCCCTGAATAGCTTGTATTACTAAGACAAGCAATCAGTACTCAGCTACAATCATATAATTAAAAGGACCTCCAGGATATCGAAACAAATGATTGTTGTCCTTAATGTACTATGTTGTCTCTCATCTCCTTTGCTGTCCCTTGGTCATCTCAAATTGTTATAGTATCTCACTTTGTTATCTGATATATTGAATTTATTTGTATTTGGATATTTGAAATTTGATAGGGAAGGGGGGAAAACCAAGACGGGTGGGGGGTATGGGGGGGGAGGGAAATGGGTACCAAGACATGTGAAAGGGTATCAATGTACATGAATTAATGCACCTTCTATCTGGCAAATATCATGTAACCCTTTTACTAATTACAATAAAAAATGCAAAAAAACCTTTTTTTGAAAAATTTTATTAACACTGATTTTTACTTATATTTCAAATGTCATGTTTAATAAACAAGTATTCAAGAAGGAAATCTCTATATGCGATCACTGGCACATAGATGTTAGAAGATAAAATAGTCATATTTCTTGTTGAACAATTTTATGATGAGACATTTAAATCAATGATAGTATTTTGCTGATTATAAAAGTTAAGTCATTATTTGAAGTTAATTTAATTTAATTTTGTTTTATTTGTGCTGGTCCTTGGGCTTGAACTCAATGCTTGGGAGCTATTCCTAAACTTTAATGCTCAAGGGTAGTGCTCTATCACTTGAACTGTAGCTCCACTTCAGGCTTTTTGGGCAGTTAATGGGAGATAAGTGTCTCAAAAGATTTTTCAGCCTGGCCTGGCTTTGAACTGGGATCCTTGGATCTCAACCTCCTGACTAGCTAGGATTACAAGTGTGATCCACCAGATCCTGGTTGAATTTCAAATTTTAAACTCTTCTTGATCAGTAGTAATATGGATACATGGTCAGTTACATAGATAAATGACCACAGAGTAAAAATATTATACCAGTCCTTCAAGAAATAGTTTTTCCTAGCACCAAACCCTAAATGAAATATGAGAACAAATATTCTATCTAAGGTATTGATAGAGAAAGAAAACAATGATGATTATTTTTTCTTCATACAGGGAGTGGGAGACAGGACAGAACTTGGGACTGGCAGTTTGGGCAGAAAGGCTATTTACTCTTTTATCCATGTACCACACACCTCTGCGCACTCCTGAGAATTCAGATGGCATCTACAAGTTTGAGATCAGCAAACCTTAACCAAATTAAGGTTTTTGTCTTCCCTCAAGGGCTCTTGTTGATTTCATGGAAAGCCAATATTTCCAGCCCATTTATTTCAAATTCATCCCACTCTAAGGTATAATCTTGCATGGCCAGCACTTCTGTATTACCCCTGGCACAGCTGTTGATTTCTCTGTAATTAAAATCCTCATAGGGAGAGACGAAAGCTGGCCTTTTACCTCATTTTCTCATTAGTTTAGTTTTTTCCTTTGCATTGGCTCCCTCTTTAGGTTTGTCAGAAGGAAACTTTCATTAGAGTCTTTTGGCTGTGATGTTGTTTTAGCAGAGCAACAGCCTTTCACCATTTTCCAAGGAGAAAAGAAAAGGATGTTATTTTAGCCCTCATGAATGGTTGGTCTTCAGGGTCTATTGTTGAAGAAAATTTGCCACCATTTTGTCACTATTTTATTTTTTCGAGTCCCAGAGCTGATCCTGAGCACTGTCCTTGGACTTTCTCAAGGCTAGAGCTCTACCACTTGAGCCTGAGCTCCATTTCCGGCTTTTTCTATGGATGTGGTACTGAAGAACTGAACCTGGGTCTTCGTGCATGCTAGGCAAGCACTTTACTACTAGGCCAAACTCCCAGCCCTAAATCACTATTTTAATGGAAGCTGTTGACTTTGGGACTTGGTTTGGGATTTAACATCCCAACTCAAAAAGTCAGGCATAGCTTCTTCTGAAGGTTGTTGGTCAGTGTCAGACTCAAATGTCCTCAAGTCAGAACTGAAAACTGCTTCTCAGAGGATTCTCTTGACCCTAACAAGGATATCTTTTGCTGATATTTGTCCTGCTTTTTCAATTCAGTCATGTCTTCTCAAATTCAACTTACCCAGTCACATTTGAATGTTATAAGACACAAAAGAGGAGCCAAAGCGCTGATGGCTTATGCTTATAATCCTACCTACTCTGGAGGCTGAGATGGGGGGGATCATCGTTCCAAGCCAGCCTGGGCAGGAAAGTCTATGAGACTCTTATCTCCAACTAACCACTAGAAAACCATAAGTGGCTCAATGCGGTAGATGCTAGCCTTGAGCAAAAGAGCTCAGGGACAGTGCCCAGGCCCTGAGTTCAAGCCCCAAGACAGCTAAACAAATATAATGAATAGACTAGAATGCTGGTGTGTCCACTCTTCTTTCAACTCTGGTTGGATGTGCTTGTGCTAAGCCAGACGCAAGAGAGGAAAGAGACCTGCTTCCTGTCCCAACTCAAGAGTAACTTTTATCAGCAAGGTGTTGAGGGGAGCTTGGTACCAGTCTCCACACATAGCCAGATCATACCCAGGACCTATAAATCAACCCAAGCTTGCTAACACTATTGCAGACAGCACAATCCAAAGAGGAAATTGCATTGAAATGAAACCTGATTTCAGATCAAAGAAAACCTGAGACTTGCAGTACTTTTTTTGGGTTAACTCTCTCTCTCTCTTTTCCTTCTTGTTGACATTAGTTTTACTCTAGTTTCCTGTTATGCTGCTTTTACCTCCTTATAAGCCAGGAATGTATCTCTGTAAACCATAGCAAGAACAGGAGGATGGAAGGCACGGACATTTGGAGACTAACATTTCAATGACTTCCTTTTGACTACATTGCAAAATAATCATAAAGAATTTACCACTTGGATAAAAGAAAAAGTAAAACACTGTTGTTAATAATAGCCTATGTGCATCCAATAACTGGAAGACTGTTCTTTAAATGTATTATGCAAACCTGACACTCTGTCATGGGCTAAGGGAACTTAGCTGTGTGCATCTCGTGCCAGGGCCCCATGGTGTCTGTTTAATGTTATGACTCCAACTTCAGTGATTACATTCTCTGACACTCGCCTGTTGAGGAAGCTGACATCATGGATTTACTCTTTGAGTCTTAACTCCTTAAAAACCATTCTGTAGCCCTTCCTGCTTTGCAATGCTGATAAGGTGGGTGCTTTGATAAGGTGGGGCTGTAAGAGTGGGGAATGTGATGACACAAATGGATGCTGAATTACTCACTCCATGAGTTGTTAATTCAGAAACTGAATGGAGGCCATGCACCCTAGACATTTCTAGTAAGCCATAAAACCACACAAACAGGTTCCGGAAGCCATGTGAGCTGCCACTGGCATTGTGATACTCAACAGAGACTGAGTGAAACACAAGGCCCAGATCACAAGGCAAGTGACAAAGGCTGTTTTGGTTTTGCGTTTTGTTGTTGTTTATTTTTGTTGTTGCTTTGTGGTGTCAGTACTGGGGTTTTGAACTCAAGGCTTGGTTGCTTTTTTATTCCTACAAGTTTGGTGCTCTACCACTTGAATAATGGTTCTATTTCCAGCTTTTGGGTGGCTAATTGGAGATAAGGCTGTTAAGGCTTGTTAAGGCTGGCTTTGAACCTTGATCCTCAGATGTCAGACTGCTAAGTAGCTAGGATTACAAGCAAAAGCCACTAACAAACAGCTCAAAACTGGTTCTTTAAAAAGCATCTATGGGTACTGGGAGTTTCGTCTAGTGGTAGAGTGCTTGCCTAGCTTGCCCAAAGACCCAGGTTTCAATTTCTTGGTACCACATACATAGGAAAAAAGCCAGAAATGGTGCTGTGGCTCAAGTGGTAGAGCTCTAACCTTGAGAAAGCCCAAGGACAGTGCCCAGGCCCAAAGTTCAAGGCCCAGGATTAGCAGAAAAAAACATCTATTGTTAGTATTATTATTTACTGTAACTTTTTTTAATTTGGCTCTTCTGTTCACGGATACTATTCCAAATATTATCATGTTGACATGAGAGTTGTAAATGCTCAATGACATTAATAAAAAATGAACTAAATAACTTTCGAGTAGAGATGGGATGGGGAGAAGGAGGAGAGTGAGGAGAAGGATGACAATGACCAAGATTCGTAGCGCGCACAACCTGACCTATGGAATTATCACCTCTTTGCATCACTACTTACTAGTAATTATAAAAATAATCTGTTTATGACATGGTCTCCAGTTAATGAAAATTCCATGCAAATCTAAAATCCAGGTTGAACTGATGTAAGTGGTGGTCAGTAGGGAACACATTTATTGTATTGTATTAGATTTTTCCAATTCGCATTAACAATGTTCATAAAAAATACTTCCATGCAGCTTTACTTTAGAAATAGCAATGGGCAATGAAAACATTATAGTGAGATATAAAGCCATGCATGCATTCTCCTTCAAGCTGCCCTGCTGAGTGGAGCCATGGCCTAATCCAAGCCCATTTCCTCTAAGTAAATATGATCTGGCTAACTCTTGTTGAAGAGCTAAAGGGGAAATAGTCTTTCATAACAAGTGTGAAGCTCATAAGATACCTGTTGCTTGCAGGTCTCTGAATGGAACTTGGACCCCTGCTTGCCAAAGCTAAAGGCAATGAAGACTGATAAGCACCAGAGCTGGGTCAGAAATAGCAACGGGATCTGCTTTTAAAACACAGAGAAGTCAAAGAGCAATGCAGGTGGTCTTACAATACCAGACTTCAAACTCTACTATAGAGCCATAATAATAAAAACAGCATGTTACTGGCACAAAAATAGACTAGAAGATCAATGGAACAGAATAGAAGATCCAGAAATAGAACCACATACCTATAGTAAACTTGTATTTGACAAAGGAACAAATACAGTCGATTCAATTATTGGTGCTGGCAAAACTGGGAAGCCACATGCAGAAAACTAAAAATTGACCCTAGCCTTTCACCATGCACAAGCATTAACTCAAAGTGGATCAAAGACCTTAATGTCAGACCGGAAACCTTGAAACTGCTACATGATAGAGTTGGAAAGACACTGGAACTCGTAGGCACAGGCAAAAAATTCCTGAACAGAATCCCAGGGCCACAACAGGTTGGAGAGTGACTAAATAAATGGGACTACCTAAAAATAAAAAGTTTCTGCACAGATAAAAGCATAGCCACAAAAGTGGAGAGACCACCAACCAACTAGGAAAAGATATTTACCAATAATACATCAGACAAATGCTTAATATCCAGTAGTTACAGGGAACTTAAGAAACTAATCCCCCCTCCCCAAACCCAACAAACCAATCGCAAAATGGGCAAGGGAACTAAAGAGAGACTTATCAAAAGGAGAGGTTAAAATGGCAGAAAAGCATATGAGAAAATACTCATCATCCATGGTCATAAAGGAAATGCCCATACAAACAACCCTAAGATACCACCTTACCCCAACAAGAAGGGCCAAGATTTTGAACTCAGACAATGGCAGATGCTGGTGGGGTTATGGAGAAAAAGGAACCCTACTGAGCTGCTGATGGAATTGTAAGCTAATCCAGCCACTCTGGAAAGGAGTGTGGAGGTTTCTTAAAGAACTGAAGATAGACCTTCCCTACGACCCTACTCATAGGCATCTATCCTGAACATCGTAACCCAAGATATGATAAGGACACCTGCTCAGCTATGTTCATCTCTGCACTATTCACAACAGCCAGGCGATGAAAACAATCCAGATGACCTACTGCAGTTGAATAGAAACAAAAAATGTGATATATATATACATATATATATATGAATTCTATACAGCCAACAGGCAACAAAAAATAATGGCATTTGCAGGGAAGTGGATAAAAGTAGAGCAAATCATGTTGAATGAGACAAGTCAAGACCAAAGGAACAAAAGGCACATGGTATCCTTAATATGTGGCTATTAGATCCAAACAGTGTAAGAGCAAGTACAAGAGCCAGAAGGAAGCATTTATGGTCACCATGCAGTGGGGAGCAAAAGACAGAGAAAGGCTAAGTTCAACATGATAAACTTGAAACCTTCACCTTGTAAGCTGGATAGTGGTGGCTCATGCCTGTAATCCTGGCTACTGAGGAGGCTGAGATCTGAAAAGTAAGCATAATTGCCCAAAGTTTTCTCTGAGGAATAAAGAAGGCCCAACCATCTCTTATATACTCAATTATTTACAAACTCTTGTCTTTTGACCATGAATGTTCTGGGAAGGCAATGGGAAATTCACTCACCTACATGTGAACTTGAAACATACCTCAGCTGGATGCTCTATTTCCTCTGTGGTAATATAAATCTAAATATCTGTATCCATTATTATGACACCAAGAAGCCCCAAACTCTTTCTCTCCCAAAAGTGGAAAAATGTTATCACTATTTGACCTCTATGGGAGATATTTTTTTAATGTCCTCTTTGGGTAATTCTGATTTAATTTTATAATGCCTATAAAGGAAGTAAAGAAAATAATTAACAGGCTGCATTTTTTTACATCATAGACTCAAAATTATACAGACAGTAGAATATAAGTTTCTACTCAATGTTCAATCAGCTCAATGGCTAGATGTATTTTTGCAAAGACAGCCACTGAATGAAATCCAAGGCTGATGACTTTGGGAATGAGATACCTGTCAGTCCTGATAAGAGACTTGAGAAGATGCTGTTAGTTTCAATACCCTATCTGTCCTTAGGTTTGGTGAGTGCACTTACAAATTATTTTCTGCTACTATCAGGGCTTGAACTCAGAATCTAATTGATGTCCTTTAGTTTTTTGCTCTACCATTTGAGTTACCACTCCACTCTGGCTTTTGGGTAGTTCACTGGAGATAAAATGTCTCAAGAATTTTCCTTCCCAGTCTGGGTTTAAGCTGAAGCACTTGAAGTATTTGGTCATTCTGAATCCTGAATTATTCAAGTCACCTGTGCAACATCAGATAATTCAACAACTCACTCTGTTTTTTTTAAATTGAGTTTAATCTATGAAACAAACACACAAGATAGTTTTTGTTTACTATTTATTTCTATACATAGTTATCTTCACTTTCTTAACAAGGAGTAATTAAAGTTGTATTTTGGAATCAATTATCTATCCTTTTAAAAGTGTTCATACTTTGAAAATTCAGGCCAGGGTAATGAATATGCTGGCATTGTAATTCAGTATACATATGTCTACTGCTAACACTGAAGAAGAATTCTATGAGAAAATATTTACTCCTATGAGGCATATTACTTTACGAGACTTCCTATTTCATTTTTAAAATTAGACTTGATTTATTCTGAATATACTACTGCACTGTAGCATGTATTTGGCTCACAAATAGATTATAACTCAACCTCTGATCAGCAGTCTGTTGCTTGGCTCAGTGATTGTTTATGTGAGATCATTGTCATGTATATTCAATTGTGTAAGTTTTTTTTTTTCCTTTTTGCAAAATTTCCTACAACTTCTTCTAGGCTTGGTATTGCCATTCAAGCCCTCCTTTATTTGATTTTTGTTTTTGTTGTTTTTCTTTTCCTCCGTCACTTAAAGTCTAAACTGAAAGTTACTCCTTTCCTCTGAGGAAATCATCAAAGTGCTGGTATTTTTTTTTTAAACACCACAAAGTGGCATCCGGCCTCTCACTGACCTCACGCCACATCTATAACCGAGAGTCACCACATCTTCGTAACGTGCAGAACTGAGATGTCAGTGTTCTTCCTTTGTGTCTTTTATGATGTGGGGGTGTAGAGAGGGGTCCCAGGCATGCTGGGGTTTCGCATCTGTGCAGTCAGTTCAATAACCCTCTTCTGGGTTGGCACTGGGAAACTGTATGACCGCGTTCTAAACACAAAGTTCAGACAGGAAAGTGATCTAGGCTGACGACACAACATTTTAAGAATTACTCTACTTCTACACCCCAGGTTTGGAAGCAGTGGAGGAAGTAGATCACACAGCACAGAGAACTGTCTTCTGTTTCTCTTTTCTCAGCCCAGCAACTGAGGGCCTTTTCTTTCTCTTTCCTTTCTTTCTTTATTTCTTTCTTTCTTTATCTCTCCTTCTTCTTCTTCTTCTTCTTCTTCTTCTTCTTCTTCTTCTTCTTCTTCTTCTTCTTCTTCTTCTTCTCCTTCTCCTTCTCCTTCTCCTTCTCCTTCTCTTTCTTCTTTTTCTTCTTCATTTTCTTTTCTGCTTCACCTTTGGTCATAAAGTCATCACTGCCTTTCAAACAGATAAGCATCTGTGTTTATTTTTATAACCCAAGGCTTTCACACTTCAAAACATTTGCATCCAGGCTGTTATCTCAGTGTTTTAAAAGTCTACTGGAAATTTAAGAACCCAATGGTTCCCTTTTGTTTGCTTACTTTGAATCTTATCATAGCTAAGATTTCCTCAAGTAACGGTTTTTCTCGGGTTCTACTCTCCAAAGACCAGGAATGGATTATCTAAAATACATTTTAAAATCTAGACCAGTCCCTTTTAGACCGCTTACCTTTAAGCAAGTAGGGACAAAATTTCTCACTTGTGGGCCTATCCCTTTCAAAGACAATTAACATGACTTCAACAGTACCCTTTCTTATTGTTGCAGCTAAAATTTACTTGAAAAATATGCTAATGAGCCAGATTCAAGCTTGTAATCCTAGTTACTCAGGAAGCTGAGATATGAGGATCACGGTTCAAAGCCAGTCTAGGCAAAGCAAGTTTCTAGAGGCTCTTATCTCCAAATAACCATTCAAAAACCAAAAGTGGAGCTGTGGCTCAAGTAGAAGAATGCTAGCCTTGAGCCCAAAGAGGCTCAGGTGCAGTACCCAAGCCCTGAGTTCAAGCCCCACTACTGACAAAAACAAACAAATAAAACCCAACAACAACAAAAATGTACTAGTAACCAACCCAGGTCATCAAATCACTATGACTAATTCTTTTAGGTAAATATGCAGGAATACATTTTCTGCCCAGGAGGTGTGTTTTTTTTAACCATCTATCTTTTTTAAATTGTTAAATATTCTTACTGTTATAAAGATGATGTTCAGAGGAGTCACAGTTACATAAGTCAGGTGAAGAGTACATTTCTTTTGGGACTATGTCGCCTTTTCCCTTGCTCTTTCCCAATTGTCTCCTACCATTCCCACTCAAAAGTTCATTTTCAACATAGACTTCCGTGAGTACCACTGCTGCATTTTTTCACACTTTTTCCTCCATTTCTGAGCAAGATAAACCATCCTTCATTTTAAAATACTTGAACTAAGTATGGTCAGAAATAATCAAATTCAGGTGGCTCACATCTCTAATCCTAGCTCAGGAGACTGAGACCTGGAAGATAAAAGGTTGGAAGCCAGTTTAAGCCAAAATGTCTGAGAGATTCCATCTCCAAAATAACCAGCGAAAGACCAGGCTGGAGGCTTGGCTCAAGTGACAGATCATCAGCCAAACAAGCCTGAAAAAGTGCTACCCTTTGAGTACTGGCACAGAAAGAAAAGAGAGGAGTGGGAGAAGGGAGGGGAAAGGTGTTTAAAATTGAGCATGTTCAAACTACTCCAGCATATGCCTCCCTGTATGATCTAGCATGTCATTCTTCAGACAGTGTTTGAGGAGAGGACTGCTTTGCAAATAATTCCAGTGTTTCCATCCCCACAGAAGTGCCAAATCTCTGTATTTCTTTGTCTGTCTGTCTCTGTCTTTCTCTCTGTCTCTGTCTCTCTGTCTCTCTCTGTGTGTCTCTGTCTCTCTCTCTCTCTCTCTCTCTCTCTCTCTCTCTCTCTCTCTCTCTCTCTCTCTCTCTCTCTCTCTTTCTCTCTCTCTCTCTCTCCCTGTCTCACCCCCACCCCCCTCTCTCTCTTATGTACTTGTCCTGGGGCCTGAACTTAGGGCCTGGACACTATCCCTGAGCTTTTTGCTCAAGGCTATCACTCTACCACCTGAGCCATAGTACCACTTCCAGCTTTTTTGATAATTTAATGGAAGAAAGAATTTCATAGACTTTCCTGTTAGGACTGACTTTGAACCGCAATCCTCAGACCTCTAGCCCCTGAATTGCTTTAGGATTACACAGGTAAACTACCAGTGCCTGGCTCTCTATTGTTTTATTTCCAGATTTTTTTTTTCATTAACTTTGTACTCAGTAAGAGAAGCCATGGTGTTCAGTGTGTGTAGTTAGAGAACTACATAGTAAAATAAAATCTGTAGGTTCTTACATTTGACCACTCAGTTTCAATGGATCCTTTTGATTTCATGATGGGTAAAGAATTCCCAGTCCTTGATGGTATTCAATTATTTTTGACAGATTAGAGAGGTTTTTTCATATTCTTAATGTGTGAAACCAGATACATTAACCCTCCTTACAATATAGTATTTTGAAGTTTAGTTTTCATGTAGTTTTACCACAGAAACATGTAGATACATGAGATGTTTTGTTGTTATTTTGCAAGAGAAAACTTGTGGTTGTGGGAATAGAAAACAGTGTCTATAGAAGGATAAAAAGGAAGGGATCAGTGTAAGAAAGGAGAGATGTTTAAGGCAAGTACAGCAAAAGTAAGGTATAGAAGAAGGAAATTTGCGAGTCAGTCAAGAAAAGAGTTCGTCCATTGGTTTATTCTACTATGTGGGGAGATGAAAGTATATTGCCAAAAACATGGGGCCAGCAGAGACAATGTCATTGAAGACAGAAGCAGAGGTAATGTCATTGAAGATAGAAGCCAGAGAGGAAGCAATTTAGAAAAGAAGAGTTGAAGTAATGAGTATGAGTACCATATTTTCTGGAAGTTGATATTTTTCCCCAGTGACTAAAGAAACTTTTAAATACAGAGCATTCTATGTATATTTTCATATGCATAAAGTCTCTGCCAGTAAATCTTTGTTTGCAAGAGGGAAAATAAGGCTTTAAGATATTAAATGAATGCAAAGCTCACAGATGTACAGTAACTCTACTCAATGTAGCTTCAAAACACTGCAAAGATTTTTGAGGGCATGTGAACCTGCTTGATATCAGAAATTTTAAAATTGTTTAAAAATTACAGTGAGTTAGTTATTATCTTTGGACTTATCATGTAATAGTGTGAAATTATATGAATAAGAAAAGTAAAATAACTAGGAAAACTGAAAAAGTGCAATGTAAATTGAATATTTCCGTTATTAAAATGAAGTATGATGGGTCAAAAAATAAAACTATATGGGCCAGGAACGTGGCCTAGTGGCAAAGTGCTTGCCTAGCATGCATGAAGCTCTGGGTTTGATTCCTAGATATCACATACATAGAAAAGTCCAGAAGTAGTACTGTGGCTCAAGTGGCAGAGGTCCCTTCAGAAAGCTCAAGGGCATTACCCAGGACCTAAGTTCAAGTCTCAGGACTGGCAAAAAATAAAATATGATGCAGAGGCAGGAACAGGCAGATGGATAATAGGACAAAATAGAAAAATCCAGAAATAGACTTATGCCAATAGATTTTTAGGATTCTTTAGGGATACTTCAAAGGAATCATCTAAAATAACACAGATTAGGATGACTGGACAAGTTTGAAAAGATAAAAGGTATGAAGAGGAATCCTTTCCTTATAAAATTCTATGGGATAAATCCAAACTGAATTTTAAATGTAAATTATAAAATGTTAGAAACTTAGGCATTTCCTAAGTAAGTAAATATATGTATGAATATTTTTCTCTTTTAAATGAATTCTAAGTGACATTTGTCTGACTCAAAATCCAGAAGGCATAGCACAATAAAGTCTCCCCCAAACTGAGATCAACAAATCAATCTTCTTCTTGTTATTATTTTTATTTGAAAATTCTAAAAACAGACTTGTAAGTACATAAGTCAGGTAATGGATACAATTTTTTGGACAATGTCACCCCTTCCCTTACTCTCTCCTAGTTTTTCTTTCTCATCCCTATAAGTTGTGTAGTTAATTTTCAAAAAAAAAAACCAGCCTTTAAAATTAGGCCAAGTGTATAAATAGACATTTTGCAGAAAATTAAATGCATTTGACTCACTAATATGGAAAACTGTATGCACTTGGAAAATTATGTTTCTCTTCATTCAAAAAAAAAGATGAAGTTGGAATGCTGCTTTCGTGTCATACAATCTAATGAACCCACATCAAATGCAGCTTCTTTGGATGATAATATTGGAAATGCAAATTCATATTTTTGTAAGTGGGAGAACAAAAATGTTGCTACTTTTATGGAAAACATTTGGTGGAACTGATTAAAATGATCAAAATCCATATTCCTCCAAATCAGCAGTCTACCCCCTGGAAGTTTATAATGTATAATATTTATAATGTTCTGTCCTCACAGAAGATGCCATGAAGAGCATTCATAACAATGGTAAAAACAAAAGTACAACCCATTAACACAGTTCTGGCAAAATCAACTGTCGTCCGGTTGCAAGTGAAACAGATTGCAGTTACCACAAGCAGAAAAAATAGGAAATGGAAGAAAAGAAAGAAGTGGAGGGAGGCAGATTAAAAAGAGAAAAGCCTGTGGAGCCTGTGTTATATGGGTACCGAGTTCTAAAACATTAAGTGTGAACATCAAGGAAAAGAAGAGCCCTTGTTATGTCGCTCTCTATTCAGATACATAAGAATGTATATGTGTTGAAATACTAGAAGTGCACATAAAAATGACTCCAGTACCAATGAGAGAAGAACAAAATGACCTCCAGAGTGTGTTTTAGAAGTGGGAGGGAATGTGGGGTTATTATTGGAGGCTTGGCTTGTCAATCAGGCATCCTTTGTTCATACCAACAGCTCTTCTCACTCATGCCCCTCTCTCTAGTCAGTACGTTGGATTTCCATGGAGGTCTCATTCTCCTTGTCTAGCAAAGAAGACATGACCTTGGGCTTTTGCCCCAATTTATCAAACCTTCAGCCCTGAGCCCTCTGAGGTTAAGTTGTCAACTTCTCATGGACTTCCATAGAAAGAAACTTGACCTTCCAGGGCATGCTCATTGTCAGGCCTCTAAGAAACAGCAGAGTCTCTGTTGTTGCATTGTCAGAAGAGTTTGTGCTCTGCATGAAAGTCAAAATGGCATTTCATTCTTGTGTCTAAGGAATGGCTAGACTTCAAACGTCAACAATGACCATGTGAAGAAAAAGAAAATACAGCATCTGCTTTACGTGAGAATGCCAAAAGTCCAAATGAGGAGATGTATGGAAGGAAATAAGGCAAGCCAGGAAGCAGGGAGAGTATTACCCAAAAAGGATGATAACTTGGGCTTAGGTGACTTCAGCAAAATCTGGGTTAGGAAGCATTAAACATCCTAAAATTTAGGAAATAATTTGATGTGATAATAAGGGAAGGGAATACAAAAGATGATTTTCTTTGCCAGTCATCATGCCTCAAAATTATAAATAGTAATTAGGAAATGAGGAATAGGAATTTCTTGAGCTACCATAATTATAATATCCCGTAATTTTATAAAAGTCAAATTAATGCATGTGTTGCTTTATTAGTGGTTCTAATTGTAAACCTACAAGTTACAATGTGATAAATATAATTGACAAGCAATGCAAACTCTTGACAATAGGGGAAATCTAAAATATTCATAAAAGTAATTATTAAACTAATTAATATGTAACCCTAATTAATATGTAACCCTATATATTATATATGTTATTATTGGTTTAAGGATTTTTGTCTTTCCCTCCCTCCCTTCCTTCATCTGTCCATTGGCTCTTACCTGTAATCCTAGCTACTCAGGAGACTGAGATTTGAGGACTGTCGCTTGAAGCCAGCAGAGATGCTTTATCTCCAATTATCCACTAAGAATGAAGAAAGCCAGAAGGGGAGTTGTAGCACAAGTGGTACAGTACTGGCCTTGAGCATAAATTTCATGGCCAGAACTCAGGCCCTGAGTTCAGGCCCTAAGACTGACATGTGTGTACATGCACATCTCATCCCATTGAATGCTAAATTGGTTGAAGTCCTATAGGATGGTTAGTTTCAGGGTTATGTGTATGCCAGACAAAAATTTCCCACCCTTCTACTGGACAAGGATATGTATGTTAACCTTCTCCAGGTTCTCCCAGCAAGGTGACTGCTAACCTTTTCAGCACATCTGTCAAGTGTGGTGTTATTTCTGCTGCTTACGTTGTGGTATCCCACAAAAGAAGTAAGAGGGCATACTCACTGCTGTGTAATACAAGTGGATATTGGTTTCTATTTCTGTTATGATTTCTGTAAGATCTGCCAAAAGGAAACTCCTCACAGTTCAGGAGAAGAGGGTTTATTACATGAGGAAAGAGCAGACTCCTGCCGCCCAAGATGGAGTGGGGCGAGCAAGAGAGCTTAGGGCGGGAAGTGAGTGATTATATAGGGGGAGGGGTATAGCCACAGCAGAAGTGGGTATGATCTCAGAGGATGGGGAAATGCCTCAGTGGGGACCTCCCACTGCCCCCAGGCATGCCAGTTGCCAGGGTTACAGGTGCTGGGCAGGGGTTTCCAGGGTGCAAGGGGAGAGAGCCAAGGGAAGAAGTCATTGCTTCCAGTCGGACCTGCCAATCTCAGCCACATTTTTTGGGGGGATGAGCAATAAACAGAAGAATTCTAGGATGTGAGAACACTATTTGGTGGAAATCATTTTGTGCAGAATGATGGCTCGAATAGTTCTAGTGAATCCAATGCGTGTGTTTGCCATTTCCAAAATATTCACTACAAATTCATTTTCAAGCCAAAAGTTGAATGTTAAGTACATAAACTCAAATTTATGTTGGGAAAAAATGCTTTTCAAAGTTGAGAGTCAAATATATAGTGACCCTGGTGGTGCCAAAATTCAAGATTTAAGGGCATCTTCCTTGACTATTCCATATGATCTTGGCATGCGGAGTTTGGCAATGAACCGAAAAGCTGACCAGCGATTTTGGAAATACTGATTCTAAGGATTTCCATTTCTAGAAGCAGCTGTTAGTGTGTGTAAACTTCACACTCTCCTTATCTAATTATACCACTCACAGAAATAATTTTCTCTCCTATGATTAATTATGAAGCATGTATAATTCAATACTTCAATATTCCATCTTTAAGATAAGCCATTACCTCTCCTCAAAGCATTCCTTGATAGATGATAACTTGTCTCAAGTATCATCTCACCTGCCAGCCTAAGTTGTGAGAGTCACAAAATGCAAGCACCACGACTGTGGCACGTCACCAAACATCAGAAGTCACAGTTGTGTTTTCCTGGAGGAGTTGAAGGAATCAATTCATGAGGGCTTAGTATGGAAGTTTGGGAAGTTTTCTGGCAAAAAGTATTTGAATATCAGAAAAACAAATCCCGAAACATGGAACTGGCAGAGAAATTCTAAGCTCTGGCTTTTTTGTGGGTGTTGCTCATGACTAATGGGGTGTTGTGATGAGAACTTGGATGCAATGTTTCCCAAAGGCATGTTTACATCACAGGATGGGAAAGTTGCCATTATCACTGAAGTGCAGCGTCACACTTGGGAGATGGGGCGGAATTAGCCCCGTCACTAGGATTTGTCTGCCATTTCCTATTAAGCAAGCTCTAAGGCTCTCATCTTTCCTTTCTCAGTAAAATGAAAGGCAGAAGAAAGTTAACTTTTTCTTACAGAGTTCACACCGTTTGAGCACATAATCTATGTCTATAGGGTCTCTTTGGCTTGTGGATTGCCTATTGGCTGTCTTTATGGGCCAGTTCTGTGGATAATGACCAATCTCATTTTCCACACACAAAGACAAACTGGTACTTCTCAGCAGAGCTTAGAAGATGAGAGAGAAGACTTGATGTAAAAAGAAAAACCTATAGCTGTGAGGAACATTCACATTGCTTCAGATATTTCTCAAAGGTAACTTGTGGAGATTTCCTTCACAAGATTTGCCATTATCCAAGGCAGATTTAAGGTCACTGAAACACATGATGTATTAATGAAAAAATAAGAACACTTCCAGGTACTTTAATGTAATGTTTCTGCAATTAAATGTAACATTTAATGCCAAGTAGAGTCACAACTTCATTTTCTTCAGCAATATCCATAACCATATAAAAACTAGTGCATGTGCTTAAGTTCTCCAAAAGGAAGGTTCACACATGTTCAGCCAACCACTACACACGCCTCCATTGTAGCTTTCTTGACTAAGTTCTTTTTCTTCCTTGAAGTCTTAATACATTACATGCTGTGGCCCTTCTTTATTTGGATGAAAACAGCATTTCTCACATTTGACTTCACCCCTTGTCTTCACATGCAGAAAGAACGAAGAAGAACAGTAGAAAAGTGATCTGAAAAAGAGTGGAAATTTCTCTCTCAGTAGAGAAAAGGTAAAGGATTATTCAAGTCTAAAATAGTAAGAGCTAGCTTCTCTGGATAATAATTTCTTCTAACAATAATAATGAAGGTACAGCAGCAGTGGAGACAAACTTGCCCAGGTGTTTGGTAGGCACAGGTCATAGTGCTAAGTGCTAAATATTACATCACTCTCATTTGTCATGAGGTTTGCTCACATAAATGAAAAGTTCCTCTACACATAGGTTGACAAATATCCTATTTAGTTAGATATTTGTAAATATATTTCAAAATTTAATAACAACAAAAACTCCCAAATTTCATGAAAGACGGGTAAGTTAATTTGGCATTGAATGTCATAATGTATATCTTTATTTTAACTCTACTATAGTGTGTGTGTGTGTGTGTGTGTGTGTGTGTGTGTGTGTGTGTGTGTGTGTGTCTTATGGCTTGAACTCAGGGCCTGAGTTCTGTCCATGAGCTTTTCAGTTCAAGGCTAGTGCTCTACACCTTGAGCCTCTGGCCTTTTGCTGGTTAATTGGAAATAAGAGTCTCACAGACTTTTGTATCCAGGCTGGCTTTGAACTGTAAGCCACCAACACCTGGCTTAGTAAATACATTTTAATACTTGATTCCACATTCAGTAAAGGACTCTTACTACATAAAGCCAAAAAAATCATCAGAGACTTAACATTACTTTAAATCAATTATTTACCCAACCATTACTCTTAAGATGAATAATAAATTAATTCATCAGATTTAAGATGTATGCTCTCTGCCATCATATTCTTTATTCTAACTTAAGAATTTCCCTGGTGTTTCACAATGCTTGAGCAGCGCTTTCCCAATGTAAGCACACAGAGTAACCTGCAATTCTCTACAGAGATTTGAGGCCACAGTTCACTGACTGTAGGAGAACTTTCCTTGAGATCATCGAAGGTCTGAATTTATCTGATCCTTTCCTTTCTCTATCCATTGTAAGTACCAGCTCATCTGGGACAGGAAGAAATTTGATTTTTGTGTTAACACATGAACCTTTGGAGGATGCTCAAAATGCAAAGTTTATATAACACCATACTAACTTAAGAGATAGGGTTTCTGCCAAGCCCCACAGACCCAGAACAATGGAAAGCTGACCTTGACTAAACATCTTATGCATTTGCATTGCAATTTCACTTCTTTTCAGAGTCATCAACCATTTGCCAGTTATTGTAGATTACTTCTTCCTGTCCTGATAGAGTGACTCTATAGTTTATGTATCAGCTGGAGAAATCTGTCTTGGGACCAATTTTGTGTGACTTTTTTATATAATCATATGAAGACCGCTATCAAGACTTGGAGTGGTTTTTTAAAATAAAAGATGTTCTTTACGTGCTTTTATAATATACTAGCCATGAAAATGTTCACAATGTGTCCATCTTGGTGTCAATAAAAATATAACCTCCTTCAAGGCCAAATTGAATGCAATCTGCTAAGAATTATTGTCTTCCTAGATAGCCATTATCTTTTAAATATAATTTTTAACATGATGAGTTGATTCAACACTTCAGATGGAACAGGGGTCAGTTTACAAAGATCATTTAGAAAGGATTCAGTTCTAGAATAGATACTTTTCTGCTTGCAGAAAAGAAAAGCAACAATTCATGTCCTATTTCATAGCATTACCAGAACACATAAATTAGTGAATACTCAGGAATTTATAATTAATGTATTGTATCCCTATGCTGCCCAAAGTTAGGGAGTTATCCAATAGACTGCAATAACACCAGGTTCTGAAAGGTAGTTATGGGGTTTGACAAAAGGACAATCTCTATGCTGGGAAAAAGAAGCCAACGCTTTAAAGGCATCCTGGAATCCTTTGATCACTTGGTTTAAAACTATTCCACACTGTGAAACATTCTGCATGTCTCAAGGTCCCATTGGCTGTTTTTTGTTTTGTTTTGTTTTGTGACTTTGACCCCAAGCCAGCACCTTCACGTCTGTTTTACTTGGATAACAGAGCAGGCAGCACTGACGTGAAATCTGGAATTCTCTTAATTTTCTTGTCTACTTAGTTTTGATTGGCCTCAGTGACATGCACCATGCAAGATTGAGCCAAGATTACGTAACAGTCCCCAATATGCTGGAAGCACAACCAATAAGGTCTGGTTCTGATAGATTTTTTTTTGAATTTGGATCATTTCTGATCATTGCTCATTACCTACCATATCCAGTGGATGCTGTTATAGTTTCTGTGAGAACACTGGCTTTGTAATGCTGTCTATCCATGCATCCATCTTTCCATCTCTCTAGGGTATTTGGTAGGGCACTGTCACACTTAAACCACAGTGTATTCATTGTTGTGGATTTTTGCCCTACTACAGAAGATCACTGAAGAATATGTGATTCTTAGTTCACGCATCCAACTAAACAAAGAGAAGAATTTGGACCACTGGAAATCTATGCATATTAAAAGATTGCCAGGCACCTGTGGCTTACACTTATAATTAATTCTTGTGCCTCAGCAGGCTGATATCTGAGGATGGCAGTTCAAAGACAGCCGGGCAGGAAAGTCTGTGAGATTTTTGTAACAGAAAGAACACAGAGTTATCTAGAGGTTAGGCTAATAGTCTGGCACTGGGCTACACACTGGCCTCTGATGAGAAATGTGGTTCATGGCTGATTGTGTGAATGAGCCCGATAGTTCCTCTACTCCAGTTTCCTCACAGTTGTCCTGTTGGACGAGGGTGGAATGGCCTCTCGTATTTTCAAGAGATAGCTAAGAGAAAGCCAAGTGTTGACACAGACTCATTTAGTCTGAATTCCTGAGGCAAGTTGTCTCTGTTCACAGTATTTTCTGTATGGTTAGGCCATTACTAGCTGTCCCTTAAGTAGAAATGATCTCAGGAATACTGATACCTCTACCTGAGACACAAGAAAACATTGCAGCCAGGCTCTGGTCACATCTGTAATCCTCGCTACTCAGGAGGTTGAGATCTGAAGATTGTGGTTTGAAGCCAGCCTGCAGGGAAGTCTCTGAGGTTATTATCTCTGGCAAAAAGCCAGACGTGGAACTGTGGTTCAAGTGGTTAGTGTCAGCCTTGAGCAAATAAAGCTAAAGAACAGAGCCCAGGTCCCAAGACTGGTGCATGCATTCACCACACACACAATTATAAAAGTAATAAAGGAAAAAAGAAAATATTTCAAAGCCAAACATTATAACATTTGCATTTTATACAGTGACAATGGTAAATCAACAAAATTTGAAATTCACAGGAAAAGGAACTATCTTTGTGTTATCAAGAATATAATTCAGAATGTAAATAAACATTCATTCATTCATTCATTCATTCATTTGGTGTTGGTCCTGGAACTTGAAGTCAGGACCACACATACACACAACCTGAAGTATTCCTGTTGATAAATTAAAAAACAAAACAAAACAAAAACAGAATAAGGGCTTTTCCAAACTTAAAGAAAGAAACCTAAATATTTATACATCATACTAGTAATATGTAAAGCTAAACATTATTTCTGAAACTGCTAATATCTGTTAATGGAACTTACAGGAGGCATTTTTTGGAGTGTAAGATTGTGCAAAAAGGTCAACAGATAAAATGAAATCAGAATGAAATTCTCCTAGGGGAAATAATCAATGTACTTTAAAAGGGATTCATATTTCAAAAACACAGAAAATTCAAAGCAATGGACTGGGGCCTTCTGTTATCAGAAAAGAAAAAAACAAAAAAGACAGAAAAATGAAAACATACAAAATATGAAAATAAATAAATCCTTTTTGGTATTTCTAAGCCTTAGAAGGAAACCTCTGTGCTGACCTGCTATCCACTATGTCCACTAGGCTTCTGTGATGTTTCCTAATTCCTGCTCATGCTGCCTTACAAAACCTGCTGCTGTGCCACTCAATAGAAAGCCTTTCTACCTCATAGACAAAGACACTGACTGATAGATGAATGGCTAAATAAAGCCAATTAGGGTCTTCAACTAAATTTGTGAATACGTTTTTTGCCTTTGGACATAATAAAATTGGTCTAGCATTTAGGCTAGGGAAAAAGTCGAAATTACATTTCTTTCTTCTCTACAGAAAATGATTATCTCTAAATCCATGTCATGGCAAGCAGTTGCCAGAAAGAGTTTAGTCAAGAAACAAAGCAATTTGATAATTGTGGAAGGTGTTCAACATATCATATTCTCTTTTTCTCTTGGATCTTTACAGATAATTATGGCTCAATTCAAACATATTTCCTAACAATTGTTAAAATTATATACATAAAATATATGAGTACATATGTAGCATAATTATGCTACATATCTTCAAATGGTGTGTGGCAATTCTGTGGTGATTCTTTGATTTGCTCTATATTTCCTTCCTGTATAGTTTAGATGCTCTACCATAAACACATTTTCAGGGAAAAAATAAAATTAAATGACATTGGTCAAAACGCATAGTATTCATCTACTGTTTTGTTGAATGGCAACTCCTTTGTACAACTACTTAAAGATAATAACAGTATTTTTAAATTAAATAGTTCAGACAAGTGTTTTATGTATTATATTTAAAAGAGAGAAAATTCCTTGAATAAAATGTACTCTTATTCAGATTTTAATGAGCCATTCTTATGAAGTGGTTCTAATTGGAGCTTACAGGCAGGAAGTTGGCATTCTTGTGATTTGCTCCCAGAAATAGTATTAACTGATTTAGTATCCTTAAGCTCTTTACTTAATCTTCTAGCTCACTCTTTGTGAAGAATGGATAATAGCCATTCTTGGAGAACTACAATGGAAAATAAGCTTAGGTTTGTAAAGTGTTTAAAAGATAATTGATAAAGACCTTTGTAATCTGGGGTATTGTCTAAGAAAACTATGAGCACAATAATCAATTATCCTAAAGTGTCTTTGTTCATGTGGCAAAAGAAAGCAAAACTTCCTCTAATGTATCAAGTTAAGATTGAAAGAGGAAGTGACATTCTTTACTAGAAGCGAAGGCATGTGTATGAAAGAGGAGAGAGTATGTTTTAATTTTTTAAGTGATTTAGGGTTTTAGGATTGGAGATGACAGGAAGAACAACACTGCTTGAATACTAACTCCTAATGCAGTAAGATGGGAGAATACACATTAGAAAATTGAATAATTGCTTTGAATCAAAACCTCTTGTGTGTGTGGAAGCAAGTTCACAGCATAGTTATCACTCAGTAAGGATCTTTGAGTGTGTATGTGTGTGTGTGTGCGTGGGCGCGTGTGGGTGCGTGCATGTGCGTATGTGTACGGATGTGCATGTATGCCTGATAGTACTGGGGCTTGATCTTAGGGTCTGCTTTCTTGCTTACATTTTTCATTCAAGGATGATTATCTCCCATTTTGAGCCACACCTCCACTTCTGGGTTTTTGCTAGTCAACAGCAGATTGGATTTGTCTAAGCTGGCTTTGAACTGTCGTCCTCAGATCTCAGCCTCCTGATAAAACAATAGCTTTTTCATATATAATCCAATTTAATTTAGGTGTGTGTGTGTGTGTGTGTGTGTGTGTGTGTGTGTGTGTGTGTGTGTGTTGATGAGGGTTGGTGATAGTGATTTTATAATGTCTGAGGCTTAGAAAATAATGGCTAAATTGAAACACTGATTAAAATCAAATGGTTTTTGAACTAACGTCTAGAAGCAAATGACACCAGCTTTTTATCCTTCGAATCGTTTGCTTGTGGGCAAATCAACATATACTAAAAGTAAAAGAAGCCATGCTTTTTAAATCATCACAAGTGTAGACAAAGACATAGCATCATAGAACTAGGGGTGGGTGAGAGGGCAGCCTTTTCCCTAGAGGCAGAAAGACTTCTTATATATTGACAAAAGGCCTATTTAATTGATTGAGAAAGTAGATTATGTCTTTGATTTCTTTTGAGCAGCTTAGACTTGGAAATCAGTGGTGCCACATGTGGTTCGAGTTGAGTTCATGTCAATGTCATTTGTTCCCGTCTTACAGCCCCACTACCCCATTTCTAACAACACCGGACTGTGCAGAAAAAAGAGTCAGGAAGTTCAGTCTTTCGGGAGCATCATGGAAAAATGCAGGCATCAGAAGACCTTGCCTCACCAATGAAATGATACTACACTTTTGACCTAATCTTTCTCCCCTCCAGTGACAGAAGGGGATTCATCTTGTATTGAGCAATGGCTGGCAGACCTACATTCCAAGACCCAGCAAAACCTGGCCAAGAGACTCTTCTCTTTACCCAAAGAAACTTTCTGCCCTTTAAATGATCTTAACAAAGTTTTATCTTGTAAAACTTTACAGCCTAATTTTATTCTTTTACATACTGTTTGCCTTGCTATAAATCCTTATGGCACAATGATACCTTAGGAATTAATAGCAACTACTATATAGTAAACATTTCCTATATGTGATGTGTTTCTTCATAGTCCTTATTTGACTTCTGGTCAGCAAAAAACTCAATAATTATTGAAATATGAATGGCAATAATATTAGTGGCTTTCTATCAACAGTCAACAAGGTAATTTAGTAAAAATATTCATTTCAGATTTTACTAAATTATGTAATGCTAGCTATAATGAATTATTGTGTAGATGTTCTGGTGTAGATTTGTTAGTATTTGCAAAATTCAAGTAATAGATCTGGTTAAATTGTTTGTACTTAAATCATTGTAAGTGATCAAAAGTTTCTTGTGTTTGTAAAGATAAAAGAGAATTGATATTCTTTCAAAGAACCAACTCCTTTTTTGTTGATTCTTTCTTTAGATTTTTGGATTCCAAATCATTTAATTCTGCTTTGATTTTAATAATTTGCTTCCTTCTACTGGGATTAGGGTTGGTCTGTTGCTCTTTTTCCAGGAGCTTAAGGTGAGACATTAACTTGTTGGTTTGCGATTTTTCCAACTTGTTGTTGTAGGCCCTCAGCACTATAAATTTTCCTCTGAGTACTGCCTTTGCCGTGTCCCAAAGGAGTTGGTATTTTGTGTGCTCTTTTTTGTTAAATTTCATAAACTGTTGGATTTCTAATATCCCAATGGCATTCTTTAAAGAAATAGAAGAGGCAATTCAAAATTTCATATGGAATAATAAAAGACCCCGTATAGCAAAAACACTTCTTAGCAGAAAGAACAGCTCTGGAGGAATTTCAATTCCAAACTTTAGAATTTATTACAGAGCTATAATTACCAAAACAGCTTGGTACTGGCACAAGAACAGGCCTAAAGACCAATGGAATAGAACTGAGGACCCAGATATTAAACCACAGACCTATGGCCACCTAACCTTTGACAAGGGAGCCAAAAAAATAGAATGGAAGAAAGACAGCCTCTTCAACAAGTTCTGCTGGCAGAACTGGTTAAGCACCTGCAGGAAACTAAAGTTGGATCCTTCTTTGTCACCCTGCACTAGAATTAATGGATCAAAGACCTTGAGGTAAAAGCCGACACACTGAAAACTTTACAAGAAGGAATAGGAGATACACTAGGCCTTCTTGGCACAGGTCAAAACTTTCTTAATAAGGTCCAAGAATCACAACAAATCAGAGGAAGGCTGGATAAGTGGGACTGCATTAAACTGCGGAACTTTTGTATGGCAAAGGACATAGCTAGTAAACTAATCAGGAAGCCTACAGAGTGGGAGAAGATCTTCACCAACCAAACAACGGACAAAGGCCTCATATCTAAAATATATCAACAGCTCAAAAAATTGAATCACTGCAAAACTAATCTCCGAAGTAACAACCATCCCATTAAAAAATGGGCCAAAGACTTAAAGAGAGTCTTCTCTGAAGAAGAAACAAAAATGGCCTATAGACACATGAAGAAATGCTCAACATCTCTGGTCATAAAAGAAATGCAAATCAAAACAACTCTAAGATTCCACCTCACTCCAGTTAGAATGGCCAGGATCAGGAAAATGAACAGTAACAGATGCTGGAGGGGATGTGGCCAGGAGGGATCACTACTACACTGTTGGTGGGAGTGCAAACTCGTTCAACCACTATGGAAAGCAGTATGGCAGTGCCTCAAAAGGCTAAACATAGAGCTCCCCTATGACCCAGCAATTCCACTATTTGGCATTTACCCAACCATCCAGAAACAAGGGCATACTAAATCCACTAGCACAACAATGTTCATTGCAGCATTATTCACCATAGCAAAGATATGGAATCAACCTAGATGTCCCTCAGTTGATGATTGGATCAACAAGTTGTGGTATTTGTACACAATGGAATTCTATGCTGCTGTCAGAAAAAATGACATCGCCCCATTTGTTAGGAAATGGAAAGTCTTAGAAAAAATCATATTAAGTGAAGTAAGCCAGACTCAAAGGAACTTAGGCTCAGTGGTTTCCCTCATTCGTCATAATCAGTAGAAACCTTGGGCTCTACTAGCAGAGATCTGCAATAGAGCAAAACCTTGATACATAAGGCCATATAGTATGAAGCTAATTGAAAAGACCTCCAGGATATTGAAACAAAAGCCATATAATGAATGATTGTTGTCCTTAAGGTACTATGTTATCTCTCATCTCTTTTGATTTCCCTTGGTTATATCATATTTTTATACTATCTCACTTTGTTATCTGATATATTGGATTTATTTGTATTTGGTTATTTGAAATTGGATAGGGAAGTAGGGAAAACCAAGATGGGGTGGGGGGAGTGGAGGGGAGGGTAATGGGGACCAAGACATGTGAAAGGGTATCCATATATGTGAATTAATGCACCTTCTATCTGGCAAATATCATGTAACCCTTTTATTAATTACAGTAAAAAAAAAGAGAATTGATATGCAGGGATTTGCCTGGTATTTCAGTAGTGAAGGCTCATAAAGTTGTAGCTTTTATTGCTACTGTTATTTTGTCACCCGTCCATCTACTCATTCAGTCACGTTTGTTTAACGCTTTTCAAGAGTGCTTACTAGTAAGACATACAGCAGTAAGTAAAACATATAAAAATTGCCAGGTACCAGTGTCCTTTGCCTGTTATTGTAGCTATCCAGGAGGCTGAGATCTGGATCACAGTTTGAAGAGCTTACATGACATAGCACTACATTTGTATAATTTTAAAGAATCATCATTCTTATAGACAGAATTAAAGCGAAGTATGGGGAATTGACGAGGCTGCAAATACCAACCTTTCCCAACCTAAGACAAGGAAGATACCTCCCAAGAATGGTTCAGAGTCTGCGCTGTCTTCTCATGACCTAGGGCCAGCACTTCTGGCCCATCCATCTGTTCCTAAAGGTCAGAACAGATTCCTCATAGATTCACATGAAGACTCAGAGAAAGGAGCAGTATGTTAGATGCAGAGGGGATATTTCCAAGGAGGATGCTGGGGTGGGTGGCAGAGCCAGTCCTGATTGGTGCATTAATGCATGAGGACTATCTGGGATCCTCTGGTGACATCCACCTCACACAAAGAAGGGAAGCGAGGCTTCATGACAAACGATTCTTCATTTTTACTTTTGGATGGATGGTTTTGTTTCTGCTTAAGCTGTTAAGGGCTGATGCAGCTGAAAGCCAGACACCAGTAATTAATCCTAGTTACTCAGGAGGCTAAGGTCTGAGGATCATGCTTCAAAACTAGCTTGGACAAGAATGTCTGTGACACTTATCTCCAAGAAATTATTAAAAAGCCATGAATGGATTTATGGCTCAAGGGGCAGAGCACTAGACTTGAACAAAGAAAGCTCAAGGATGAGTTCAAAACTGCCCCCCCAAAGAAAAGAGAAACAAAGAAAATGAAAAAAGCAAAGAAAAATTTAATTTAAAGTCCAATGGCTTAAAGGGCCATGGTATTAAAAAATGAAAAAGAAAAGTCAATCTTGAGAGCATAATTAGAAAAGAGAAAGAAAATAATCTTTTTCCTCCAAAACAAATTCTTTGTGCCTTTATATTCTAGCCAAAGATAATGTTGGGTTTTAAATATATGGAGACATTTGAAGAATTGCATACATGCTGTAGCTATTTGTACAAGGAAACATAGCTCTGAATTTCCTTTTGGAAGGAACAAGAAAAGTATTTGAGTTAATTTTAAACAGAAATGCTATATCTGCAGTGCTTTTGAAAATAGGTTT
Organism: Megascapheus bottae; assembly: GCF_031878675.1. NCBI lineage: Eukaryota > Metazoa > Chordata > Mammalia > Rodentia > Geomyidae > Megascapheus > Megascapheus bottae. The sequence continues at coordinate 3,928,421 of NC_143531.1, forward strand.
CCTCAGTGCTAATAAACATGATTATCTGTTTTATGGTATGAATGCATCCATGTCTGGCTTCATAGACAAAAATGTGAAATACCAAGGCACCGAATTTCAAGTTGGATTAAGCTACTCTTCAAAGATATTTGATAATGTTCTTTATTTATGAAGCATTGTGAGATCTCTGCAAATGTAAGAATACTTGGAACGGAAGGTTATTGGATGAGAAAAACTGATGAAGAGGAAGAGGAATGAGACCTTCACTCTGAAGCAGGTAGATCCTTGGGAATTCAAATACAGGGTGGGTAAGTCATATAGGCATTTGGCAACAGTTGTTGTACATCCTCTTTGTGATAGTTAAGTTGAATTGAATGAGTGCTTGTCATGTGTGGAGTGCGAAGACGAGGGAAGCTGTTGTGTTCACCTTCTCAATGGCGTTTCCTCCTTGTTACACTTGGAGTGTTCCTCAGGTTCTGTGAGGTTTATGGAAAGTCATCAAATGTGGAGGCTGTGGACAGTTTGGGGTGGCCTGTGTTTTGTAGGGTACATAATGCTGGTGTGATGAAAGGCAGGAGAAGCCCGGGGGTGGATGTTTACCAGAAAATCCATTAAGTTAAGGAGTATATTTACAGAAATGGTTTCCAATTGTCTGGAGAGAGTATAAGAGAGAATTTCATTTTACAGTGATTAAAAAAATAAAAGGCTTGTGTAAATCTGGTTTTAGTTACCTAATCTAGTGAAAATTGTATCTTTTTTTTTTTTTTGGCAGGCGGGAGTGGAGGAATTGGCACTCATAGGGATTGAATTAAAGTGGCAAACTTCTTAATTCATGCTTCTAGTCTTTTTGTTTTACGTTTGTTTTTTCCAGGTAAAGTTTCTCAACCCCTCCCCTCCCACTTACTCCCCAGCATCCCAGGCTGGCCTCCTACCTCCACCTTCATTCTTATAGCTGGGACAATAGGAATGTGGCACCATGCCTGGTTCTGAAATGTTTACTCTTTTTTTCTTTTCTTTTGCCAGTTCTGAGGCTTGAACTCAGGACTTTGGTGTTGTCTCTGATCTGCTTTCTTCAAGGCTAGTGCTCTACTATTTGAGCCATAGCACCATGGTGGGTTTAGAAATAAGATTCATTCAATGAATAAGATTCATTGTGGCATTGGAAATAAGATTCTCACAGATTTTTTTTCCCAGGCTAACTTTGAACCGTGATCCTCAGATCTCAGCTTCGTTGAATGACTAGATATACAGGCGTGACCACAGGCCCGCTTAATCTAGTGAGAGTAATTCCTACAGTTGAACATTAAGAAAAATTGACATATTCTCCTAGAATGTAGGGTGAAGTAGAATTTTCTATTGTGAATTTCTTTGGTAACAAACAACATATTCTCTTGTATGCACATGAGGAAGAGAGAAAAAGTTGTTAATAGCTTTATGTGACAACCACTCTTAAACCAGCTCTTTACCAATGCAGACTGGAAGTGAAAAATGACTTTTGAAGTCATAAGACAATATTGCAAAGAAAACCAGCCCAAGACTTTCTTCAGCAAGCACGCAGGATGAACTTGTTCACTGGGATTATTAAAAGTCCGGCTCCAATGGCTCCCGCCTTTAGTCCTATCAGTTTGGGAGGCTGAGATTTGGAGGATGAAGATTTGAAGCCAGCCCTGGAAGAAAAGTCTTTGAGACTACATCTTCAAGATACCAACAAACCCAGGTAATTTGAGAGAAGAGTAGAGTCTTGATAGATGAGACAGATATTGACCATGATGCATTGCACTCATAAATTTTCATATTCAACATCTTAGAGATATTTACAGAAGTAAAATAATAACCAGCACAAAATCAGGCTGTAGATATGGTTCAAGTGGTGGAGCACCAGTCATCAGCAAGAAAGCCAAGCAAGCATAAGTCTAGGTTACAATGTACATGAGTATTGACATTTTTATAATTTTATATTAAAGTAAAAATGTATTATAAAATGTCCAGACAAACATCTACACCAACTTTCTATTCAAATAATGAATGACTTTTGTACTGATAGAAAAAATCAGTATGTACTGCTTAGTTAATAAAGCTGAAATTCTGAGTTATACTTTTGAGTATGTGAGAATGTGTGCTTCAATTGTAAATTTCTTTGAATCCTAGGTGAATGACTTATCAAAGACAATCTGAAGAAAACCTGCTTCAGTGAACAGCCAGCTAAGAGAAAAGATGGAACTTAGTTGTGTAGAGTTTGGAGGACTGAGCCTCTTAGCACTAATTGTGGACACAAAGTAGAAATGGAGGTGGGTGTGCTAGGAACAGAATTCAAGGAAAAAGCAATTCTATAACACAGGATACAGACCTGCACAGACCTGCAGAACTCAATGGCCAACTTAGCTTGCAAGTTCCCTGGTTTCTTTCCCACCTTAGAAATACTGTGAATAATTATACTTGGAATTGGGAGTCTCTGATTCAGAATGCCAACTTAAAAAAAAATAGCTGGGCCTTGGTGGTTCACACCTGCCATCCTAGCTAATCAGGAGGTTGAGATCTAAGGATCATGGTTTGAAACCAGCCCCATGAGTAAAGCTCTTGAGACTCTTATCTCCAATTAAGCATCTCCCTCCCCCCAAAAAGCTGAGGGTCTGTGGCTCAGGTGGTAGAGCACAAACCACGAGCAAATAAGCTAAGGGACATTATCTGGGCTCTCAATTCAAGCCCTAGGACAGGCAAGACACATAAACAAACAAACAAAAAAATCTATGAAAATAACAAATAAAAAAATTGAACTTGCCATGCAAATTGTCCCAGATCTTCACAAAGATCAAAAGCTGTCAAAACCCTGGCAGACACCAGTGGGAGTTTCCACTAAGGTTCTTTCAACCTTAGAGTGGGTTTACAAAGCCACAAGCTTTCAGATGAGCTTGAATGACGTAGCGTAGATGAAAGGCAGAAATCATAGTCTGTTCATAATCCGTTTATTAAAAATCCATCAATGTTAAGTTTATTACACAAGAAATGAGCTTCATATTTGGCAGAAATCCATTCTCAAATCTTCATCACCAGATTAGCTCCACAAAGATATTAGATTTGACAAATAGGAAGAAATTAAAAGGGGGCATCTAGGCTGCAGAAAGAAATGCGATATAACTTGACACTTGGGTTTCATGGCAGTCGGTTTTCAAAGAGATCCTTTACAACAGTATCATTAGATCAGGGTTCCACATGAAGGCCCAGATTACCAGGCAAGTTATTCCAGCTTGAAAGAGTTAAGATGTTCTTGGGATGTGAATAGCTCTATTGATGGAGGGTCAGATAAATGCTCTTCAATGCGCTCCCCAATTCTTTCTTACTGTATTGTTCTTCTAGCCTGTTTCTGAGGTGGTGTTGATAGTCAGTGCTTAGCTATACTTAGTGATGGAAGGAAGGGAGTAGTAGAAAATTAAAATCTTCAAAGTTGGCACATAGTTCTATTTAGTTATTACTCTTTGAAATATGGAATCATGCTTGTGAGTAGAAATTTAAATATAGACTGATTTACTCACTTCTACTTATAGAAATGAGAGGTAATAACAAGTTCTATTCTTTATGAGATCACTGAAATGATTAGGAATTTTAAAAAGTGTTTTAAAGTCACTTATGACAGGCATCTTATGAAGCATCAGATCATGGATAGAAGTATGTCTGTGTATTTAAGAAATTATATAAAGCAAGGAATCCTGCTACTCAGAAGATTGAGATCTGATTATCACAGTTCAAAGACAGCACTTTCAGGAAAGTTCTTCAGACTCTTATCACCAGTAAACTACCCCTCTCTATGGCTCAAGTGGTAGAGTGATAGTCTTGAGCTGTGGTTCCAGGGGTAGAGCATTAGCCTTAACTGAAGAGCTCAGGGACAGAGCCCAGGCCCAGAGTTCAAGCCCCATGACCCCCTCTCCCTGCAAAAAAGGACTATTAAATAGCTGTACAAAGAGTTTATAGTTCCTATGAGCACAATGCATATTGATCAATGACATCTCTTCTATGGTTTCCTCATTTCTCCCTTCCCATCACTACTTTCAAATGGCATCCTTCATATATTACATATTGAATATAATTTACATATTCATGTGCTACAATGAATATAATTTACATTTTCATATTGTACATTGAGAATAATGACTGCAAAATACTTCTGAAATACCATCTCACCATGTATTCCCTAGTTAGTAAAATGACTGAATCAAACTTGAGTAAGAACTTTACCTGGTCTACTTTCATACTTTCAGACTAGATACTTTTGAAAGGAGGAATGTATAAGATTCATGTGTTAATTTCTGGCATGGGACCTGACTTGAAAATGCAGGTATTGTCCTATGTAACTCAATAAGATAAAGTCAACCTAGAATCGTGTGCACCTGTAGTCCATACGATTGGTGTTCTTCTGAAACAGTGAAGAGACACATAGAAAATACAAACCATGAAGACAGTTGTTTAGCAGAAGTCCATGAAAGCCAGCAGCCACAAACCACCAAAAGTTAGAGCAAAGCACAGGCTAGGGGTTCCTCAATGCCCCTCCTAGGAACCCAAGCTGCATATGCCCAAATCTCAGACCACCAGTCCAGAAGTACAAGACAGACATTTCTGTGCACAGGGATGTGCTACTATGCCACTTTGTTAGAATAACCCTAATAAATACAATGTGTGTGTGTGTGGGGGGGAGAAATATGAAAGGAAGAAGTGCTTTCTGATTTCAGGCACAGAATAAAGCTATTGATGTGGACTTGAAGTAACCTTCAAAACATACTGCTTAGTCTGCCGTGGAGGAACTGAGACATAGAACTCTGTAGCAGATAGAAATAAACATGTAAACAAGGCAGGATCTCATTCCTGATCCTCTTCTCTCAGTAACTTACCATTACTTGCCGGGACAGTATCAACTACCAAAGTCAGGAAATACTATAAATTTAAGAAGCAGGGAGGTCGGGGGAGAAGCTGATATTCAGATTGGGTGAAGGACAGGTTTTTATTACGGCTTATCAAGAAAGGCTTGCCACAAGTGGTACAGGTGTGTGGGTGTGTGTGCGTGTGTGTGTGGGTGTGTGTGCGTGTGTGTGTGTGTGTGTGTGTGTGTGTGTGTGTGTGTGTGTGTATGCACGTGCATGTGTTTATTTCTATGTTTTGCCTGATTTTGGAGATTAGAAAGAGAAGGAAAATGGGAGGAAAGTGTGGTGAAAGGCAGGGGCGTGTAAATGTGTGTAGGAGAGGATTAGGAGCACAGGGGTGCGGGTGTCTTTGGGGAGGAAGATGAGAGATCTTCCATTCTGATGGTTAGGAGGAAGAGCAGGCTGCGGGGAGGAGGAGAGTGAGGCAGGAAGGCCTAAGGGGCGGCACCTATGGTCTTATGCTTGTGCTTTTCTGGGTGAGGGACAAAGCTCTGACTTGGGGCCCACACGTCTCCTGTCCTGGGTGTCATCAGTGTGATTCATCTGAACATCTAGGAACATGGGAGTTTTCTGAGTGCTGACAATGCTTCTGACCTGTTTGAGTGAGTGTACTGTGCTCATGCCTACACACGGACAGAACACTTCTGGGTGGGACATGTCTGTCTAGTCTGATTTATCTCAAGCTTCTCCAAGGTGGGTAAGAATACTGTGAACATCCAGAGATAACCTTGATTGTTCCCTCAAACTAGAAGTGGTTTTAAAAGGGCATGATCAACTCACCTGACTACGTCTAGGGGAAAATAAGAAATGAGCTAATTATACTGAGAAAAGATTGTGTATAGACATGTTATTTATAACATATACATTAAGAATTTTCTAATATTCCCATTCAATTTTTATTTGTAGTCTAGTACTTTCCAAGACGCTATATGACATTTAATCATGAGACCGTTACTGCACAATAATAACTTACAATGCATATGTGTACATGTATATAAAATGTGCATATATGTACATATATGTGTATGTGTATGTGCATGTGTGTATATGCACATATATATCTATAGAATATACACATGTTATATATGTATGTGTGTACATATATACATATATATAAATCACAAGACTAAAGTGTCAATAACTTTATGGTATCTTGAGTATACATATATGCTATATATTAAATATAAATATTAAATAGCACTAACTTATTTTATTAAAATGCTGATTTATTGTTATTCCTTTATGTATATGTATCTTTAGTTTTTGCTATGATATGATTTTTTGTGTCTCCTGAAAATGCATATGTTGAACTCATAACCTGAAAGGTACTGCTGTAATGAAGTGGTAGCTTTGGGGAGTTCATTAAGCCATGAGAGCAGAACCCCCACTGTTGGATGAATGAACTTATGAAAGAAGCCCTAGAGAGATTTCCTTTCCCTTCTGGACTGTGGGAGAGGGGCACTGTGACCTAATAGCAGCACAGACTCTTAGGAGACATCCAATCGGTTGCATCTTGATCTTGAATTACAACTGAATTATTTTTTTCTTTTTCTACTGTTTATAAGCCACATCTTTTATAGTATTCTGTCATAGCAATCTGATTTTAAAATATTCATCCCTCAAGGTCCAGAAGTTTGGCCTAGTTGTAGAGTGCTTGCCTAGCATGCATGAAAACCTGGTTCCATTCCTGGCACCACATACATAAAAAAAGACAGAAGTGGTGCTGTGGCTCAAGAGGTAGAGCACTGGCCTTGAGAAAGCCCAAGGACAGTGCTCAGGCCCTGAGTTCAAGACCTAGGACTGGCAAATAAATAAATAAATAAATAAATAAATAAAATTTTTTCCCTAAAATTCATATATAAAAGTCATTTTAAACCACAAAAATCATTATCCATAATTGCATTAGAGAAACTTATATTGGATATAATTCATAATGCCATCCATCAATCAGTCTGTCTGTCTGTCTATATTTGCCAGTTCTGGGGCTTGAACTTAGGGCCTGAGCATTGGGCTTTCTTAAGGCTAGAGTTCTACTACTTGAGCTGTAACACAATTTCTGGTTTTTCTATCTATGTGGTACCAAGGAATTGAATCCAGGTCTTTGTGCATGCTAGGTAAGCACTTTACCACCTGGCCAAACTCCCAGCCAAAGGCAATATATTTTTGTGGACACATTCTCACTGTTGCTAATTACACACTGGCCCATCGATTATATGTATATATATATATACATACATATATATATACATACATATATATTTTTTTACACTGCTTCTCAAGTACTTGCAAGTAACTCAAATTAAAATAGTTTACTGGTAAGTGGAAATGAATTTAGTCTTGAATATTTATCTCCAAGTTACAGCTGTATTTCTCCTTCAAAAATTTTTTCTTGCCTTTGCTGCATTAGAACTCTTTTCAATTTTATAATCAGAGTTAAATAAATAAACATTTCCATTGGGAAAATTATAGACTTTCACCAGCTGGAAATATCCCTACTTAGGTGAATTTATGTTTATTCTATAGTAACACCATAATGCATGACCCCAACTTGAAACCACAGCTCAGATTTAGTGTGTATATTTAGGCAAACTCATTTTAAGGCCCCCTCTCTTTCATAAAACTGAACGCTGGCAGTTTACAGCATTTATCTATCTTGGAGAATGAGTCGTGATTTGGTACTCACACTGAGAATATCTACAGATGATTCAGAAAGTAATATCCCCAGGCTATTTTCTCTTTACAGTGGGATATTTAATTTTACCATGCTAAAAAATATTCGTTAGAGAAGCAAAAAAAAGTTTTTGAAAAGACCTTTGGTTATTGTCTCTAGTGTCATATGATTATTAGTGATTCAGTTACTTTGACTACAAACGTATTTTAAACCTTCAGATGAGTTCTAAAGGGAAAGAAAGTAAATGAACCAGGCCAATAAATCAACTTTGAATTTAGACATTGGATGTAGGTATTGGGTTCATTCCCATTCTCTTTGTTAAGCATTTTGCAGATATACTGAATATAACTGGATACACACATTAGCCACACCTTCATAAAATAGTTATGACTATATATGTGTGTATATGACTATATATAGTTGTATATATACACATATGTACACACACACACACATATATATATATTCACACATATATACATTTGTGCCAGTCCTGGGGCTTGAACTCAGGGCCTGTGTGCTGTCCCTGAGTTTCTTTTTTGCTAAAGGCTAGCTCTTTATCCCTGGAGCCACAGCTCTATTTTTGACTTTTTGGAGATCAGTATTTTGGATCTCACAGACTTTCTTGCCTGAGCTAGCTTCAAACTGTGAACCTCAGATCTCAGCCTCCTCATTAGCAAGGATTACAGGCATGAGCCACTGGTGCTTAGCTCAGAAAATGACTTTATACATCAGTGTTCTTACTCTGTTTCACTGAATGAAAAGAGAAAGACATTTGGCCTATTTTTATAGTGAATAAACAAGCAGGAGCTCTCTGAGTTACAAACACTCCCTGCTCATGTCTGTGTAAAAACATGCATTTGTGTGCATGTACACTCATCATACCCCTAGACAGTAAAAAAAAAGCAAACTAATTCCAAGTCACTAAATACTTTCTGTCAGTGTAGACCCAGAAATATTTAGGTCAATCATTTTTCTCCCTCTTTTCTTACATTGTTAGGTTCATGTTTTCATCTCGATTTTCTCCATTCTAATTTTTAAAATGACACAGTAATACAGAAATCTACTTTTCTAGTAAAAGCATAGAAGGTATGTTTACAGCTCCTTTTCAAATTTCCTTTAGCCATGTGCTGGTGGCTCATGCCAGCAATCCCAGCTACAGAGAAGGCTGAGACTGAGAATCAAGATTCAAAGCTAGCATGGGCAGAAAAGTTCATTAGACTCTTATCTCCAGTTAAGCACCATCCCCACCCCCCAGAAATGGATCTATAGCTCAAATGGTAGAGCACTAGCCTTGAGCATTTTTGCTCAGGGACAGAGCCTAGCTCCTGAGTTCAAGCCCCGGGACAGACACATAAAAAAGAAAAAACTATTCTTGATATCTCGTTCACAGAGATATAAGGAATTTAATGTATATTTTCACTTCTTTCAGTCTATCTTGAAAGATTCAGACCCCTTAAGCATTTTACTTGCGTCTATATCTCCGTCAAAAATGTGTAGCATTGAAAGTTATCCATATAAGATGAAGCTAAGCGAAATGAACTCCAGGCTATAGAAACAAGAGGTTTATCTTTGTGATTGTTATTCTTAATGTACCATGTAAAGTTATTTTTATCTCATTTCTTTCCCCTTAAGGGTTATCTCATGTTGTTACTGTATCTGACTTTGGTACCTGGTATATTGTATATAAGTTAATTTGTTTATTTGAAATAGGGAAGGGAAGGGGAAAATCAAGATGATTGGGAGGCAGGTGGGGAAAGGAAGTTGCGTGTTTTATTGAGAAACTGGATGGTTAAATTGGCAAGGATTATCTATAATAAAGTATTTGAACCTCATGAATAACATATATTGGGAAAAGAAGAAAAAATGTTTCACTGAGGACTGCTACTTTCAAGATTTTGATTTTCATTTCCTATGGGTGGAAAAAATAAACCTGGAAAATTAGGCATTCCCACATTTTTCTCTACAGATCATTTAAGTTTAAAACCATTGCAATTGCATGAGAAAAATACTTATATCATATACAATAACACTTTAGTCCAGGAGAGCGAAAGGATGAAAAACTAAAGTGGAATAAAGAAGGGTATGTATGACAGCAAAATATTAGATCTGAGAATCCAAAATATATTCACTGAATAGTTCTAAGATTATCTTGGATTATTTCACCTCCACATGTTCACTGCATGAAAATTAACATAAAGATCTTATATATGTCTTTTTTTTTTTTGCCAGTCCTGGGCTTGAGCTCAGGGCCTGAGCACTGTCCTTGGACTTTCTCAAGGCTAGAGCTCTACCACTTGAGCCTCAGCACCACTTCCGGCTTTTTTCTATGTATGTGGTGCCGAGGAATTGAACCTGGGTCTTCGTGCATGCTAGGCAAGCACTCTACCACTAGGCCAAACTCACGGCCCATATGTCTATTTTTTATGTTCTAAACTTCTGAAGGTCATACAAGAGGCTTACAACTTAACATGTCCGTTCAGTGTTTATTGTTGTGGTCACATCTTCCATCATTGTTGCTCCCCCTAGACTTATTTCCAGTTTTCCACGTCCTTTATCACACATGGATACTGAGTATTCTGGCTGTATCTCTCCCCTTTCCCTTTCTCATGTATCCACCTCACTTTCTTCTTGCCCTTCCTTATTCTAATTTGCTTCAGTTTCCTGATATTCATTTTGTTAAACTATCCCTTAACTGGTGGACAAGTTTGTTCCATAGAGTTTTACCAGTGCAGGTACTATGACTGAGTCAACTTGACTGTGTACACAGGCAAATGGCCCTGTGTTTGTTTATAGCAGAGCCTTGTATTTTGGGCTTAAGATCCTCATAGGAGAGAAAACATACATCCTTTGTCTACCTGGGCTTGGATGATTTTGCTAAGTATCATCTTTTATTTTATTTTTTTAAGATTTGAACTTGAACTCTTGGCCTGGGCACTCACCCTAAGCCTTTTCATGCAAGGTTAGCACTCTATCATGTGGGCTACAGCTCCACTTGCAGCTTTTTGTAGTTAATTGGAGATAAGAGTCTCACAGACTTTCCTGCCTCCTTAGTTTTGAACTGTAATCCTTAGATCTCAGTCTCCTGAGTAGCTAGGATCCTAGGTCTGAGCTGAGCTCATGATCATGATCCATATTTTTGATGTTGACATTAGTAATTAGAATATATGTCATATATGTAGACAAAATCAATTTTATTATTGCTTCTGCATTGCTCATTTACTCTGGAAGCCAGACTTTGGGTGACAAAACACAGATAGTGAGGGATTAGTCCTGTTGTAATTATTAGTTTCTTTGGATGAAAAACGTTTCCCTTTATGAGTTGTTGAATCATGCAAATTTATGGACTTAACAATCATCAGACTAACTTTCCAGGTGCTATACTCCTACTGTCCTCGTTTTTTGTTTGTTTGTTTGTTTGTTTGTTTGGAGGCTGAAAATGAGAGGATGTGAGTTGAGGGCAAACCAAACAGAAAAGTTCATGAGGCTCCATATAAGAAACTAGGCATAGTGGCATGCATTTATCCTTTCAGTTGCAATAGGAAACCTGAAAGAGGTAGATAAAATGGTTGAGGTGCAAGCCCAGGTAGCAAACAGGATTTTATGTCAAAATTAACCAGGATTAAAAAAGGCTGACATTGTAACTCAGTGTGAAGAACTAGTTTAGCAAGAAGTAGGAGGCCCTGAGTGCAAGTATCAGTGTCATAAAACAATAGCCTATTTTTATTGAACATACATTGCATATATGCTTTAGATGGTGGGAGTAGAGACTGATAAAAGTTTTCTAGAAGGATAGTCAACATTATGCATCCTGTGTTATTTTTTCTCTTAATTAATTGATGCATGCTAATATAGTTTTTTTTTTACATTGATTTCTTTTTTCTTTACTATACCCATCCTGGGGCTTGAATTAAGAGCCTGTGGGATATCCCTGAGTTTATTTGCTCAAGGCTAGTGCTCTACCACTTGAGCCACAGGGCCACTTCTAGGTTTTTGGTGGTTAATTTGAGACAAGAGTCTTCTCAGCAGACTGGCTTCACACTGTGATCCTCAGATCTCAATCTCCTGAGTAGCTAGGATTTATAGTGATCATCTATTGACGCCCAGCTACAGTGTGATATTTAAATGAATATATACAATATAGGATACTTGGTATATCCATTTTCCTCATTTGTGTGGGAAATCCAAATTCCTACTGGCTGTTTTTGAAATATGTAATTACTGTTCTGCCAAGTACAATTCCCTGCTTTACTGTAGAACATTACTTCTTTTGTTCAACTTCATTTGAATATCCCTTGCTTGCCTCTCTCTACAACCTCTCCCATTCCTTTCTTACTAATCACTATTTTAGTCTCTACTCCAATTGCATCAATATCCCAAACTTTTACATGGAAGTGAGAGCATGTAATATTTGTCTTTTTATTCTCATTGTGTTTTGCTTAACCGAATGCCCTAAAAGATCATACATATGGCTATAATTGGCAGGATGTTGTGCTTTTCATAGTTGAATAGTTTCCCACTGTGTGTGTGTGTGTGTGTGTGTGTGTGTGTGTGTGTGTGTGTGTGTGTCTTCTTAACTATTCATCCACGAATGAACATGTAGGTTAATTCTGCATTTGGGTTATATGAATAGTATTACAATAAACACGTAAACGCAGCTGTCTTTTCAACATCCTGGCTTCTGTTCGTTTGAATAGTCAATAGTGGGATTATTGGATCATATGGTAATTCCATTTCTTGTTTTTTGAGGCACCCCCCAACCTGTTTTCCATAATGGCTGCATTAATTTCCATTCCCAACCACAATATGCAAGGGTTCCTTTTCTGTACATCTTTGTCTTGTTATCTTCAGACTTTTCTCTCTTTTTTTTTTATCATTCTTACTGGGGTAAGGCAATATCTCATCTTGATTCTGAATTGCATTGCTATGCATCTGTACAATTCTGTAGTTCTTCTTGTTGTTGACTTCTAACTATTTTTTGCTATGATTTTGAGTTTGTAATTTTTGTTGAGATATGTTCAGTAGCCTGTGGCCTAGTATATGTCCTAATCAAAAGGGTGATAATAAGAATAGGTATTCTGCAGCGGTTGGATAAAATGTTCCATAAATGTCTATTGATCTATTAGTATGGTTTGTTGATACTCTGGATAACACTCCCATTAATGAAAATGGCATGCTAAAATTCCATCTTAATGTTAAATCATCTGTTACCCATTAGCAGCAATAAAAACATTTGCATTATGGATTTGTTTTGTGTAGTTTGTAGTGTATATGTATTTACCATTGTTATATATCTTCTGGCTGAGTCCATACTTTAGTAATTATTAAATGACCTCCTTGGTATCCTTGTGCAGTTTTTTTTTACTTAAAATCTGTTTATGTATAATTACTGCTGCTTCCATCTACTGCTTTTGGCTTGGCTTCTGTATGTATGAAACATTTTTTTCCACTCCTTCACTCTCAGTCTACATGCTTCTTTCCTGCTAAATTGTTTCACATAGCATCATATAATTTGTTTTTGGCTTTAAAAAATTCTCTCAGCCAATCTATATTTTTTTAAAATCAAGATTATTACTGATTGTCATTTCATTGTTCTCTGATTGTTTGACTGTCCTTTAGGATTTTCTTCCTCTTCCATTGTTTTCCTTTATGGTTTCATGGTGACTGTAGTGACAAGGTTTTGTTTCTTTCTTTGTGTGTGTCTACTCTTCCAGTGTGTCCTATACATTCACACATTTTCATGATGTCAGTTGCTCCATGGCTTCCAGATTTGGGTGGCTACAAGCAAATCTTCTAACACTGGGATACATTCCCTCTGTCGTTCTTGTCTGAGAAAAACTATATTTCTCTCTTTTTAAAGTTAATTTACTTCATTCTTATTATAGAGGTGACATTCTGAGGGATTAATACCACATAAGTCAGGTAATGAGTAGATTTCCTTTCCATCAATGTCTTCTGTTCCTTCCCTCTTTCCCAGTCCCTCCTTCCTCTCGCCACCAGTGAGTTTTATAGTTCCCTTCCATCTTTGTCCAGGGAGCTCCACTGCTACAATTTTTCATCCCCTTTTTCTGTGAATTCTGTACCCTTTCCCTACCCTCCCAAAGACATATACTTGAATATACCATACATAAAGACAGAAGCATCAAAAACTAAAAACAGAAAATATTAATAAGGAGAGATCTCTTGTTTCCATATCTTGGAGTTCATTTAGAACACATTCAAATAGTAGATACATTTCCTAGATGGTAATGAACTGTAGCTACTTACAACATAGAAGATGAGAGGTATAGGGCATAGTGTGTGTGTGTGTGTGTGTGTGTGTGTGTGTGTGTGTGTGTGTATACCAGTAACCAGTATAAGGACTTGAACTCAGGTCCTGCTCCCTATTCCTGAGTGGCACTCTACCAGTTGACCCCCAGCTCCACTTCCAGCGTTTTACTGGTTTATTGGTGATAAGAGTTTCACGGACTTTCCATCCCAAGCTGGCCTCAACTCATGATCCTCCATCTCCTGAGATGACAGGTATGAGCCACCAGCACTTGATTTGGACATGGGCTTCTATTTGTAAACTACAGCTTCTGGAACTCCATGCAATTTTCCAAATTGTGTTGGAGGCTGGTGAGGGCTAAAAGAGTTGCCTGGGCAGTCACCCATGACAGCAGTGGAGACCACTTAGAGGACTAAAACTTTTCCACAAGGAACCATTTGTCTTGACTTGCAGATACTCTGGGAAAGATAGTGTTGATAATGGATCAACTCTGGAAACACTGTTTTAGCACCTAATGAAAGACTCGTTTAAGAGCCCATTCTCTCAAAGGGAGGAATCACAGTTTGTTCCCCATGAGGATTTCATGATTTGCTTGGTGTACATTTTTCGACATGTACTGAAGAGGTTTCATCTTTTTCCCATTTCCTAGCCTTGAGTACAAAGATCAATTCTGGCACCCTTTCCTATGTCTGTTATGGCTCAATCTATTCCTCTCAATCTTTCTTGCAGGCAAGCTGTCCTGCCAATACCTACCCTCTGGAATCTTGCTGCTGAATATATCTCTGTTTATGGGCTGTCTTTTCCCCTGTGAGTTCTGTGCAGTCTTTGCACTGCTCTCTAGGACCAAGGAGTTCAGTTTCCAATCTGAGTGTCCCATCTCTGTGTTCCCTCTCCACTCACAGAAATTCTATCAAATCTCCTTTGTGGAAAGATATCCTCTTGCCCAAATTCACCCTTTTCTCAAATGCTTCAGAACTATGAGGGGCAGGACATACCTTTGTATCCATTAAAACTGGCTCCCTCTGAAATGGTGTCAATTGCAGGAATATTTTCATGGACTGTGTACTGCTGTCTGATAACTAATGGCAGTTATTCTTTATTCTCAGTAGTAATCAGGAATTCTAGGAATACTTGTTGCAGATCTGAGACATGCACTTTTACAAAGAAAATATCTCTCTGTCTCTCTCTCTCTCTGTCTCTCTCTCCCTCCCTCCCTTTCTCCCTCTCTCTCTCTTGGAGTAATACTTGGAGTAATAATCTGATATTCCTATTTGGATTTGCCTCTGACTACTGAGTGCTGGGGTTGCATGTACCACTATGACTGGATTGCTTTTTTCTTTTCTTTTGAATTGTCTTTGGTTTTGTTTTGAGTCATGATATAAACATTATATAGATGTATACATGTACATATGTATATACATATATACATATGTGTGAGAGAGAGAGAGAGAGAGAGAGAGAGAGAGAGAGAGAGAGAGAGAGAGAGAGAGAGAGAGAGAGAGAGAGAGGGGGGGGGAATATCTCCTTCAAGAGCATGCCCCAATGACCTTCCTTCCCTTCCTTCTAGCCTCATCTCTTACAGGTTCCTTCTACCTTTCACTAGCCCTCTAGACTGGCAACTAAACCTAACTTTTAGGGGTACATTTCATCACCAAACCATAACACCTTACTGAGATCGACAATCCATAAATCTCTATTTGCTTGAGAGAAGAAAATAACAATTTACCCTTGTTCCTTTCTTTCTAAATTTAGACTAGCAGGAGCTTGTATTCATATTTTGACTCTCTTGCCAAATTTGTTGTTGGGTACCCATTGATCCTTTTCCTCCCAGGAGAGTGGCGGATTTCCTGTTCATCTGTGTTGTTTCCTGAGTAGTTTTCTCTGCTTTTTTTTTCTTCCCAGGGCTCTTGATTTTGGATGTGTAGAGATTTAACTTCAGTTTGGGGACCACAAGAATATGGTTAGAATGTGATTTGTAGACAATGTTCCATATGGACTATCGATTGTGAGTTGGGCGTGAGGATTGTGTATCCCTTTTATCTGACTTCTGGAATGGTTCTGGACCCTGGAATACTACATCTTTAAACATTTTTTAGAACACTTCTTGTGTTTACTGTTAAGTCATCAAAGATCTGTTGTTCTTTCTGTGTCACTTAATAGATACTTTTGGTATAGAAGGTGTTGACTACTGCCAAAAATATTTAGTTTGGCCTTGCTGAAATATGAGCAGATGATCTGAAAGGATCTGTTTTTTATTAGTGTCATATGATTAGAAGTCATCTTCATTGGTAATTGATATTCAAGCTATAGATATATATTGTTTTATGGCATTTCTAATTTTGCTTCTTTTGAACCATCCTTCTCTCATGGGAACTTCTGGGTCAACTTGAATACTCCTAACCCCAGCTGCCTGTATGCTTCACCAACTCTGCTTAATGAACTTTATTCCAAGTAGCCTGGTGCTCAAGGCCAGTCAGTGTTCTACCATTTGAGGCCACACTGCCATTTCTGGTTCACTGGATATAAGAGTATCTTGGACTCTTGTGCCCAGGCTGGCTTTAAACTGTGATCCTCAGATCTCAGACTCCTGAAGAGAGAGGATTCCAGGAGTGAGCCACTGGTACCTGTGTTTTTTCTAACCCTTTAAAAGGATATTTATGGTTTTTTTCCTTCTTGCTACAAATATATGGTAAAATTAAGAGATGAAAGGAGACAATATCCAGATTTGTTTTAAGGTTTCAGAGTAAGAATTAGACACTTTACTGTGGATTTGTTTTCTTCCTCCCTCCTCCCTTCCCTTTCTTCCTTTCTCTCTCCCTGTTTTATTCCCCTTTCTTCCTTGTTTCCTTTTTCTTTCTGATCCTGGAGCTTGAAAATCAGGGCCTGAATCTTGTCCCTGAGGATTTTTTGTGTTTTTTGCACAAGGCTAGTGTTCTACCACTTGAGCCACAGTGCCGTTTCTGGGTCTGTTAGAAAACTAAAAAGAAGCAAAATTTCAGTGTTTTGCTTTTCCAGTGAGGCTTTTACTTTACTATGACATTTGAAAAAAATCCTTAGTAACAGACCTAAAAGAAAACTAGAATGTGTGACTAAAATACTTGATGTAGATAATTTAAGTCTTCGTTCAAATGAAAATACATGACATTGGTAGGCACATAGCTTGAATGTAGTTAAGTAGAGCAAGTTTGGTTATTTAAGTGTATCAATGAAAACAAAAAAATGTCCTCTAGTACTGACTGTATGGAGAAATATATGTGGGATAATTTCTCCTTGGTCAATATTGGGCCATATTTTCCAGCATAAGTAAATCAGGTATATGGCAATGCTATGAATATCAACTTTTTGATAGTCTTATTTACTTTTTTAAGACTGCATTTAAACTTTTGATATAAAGCAGACTTTTAATTTCCCGTCTTTCAAAGATAGTATTAAAAGATCACTCTAGCTTTTAAAGTTTTAAGAAATGACTCATTGTACTACCATGTCTTATAAGCTTCAAAATCAAATTTCCGGTCAGCATTGTGCATGTTGATTTGGCAAACATATCTTTTTTATGTATTGCCATGGAACTTAATAATGAAAAGCTTTTTTATTGCTGGCTTCTATGTTTTAGTTACTTGATTTTCAGAAGATTCCACTTAATATACACAAAAATGTTGCATGCTTTCATGAAATAAATTGAACACTTGTGTTAACTGTAAGACAAATCTCTGATCAAGATTCATAACAGTTTGGAAAATTTATTTTTTACCTTACTGATTCCAGATTTAGTTTAAATTTTATTTATTTGTTTATTTTTATGTTTTTTTTTTATGGGCCACTGGTGCTTGAACTCAGCTTGGGCGCTGTATCTGAGCTCTTCAGTTCAAGGCTACTGCCCTGCCCTAGAGCCAAGAATCACTTCCTGTTTTCTAGAGGTTAATTGGAGATAAGAGTCTCAGGTCCTGTTGTCCTGGGCTGGCTTTGAACTTTGATCTTCAGAACTCAGCCTCCTGAGCAGCTAGTATTACAGGCATGAGCCACCACTTTTTTTTTCTACTTCGTAAAGATTCCTAGTTTGGCCTAGTGGTTAAAGTGCTTGCCTAGCATGCATGAGGACCCGGGTTCGATTCCTTGGTACCATATATAGAAAAAAAACCGGAAGTGGTGCTGAGGCTCAAGTGGTAGAGCTCTAGCCTTGAGAAAGTCCAAGGACAGTGCTCAGGCCCTGAGCTCAAGCCCAGGACTGGCAAAAAAAAAAAGATTCCTAGACTCAGAGATGAATATGTTTTAGTTTAGCAACTTTCTTCTTGAGACAACCAAAAAGGGGCTATTGTACCCCAAAGCAAGGGTCATGTGTCATGAGGGTTGTATCAGGCTGAAAGTATCCAAAAAGCTGTGAAAACTTCTGTGCCTAGAGATACCTACCAGAGAATTTGACTGAGAACTGGGCAAGGCTTGAGGCTGGTGGAAAGGTTGTGTCTTCAATGATTGCCTCCAGTAAACCCAAATCTGAAATTCTTGGTCAAAGCATCAACTATGTTACCAGAAATTCAGGGCAGCTAAGTTGACCTCGGTCCTCATACCTGGCAAGAATCATTCAGGCAAGTTGTGAACATGGTAAGGTGATAAGAAAGTTAAGAGGACAGAGAAAGGGCATGTGGCACAGACATGGCCTAGGAAGACAGCACTTCAGCCTATCTTCAGCACTGTCTTGGCTGTCTTTTAAGTTACAGAGCTGACTCTGGGGCTATATAGTAGTGAGACTTTGAGAACTTGAAGATGGCCTTCTGACTGGTGGCTTTCCTTTTTGTTTCCTCTAAGGTTGTAACACCAAAGATGTATTCATTCACTTGTAGCTACCTGTCCTGATTTCATTTGTCAGGCAGGTTTTGGTTTGTCAGTTCATCCTGCCATCTGCAAATTTTATAATTCCTGACTGGCTGCTTTTCAATCAGCTGGGAGGGAAATTGCTGAATCTCAAAGGGAAAATGCCAGCCCCCCCACCTCAGGGTTGTACTACAATTCTACCTGGATCCAGTGTGTCTACCCAACATGGGTGCAAGCCCTGCCTCATAGGACCCCTGAAAAAGCTACTTACTGTAGATTCTTGTGAGACACAGAGAGCAAAGAATGAGTCCTATACTCACCACACTGGTAAGAAAGTCTCACAGATCAGCATCTCCACTAACTTTCTTTTCAGAACTATTTATGTGAAGAAGGCTCATGGAAGGAGGAGATAAGGCGGGGAGAGAAAATAGCACAGGCCAGGTAGAATATAGAGGTGAGTCAAGACTGGGAAACTGGGCAAGTGGAATGCAAGAATGGACGGAAATGCAAGTGGAAGAGAGAGAGGAGATAGAAAAAGAGATAGAGATATAGAGATAGAGAAAGAGAGAGAGAGATCCAGACAATAGGGCCCATAAAAAGGCATCAAAAGCAGCCTTAGTAAAAGCATAAACTCCATTCCCAACCAGGTTTCAGTAAACTATGCTCTTTTGCTTAGCTGCCCACTGTCACATGGATTTCTAATAAACCTTTGTTTTTACTCTGCTATCTTTTCTAAACACTATTTTTACCGATCCTTGGCTCAAAAACAAATGACCCCTCAAACATAACAATTTACTGAACATCTACTACCTGTCTCAAAGCCATGTGACACTAAAACCCCTTCCTTTCCCAATCTGGTGTTTTACTAATTGATTTTTTTCCTCTACACAGCCATCAGGGTCCAATACTACCACAGGTCAAAGGTATCAAAAGTGAAGCATCATCAAATCACCATTCTTTCCTCCTCAGACAAAGCTACCTTGAGACTTTTCTTTTTAAAAGTCCACTTATTTTGTTCTTTAAGGAGCACTTACATGATTCTTAAAACTCTCCCATTTGTTTTGCTGTTGTTGTTGTTTTTTTTTTTTAAATCATATTTATTTTCTACCTCCAATGAAAGCTTCTCTATTTGGGAGTTTTTGGCAGGCAGAGTCTTTCTGAAATCCTGAGGACACAGTGAACTTCTCCCCATCTTAAACTTTTTTTTTTCCCCAAAATCTCGTGGCCCATCTGGTGGTCTCAAGCCTGGGTGACTTAGCAGTGGGGACCCCGGGAATGTGGTAACTTTCCCCAGGCCTCATTACCCAACAAGAACCAGGCTGCTCTGAGAAATGGCTTGCCATCGAGATGTGCGCCCCCCTTTTCTTCCCTGCACCTCAAGGAGCCCCGCGTTCTTTCTGTTCTCCTAGGAGTTTGTTCAGAGCTCTGAAACCGGCATGCCGTGACATCGAACCTGCCCCAGCTTCTGGAGGCTTCTTCCTGAGGCCCGGTGGAGGACGATATGCCTGCGCGCAGCCCGGTCTGGCCCTTTCCGTTTGGGCTCTGAAGCCCCAGCGCATCCACAGATCCGCCCGGGAGTGGGGGGTTCGGGGTACGGCGAGCGGCCCGGACAGCCCGGGCTGGGCCGTGGCGGGCAGGCCAGAGCCAGGGCGCCCCGCCGGGGGGCTCCGGGCTCTCCCGGGTGGGCGCATCCAACTTCCAACCAATCAGCTCTCGGCGATCCCAGGCTCCCCCCCCCCCCAACCTTCCCTTCGGCCCGGCCCCGTGCGCGACCCCGGCCTGCGCTCCTCAGCCCGGCCCGCGCCCCTCCACCCCCGTGCGCCCCCAGCCCGGCCCGCGCCCCGTGCGCCCCCTTCTCCTCCCCCGCGCTCCTGTGCCACCCCCAGAGCTTGGCTCGCGCTCCCCAAGCCCAGCCCGCACCCCTGCTCCCCCCCACACCCGCCCCAGCCCGGCCCTCACCCCGAGAGCCCAGCCTTCTCCCCCTCGGCCGCTCCGGGCCCCGCCAGACCCCGGACGAGGAGGGGCTGAGCCGCGGGGGATCCTGGAATCGCCGGGGAGGTGGGGATTGTGGGAGGAAAACTCCATTTCCTCCTTTCCCCGCCGGCCTCTTCCCCCTCCGCCGCCGCCCACCCCGCACCCCAAGTCCCCCACGTGTCTGGTCCCGGGGCCCGGCGCGGACGCGCGGGGCGAGGACCGCGCCATGCTGGGCCTCTACGTGCCCGACCGCTTCTCCCTGAAGTCCTCCGGGGTGCAGGACGGCCTGGGGCTCTACACGGCCCGCAGAGTCAGAAAGGTGGGTGACCCGGCGCCCCGCGGGACCCCCGGCCCGCCGCCCCCGGCCCCGACGGCTCCTGCCCCGCGGGCCGCGCCCGCCGCGCGTCTGGGCGCCCAGGCAGTGCCACGTCGGTGTCCGGCCGGCCCGGGGTGGGGCTGCTGCCGCCTTCCAGAGGCCAACTCGTCCATTCCCCTAGCAGGAAGCTGGTCCACCAGACTCCCTTTTCCTCCTCCCCCCTCCTTCCTTCTCCTCTCCTTCCTCCTCCTCCTCCTCCCTCCTCTTCTCTCTTTCCTTCTCCCCCCTCCCTTCCCTCATCCCTCCTCTCTTTCCAGCCACCCCCCCCCCACCCATTCCTGTTCCCTCCCTGGCTGTAGCTGTCCAGGCTTTGCTAGGTCAAAGGGTTGGTGTCATCCTGCAGGCAACCTTCAGCTCCTTCTCTTGGGGTAACTCAGTGCTGTGCAGCCAGGCCTGCCCATAAAGGAACCAGTGTGGGGGGGTGGGGAAGGGGGACTGTGAGGAACCCACCCCCACCCCTACCTTCCACCAGCCTGGCAAGCTCAGGGCCCTGCCCCTTGCAGACCCAGGCGGGCAGTTTCTAGGACCTGCCAACCAGGGGTTTCTGGATCTCTGACCTCCCCCTGCCCCCCATTTACTCTTGAATTTTTCTGTGGTTTTCGGTCAGAGCTCAGGGCCAGGGCACAGTCTGGATAAAGAGAAAGGTCACTGCATGATTCCAAATCTTTGGATTAGAAGTTGCAGACTTTTGACGTGGAAACACTTGTGCTATGGTAGTTTTGTAGGAAAAGTGGCATCTCTGTATGTGGATATGTGTTTGTATGTTTGCCACCCCCAGAGCTTGGCTCGCGCTCCCCAAGCCCATGTGCATGTACCAATACAGAGAGCCACCTTTTAACACAGTAGACACTGTGCTAGGGCCCATACTTAGTTGACCTTTGTTATTTGGTTTCACCACAGTAGTCTCTTGAACAGTTAGAGTCCTTGTTAAGAGATAAGAAAACACATACAGGGGCTGCCTCTCTCCAGCCTCTCTGTCCTTTGTTCTTCCCCACATGTGAGCTAATATCTGACAGATGGAATTTGGGGTAAGAGTAGAAGATGCATGAAGAGTGCTTGAGGTTACCCCGAATCCAAGCAGACCCCCTTTGATATGGTTTAGGGTTCAGGTTTCTTTTCAGCACCAGTGAAAGGAGGCCAGGTGTCGGTGGCTCAAACCTGTCATCCTGAGATCTGGGAATCACAGTTCAAAGCTAGCCCAGGTAGGAAAGTCTGTGAGACTATACGCTCCATTAAACTACCACAAAGAAAAAAAAAAGTGGGAACTAGAGCTGTGGTTTAAGTGGTAGAGTTCTAGCCTTGAGCAAAAAAGCTAAGGGAGAGCACCCAGGACCAGCACAAGAAGAGAAAAGGTAGGGAAGTGTTTCAAGCAGACATAGCAAGTCTTTTTGAAAGTGAAAAATAGCAAAAAACAAAAACAAAAAAAACAAAGCAAAACAAAAAAAACCCAAAAAACCTCCGGGTGCAAGGTGTGACCTGGAGGAAGCCATGTCTTTCAGTACTTCCCCACTCCTCCCCCACCTGTAGGGTCCTTTGTTCTCCTCCCCACTAATGCATGCTCATGGTTTGATTGGCCAGAGCATCAGTCATGCATTGATGAGAGTCCTGTGATTGGTTTCCCACCCTCGGATTGGTTGCTTGTGATTGGAGCATGTCCTCACCCCAACACTTGCACAGAACTTTTAACTGGATAGAGGTAGGGAGCCATGCATTGGACCATGGCCACAAGGGACACAGGCCAGATGTAGCAAGATCTGCTGTGTCTCTTCCCACCTGCTGCCATGTTAAACACACACACACACACACACACACACACACACAAATACACACTAATGTTTGATCTTAAACTCAGGTCTGGGTCCTGAACTACTTCTACTACCACTACATCTTCATCTCCTCCTCCTCCTTTTATCTTTTCTTTCTCCTCTTCTTTTTCCTCCTTCTTTGCCAGTCCTGGGGCTTGAACTCAGGAACTGAGCACTGTCCGTGGACTTTTTCAAGGGTAGAGCTCTGCCTCTTGACCACAGCACCATTTCTGTTTTTCCCCCCTACGTATGTAGTACCAAGGAATCAGACCCCAGTCTTCGTGCATGCTAGGCAAGCACTCTACCACTAGGCCAAACTCCCAGCTGGGTCCTGAACTTCTTTTGCTTGAGCCACTGGAGCCACAGCTCCACTTACGGCTTTTTATTTTTGGTAGTTTAGTGGAGCCTATCTGGGCTGGCTTCCAACTGTGGTCATCAGATCTCAGCTTCTTGAGTAGTTAGTATTGTAGTTATAAGCCACCAGCCTGAACACAGTTGTTAAAGACCTTGCTATTTATTGTTATAGATAGTAAGACATCAAACATCTTCAAATAATTATTACATGATACTTTTTTGTTTTATATCATTATTTAGGTCTTTAATAACTACTTCTGAGTTTTAAAAAGTAATTTTAAACCTTTAAAAATATATTTGGGGGATTGGGAGTTTAGCCTAGTGGTAGAGTGCTTGTCTAGCATGCACGAAGATCTGGGTTTGATTCCTTGGTACCACATACACAGAAAAAAAAGCCAGAAATGGTACTGTGGCTCAAGTGGTAAAGCTCTAGCCTTGAGAAAGCCCAAGGGTAGCACCCAGGCCCTGAGTTCAAGGCCCAGGACTGGCAAAAATCCTCTAAAATATATATTTGGCCATTTGGAAGTACTTAATTATTTGAGTACATAGGAATAACTATTTCTGAGATTCTATGTTAGTATGACATTTTACTATTCCATTGATAGGCATTTATCTTTTCCTGGCTGATATACCTTCAGTAATATAAATGAAAATTTTTATGCACATTATAGCTAGAATGCACATCTGCATTTCAAGGTGAATGTGCATATTTCCAGTACATACAAACCATCACTGATGTAGTTTAGTTTAAGATACCACAATTCTTGATGCCAAGGTCATAGGCAAGTGTATGGATGCCCTTAAACCAAGCCTCAGCTCCTTTAATCTTCAGATGTCTGAGGACAAAGCCAGAGACAGATGTGAACACACCTTTGCTTCTTTGTGTATAATTGATCTCTAGTTGGTTGACTTTCCAGGGTTTCTTATACAGGGCCTAACAAGACAAATCAAGGATTTGAGAAGCAAAGCATCCAGTCAGCAGCTCTGTTTATGACTTCTCATGTTGTCTTGTCTAAACCAGTGTTGAAACATCGGTGTTGGAAATTACAAATAGTTTATGACCACTTTCAGAACATGTATGCTTACATTGTCATTCCTGCTTTATGCAAAGGTTGAAGCTCAACTCATCTGTTGGTTGCAAATTCAAGTAATGGATCTAGATTGCCCTTGGGTAAATCCTTCTGGAAACTTCATCCTGCTATGGTCACCAGATCGATAGGAAATTCCTTTGCCAATGGGACCCTATGATTCTTTTCATTGACCCATTGGCACAGAATGTTTTCTAGAGTGATGTATCAGTTGTATAATCACCACATTCCATGATCACTTCAGTCTTAGTGTTTTTCTTGGCAGTTACCCTTGTGGCAGGCCTCAAAAATTTTTCAGTGTAAAATCTATATAGTGACAAAAGGGCCAGGATAAGACAGGGTGTTTTGGAAAGCTTATGAGTACAAAAAAATTCAACTTACGTGTTCAAATATTACAGTTTGCTAATGATAAAAGTAAAGCCAATGCTAGAATTGGTGCCATTAGTGAGTTCTAAGTATTTGCTTTTGAACGTGTGCAATTTCAGGTTGTAAAGTACTATGGAGAATAAAATTAACAGTAACTGAAAGCTAATGCTTTGGTAGCTAATGCTACCAAAATTAAGTTGATATGTATGCACGTCACTCTGATACATTTTTGTTTTACTTATTGGCATGACCAGCGGGGATGGTGTTTGACATTATGCTTGAACTTGAGAAGTGGGAAGGGATGCTGTATTTTTCTCTCTGGCTCTCAGATTGTGTGATTTTAAGGAAAGGGTTCAGGTGGGAAAAAATACTGCTGGTAGCCTTTTTCCCCTTTCAGATTTGTTTTAGTTTGCAGGAGTTTCTTCTTGGACTGTCACTTTGATGAGATTTTTTTTGCCCAACTAATTGGGTCATCTTGGTAACTCTTTACTTCTGTGTAAAGTTTGCCATATTAGAAACCAGCATATTAGTATCTAGGTTAGGTGGGTAGAAAAGCAGCCCACATTTTATAAGCACCCGACAGAAAGACCAAAGCCCAAAATACTGTGAAAAGGAATAATCTTTTCTGTTCCTAGGACCTCCAGCTTTGGTGAGAAAATGGAAATAAATGACAAAGGCATATTTTAGAATACATTCAGTGTTCCTATGTATATCATGTCTATAAACTGATTTTTCAGGTAGTAGAGTAGGCCATAGAATTACACAATTAGGTAATTTTAAATCTACTTCGAGAGGCAGGGAAGTAGATAGTTTCTTTCTTATCTACATAGTGTCTCCATAGGCCCAACATGATGCTGTGTGAAAGAGGTATAAGTTGCGCGTTCAGAGAAGGGGGAACCGCAGGCCTTGTGGTCATAGGATGTCAGAGGAAGTTTCTGAGAGCCAGGGAAAATGAGTTGTATGGGGACTATATTGGATCTCCATTGTTAAGCCCTTTCATGTTGTATGTCTTGTTTCACTGGCTTCTTCCAGCAAGCTTTTGGCCCTGTCTGCAGCTTTAAGGGCAATACTATGGTATGTGCTGTGACCCTGTGATTGTGAGTTTAGGGCTTCTGGTTGAATACTTGAATACACCTGCAGTGGTTCTGAGTGATTTATGGATAGAATTGTTGAAGCTGTTCTGGAAGCTCTAGGTTAGGAAATCATTGAAACATTCTCTAGGAAACCCCATTGTACTCAGGCACACATTGAGATCAGAGCATCGTGGTTTTCTGAAGTCAGCTTCAGGCAGGAATGTTTGTGGACTTTTATCCTAAATTAATCACCGAAAGGCTGGAAGTGGAGCTGTGAGTCAAGTGAAAGAGTATTAGCTTTGAGCAAAATAGATCTGGAGCAGTGTCCAGGCCCTGAGTTGAAGTCCTAGGACCAACATACATACGCATCAAAAAAAGATTGCTAAGAGCTCCTTCTCCTTAACTGATGACACAGCAGCCATAGTGAATTAACTCAGATGGTATGGTGTGACTCTATTTCTAAACTCTGTGTCATTGTTTATTATTGATTGCTTGATTGGTATTACATGGTATTACAGACCTTATTTATTATTGATTGATTGATGCTGTAGTTTAAACTCAGGAATTCATGCCTCTCTTTGCTTTTGTTAAATTTTGAAGAGAGTCTCTCTCACTTATCTCCCAGGCTATCTGCACAGTGATCCTTCTGTTTATGTTCCATGCGTGGTTGGATTGTAGGTATGGTCACTGCACTCAGCTTCTGACTGCTTGAGATTGGGTTTCTTGAACTTCTTGGGGTGGCCTAGAACAGTGGTCTTGTGGAGCCCAGATTCCCAGGTAGCTAATATGACAAGCATAAGCTGCTTGGTTATCATGAGCTCTTGATAACACGTAGGCTAAGACATTCTCCCATCCTACTTTCCCCTTTCCAGTAACACTTTTCAGTTCTCCATTTAAACTGTACAGGTACACTAGGATCTCGACTAGAGTCTTTTCAAGGCCCGTGTTACTGACAGCGCTGTCACTGCTGTTGTAATCATCACAAACGTAGTGGCTGTAAATGATACAAACTTATTATCATTTGGTTTTGGGTGCAGAAGTCTGTAGTCAGTGGGCTAGGTTTGGGGAAAGATTGCAAGGGAGAATCCATTTCCTGATTTTTTTTGTGGTAAAATAATACCCGAAATAAAGTCTTAACCCCGAATTTGTAAAATAGAATAATCTAAAATTTTTAAAGAAGTTGTGTCAAGTTGTATAGCTTGTATAATACTTGAAATAAGGACTTAACATTTGGTTTGTAAAATTGGATATACTAAAAGAAAAGGTGAAATTGAAGGTGTATCAGAAAAATAATATGAGAACGAAGACATAAAACGTAGGAAAAATAGGTAGAGGGAGGGAAAGCTACCATGCATAAATATTACTAGGAGAAGACTAGATTTTGTGGAATGAGGATCTTTGTTGATTAGTTTCGAAGGTGACTCTGGTAAGAAATAACGGATTTTTATCCTATGGCTGTAATTCTGCCAGTGGATGTTTATTGACATTTCCTGGTGGCTGCTGATAACTGATTTGGAGATAGAATCAGAGTTAAAATCATCATTGTATGTGTGCCTTGTGTGATATCTCCTATGTTCACACATTCATCTTGCATTGCAGTGGCTCAGGGTGGCTTTGTATTTTGTACTGTTGTTTTGGATTAAAAAAATAAACAACCAATCTATATACACTGTTTGCTCTCTATTTGTGGTGTATCTGTTTGTGAGTGTGTGCGTGTGTGTGTGCGTGTGTGTGTGTGTGTGTGTGTGATGGTTATAGCTGCTATTAATGAACTGATCCAGCAATATTTATGGGGAAGTTGTGTTTTTTAGGTATGCTCCTGTGGCTAGGAGCAGATGACAGTTATTAGATGCTTCGTTCTTGTGAAAGCCTGTAAGTCAGGCCTTATTCCTGTCTTATGATTTCATTGTTTGTTTTGCTGGTACTGGAATTTGAACTCAGGACCTTGAACTTGCTAGGTGTAATATAACTGAACATACTTCCAGCCCTGTTCTTTACTGTTTGTTTTTTATTTTTTAGAATAGAGTCTTCCTGCACGGGCACTCTCTAAGCTGTGCTTCACCAGGGTTCCTGTCGTCTCTGTGTTATTTTGTGGACTTTAGCATCCAGCTTCCTTCCTTGGAGATGGAGTTCTGGGCTAGCCTGGCACCATGATGCATGCGCCCATCCCAGCCTCCTACATAGTTTAACATGATCCACCACAATGGCACTTGGTCATGGGTTGAAAATAGGTCTTGTAAATTTTTTTCCCTTCACAGTGAGAGCCTCAGATTTCAGCTCAAGTAGCAAGTTTTATAGGCACGAATCACTGATGCCTCCTTAATGCTTTAGCCAGGTTTATCTACTGCTACAGCAATAAACAACTTGAGATGATCATCTTATGGAAAGAAAATGTATTGTTTTAAATTCACAGTTGTAATGACTCCAGTCCATTGTCAGTTGGCTGTGTTGTTTTGGGGCTATGATAGATATCACCTTGGGAAGTGTGTGTGTGTGGCCAGAACCCCAAAGCAAGGCTGGGCCCTAAAAGAGTACACCCCAAAGACATAAAGACCTCTTGCTTAGCCCGATTCCTAATAGTGCTAGCAATTTCCAATGCTGGATTCTGGGACCAAACCTTTGCCACGTGAACATTTGGGGAATACTTCTAGTCGAAAGAATAGCGGCTCACTCTGCCTGCATCCAGATTTCCTTTTTTGTTCCCTTGATGCCATATAACTTATTTTGTTTTCCATTCTTTTCCCTTCAGACCTTTGAACTCTGCAGAAGGGACAGATTTAAATCTTTCTCCTCCCAAGTTCTGCTGCAGAAAAAAAAGTGGTCGATTGACTTTTGGAAAAAGCACTGGAGAAAGAAGATTTAGGTTATTATTACCTTCTGCAATGGTTGGTAAAGGTTAAATACGGGGCAGAGTGGACTGAAAATTGAAACATGTCCATTAGCCAAATCCTCAAATGTATTACAGACATGCCTTATTCTTCTCTTTTCTAATTGGCTTTCCCTGCATTTCATTGCATTTTAATTCAACAGTTAATGTACCAAGCATCTACTTTGAGCAAAGCAATGCCTCAGATTGTGCAGAATGTACTGAGTGGGAAGCTGAGATGGGGATGGAGAAGTCTGTTCAGGGTGGATGTCATTTGTCAGAGTTTCTGTAGCAATGAAGTAGAGGTGCTGGAGCTTCTCCTCAAAATAATCCTGCCTCTGACCTTCACTAGGAGACTGATCTTAATTAAGTTATGTAAACACTCTGAGCCTCAGTTTTCTTAATAGTCACGAAGAAACATTTTCACAAGGGATTACTGCAAGGGGGGGGGCCGAGGCATTCCGTATTATTAATTCTTTCATGGTGTTGCATTTCTCTCGCAGCTTTTCTTTCCTGTTAGCAAATACTGTTTAGATCTCATTTTGAGTAGAAATTACACGTGTGTGTGTTAGAGTTTAAACTTAGGGACTTAAATTTCCTAGGCTAGTACCCTACCATTTGAGACACACTTCAGACTCCTTTTTGCTCTAGTTTTTCTGACAAGGTCTCATGTTTTTGCATGGAGCCAATCTCACATCAGAATCTTCCAGAATACACTTGTCATGTAGGTAGAATTACAGGGATAAACTAGGATGCTTTGGCTTTTTGTTTGAGATAGGGTGAGAGTAATTTTGCTAACTTTTATTTTTTTTATGAATCCTCCCGAGTAGCTGGTGTAAGCAATGGTGCTCAACCCTTGAGAATTGATTACTATTCTTTTCTTTTAGTGGTACTGAGGTTTGGACTTAGGGCTTTTATCCTTGCTAGACAAGTATTCCACTATTTGATCTATACCTATAGTCCTTTTTACTCTTTTTGTCCCCTGGGGTCCTGGGGCTTGAACTCAGGGCCTGGGCACTGTCCTACAGCTGTCTTAAGGCTAGCACTCTACCACTTGAACCACAGCACCACTTTTGGCTTTTTCTGTGTATGTGATACCAAGGAATTGAGCCCAGGGCTTTGTGCACGCTAAACAAGCATGCTTCCACTAGGCCATACGCCTAGGCCCTGTTCCCAAGCTTTTATTATGGCTAGTATTCTACCACTTGAGCCACAACTGCTTGAGCCTATTTACATAGGGGACAAACAGCGAGCACAACATGACACACTACCATGTGTATCTTTTTCCATTAAGATGGATCTCACCAACGTTTCCCGAAGCTGAGTTTGAACCACACTCTTCTCACTGTCTCTTAAGTAGTGTGGGTTGTGGGTGTGAGCCCCTGGCTTGTGTGAAATGATTTCTTTGGGGTCTTTGGTCTGGTACGTGACACTGAGTACCCATATTGAGTCTTGGGGGTCTCTAGAGACAGGCTTCCAGCTCCTGTGGTTACACTTCCTAAACTTAGTTTTGACGTCAGCTGCAGGATCATATAAATAACCAGCAGTATCCCTGTTTCTTTTTCCAGGCTGGGTGCTACCACTGAGCTTTTCTGTTTGAGGCTAGTGCTTTGTCACTTTTAACCACAGCTGCATTTCTGCTTTTCTAATAATTAATTGGAGATAAGAATCTCATGGACTTTCCTGCCTGGGTTGGCTTTCAACCCTGATCTTCAACTCTCAGTTCCATGATTAGCTAGGATTACAGGCATGAGCCACCAGCGCCCAGCCTGCCTGTTTCTTTGGTCTATATTTGGCTTACTTAGAATTACAGTCGATTTGCAAGCTCTCTATGTTCTACCCCTCACCTTTATGTTAAATAAATGGTCGTGGTGCCTCTACCGTCCCTTATGGCTTGTCTTTTCTTCATCTGGGCTCACTATTTGTAGTTCCTCTCCAAACTTACTCTTTCCCTAGAGTTGGGTTTTCTGTTGTTCATTAAGTAATTTATCTTCCTTAAAACAATGCATTGTTGGTTACATCTCCCCACCCCAACACTGTTCATCAAAAGCTCCCCTGGAGATTTTGTTATTTTCTTCCTCTTCCTCTAGGCAAAGAGAAAGACACCACTAAAAATAATCCCAGGCTGTTTGGGGGAAGCTCCCAGGCAGATCAGGGGTGCCCCCTGCACTCTTACTACATGTAGGCAGATGAGGACACAGTGCTCTCCCCTCCCCAGCTTGCCCTCTGTGTGTCTGTGTTCCTGCTTCATTCCCCTGTGAGATATCACCTGTCCATCAAATGTGACCCTGCAAGTCCCTGCAAGTCAGACTGCAGTGGCCAGCCACTCAGCTTTACACACGTGAGGTTAACACATCTGGGCTTTTACACACCCAGGGTTTATACATCCGGGCCATGTGTCTGACAGTTTCCATGCTTGAGTGTATTACACATGATTTGAATGGTTAGGGGCTTATAGCCATGTTTCTTGTTTAATACATTTGGGGATTACACCTCACCAATTGCTATACTGCACTTACACACTCATACACAAATCCTGCCTTTCTCTTACACCCCCTCCTAGATCTCAGCCTGCACAAAGCTGGGGTTCTGTGCGGGAACCAGCAGCCCCCCCGTCCCCCTTGGTTCTAGTTTAGAAGGCTTCAGAGTACACTCGTGCAGGAAACCGTGTAAAGTGAAGCGTGTCCACTAGGCTGTTTGGAAGGTTGGTAGGCAGATTTAAGTCATTGATGAGCACTGTTCCTCTGAGAATGGCAGGCTTCCTCCTTTTTAGTGCAAAATAGGGATGAATTGGTGACTTTTATAGAAACCAGGTGATTTTGTGCATGGTGGTTTGTCTCAAGTTAGGCAAAAGGCAGTGCTTTTTGTTTTAAGACCCCTCGCCAGAGGCTATGAGATCGAAGTGCTCTGGGCCTCCTTGGAATTTGGAAGTAATTTAACTCTTTCATGTGGGCTCTTGGGCCATAGGTTTAGACTCTAGGTTAGAAGCAGATGAAGCTTTTAAATATGTAAATATTTTTGTTATGTAGATTAGTTCATATTTTTTTAATGTCTCAACATTTTCTATGAAGATTTACAGGACTTTCTTTTTATTTCAGAACTCAGAGTTTCATGCTATGCTCATGCTTGGCTTTTTTGGGGGGGCATGGAGAGGGTCATGGGGCTTGAACTGTGGGCCTGGGTGCTGTTTCAGAGCTCTTCAGCTCAAGGCTTCCACCCTACCCTTGAGCCCCAGTGCCACTTCCCGTTTTCTAGAGGTTAATTGGAGATAAGAGTCTCTTGGGTTTGTAGAGCCTGGAATGGCTTTGAACTGTGATCCTCAGATCTCAGTCTCTTGAGTATCTAGGATTACAGACATGAGCCACTGTGCCCAGTTTTTTGCTCAAATCACTTGAGCTACCCCATCACTTTTGACTTTTTCGCTATTTAAGTGGTGATAAAAGTCTCAGGGATTTGCCTGTCCTGGCTGGCTTCAAACTTTGATTCTTGGATCTCAGCTCCCTGAATAACTAGGATTACAGGTGTGAGCCATCAATGTCTAGCTGAAAAGAAATTTTGAATGGGAAAAATATCTTACGTTACTAGCTTGATTATCATGCCAATCTTTCTTTTCTTTTCTTTTTTTTTTTTCCGGTCCTTGGTACTGAACTCAGGGCCTGAGCACTGTCCTTGGGCTTTCTCAAGGCTAGAGTTCTACTGCTTGAGTTATAGCACGAGCTTTTTCTATGTATGTGGTACCGAGGAATGGAATCCAGGTCTTCGTGCTTGCTAGGCAAACACTCTACCACTAGATCAAACTAATCTTTCAATGTTATCATTACTATCCAGGGTGAAAAGTTTGGGCCCTTTGCTGGGGAGAAGAGGATGCCTGAAGACTTGGATGAAAATATGGACTACAGACTGATGTGGGAGGTGAGGCTGGGACAGTTAAATATTAAAAATTTATTTCTCCTGATTCTGTTTCATGCAGATGTAAAGACATGTGAATTGAGAGTCCATAGTAATTCCAGCTGAGTATTTAAGGACTAAAATGTCCTAATTTTGGAGCTGAGCATGAAAAAACCATTAGGCAGATGAAATTACTAGACAATTCTCTTAGGACTCTGCAAGTTAGAACCCATCACTGAAAAAGAAATTTTCCGTCTTGAAGGATGCTTTCGATTGCAAACTAAATATGCTCTGGGTTTATAATTTGGTATTTATAAGTAAACTTTTGCTTTTCTCCAACCTCTATTTCCTGAGTAAAGCTATAAGTGAACAGAAACTGTTGTGAGTTCTAAATTGGACAAAAAGAAATCCTACCTACCTTTGTAATCTAAAGTTCCTTTCATCCTGAGATACATTGTATCTGTGTTTATAAAGAGTTTTCATTCTGCTTTTAGCCACTTAAATTTATTGTTGCCTTTAGTGATTAGAAGAAGGATTGAGGAATAGAAATAGGAAAGCTGAGGTTTAGAGACAGTTGAAAGAAAATTTTGGAAATCAAGACCCCTGGAATTACATTTGCTTGTCTGTCTGTCTGTCTGTCTGTCTGTCTGTCTGTCTGTCTACTGGGACTGGGCTAGAACTCAGGACCTGGGTGCTGTCCTCTGTTTTTTTTTCTTCTAAAGACTGGTGCTTGTAGGACTTGAACCATCACTACTTCTAGCTTTCTTGCTGGTTAATTGGAGTTTCAAGAACTTTTGTGTCTTGGGTGGCTTTGAACAGTGATCCTCAGATCTCAGCCTCCTGAGTAGTTAGGATTACAGGTGTAAACCACTTAAACCTGGTTTCTTTGAGGAATGAAACCACTGAGAAATGCCAGGTAGATTCTCCTAATCCAGGAAAGGCTGAGGCATTGGAATGAAAAATGCTACATCGATAGCCTCTCTGTGCAGGTACCAATCCATTCTCCAGAGTGACAGAAACTTTATATAATGTTTAAGTGGGGCTGTGGCTCAGAGTGGTGGAGTGCTAGCTGAAGAGCTCAGGAACATTGCCCAGGCCCAGAGTTCAAGTTTTTGCTCCTAAGGTATTAAAAGAGATTGACAAAATGCCTACTACACACCACATAGATTCATGTTTGATTAAGTGACTGAACACTGTAACTTGGCCAAGTGGCATATAATGTCACCATAGTGTATTGTCTGCCAGCAAAGCGTATTTCTCACCATCATGCCTGTTACTGAGACTTCTCAGACAGGATAAGGAGAACGATTTCTGAAAGGCTTTCTCAGTATAAACAATGGAAATTGAGATTAATAACATAGTATGGGCTATAATTTTTTTTTTGTCAGTCCTGGGCTTGAGCTCAGGGCCTGAGCACTGTCCTTGGATTTTCTCAAGGCAAGAACTCTTCCACTTGAGCCTCAGACCACTCTGGCTTTTTTTCTATGTATGTGGTACCGAGGAATCGAACCTGGGCCTTTGTGCATGCTAGGCAAGCACTCTACCACTAGGCCAAACTCCTGGCCCCTGGGCTATAATTTTAAGTGTGAAGTGTTATTGATACTGTATTTAGCACACTGTTTTAGTTGTATATTTTTTGAATCTAAAAATACAACTTAATGGCCATCACTGTGTTTTTTTTTTCTTCCCAAGGTCTTAATTTTCTCAGCAGTTAATTCTTTTGTGATGAAGGTTTTCAAAAATCAAACAGCATGCGACCAAAGATAACTAAGTCTTAAATGATAAAAATAGCAACCTTTAACAAGTTATTAATGGGGTTTGATATTTATTTTCTTGTCTTAACATTGTAGTGTGATGATTCGGGTAATGTTTTACATAGTTATGAGGCATTTAAAAACATAATGATTATAATTTTTATCTTGGAAAGAAAACTCACAGATGGGAAACTGAAGGCTATGTTTATATTGTGTGGTGGCAGTTCAGTAATATAGCATCTAGCTTTGCATTGTCCTATGGCTTTTTTTTTTCTTTTTTTCTTGGTGAAAGTCCTGGGGCTTGAATTCAGGGCCTTAGAGCTACCCTCGAGCTTTTTTGATTAGACTAGTATTCTTTCTTAAGACCAAAATGCATTCATATAGTGTTGCCCAAATTCTTACCATCCTCTCAGTGTAGTATATTCTATAGAGACTGGGAATTTCAACGGAAAGGAAGCTTTTCAGCTGTTAGAGGAGATCATAAATAAGTGGTTGATCATAAATAAAGAAGGTTTTCACGTAACAGTTGAAGTACTTCCTCTTCAGCTATTGATGCCTTTAAATTACATCATTGGAAATATATCATATGGTGTATTTGCTTTGCCAGTGATAGTGACATTTGTTTATTTGTTTATTTATTTTCCTATTCGTTTGAGTCAGTACTGGGGACTTGAACTCAGAATCTCAGGCCTGTGCTTGGCTTGTTTCTGATTAATTTTGGTGTTGTACCACTTGCACCACACTTCCAGTTCTAGATTTTTATTTATTTATTTTTTTTGCAAGAGGTAAGATTTTGGAGATCAGATTCTTACAGATTTCTCTGTGTAGCCTAGCTTCAAACCTCAGTCTTCAGAGGCAAACCTCCAGATTAGCCAGGATTACAGGCCTGAGCCACTGGTGCTGGGAACACTGATAGTTCTCAAGAAGATCTTTAAAGTGAACCCTGGTGCATGTAGCCATCTGGTTTTGAATCCTCTGCACAGCCTTGTCTTGTAGGGAATGGTTACGTTTTCCTTTTCTGAAGCATTTCTCTAGCATTGCCTGTAGAAGCTCTTGTGGTAAATTCTGAAGACTTCACCATTGACTTTCGCAGCGGAATTCTCCGTTCCTGAACTGGTTGTCCACTTGTGAATCGCAGGGGACACAGGGCTGTTCCATCTTCTCTAGCTCCCAGTGGGGCTGGGCTGTGCTGTCTCTTCATCTTTCACCCATCACTGATACAGCTGCTGTCCAGCGGTGTGATATGCCACACACGAGGGCAGACACTGTCACACTGGGTGGTCTGTGGGGACGCAAAACACTCTTAATGTAGAGCCAGCTAAGCAGTGGTGTGCAGAGCCCCTAAGAAACAACCACTTAAAAACTCAAGTGAAATATCCCAATTGTGAGTGCTATTTTTTTTGTAGGAAAATATGTAAGTATGGATTGATTTTTTGTTACTGTGTCATCTGTCACATAAGTAAGTGTTTATCTCAACACCAGAAAAGTAAGGAACAGAAGGAAACAAACAGAATTCGACTTTTGAAAGAGGACTCTGGATTTGTGAGGGTTCCAGATGCAAGACACACAGCTGCAGTGTCACACACACAGCTCGTGTGCCTGGCAAGAGCAGCTGACAAAGTTTCTCCATTCACTTATTTCCCAGAGACTACCCCTTGGAGGCAGAACTTTTTTTTTTTTACTTACGTTAAGCCCAGAGGAGTTCTAGGGTCCTTAATGACAACAATAGTAGACTGGCCATATTTTATAAGAGACAGCATGTCAAATGATTGTACCTTTGTGTCAGTCAAAAAGACTTCCTACTTGTGAGTAAGTAATATGCTTTCAAAATAGAGTTGGTAAAATGTAAGTGAGATAATAAGCCAACCTCAGAGAGCCAATCTCACATATGTGGAAGATAGATCTGAAATAACACCGGGGCGTGATGAATTATAGAGGTCTCTAGGCAGTCATGCACAATGACACCAAAGGAGGATAATCTTAGTGGAGGGTCAGAAAGGCACAATGCCCGTGTGCCACCGACACAATAATATTTATTGAAATGAATTCCGGGAAATAGCAATGAGGTTTTTATTTTCCCTGTTTTTCTTTTCTTTTTGCCTGTTTATTTATCTGTCTTGGGGAGGGTAGGATGGGTGTACAAAAATGGAGGGACAGAGAGGGGTCTTCACCAGATACTTTGTTGGAAAGGAACTTGTGGGTGGGGATGGGAAGGAAAAACTGGGAGATATTGTCCAAAAAGAAATGGACTCTACATGACTTTTGTAACTGTAACTCCTCAGTACGTCACTTTCATAATAACAAATAATAAAAAAAACATAAGATTATGAGATTTGCAGGTGTTTTGTACAAAGTTTTGCTCTGCTATAGTTATACTAAATTATTATTTCAAAATAATTGTGCATAGCAGGTGAGCTGGTGCCCTTTCTATAACTGATGGGTTTTTAAAACATCTTGATGTCAGGGAAAATACATACAGATCGTGTTTGGCAATGTTTTTCTCAGTCCCTAGTCCTTACTTCAGTCTACACTGGGAATGTTCCCTGGTGAATGACCCATCTCTCATTGGTTCTGTTCAATGAAGCTCACACATGGGAACCAGATGAAAATGGGAAACTGCCTCCTCCTGGGTGAGTATGGGACCATTCTCCATGTGACTCCAGAAAAGCAGGATTGAGAGCCCTGACCTGGGACTTCATATTAAATCTTAATCTTACTACCACTCCTGGCAATGATTGGATCTGTTGAATAAGTCCTGAGTACATTTTCCAGTATAGAAAATTGTGTTTTCACTCAGACTCACTGGGCAACCCAGCTTGGACAGAGCTCTGCCTCCTGTAGAATATTGACTCTTATGGTGGCTGGTCTGCATTCTATCCAGCAGGGATGGGCCATAAAGAGGACATCGTTGGGCTTCCATTTCCTTGAATTGTAGTAACCAGCCCCCAGTACCTCAGGGTCTTAGTGGTTAGCTGAGGAAAGAACCGTCCTGAATCCTTAGTGCTAGGGTAACTTTAACCATGTGAAGATGGCTGCCTTAGTAGAGAATGAGAAAGAGTTTGTACCACAGAGCTTTTTCATGATTGAAGTGGTAGAGGTTCAAGGTATCAAATCATTATAGATTAGGTTTTTGTTCTACAGAACATCTTTATTTTAGAATAAAGTTCTCTAAATTATATCTTAGTTACAGTGACAACCTAACTTTCAAGTTACTTGAAACCAAAATGGCACTCTGAGAAGGGCTTGATGAGATATTTAGACCCTATCAATATTATAAAAACTTAGGATCTTCTCTAGCTTGACTTACCAGTAATTCTGATATAGGTGTTCAGGTGCAAGTGAATGAATCAGAGTTCATCAGAGATGCTCTGGCCATATCTAAGAAGCAATCTGATTATTTATTTATTCATTCATTTATTTATGCTGGTCTTGGGGCTTGAACCTGGGGACTTGGCCCTGTCACTGAACTTATTTTTATTTTATTTTTTCATAAATTTTTATTGTAATTAATAGAAGGGTTACATTATATTCACCAGATCGAAGGTGCTTTACTTCACAAACATTGATACCCTTTCTAATGTCTTCGTGCACATTTCCCTCCTCCCAGCCCCGCCTGTCAACTTGTTTTCCCTCCTTCCCTATCTGATTTCAAATAACCAAATACACGTATATACAATATATCAGATAACAAGGTGAAATACTGTAACAATATGGGACAACAAAAGAGATGAGAGATAACATAGTACATTAAGGACAACAATCACTCATTATATGGCTTTTGTTTCTATATCCTGGAGGTCCTTTCATTTAGTGTCATACTTATGGCCTTATGTATCTAGGTTTTGTTCTATTGTAAATCTCTGCTAGGAGAGCCCAAAGTTTCTACTGATTATGACAAATGAGGGAAACTGTTGAGCCTATGTTCCTTTGAGTCTGTCTTAATAGGATTTTTTTCTAAGTCTTTCCATTTCCTTACAAATGGGGCAATATCGTTCTTTTTGACAGCAGCATAGAATTCCATTGTGTATAAATACCACATCTTGTTGATCCACTCATCAACTGAGGGGTATCTGGGTTTGTTCCTTATCTTTGCTATGTAAGTAGTGCTGCAATGAACATAGTTGTGCTGGTGGATTTAGTATGCCCTTGTTTCTGGACGATTGGGAATTGCTGGGTCATAGGGGAGCTCTATGTTTGGTCTTTTGAGAACTGCCATACTGCCTTCTATAGTGGTTGAAGGAGTTTGCACTTCCACCAACAGTGTAATAGTGATTCCTTCTGGCCACATCCCCTCCAGCATCTGTTGTTATTAGATTTCTTGATCCTGACCATTCTAACTGGAGTGAGGTGGAATCTCAGAGTTGTTTTGATTTGCATTTCTTTTATGGCCAGAGATGTCGAGCATTTCTTCATGTGTCTATAGGCCATTTTTGTTTCTTCTTCAGAGAAGACTCTCTTTAAGTCTTTGGCCCATCTTTTAATGCGATGGTTGTTTGTTTGGAGATTAGTTTTGGAGTGATTCAATTTTTTGAGCTGTTGATATATTTTAGATATGAGGCCTTTGTTGTATGGTTATGAAGATCTTCTCCCACTCTGTAGGCTTTCTAGCTAATTTGCTAGCTATTTCCTTTGCCATACAGAAGCTCTGCAGTTTAATGCAGTTCCACTTATCCAGACTTTCTCTGATTTGTTGTGTTTCTTGGTCCTTAGTAAGAAAGTTTCGACCTGAGTCAAGGAAACCTAGTGTATCTCCTATTCCTTCTTGTAAAGTTTTCAGTGTATCTGCTTTTACCTTGAGGTCTTTGATCCATTTGGAGTTAATCCTGGTGCAGGGTGAAAAAGAAAGATCCAACTTTAGTTTTCTGCAGGTGCTTAACCAGTTCTGCCAGTACCACTTTTTGAAGAGGCTGTGTTTCTTCCATTTTGTTCACTGAGCTTTTTTGTTCAAGGCTAGTGCTCTACCACTGGAGCCACAACTCCATTTCCAGCATTTTGGTGATTAATTGGAAATAAGAGTTTCATGGTTATTTTTGCCTGGCTGGCTTTAAACTTGAATCTTCACAATCTTAGCTTCCTGAGTAGCTAGGATTACAGGGGTGAGCTACCTGTGCCTACCTGAAATGACTCTCAAAGACAGCTTTAAAGTATACAGATAGGAAATCTGATAATAAAAAGATGGAGATGTTATGCAAATACAAAGGAAATCAATTTTGACTCTACTGGATCTACAGAATGGTCCTGAAGGTTAGCAGTATTACTAGAATTAAAGATAGGCCTGTTCAAAATGCGAAAGCAAAAAACATGAGCATGGTGGAAACAGACAAATATCAAACAAAGCTTTTTTAGTTGTTTGAGTATGCACCAAGGACATAATGGAAAATCTCTGTGATTTAATCAGTAAACATCATGCATGATTGGATTGATCAGTGAGTCAATGAACTAAATTCACAGGGAACACTACCAAAGCCACTGTGTGCTGGGTCATAAAATGCAAAGCCACAGATTTCAAAGGTTAACATTTTACTATTAAGCATTCTTACAAAGCTCATGACATCCTGTCACTGGTAGCTCATGCTTGTAATCCTAGCTATTCAGAAGGCTGAGCTCTGAGGGTCACAATTAGAAGCCAGCCTGAGCAGGAAAGTGCATGAAACTCTTACTTCCAATGAACCAGTTACCCCCCCCCCCCCAAAAAAAAAAGCCAGAATGGGATGGATGGCTCAAATAGTAGAGTAGTCTTAAGTAAAATAAGGGACAGTGCCCGGGCTGAGTTCAAGTTCCAGCACTAGCAAAAAAGAAAAATAGTATATAATTGGAGCTAAAGAAAAAGGAACAACTCATGGATTGTGGATTAGACACTTTTCTTTTTCATGAAGATGGGAATTTGACTATAGTAGTCTTTGAAGCAGTTGGTGGATGGATATTCAAGTGGACACTTTATTTGCATGTTTTTCTCTTTGTTTGCAATTGTTTTATGACTATAGCTGGTCTACTCTTGGGAACTTGGCTCAGGACCAGAGTTCCATGTGTTTTAGTTTTTTTTTGGGGGGGGGGAAATGTTTTCAATTGTTTAAAAATCTTCTTTTATTGTTTAGAGCAGTCCTTTTAGGTGTTTGGCACAAAGAAATCTTTTTACCAAGTGTTTTTGTATTGTAGATGATAAGATTTTTGTTGTAGGTTCTAAAAGGAAACATTTAGTTTAGATAGAAAAATACCACCTAGGAAGATGCAGAGGATTCTGGAACTGCTGAAAGAAATTTCTAGTACTTCTTCTCTCCCTCTGCTCACTGTTGTCAGGGAGAAGGCAGGGGGAGTGCTGTCTGTCTGCATTATGTTTGTTCTGGGGTTGTTCCTTTCCTACTCCTTACACCATGACTCCTACGTATTCAGCCAGCATTTGGAATTTTCCGTCAAACCTTTCATGTTATTCAGAGTGTTGATAGCAGGGCACTGATGACTCTTCCTTGTAATCCTAGCAATTCAGGAGGCTGAGATATGAGGTAGCCCAGGCAGGATTCCATGAGACTCTTATCTCCAGTTAACCACCAGATAACCAGAAGTGTCACTGTGACTCAAAATGGTAATTGCTAGACTTGAGCTGAAGAGCTTAGGGACAGTACCCAGGCCCAGTCTTCAAGCCCCGTGACCGACAAAAAACCAAAACCAAACCGAAACCAAAACCAAAACCAGCATTCTAGCAAAATAAACCATAGACATTTCTTAAAATATTGACAGTTGTATAGCTTTCGGGAGTAGTGTTTTAGAAACAACTTGAATTACTTACCCCCTGTGATATGGTTCCTCTACCAAAGGAGCTGTTTTCTGCAAATTTCATTGTGTGTGTGTGTGTGTGTGTGTGTGTGTGTGTGTGTGTGTGTGTTGGGACTGGGGCTTGCACTTAGGGGTTTGTACTTTTAATTAGCTTTTTTGCTCAAGTCTGATGTTTAACCACTTAAACCACACCTCCTACTTCTGTTCTTGTTTTTGTTTTTGCTGGTGACTTGGAGATAAGAGTCTCATGGACTTTCCTACCAGGACTGGATTTGAGTAGTTAGGGCTATGTGTATAAGCCACAGGTACCCAAAGAC
Organism: Megascapheus bottae; assembly: GCF_031878675.1. NCBI lineage: Eukaryota > Metazoa > Chordata > Mammalia > Rodentia > Geomyidae > Megascapheus > Megascapheus bottae. Next base: position 3,969,690 of record NC_143531.1, read on the forward strand.
ACATTTTGTTAATTAGGGAGTTGCTACCAAAATACTTTTCTCCTTAAAATCTGCTGATTGGCTGCCCTTTGTCTGCATTTGTCATTGAGTAGTGCCCCTTTCTTTTGCCTTTTATTAATCATAGTCCAACAGTTAGAAATGTCCTGGTTCCCTTGCAGAATCCAGGAGAAATTCCTGTCCTATTTGGTTTCCTGGTTTCCCTACCTGAGAGCAGACACAAGGCAGCTGGGCACTCTGGAGTCTCAGAAAGATTCTCAACACAGTCCTTTAGAAAAACAACAACAGCAGCAACAACAGTTAGCTTCCTTCCACTTCCATTTGCATGTGCTGTCTTGTGTTTTCCTGATAACTGCCCTTGTGTCTGGGCTTGTCTGAACCCAGGCTGTAGATTGGCTTATATGTAGATGCAGAAAATGGGCCATATGCCTTGGGTTATGAAATTTGTTCAGGAAGCCCACGTTACATACTCTAGCTAATTCATCTGGGGCCCTTGAGCCCAGCCCAGTACTAGATATCATTATAGGCATAGAACAGTGTCCATTTGCTTGCCTGAGTGGCAAGAAGCAAGCTCATTTTCATCGAGTCAGTTCAATGTCCTATTTTAACTGTACACAAAACTAGGCAGCCTGCTGGACTTAGCATGTTAGCTTCCTCTTTCCTCCTCCACACAGTAGCTTCATGAACGGTGGAATGGCTCTGCTCTCAGGCCTGGGAACTATGTGTACATTCTATCAGTGATAGAGACCCAGGTGCATCAGACAGACAGACAGACAGACAGACGACAAGACAGACAGCTGTCTATCTACAGTGTTAGTACAAGACAATGACCTGGCCTTAACTCGTCTGCATCCCACCTCTACTTAGATTACATGTTTCTTCAGAACAGTTAATTGACCTTGGTTATAATAAGCAGTTTGTTTTGATTTCAGTTTTCATTCATTGTTTATGGGTTTAACTTAGTTGTAGTTTCCTGCTTAAAATGGTATTTTCGGGATCTGGGAATGTAGCTTATCGGTAGAATGCTTGCCTAGCATGCACAAAGCCCTGGGTTTGATTCCTCAGCACCACATAAACAGAAAAAAAGCAGGAAGTGGTACTATAGATCAAGTGGTAGAATGTTAACCTTGAATAAAAGGAAGCTCAGAGACAGTGTTCAGGCCCTATGACCAACAAGGGGAAAAAAAATAAGGACGATAATGTTTCCTTTGTTTCAATCGTCTCTGTGATCTTGAAGCTGAAATCCCATCGTCAGTTTTACATATTTAATTTAACCTCTGTCCCATCTAATTAAGTAGAGATGGCAAAGGAAAAGGCATTTCCCTTTTCTTGCTTCCTGCCTTGCTCTCTGGGCTTTGCTAAGCTGGGATTATTATGGATTTCACATGTCAATTTTTTTTTGTTCCAATAATAGAATTTTTTTTTAGGTATTGGACTTCTGAGGTCTTGGTTTTAATTCCTTGGACAGTTGACTGAAAATTTTCATTAATGTTTGAAATAACCTTCTAACTGGTTAAACTTTTTTTTTTTTTTAGAAATTAGAGCTCAAGATATGCCTATTAAAATAGTTTATACCACTAGTCCCAGAAAAATTATGGGCCCATTACTGTTGTAAATTTCTGGGTTTTTTTCTGAGGAATCATGGCATATAGGGGAAAAAGAATGAAGCCTCTAGCTTAGATTTCTGAAAGTATTAAGCTATTTAGCTACAGAATTTAGGAGAAAAGTAGTACCCAGATTATTGGAGAGCAACCCCTGGAAACCTGTGGTGTACAGAATTGATTTAGGTCAAATATACTCTAATGGTTGCAGAAACTCAGGAGAGCATAATAGATATGCGAGCCTTGCATTTTCACTTGGGCTTTTCTCACGGCTGCTGCTTCAGCATTTGAGCTGGAGTTCCACTCTGGCCTTTTCATGGTTAGTTGGAGATTTGTGTCGAAAGGACTTTCTGGCTATGGGGGCTTCAAACTGTGATCTTCGGATTTCAGCCTCCTGAGCTAGGATTACAGGCATGAGCCACAAGCTCCTGGCCTACTATAGCTCTGATTAAGGTGAAACATTTGATTGTGGGTGTCATGATAAGCTTTTGTAGGAGCTGGAGAAATCTGGGCTTAGAATTGATGAATGGCTGGCCATTCATGACCATAGGTCTCCCTGGAGTTTAATTCAATGGGAGGGTCTGTCCAATATTTTTATTGATTCATAAAAATTAAGTATGTATTTGCATAAGGTAGAGTAATGATAAGAATGTTTTCTCACTTAGATATTGTGGGAAAATTACATAAATTTACTATTCTAACTGTACATTTACATTCTTTTCTTTGTTATTATTATTGCTGTGCTGGAAATCTAATCTAGGGCCTCATTTATTATTTAGGCAAGTGCTCTACCACTGAGCTCCCCCAACCTGGATTATTGTAAGCATGCGGTATTTAGTGTTAAGTATCTTTATTCTCTTGTGAAACGTATTTCCAGAACTTTTTTTGTCTTGTGAATCTGAAACTCTGTACCCATTAAACATACATCGAAAACCTCCATCAGACATTTAAATTCAATGAATTTGGCTTGTTGAGACATTTCAAATAACAAATCACATAACATTTGTTTTCTTTATGGTGGTGGTGGTGGTGTGTGTGTGTGTGTGTGTGTGTGTGTGCCACTATTGGGGTTTGAACTCAGGATCTCTTCTTGCTTTGCTTTCTTGCTCAAAGCTGGCATTCTACCACTTGAGCCACAGCTCCATTTCCGGCTTTTTGCTTGTTCACTGGGAATAAGAATTTCAGGCCTTTTCTGCTCTGACCAGGGACTCACTGGGGGATTCTCAGAAACTTCTGTCTTTGGATCTTGAGTAGCTGGGAATACAGCCTTGAGCCACCACCTCCCATCTCATCAATCTTCTTTTCAAGGTTCATAAATCTTGTAGCCTGTGACTGAATTTCCTCCCTGTTTCCAGTTGAATTAGACTTCCTTGCATGCTCAAAGCACATTTGCCTGTACTTCACCTGCAGATGGGCATTCGTCATTACCCTTTCCTGACTATTTGGAATGGTGTTGCTATGAATGCGGTCTGCAGATGACTCCTCAATACTGCTTTCAACACATTTGGGTGTATACCCAGAAGTGGGATTTCTGGATCCTAGTAATAGTTGTACATTTAACTTTTCCTCTATTGTTTCCCCATCTTCTCAACAGGAAACCAAACTTCTGGTTTTTTTTTTTTCATCAGTCATGCAACTTGAACTCAGGGCCCTGGCATTTTTCCTGAGATTGTTTTACTCAAGGGTAGCTCTCTACTCTGTGAGCCATATCTCTGTTGCTAGGATTCTCGATCTGAGTCACCATTGCCCAGCAAAATTCTAGTTCTTTGTATATCCCTGACATTTACTGTTTCCTCATCCTCCTCTTTTACTATCTCATTCTTTCCTTCTTCCTTTTCCTCCTCTACTTTGTCTTCCTCCTTTTTCTTCTTTGTTTAAATACTAAGTGAGGGGTAAATAACATTTTAAGATATTTCATGAATATTCACAAATTGAGAGTAAGTAGGGCGATAAACCAACCATGTGATGAAATTAAGCATGGATCAGTGTAAGTTTTAGCAGTTAACCCGAAGGCTAATAGAGTTGATACTGAGTATCTACAAATGCCTCAGAACTAGCACTATTAATTATTTGGCAGCTAGAGCCAACACATGCCCACTGCAGCTGAGCTAGAGGCTGTTAAGGTCATGGAGTCAGGCTCCAGTTCTGTGTAGGGACTGAGGTCTGGGAGTTGGTTAAGGGACCCAGATATCCATGAAGAGCTGACCTGCAGCTGTGGACAGCCGTAAAGAATGAAAACCTGCACTGTACACCTGAAACAAAGCCGAAGTGAGAGCAGGTGGTTGTCCTCATGTGATTTACAGTGCTGTCTTGTGGCAAGATATGAAGGCACAGCTTTCCTACTTGAGGAAAGATCTGAACACACACACACACGGCAAACCAAAACCAGAATGCTGTTCTGTGAAACTAGGGGGGGAAGCATGTTTCTCATCAGTATAGGAAAAACTTGGGCAATAAGAAGGCTTGCACAGTCTGGGGAGAAGAGCCATGTGCTGTGGATTTAAGCGTCCTGCAAGGCCTGATGTAGCACCAGCTGCCTGTGCCACACCTGGAATGGGTGTGACCTTGGTGAGGTGGTTGCTCACAGAAAATGGAGACAAGAGACAAAACACTTCCTCACAAACAGCCTGAAATACACTGCTTAAGTAAATCTTGCCTTTAGTCTCTGGAATATTGTTTCATCTACTGATAATACTCTTTTCAGACAGTCCTTGAGTATTATGGATTCCTTGTCCTGCTTCCTCCTCTTCCTCCTCCCCTTCCTCCTCCTCTGCCTCCTCCTCCTGTTCTTCTTCCTCCTCCTCTTCCTCTTTCTCCTCCTGTTCCTCTTCCTCCTCTATTGGCTTTTCCTTCTTTTTTGGTGTCCTGGGGCTGGAACTCAGGGCCTGGGTGTAGCCTCTGAGCTTCTTTGGCTCAAGGTTGGCAATCTGCCACTTGAACTACAGCTTTACTTCAGACCTTTTTTTAACCTAGCTATTCAGACCTCCTGAATAGCTAGGATTTCAAGGCATGAGCCATTGGTGCCCCGCCATTCCAACCTTACCTCTACCTACATGCCTTCGCATTTGTGAATTAGTCAACTTGGGCTAGCACCTCATTTCTGGTGATTACCCCCCATATTTCTTCTGGGCTGGCTTGGGGTGTTTCCTGACTGTTCTGTCAGTACTCCAGGAGACCTGCAGGTCTGGTGGGTTGCTGGTACTACACACTGCACCTGTGGTGTCTGTTGCTCTCCTGCCCTCCCTCCACTGTGAACTCTCACAGCACCAACTGGATATAGTTGATCTTTGCTTTCTTCATGCAGGTAATTAGTGTTTATCAAATGAATGGAATTGTGTCCTAGACAGTATTTAGGTTAGCTGGTCAATGGATTTGGGAATACTAAGAGTTGGGTATATGTATTTCTTTCAGCTGGTGTTATCAGAAACATGACAGAGTTATAACTTGGATGTAGTTACTATTTACCCGATAAATCTTCCTTTTCTCTCCTCTTTCCTTCTTGCCTCTCTTCTCCCCCTCCTCACCTCCCTTTCCCTCTTACTGTTATTTCCTTTATTCTCTTCCTTTTGCTGATTCTGCATTCTCTTCCCCCTTTTCTTCCTTTCCTTCCTCCCTCCCTCCCTCCTCTCTCTCTCTCTCTCTCTCTCTCTCTCTCTCTCTCTCTCTCTCTCTCTCTCTCTCTCTCTCTCTCTCTCTCTCTCTCTCTTTCTCTCTCTTCCCCCCCCCCCCAGGCTTAGACTCAAAGCCTGGGCATAGTCCTTGAGCTGTTTTTGCTCAGGCCTAGCACTCTATGACTTGAATCCTAGATTATAAATTATTACAGGTAAGAATCTCATAGGCTTTGTTATCTGGGTAGCTTTGAACCATAGTCCTCAGGTCTCAGTCTCTTGAGTAGCTAGGATTTCAGGCATGAGCCATCAGTGAATGACTGTCTCCTTTCTTACACTGCCTCTTGCCCTTCTGTGTGGTCTTCTACAGAGTGCCTTCCCCAAGAGCTGGCCAGGCTGTTTCAATTTTACAGTTTATGCATTAATTTATCAAGCCCTCTAGTGCATGGGTTTTAACAGATTTCTCATCTCTGGGTGTTGAATTGAGGGCTTCTACACTATAGCTAGAGAGGTTCAAAGATGCCCTGCTCAGCTTCTGTACTTTGTTTTTTGGTGACTCTGGAGTTTGAACCCAGGAGCTTGTTCATGCATAGTGTCACTTTACCACTTGAGGCCCCTTCACAGCCCCCTTTGCATTTTTGTTACTTTGTTTTGGTGCCTGTTCTTGGGTTTGAACTCAGGGCCTGGGCATTTTCCTTGAGCTTTTTTGCTGAAAGCTAGCTTCACCACTTGAGTCTGAGTTCCACCTCTATTTTATTTTGGCAGTTAGTTGGAGAAAAGAATCTCCTGGACTTTCCTGACTGGGCTGGCTTTGAACTACAATCCTCAGATTTCAGCCTCCTGAGTAGCTATGATTATGGGTGTAAGTCATCAGCACCTGACAACTTTTTTTTTTTTAACACTTGCTGGTCTTGAACCACACTGCTCTTGTCTCTACTTTTCCAGTAGCTGGGATTACAGGAATGAGCCACTGCATCTAATTTATATGTTAATTTACATACTTGTCTTTCTGATTATTATGCATTTGTGCTGGCCAGTAGATGCCAACCATCTGCTGATTTGCTAATGTTTTAGCAAATACAGGCTTTGTTTGTATTTCAGATAGATTGCACTTTTATGTTTGCCAAGACTGTTTGTAGATTTTAGGTAGTAAACCACATGTGAGAGCAACAGGCAGGCCCGAAGTCTCTTTGAACAGCTTTTTATTTATCTGTAGCTTAGTATAAGCTATTGTCGAATTACTTCTTTCAGTTTCTTTGGCAAAAAAAATCATAGCTCTAATTTATGTTTAATAAAAAAAAGACCCGGGCTTAATGACTTTTTTTTGGAGTTAGGTGTATTAAAGAAAATCATTTTCATGCATGTCATCCCATTGTATTCAGTAGAGACTTGCTAAGCAGGGGTGAAAAAGTTTGCACAAATCTCTACCTGAGAACTTCTGTTCCCTTTTTTATAGAAAGAAGATTAATGTTTGTGGACTTGAATAAATTCTTTTTAATGATTTGGCTTATAATTTCCCTGCTGTATGATAAATGACTACTGCAAATGTACTTTTGTTCTCTGAAGAGTTTTTAGGGATATTTTGGTAATTACTGTTCTGATAGATGCATTTGTTACTTTTCAGGGTAATGAACTGTATTTAAAAACATCCTTTCTCCTGTCTTCCCTAGAGGTAAATTGAAATGCATACGTACACTTTGGCCTGGCATTTCAGAATACCTTTTGTATTTTATAAGTCCCCCGCAAAGGAGGGGGACTTGTGTTGACAAGTAGGGTAGGACTTGAGGACTTGCAAGGTGATTTTTCTTTTGAATTTCTGTACTAATTTCTTGATTCTGGGCTACCTGCAAAGAACATTGTGGACTTCCTACTAGGATAAGGAAGTTTGGGAATGGTTCACATCATGACCTCTATGTCTTTAGTGGGCACCATTGAAGGTCACAAATGAAGGTCATACCTTAGCAGCTTCCTGTGGTGCCACCTGTCCCAGCCATGTTGTACATAGTCAGTGCGTGAAGAATTCTGACCCCAGGGAGAACAATGTATTGTTCTTGAGTTCTGTGGAATTGTACCTTTCCCCAGTGCTGTTGGCAGGGCCCCTGTCTCATCTCTCTGGAGACAGAGGACACTGATGACTTGCTTAATCTCTCATTTTAACCTATTGGTCTATTTATCTTGTGGAACTATTTCCATTCAATAGCCTGGTGCCAGTGACTTAACTGTAAGCCTAGCTATTCAGGAGGCTGAAAGATGGAGGATTACAGCTGGAGACCTATCACTGGAGTCAGAGAATGGCTAGATTCCCATCTCCAAAGTAACCAGTAAAAAGTCAGGCAGCATTTGCATTGTATTCAATGTCACTATGTAAAAAATTAATTGTGCATCTTGTGGTTAGGGACAAGAGAAGGAAAACAGGAGAATGAAGGAATGGGTGGCATTGACCAAGAAACATGGTACACATAAGCTAACTTATGGAATTGTAAAACCCATTGTACAATTGCTTAATAAGAACAATAAAAACCAGGGCTGGAGTCATGGCCTGAGTGGGAGAGTACCAGTAGAGCAGCAGCAGATCGTGCCAACTCCAACAGTGCAAAACACAAAGGAACCTGATGCATTCATTACTGTGGATTAGCTCACTAGCAAAACGTTGGCCTCTGGCGAGGCAGTTTTAGTTATTGTCACCCTATTCTGTGCAGCTATTCATTTATTTAGTTGAAAAAAGTGACTGAGCGTGGTTGTGGAGATGGGGGCGTTGTTCCAGACTGCAGAACAAGGAACATTAACACAATCTCTGTGCTGGAATATTTTCCTAAAACAAAGGTTGACATCTGCTTGAATTGTGATATCATGGAAGCATATACACTTCTTGTTCAGATACCAAAGTTAAAGAAGATATTGTAAGTGGAAATAGTAAAGGTAAATGTAATAGGTAATGACATGTGGATCATCCAGATTTTTCAATGGTTTTTATTTTATGTATTTAGTTGGTGTTCATACTGAGAATTGAACTCAGGACCTGGATACCACCCATATTTTTTTTTCTCTCAGGGTCAGTGCTGTGCCACAGCTCCACTGCTGGTTTGTTTTGTGTGTGTGTGTGTGTGTGGGTGTGTGTGTGTGGGTGTGTGTGTGTGTGTGTGTGTGTGTGTGTTTTGCTGGTCAGAAATAAGAATCTCATGGACATTCCTGGCTAGGCTGACTTTGAACCGCTGTCCTCAGATCTCAGCCTCCTGAGTAGCTTGTATTATAGATATGAGCCATTGTATCTAGCTTCAGGTTTTAGAATGTTACCGAAGGTAAAATAGTAACTGCTCAAGGGAGGAGAGTATTGTCTCCTCCAAAGTTCTTCTGGGATGCAGGAGTTGTCAATACCCAGTGATATTTCCCTCATGCTGGATTGGAAGTCATGGTGGGTACAGTTCGTTTAATATTAGGGATTTTTGTACATACATTCAAGCATTTTTTCCCTCTCACTCCAATGGAAGTCTTACCTCTGGGCAAAGAAAGTGGTTTTGTTGCCTTGTAATTTTAGATGATTTAACTTAAAGGGCTGTTTGCAGGAGAATTAAAAACACTCCCCTGAGGATGCTGAGATTTGTAGGCACACCTTAAAACACTCAAAGTGAGGTTACACAATGCCACTGAGCATCAGTTTCCCCACATTCTTTTCTTTATTGTGTTCTTCATGTGTATTTTTAATGGCTTATTATGTTTTTATGAGGTGAAAAAAAGCAAATAGAAAAGTATTTATGGCCAATAGTTTCCTTATGTGTTAAATTCTTCCTCCAAGTCTGATAGTGCAGTGCGCACTGATTCTTAGGTCCCTTGTCTGGAATAAAATAAATAAAAATAAGTCCATATAATTTTAGGCTTAAGATGTGGAGAAGAGTAATGAAATGGGACTGGTGAATTGTAGAATTGTATGATTTTTTTAAAAAAAAAGTCAACAAGAAGAATGGACTATATCTGTTTGTATTTTATGAAAATACATGTAGCATTTCCTCTTTCTTCTCTCCTTTCCTCTCATTGAATTTTAAGCAAAATTTCTTACTTTAAACATATTATTTTTAAAGGATTGATACTGTTTTCATCTAAGCATTCATTAGAGATTACAGCAATTAATGATCACAACAGAAATGAATGGAATAGCAAAAGTGGACTGCATTGTGCAGCTAGCTTCAAGGGCCTGCACACCAGTATGTGACTGGGTGACCCTGGAGTGTATCATGTCACAGGAGTTCCCCAGGGACTGGCCAGCCAGAGCCAAGCCCAGGAAGACCACTGATCTGTGGGATTCTTGAGATAAAGCGTGATTATTATTTTAAGCTTCTGTAAGTAATAACAATGTAGGATGCTGATAATTTCTTGCAGCAGTAAGGTTTTGCTTCCAAAAGTGTGATATTTGCTTGATTCTTTGCTTGCTTGCTTTCTCCTTCCCTCCCTTCTTTCCTCCTTCTTCCCTCTCTCTCTCTCTCTCTCTCTCTCTCTCTTTCTTTCTTTCTTTCTTTCTTTCTTTCTTTCTTCTTTCGCTTCCTTCCTTCCTTCCTTCCTTCCTTCCTTCCTTCCTTCCTTCCTTCCTTCCTTCCTTTCTTTCTTTCTTTCTTTCTTTCTTTCTTTCTTTCTTTCTTTCTTTCTTTCTCTTTATCTCTTTCCCTTCCTCCCTCCCTTCCCTCCCTCCTTCCCTCCTTCTTCCCCCCCCTTTCACAAAGGATTTAAGGATGGTAAGAAGATAAGGGTGAGTAAGATAGAATGAATAGTGTAATTATGTCTCTAGACACCATCTTCCTCTCTGCTCGCCCCATATCCAAAAGTTATTCAATAATTTAAAGTCTTTACGGTCATAGAACTCTCTCTCTCTATATATATATGTTAATATACATATATAAGTATTTACATATAATACATAATTATATTACATATCTTTATATAAACATAATTTATATATTTGTGTATATATGCTTATATATGAATATACATATGGTTATATTGACCCAGATCAAAAATACAGTGATCTATGAGTGTGTCATGACCACTGGGAACGTAACTATGGTTGGGGTATTTGTTTTCTGTTGCTGCTGTACAAGTCACTACGGATTTAGTAATTTGAAACAATATTTTCCTCACTTTACAGTTCTGTGGGAATGAAGCCTGTAAGGGCTCTCTGCTTAGGCTCTTCCTAGGCAGAGCAGCGGCGCTAGCAGGACAGACTCTCACCTAGAGGTCTTGAGGATCTGTAAGCTTCCAGGTTCAATCAAGTTGCTGGCTGATTGTGGTGAGGCTGAAAGACCAAGGTCTTCCCTTTACTGCTGACCCTAGGCCAGAGATGGTTTTCAGCCAGATCTCTTGTGCTGTTCTCCTTCCTGGACTTCCTGTTTTCTCTTCTGACATGGTGGCTAATGGGCAAGTGAAAAACCTCTGCTTTCTAATGAAAGAGAGGCGTTAGTCCAGACTCTGTAGAGAAATCTCCCTTTCACACTATGGAGTTATAAGGAATAATGCCTTACCTCATTCCCAGGTCTATCCTTGCTCAGGCAAGGCATTCCAGAGACATCATGGGGAGAAGATAAGGGGGACTCATTCCCAGCCTTCTGTTCACCAACTGGCAACTGATGATCAAGGCTGTAAGAGTATAAAAGTCATACCACACAGTGGGGTTTGTCTCAAGCCCTAGCTCCAAATACAAATGAATCCTTCGAGTCTGCATTTCCTTGATTGGGGTTGTGACTCACTCCTTACCTGTCAAATGTGGCAAATGTGCCAGTGCCTGTTCATTTTCTCTGACTGAACAGAATATTTCTGTGTTTACTTCTGTCTGCCTGGGTGGAAAGATGAAATCAGCTGTGACCTATTTTGGGGTGCCTGGTTTCATTATTTAATTGTATTTCAAGTTTCATGTAACTTTTAAAAAAGTTGTTATTATAGGATTGATATACAGAGGGGTTACAGTTTCTTGAATTAGGTAATGAGTAATGAATACATTTTCTTTAAGAACCGTGTCTCTCCTTCTGTCACCCTCTTCTGGGTTTTCCATTCTGTCCCCATCCACAACACATCCAGTTCGTTTTCCATGTGGTGTACGGTGAGCTGCACTGCTGCATTTGTTTATCCTTGTTCCATCTTTTATGTGTCCTCCTAGTCCCCCGACATACAAATAAGGCAAAAAGACAAGAAGAAAAAAAACAAAAACAGCAACAATGGTAAGGAAAAAAATGTCTTGTTTCCTTTTCTTGGAGTTCATTTCATAGAATATCATCTTGTATGATTGTCTGTACATAGATTCTGAGCTTTGTCCACCAGTCCTATGAATAGTCTCCTTTTCCTTCAGTATGTGATGACCATAGTCCTGTATAATTTATCATGTCTCAGTGTGTGTGCATATATATACATGTGTGTGTATAGACACATATATATTTATTTTGATCAGACAAGGGCCTTATAGCTAAAATATACTTAGGACTCAAAAAAATAAACCCTCAAAAACTCAATAATCCAATCAAATAAAATAGATTAAAGACTTAAAGAGAGACTTCTTAGAACAAGAAAAAAAGAATGGCCAATAGACACATAGAGAAGTGTTCAAAATTTCTGGCCATGAAATAAATGCAAATCAAAACAACACTGAGATGCCTCTTCACTCCAGGTAGAATGGCCAATATTAGGAAACTAATAATAATAAATACTGGCAGGAGTGTGACTAAAAGGGAAATTTATTACACTGTTGATGGGTTGTAAATTTATTCAACCACTCTGGAAAGCAGTATGGAGTTTCCTTGAAAGATTAAACATAGAGCTCTCTTATGACCCAGCAGTCCCATTCCTGGGACTACAAATTAGGCCACACTAAAGCCTCCAGCACAACCATGTTCATTGCAGCATTGTTTCCAAAACCAAGATATGGAATCAACCTAGCTATCCTTCAGTGGATGAATGGATCAACAAAGTCTAGCATATATCTACAATGGAATTCTACTCATCCATCAAAAAGAATGATAATGGTCCATTGATAAGGAAATGGAAAGACTTGGAAGAAAATTATACTATATGAAGCTAGCCAGAGCCAAAGAAACACAGGCTGCATGGTTTCCCTCATTTATAATAATCAGATTTTGTCCAAAAATCTACAAGTAAGCACACTGAATGATCATCTATGATTTTTGTTTGCTACTGTTTATCTTCAATCTGGAAAAAAGACCCAAATCTGTGGTAGCCAGATAGAGCAGTGGGCACAGACTGAAAACCATGGAAGTTGTATGTGTGTAAAATTCCTTAGTGTAGAGAGTCAGACTCAAAGTCAAGAACCAACTATGTGGGCGTTTTTTCTTTCACACATGCCTTCTTTTCCTTTTCTGCTTCAGTTAACTATTTGTATAACTGGCATGCGATGCCTGAACAAACCACATAGATTTTGAAACAGATAAATTTTATTAGGAAATGAGAGCTGTGGAAGTGTGGCTTGAGTAATAGAGTGTCAGTCTTGAGTGAAAAAGCCAAGCAGTCGTGTTAAAGCTCTGAGTTCAAGATGTTCAAGTACCAAAAATATCTTTTGTCTACTACTATGAATTTTAATCGTCTATATGATGACTTATTAGAGAAAGTGAGTCCCAATAAATAAATACATTAGGACTATGTAAGTGATGGTAAATCAATAAATGTCATTTTGTGTTCAGAGTGACATATTTCAGAATTTTAGGAGAAAGTTGAATCCGTGCAGTTCCCAAAGATGGAATAGTGTGTGGAAAGAGAAGAGACTGCCAGAAAATTCGTGCATCTACTGGAGAGAAAATAAAAAATGAGTTACTAATTCTGAGTAGTTGAACATAGTTGGAGCCCAAGAGCCTGTGGAAAAAGAATATATGAATAAACAGTACTCCTGGTGAAAACTCTAAAAAAAAGTCTGACGTGTGCTCACCAAACTCAGCCAGAAAAATCTTGGTTATGTATCACATCGTAGAAGAAATAGTCCAGCTGTCAAACATGTCTAATGTATGGTGTGCTTAAATCTGAGTCATAGATGTGTGAATAAGCATGTCCTAAACAAGTTTACCTAAGCAGTTGACCCCTCAATTGGAGATAAGTTGGTAAGGAATTGAAGTTTCTTTAATGTTTTATTTTGTTTGTTTTTTTGTTGGTGGAACTGAGTCTTACATCCATGCTTGGCTTTTTCATTCAAGGCTGACTTAAAGTGAGCCACACCTTCTGGCTTTTCTGCTAGTTTATTGCAATAAAGAAAGTCCCTTGAGTTTGTTGGACTAGAGTAGCTTCAAGCCATCATGGTCCCATTTCAGCCTCCTGAGTAGCTAGGATTACACTGTTAGCCACCAGAGCCTCACGTTAAGTTAGACTTAACTTCAGTGACAGTTACAGATTTTAGGTTACATTTCTTTTAAAAACATGTTCCTCTCAGGTAAGTTGGCATTTTGCTGCCTTCTGGGTGCAGTTTGGTCTTCTGTTAAAATAAGTAGTTTTATTCCAGTGGCTGTGGCGAGGGAGATACTTGATAGGAAGGACTGGATTGTTCCCCATTTAAAATTGTGTATTGGTTTGGCAGGATGCTGTGTGAGTTGATGGAGCCAGTAATGTGCTTTATGTAGCTCCTGGCAGGTTTGCTGGGCGGGAATGGTGTTGTCTGGGCATGGGGGGTGGAGGGAAAGAGAAAGGGGGAGAGGAGGGAGGAGAAGGCGGGATGGGTGGGCTCTGAGCTGAGGGATGTACAGGGAAGCAGTACAGTTTTAATGTGCACACGTAAACATGTGGAAAGGGAATATGAAGTGTTTACTGTCCTAAATTCTTCTTTTAGCAGTTACAGTTATTGAACATTAAATGCGGTGTCCCAGTTTGGGTCTGGCCTTTTATTTGAGGATTCTGAGGGTTTATTGAAGCTTCTTTGGCATTGAAACAAACAGGACTCCTTGGCTAACTATGGTAGTCTATTATATCATAGGAAGAGATTAACTTTTTCTCCTACTTTTTACAGACGAACTTTTTCACTGACTTTTCATGTAGAGTAAGTGTATCACAGATGAGCGTTACTGTTTCTGCACAGTAACTGTACAGATAGCTTCCTGGCTTGTAGATGCACATATGATCTCACAATAGTCAGTTTGTCACTTTCTTGGTTATTTTTCCCTGCCCCTCCCTTGCCTCCTCACTGTTCTTTCCAAACCTCTGCTTTCTTAGCTTTTCCAAACCTAAACTTCCTATCAAGTTTCTTTCCAAACCTAAGCTTTTCCACTTGCTACTTCTCTGCCCGCAGCCGCTTTCCTCAGATCTTCCTTCTGTTGGAAATTCTTCTCAAGTTCACTCATCAAAAGTCTTTATCTGACTACTGCTAGGTTTCCTCCCCTCCCCCCATACTTCAAATGTTCACACTGCCTAATCTTTAAAGAAAGTTTTATCTGCGTTAAATTGCTGTGAGGTCCAAGGTTTTGTTTTGTTCACTGGAAGATTTCTAATCCTCAGCAGTTAAGAATGTGATGACTCAGTTGAACAAATGAATGATTATTCAGAAGCATAAGCAAACACATGTATTATTGGCTCAAAGATAACATGTTGAAAATTGGTTTTTCCTCACCTCAGATATGCACGGATAAATTTTAAACATTTGCATTTGTGCTACTTGGCATTGGAAATACTGTCGCTCATTCTTTCCTGTTCTCCACTGAATTCCAGAGGCAGATAAGCATGGAATGATAGCAGGCTGGGGATTGGTGTATATATTTTTATTAAACTGGGCAAGTAAGTGCCCATTCACTTAACAGTGAAGGGATTTGAGATAAACTAAATTCCAAGCGACTTGAATTTGGTAATTGTTTTTCTCTTCAATGAAATATTGAGTAAATCTGACCAGCAAAGTCATACATTCCCAGATAAAGAAAAGGAAACAATGAAAATAGAACACTTGGTGGAAATGAAGCCTTTCGGCACAACTGCTTAAAGATCACAAAATAATATATGAAACATAATTTAAGAAAAGAAAACACTACTCTCAGTAATTCATGAGCAGGCTATTAAAAGACGAGATGGGATTAATTTTGTTCATCCACTTAAAAAGCATGCATGCAATTCCGTCCTTTTGGATATCAGATCCATTGCATGGTTAGCTTAGAGAGTTCCCATTTATAGAGAGTGCTCAGTTAGCAGGAGGAGGGAGAAACTAAAAGTGGCCTCAGCTCCACTCTCTCAGTTGCGAAGTGAACTTTTTGGTTCTTTTCTGCACAATGGTAATTATGATACCTATATTCCAGTGCACCTACAAAGAGAAATCATTTTAGCCAGACACTAGCCATCCACACTAGATATTTCTGAGTGTTGATTGCAATGGTGAATCATCTAGACATAGCTCGCCAAATGAACCAAGTGGGCTTTGTTAAGACTTCCATTCAAGAGAAGAATGCTTGTTCAACTAGCATCTCTTCAACACCTGGCATTTAAAAAGTTCCATGCATGGGGACAACAATGAATCATGCACTACCCTTGGTATATGTAGTGATAAGGTTCATCACCGATTGCTGTGGGAATTCAGGAGCCTTTTCTGTTTCAGGTACGTGGGAGAAAGGGAGAAGTGTTGTACATTTTGGACGCCACCAACCCCAGACACTCCAACTGGCTGCGCTTCGTACATGAGGCCCCCTCCCAGGAACAGAAGAACTTGGCTGCCATTCAAGTGAGCTGATTCACGTCGTATTTGAAGTTTGCACTGTGGGGGGGAAAAATTCATTTGCAAATCACTGTCTTAACTTAGTTCCCAATGACCTGGCTCAAAATAGCAGGAACTAACTTTGAAAAAGCAGAGAGATCATAGGCTTGAGAATTTTTAAAGGGAGTGATTACACAGTTTGGTATATGTTAGGTAGATTTCACTTGTCAGATTTTTTTTTCAGTGAATTCTTGATAGCATTTTTGATTGAAGAGTTTATTTGGTCCCAAGGATACTGTGTTATTGTTTAAAGGAGATTTCAAAATGTCAGTTTCTTTGTGTACCACTAGACTTTGAGTCTCTGAGGGTCATGAGCTCGGCAAATTTCTTTAGAACCGGTGTGCGTGTGTGTGTGTGTGTGTGTGTGTGTGAGATCGATCACATTTTCTTGAGCCATTCATCAATTATAGGACATCTCGGTGGTTTTTATAACCTGGCTGTTGGGAATAGAACAGGAATGAGCCTGTAGGTACTTGGTCAAAGATTAGATGTCTGTTGGTATGTGGGTTTGTTTTTGGGCTTCTAATTGTTCCCATTGGTTTTAGAGTCTTTTTGGCAGGGGTGGGGAGTGGTCTTGGGGCTTGAACTTGGTCTAGGTGCTGTCCCTGAGCTCTTCAGCTCAAAGCTACCACCCTACCCCTGGGCCCTGGCATTGTCCCTGAGCTCTTCAGCTCAAGGCTACTGCCCTACCCTTGAGCCAAGCCCCACTTCTCATTTTTTGGTGGATCATGGGGGTTGAATTCTGGGCCTGGGCGCTGTCCCTGAGCTCTTCAGCTCAAGGCTACCGCCCTACCCTTTGAGCCATAGTCCCACTACCCATTTTTTAGTGATAATTGCAGATAAGAGTCTCACATTCTTTGGTGCCCAGGCTGGTCTTGAACCGCAGTCCTCAGACCTCAGACCCCTGAGTAGCTAGGATTACAGTTGTGAGCCTTACAGGTATGAGCCACTATGCCTCGCTTGTCTATCTCTTTTTTCTTTTTGCCAGTCCTGGGGCTTTAACTCAGGACTTGAGCATTGTCCTTGGGCTTTCTCAAGGCTAGAGCTCTACTACTTGAGTCACAGGACCACTTCTAGCTTTGTTTTCTATGTATGTGGTAATAAGGAATTGGACCTGGGTCTTCATGCATGCTAGGCCAGCACTCTATCATTAGGCCAAACTCCCAGCTTCTATCTCTTGTTTTTATCTCTTGTTTTTAAGCAACTTCATTTTCTGTGATAATATTTCTTCCTCTGTGTCATTTGCATTTATTTCCTTGAAAGACAATGGCAATTTTAAAATATTGCAATGGGAGCATGGTAAGGTTTAGATTACCATGGGATTAGAAATTATGTGAAATTTCACTTGAAATGTGTTAGACTTTCAGTCTGTTCAGAGACTGCTATGGATGTGTTTTGGTACAGAAGCAGTGGCAGTGACTTCAATTTCCTTTGAGCATTTTATGTCTTTTTTTGATATGGAAGGTTCAATACACTAGTACTACCTTTCTGTCACAGAGAACAACAAAGATCTTCATTAGATAACTTGAGGTAACATCTTAGTTGAACAGTAGCTGGAATAGCAGTCTACTGGGATTCAAAATCATATCTGAGCTACGGACAAAGAGTATAACAGTTAGGTCACATGGCTGGCATCCATGATGGCCTTCTAATTGGTTGGGATAGTCTCATGAAGATGGCACTCCAGAATCATGGAATTGGTAAGAGAAGGTGATAATGTTTTCTGCATTACATTATGAATCACTTGCATTCGAAATTGCATCTGAAATTTAGGGTATTCAGGAAATTTTTTATTTCAGCATAATATCCCAGGAGTAGAATAAATGAGAAACACTGTGGCCAGGCAGTGTGCTGGGTAGAAAATGTCAATACAAGGTCTGGATTTTTTGGAGAAGAAATTAAGAATTTGAGGTCACTTCTGGCAGAGGATGGGAACTCTTTTTGGATACTCAATTATATTTCCGTTCTCCATTTTATTTTGGAAAACTTGGCTTGGAAATCGTGGTTTAAGTGGCTGAATGACTGAAGAAGGATCTAGTAAGCAAACAATTCTTGCCACATGCATACTTTTCAGAATAGTCAGTTGCACTTTAAATTCAGACTCCTGCATAGCTTCCAACTTTGACTAGAAAATTCTAAATGTGAAAGATGAGCCTTACATAAAACAGAAGCTTCATTAAATAAATGGCGATTTTTATTAAATGTTTTGGCGCACTAAAGGGAAATTAGCATATATAGCATTTGGAAAGACATCCATCTCAGAAGTATTTTTGCAGGATTTTAAGATACTTCTTTTAAAAATGGTTAAATGCTTAGTTAAAATTATTTAGTTAAAGTAGCGAATCATTCCATTTAGTATTGGACTTTTGAATTCTTTGCTAATTACAGAAATAGGAAGTTCCATTTCATATTCTTATTTTTTGTGCTGATTCTGGGGTTTGAACTCAGGAATTGAGCACTGTTCTTGGGCTTTCTCAAGGCTAGAGCCTTCTTTGCTCAGGGATAGCACTCTACCACTTAAGTCACTGTCAGCTTTCAAGTAATGATGGATAAGTGGAAATAAGTGTCTCATATTTTCCTGCCTGGGCTGGCTTTGAACTGTGATCTTCAGATCTCAGCCTCCTGAGTAGCTAGGATTTATTTTACAAATGTGACTTATTTGTCATACCCATTTCATATTCTTTTCTTTTTTTTCTTTTTGCCAATCCTGGGGCTTGAACTCAGGAACTGAGCACTGTTCTTGGGCTTTCTCAAGGCTAGAGCTCTACCACCTGAGCCATAGCACCACTTGTGGCTTTTTTCTGTGTATGTGGTACCGAGGAATCGAACCTGGGTCTTTGTGCATACTAGGCACGAAGTACTCCACCAGTAAGCCAAACTCCCGGTCCCCATCTGATATTCTTAAGGGAATATTTTCAGTCACATCAGCCCCTTGACTGTTATATATTATTAGCACACATGGAAAGGTGACTAAGTGTTTTCAGGAAAAGATGGAGGATATAAAAATATCCTTTTAATTTGGGTCATTAAATTTGGACTGTTATTTACATCATAAGACATCTCAGTATGGTCTTCATGAACTTAGAAGAGTTTAGCAATTAAGCTGGGTATCCACACATCATTCTGATTCTGATGCCATTTTATACTTCCAATACCAGAGGAGCTGTTTGTCACAGATTATTGGATCTTTTTTTTTTCCTGCTTTGCGGGGGGGGGGGGGGGGGGGACAGCCCATAGAAGGCTGCTTATCCTGGGGACTTTTCTGGTGATGTGAAGTTTTAGACATGGGGGATCTAAGCGAACTTTGATACTCTTACAGCACAGATAGGACTTTTTCATTTAGGCCGGGTGCTGTATCACTTGAGTAACACTTCCACTTACGACTTTTTTAGTGGTTAATTACAGATCAAGAGTCTCATGGACTTTCTTACCTGGGCTGGCTTGGACTATGATCCTCAGATCTTAGCCTCTTGAGCAGCTAAGAGGACTGGTGTGAGCTACTAGCTCCATACAAATGTAAAGAACTGATGCTTGTTATAATGCTTAAAATGTTTCTGACCTAAACTGTCTTATTTGTATTTTTGAATAGATTATGATATCTATTATCTAACAAATCAATTCTAAATTTTGGGGGCTTAAAATAGTAAACCTTATTTCCTCTGGTTTTGAGGATAGGAAATCAGGGGCAGCATAGTTCTGGGTAGATCTGGGCTTCCAGCTCAGGACCTCTCATCCTGAGATAGCAATGAAGCAGAGAAGAGTTTGAGCAGAGTTAGGACAGCCTCAGGGATGTGACTGTTGGCAGGAAGTCTCAGGTCTTGCCATGTGGTCATGATCTTTCCAGACCTGCTGAGAACATGATGGTTTACGTCTCCTGGAGAGGGTGATGAGAGAGATAGAAAAAGAAAGAGACAGAGACAGCAAGAAAGACAGACTGAGACAGGCAGAGACCGTATTCTGCTATCTTTTGTAAAATCTTCATATAATAGCACACCACACATTCCTTTCTGTCCAGTACTGTCTGGCTCTTGGATCCCACCTGTTGCAGTGTGCTGGGAATACAGAGGATATGGGTATGGAGGAGACTCCACTGGGTCGTCTTCAAGGTTAGGGTGGTCCTCTAGGCTGGGGACAAGCCATTAATGCCCACCATGTACAGCATGGGACGATGGGCCAAGGTTAGTGAACAAAGTGAGCACAATATAGAATTAGAAGGAACAGAGTCAAGCTCAGTTTGTACAAGAGCAAGAAGGGAAGGGTTTTTTTTAATTTAATTTTTTATTTTTGTGCTGGTCATGAGGCTTGAAGTCAAGGCTGGAGTGCTGTTCCTGAGCTTTTTGTGCTCAATAGTCTATCACTTGAGGCACAACTACACTTCTGGTTTTTTTTGGTGGTTAAAGTTATGGACTTTGCTGCCAGGGCTGGCTTCAAACAGTGATCCTCAGATCTCAGCTTCCAGAGTAGTGAAGATTATAGGCATGGGCCACCTGTGCTCTGCAAGAAGGGAAAGCTTTTAAGTAGTAGACAGAGCATGAGCCAAACAGGTGACTTATTCAGTCAGCTGATTGGTACCTGGAACCTGCTGGTGGATTCAGGGCCCTGTACTCAACATTGCAGTTACTATGGTTCCCAGGGCAATCTGCTGCCTGACTCCATAGCAGTAGAAGTAACCACTGCGGCTCTGCTCCTCTGCTGGAGTTGACTATGATACCTACTGCATGGAATACTATAACAATTACATTCGAAGAGATGATGCTGTCTAAATCACCTGGCCCACACCCTCCAGTGTACATTATTTTCATGATCACTTCACCTTGATATGTTTGGAGCTTTCAGCTTTATAGGTTTGTTATGGTATACCACAGAGTACATGCTATTTTGCCTTTAAAAATTACCATTATCTTTATTTATACCAGGGAGTTACCACTCCACAAAGCAGTTTATGAATATAGTATATTTTGATCAATATCTCCCCTTTGGTCGTCATCCCACGTCCTTCTCAGTTCTACTCCTTCCCTCAATTTTCTTGCTTCATAGGTTGTACATTGAATTTTATGACTACACTTTACTTTCAGAGGCTTTTATTATATTAGTTCCATGTATACATATAATATACTTTGAACTGAAATGATCATAGTCTAAGAAAGTGAATCTCAGGAAACTGTCATTTGGTAAATGGGGAGATATCAAGGGGAAGGGGAAGAGGACTGAAGAAAGGAAGGGCAGGGAGTGCATTTATAATACCAAAGCATGTCCTATGAAATTAAGAAAACTGAGGGGATGGGTTGGTTTGGTAGGGATAGAGGAGAGCGATGAAAGGGATGAGTTGATCAACGTGAATTGTACCCATAAACTGATTTTTTTTTGCTTTTTATATTTTTTTGCCAGTCCTAGGACTTGAACTCAGGGCCTGGGCACTGTCCTTGGGTTTTCTCAAGGCTAGAGCTCTACTACTTGAGCCACATCATCACTTCTGGCTTTTTCTATATATGTGGTACCAAGGAATTGAACCCAGGTCTTTGTGCATGCTAGGCAAGCACTCTACCACCAGGCCCAACTTCCCTTCACCACCATTTTAAGATGATAAAAGTATACCTTTTTAAATGGAGAGATAGAGATGAACAATAAATAAGTAAACAAATAAATAAATGAACACAACTTTTTGATTAAAAGAAAACCCCAAACTATGAAATTATTCTTTATAAGAGAGTCCTGAATGTCGTATTTGACATTAAGTTTATTCGGAATAGTAATTTAGTATCATATTGATTATTTGACTTAAATTGTTACACAATTAAAACACAGAATGACATTTCATGTTAGTTACACTTACGTTTGCATTTGTAGGAGCCCAAGTTACCAAGGTGTTCATGATATCACTTAGATAATTTCTTCCTCTGTTGATTTGTGTCTGTGAATGAAGTTTCTCAAGAGCAGCCCAGATACCCATCATCTCTGCTATAGATCCTCCTGGCACCGAGGCTCCTTGTGGGGTCCCACTCGATAACTGGGCCCCTTCTCCAGCTCCCACACCTGGCATACTAAGTCCAGTGCGCCTCATCGGTTTGGCAGAAGATCCCATCTGTTTTCTTTAAAATAATTGAAAGCAAATGCTTCCACTTGAACTCTGCCCTACACTTTATGGGCATGTGCGTAGTTCACTTGGCAAAGAGTTACAGTTTTACACTGTGTGTGTGTGTGTACATGTGTACATTTCATTCTGCTGTCTCAGCGCCTTCATCTCTTAGCCAGATTGCTATGCAGTTAGGGACATTAAATCTTGATTTTCAGTATTACCCCGGATTAATAGATACTTTTAATTCAGATACTTTGTTGACATCTGGAGGGTTAAGGCTGGGCTACCTCAGAGAAGTGGGACTCAGATGAGGAATCAGCAAAGGTGAAAGGAAAGCAGGTATCTGCCGTCAGATGGAATGATAGGGTGTTTTCCATGTCACACTTACCACATGCCACAATGCAAGATTAGTATTGGAGACAACACTGAATTAAAGTATAGTGGGACTGTATCCAAATAAGACTTAAAAGGTATGGTCAAAAAAGAATGCTGAGGAATTTTTAGTTACTAGAAAGCATAGTGAAAAGACATGCTTTAGATGCAGTGAAAGAAACATCCTGTACAGTGCATTTACCAGAGGAAAAAATGACACACCAACTATCATATGTGTACACATGTTTTCAAACATTAAAACTAAAATCTGAACTGGGTGCTGGTGGCTCACTCCTGTAATCCTTGCTATTCAGGAAGCTGAGAACTGAGGATCATAGCTTAAAGCCAGCCTGGGCCGTAAAGGCTGTGAGACTCAAATCTCAAATTGATCATCCAAAAGCTAGAACTGGAGCTGTGGCTCAAGTAGTAGAGTTGCTAGCCTTGAGCACATGAAGCCCAGGGAAAGCCCAGCCTCTGAGTTCAAAACCCCAGGACCAGCATAATGAAAAAACAAAGCAACAACAAAAACCTCCCTATGCCCAAATCTGGGCATTCTATTTGCCCTTTCAAAATTGGAGCTATCTCTGATAATGAGTTTCAGATTATTTATAGAGGTTCTCCTTAAAAGTGTTATTCAAGTTTGTCAACAAAGTCGAGTGAATCAGAATGAGTCGGAAGGACTTAAGTGCTAGAACTAGCCACATTTAGTTCTTTATCGAGGGAGTTAACTTTCTTAGGAAAATTTCGACAGTATGTCATGCAGTCAATGAAGTAAATCGTAAAAGGTTAACTATGAAGTGCTACCTTTTATCATTGAATTAATAAACCATTCAAAAGAACGCATGCGATTTATCTCACAGTATGTACCTCTTTCAATTAGTGTAACTTGCAAAGCCTAGGTGCATTTTGGCCACCATGAGCTCTGCATTCTGAGGACTGTGTGAAGTCCAGAGCCTTTAGCGCATAGGTTTCTCTGCCTCTGTGGACTGTCAAGTTTGGGCTTTTAGAATCATGAGGCTTCCATAACTCAGCGCCATCAGAAGGAACTGTTTTTCTAGAAGAGACAACATTGGCCCAAAGTGTGCGAAGCCTGTGTAGATCACCTGAGCATACCTGACAGACAGATCTCAACAGAAGTTCTGAGTCACCAGAAGTCTAGTCTTTCTCATAGGGAAAGAGTGAAGACCCAGGTCTGAGGCTTTCTCTGTGACTGGCCCAAAGCCCAGATGTGTGCTCTGTACTCTGTAATGACAAGTGTGAGTTACTCTGGGATCTCTTTGGAAAGAAGGTTCTAAGGCATTTCTTCTTTGAGTCCATCACTGCTTTTTCTACATATCTTTCATTTCAACCTTAGCCTTTCTGCCTTCGAGAATTTTCTTGTAAAAAAATATTCAGACTAGCTACGCAGGAATCTGTGATCTGGGGATTGTCGTTTCAAACCAGTTCGAGCAGAAAAGTCTTGGAGACTTTTATTTCCAAGTAAGCACCGCCAGTCTGGAAGTAGAGCTGTGGCTAGAGTGATAGAGTATACTAGCCTTGAGTAATAAAGCTCAGAGACAGCACCCAAGCCCTGAGTTCAAGTTATAGGACCAGCCCCAAAACAACAACAATCAACTATTGTAATGCTCAACTTTGTGTTCTTTCTTCTCTCCTCTGTCACCTCAGTGGGCTTTGAAAAGTGAAGAGATGAGGTGTGTGTGTGTGTGTGTGTGTGTGATAGTTCAGCAAATAGCTTGAACTATGCAGCTGTCTATTCTTTCTGGCCATTTCTAGTCCAGCCTTTTGGAAATTCTGTAGGGAGAATAATTTGTTTGCCATTCTTCTTGTTGCCTTTGGAGCTTGAAGGTTTTTCTTTTTTATTCCATGGTAATATTTAATATTATGTATAACAAAATCTTCCTTGTTACATTACTGTCTCTTTGTGTGTACTTGGCACCATTGCCTCACAAATAACATCGACAGGTTTCAATAATTTCTGTATAAGGCCACTTCATGTTGAAGACTTCATTTACAAAGTTATTTATTTATCCCAATTTCTTCTGATAGAGATATGAATTTATTGTCTTTTTTCTAAAACACACTTTATACTGATCAGGTGACAGAGTTGGAGATACCAAAACAAAAACCCAAACCCAAACCCAAACCATGATAATAACCTTGGGTGGTACTTGAGCTTATCTTAATGATTTTGTAATTATTCCCCCAAAATAATGAATGGCTCAGCCTTTGGTTTCAACTTCCGTTTCAGGAAGGAGAGAACATTTTCTACTTGGCACTGGATGATATAGAAACAGACACGGAACTTCTGATTGGCTACCTGGACAGTGACATGGAAGCTGAGGAAGATGAGCAGCATATTTTGTCAGTGACCAGCGAAGAGGAAGAGGAGAATACCGCAGGACAGCCGGCAGCTGGCGGAAAAGGTGTTGTACCAGTCATTGGAGACCTGAGAGAAGAAAGTCATGGAAGCAATGGCACATGCACTGTTGGGATTGTAGATGCATTGCAGTATGATGTTATTAGGGTAGTGTTTTTGTCATGTGCTGTGCTCTTCGTCTGACTAGCACGAAAAGTATGGTGGAGGAAGGTAGCAGAGGGACTTTGTAGGACAACTAAGCTCAGAGCTGGGTTGCATTGTCAGGGGGAGAGTTGGGGTGTATGTGAACCCCTTAGCTCTCTAGTGAGGTGATAGATAGTGGAAATTTTCAATTGTTACTTTGGCTGGGCCTCTGATCACTCCTAAAACGCTCCGTGAGTCACTATGCCCTTGGAGAAAGATCAGAGCAGAGGTGAAGCAGGGCCTGGTTCCTGGTCCTCGGTCTTATTTGAGATTCTCTGGGATTCTAGAACTTCTGGGAAGTGTTGGTCATTTGTCCTGGCTTGGTAAAGGAAAAACCACGGTGGCTGAGGTCAGACCAGCCTATTACGTTAATCTTGTCTCTGTTACTTGGTTCTCCACGGTTATGGAATGAGATCACTTTCTCAGGAATCTTACATTCTAGTGATGGTTTCTGTTGCTTTACTTCAGTTAGATGATTTAATTTATTCTGTTTTCCCAGTATGCATTAGACTATATAGAATATGAGATTTGGGATGATAGCAGTTGTCCCTGTTTTCTTTTTTTTGGATTGTATATGAATATAATATCTCTAGCTCTTCTTTTCTATCTTTTCTATCTCTTCTTATTTCTTGCAACAACTTCAAAGTGCCACCATACATTTCAGAAAATTAAAGCATTTTCGAGAGTGTCATATCTCATTTCTTCCAAACATAAGTTCTTTTCTTTGTGAACCTTTTCTCTGGGTATTTTCTTTTAACTTCCTATGTATTTTTTAAATATAATTTTATTGTAATTAATAGAAGGGTTACATGATATTTGCCAGATAGAAGGTGCATTAATTCACATATATTGATACCCTTTCACATGTCTTGGTCCCCATTTCCCCTCCCCCCAACCTCCACCCCTTATCTTGTTCTACCCCCTGCCCTATCCAATTTCAAATAACCAAATACAAATATATACAATATATCAGATAACAAAGTGAGATACTGTAACAATATGAGATAACCAAGGGACAGCAAAAGAGATGAGAGATAACATAGTACCTTAAGGACAACAGTCATTCATTATATGGCTTTCATTTAGCGTCATACTATATGGCCTTATGTATCAAGGTTTTGCTCTATTGCAAATCTCTGCTAGGAGAGCCCAAGGTTTCTACTGATTATGACAAATGAGGGAAACCATTGAGCCTAAGTTCCTTTGAGTCTGGCTTACTTCACTTAATATGATTTTTTCTAAGTCTTTCCATTTCCTAACAAATGGGGCAATGTCGTTCTTTCTGACAGCAGCATAGAATTCCATTGTGTACAAATACCACATCTTGTTGATCCATTCATCAACTGAGGGACATCTAGGTTGATTCCATATCTTTGCTATGGTAAATAGTGCTGCAATGAACATTGTTGTGCTAGTGGATTTAGTATGCCCTTGTTTCTGGATGATTGGGTAAATGCCAAGTAGTGGAATTGCTGGGTCATAGGGGAGCTCTATGTTTGGTCTTTTGAGGAACTGCCATACTGCCTTCCATAGTGGTTGAAGGAGTTTGCACTCCCACCAACAGGGTAGTAGAGATCCCTCCTGGCCACATCGCCTCCAGCATCTGTTGTTATTAGTTTTCCTGATCCTGGCCATTCTAACTGGAGTGAGGTGGAATCTTAGAGTTGTTTTGATTTGCATTTCTTTTATGACCAGAGATGTTGAGCATTTCTTCATGTGTCTATAGGCCATTTTTGTTTCTTCTTCAGAAGAAGTCTTCAGAGAAGACTCTCTTTAAGTCTTTGGCCCATCTTTTAATGAGATGGTTGTTACTTTGGAGATTAGTTTGGGAATGATTCCATTTTTTAAGCTGTTGATATATTTTAGATATGAGGCCTTTGTCCATTGTATGGTTGGTGAAGATCTTCTCCCACTCTGTAGGCTTCCTAATTAATTTACTAGCTATGTCCTTTGCCATACAAAAGCTCTGCAGTTTAATGCAGTCCCACTTATCCAGCCTTTCTCTGATTTGTTGTGATTCTTGGTCCTTATTAAGAAAGTTTTGACCTGTGCCAAGGTGGCCTAGTGTATCTCCTATTCATTCCTGTAAAGTTTTCAGTGTGTCGGCTTTTACCTCAAGGTCTTTGATCCATTAATAATAGTGCAGGGTGACAAAGAAGGATCCAACTTTAGTTTTCTGCAGGTGCTTAACCAGGTCTGCCAGCACAACTTGTTGAAGAGGCTATCTTTCTTCCATTCTATTTTTTTGGCTCCCTTGTCAAAGATTAGGTGGCCATAGGTCTGTGGTTTAATATCTGGGTCCTCAGTTCTATTCCATTGGTCTTCAGGCTTGTTCTTGTGCCAGTACCAAGCCTATTTTATTTAAAATTTTTTTTGTTACCTCCATCTTGTGCATTAATTTAATTTGAAAGTACGTTGTCAACTTACCTTTTAGTACCCAGAATTTTTTGTTTTTGGTGATCAAAATAACACCCTTCATTTTCTTTGTAAAAAGAAAAAGTAGAAATTTAAAAGATTTTTGTAAACATGTGAACCGGGAGTGTATATCTGTGCATGGGCCAGTACTGGGGCTTGAACTCATAGCCTTGAGCTCTTGCTCAGTATTTTTACTATTGGCTGATGTTCTACACATTAGTTCAGCCTTTGGTCTGGCTGGAGTGGTTTCTTTGCTGATTAACTGAGGTAGAGTCTGGGATTTTTTAAAAATTATTTTTAGCCTGGGCTAACTCTTAACCATAGTCTTCAACTCAGCTTCCTGAGTAGCTAGAATTACCAAAGTGAGCCATTGGCACCATTTTAGAATTCTTAGACCCATTTATGATGGCAAAGAAATAAAAACCCCCAACAAAAGAAAAACAAAGAAGTAATCCAAATATTGAAAACATACAGTAGTCTAGTTTGATTAGATAAATTATAGTACTTTAGCCTCTCTCTCCCATCTATCCATCCATCCATCCATCCATTTGTCTGTCCATCTGTCTATCCATCCATCCATCCATCTATCTATCCACCCATCTATCCGTCTATCTCAGCATTTTAACTCAAGGCCTTATGCATGTTAGGCAAACAATTTATCACTTGAACCACATCTTCAGCCCCTTTAGCTTGTCCTTTCTATCTATCTATCTGTCTGTCTGTCTGTCTATCTATCTATCTATCTATCTATCTATCTATCTATCTATCTGTCTATCTAAGAGCCTGGACACTGTCTGTGAGCTTCTGTGTTCTCAAGGTCAGTGCTGTACTAATTGAGCAGCAACGCCACTTCAGGCTTTTTCTGAGTGATTAATTGTAGATATGAATCTCATGGACTTTCCTGGACTTGGCTGGCTTCAAACTGTTACCCTCAGCTCTCAGCCTCCTGAATAGCTAGAATAACAGGCATGAGTCACTGATGTCTGGCTTGCTCATTTTTGTTTTTTTGTTTTTTTTTGTATAGGTTTTTGAATTCTGTGTGTGCTGGCTTGGACTCCCAGCTAGAATTTTCCTATATACACTTTCCATATAATTAGTATGACAGATGTGTGCCACCGTACTTTTTGTTGAGGAGTTGTTGTGTCATAAACTCTTTGTCTAGAATGGCTCCAAACCATGACTTTCCTGACCTCAGACTCCCATGGAACTAGGATTACAAGCTTGAGCTACTGCACCAACTGAAATTATGAAAAGTTTACTTTTAGACTTTCAGATAAGAAGTGGCATGTAAATTGACCTAGATAAAGTGGATAATGTGCTTAACGTTATATATATGTACAAAAGATAAATTAGCCTTGGAGATAAATCATAGCAGTTGTCTGTTCATGATAGTGTTATTTGTGATTTTAGTTTGAATCATATTTGGTTTATTTTCCAAACCCAGTTTCATTTGACATTCTGAACAATATACAATTTATAAAGCGTGCTGAGAGATCTGAGTTAGCTCTGTCAGTTCACTTTGGCCTTTTCACTATCCTCAGAGGTGAACTGTTTCAGTGGAATATTGTTATGTGATTCAATGATGGCATTGTAAGTTTTAATTGACATCAGTGAGTCAATTAAAAAGGGAAATTGTCTGGGCTCAGATAGCTCTCACTCGTAACCCAAGGTACTCAGGAAGCTGAGATCTGAGGATTGAGTTGGAAGGCAGCCTGGGCAGGAAAGTCTGTGAGACTTTATGTCTAGTTAACCATCCAAAAGCTGTAAGTGGAGCAATGGCTCCAGTGGTAGAGTGCTAGCTTTGAGCAAAAATGCTCAGTGATAACACCCAGGCTTTGTGTTCAAGCCTCAGGGCATGTGCAGATGTAGGGGAATGGGGTTGGGGGGTGCATACACAGATACACACACACACACACACACACACACACACACACACACACACACCGTGGAAATTGATTTTGTACTCACTTTGTGAAACACTAGTGAAAGGATTAAAACAGTGGTTTTCTGTTTAGAAACACTTATTTTCTATTTTGTAGATGACAGTTAATACAGATTTTCAGCGGTGAACAGACTTGATGTGGTTTTAAAGTGAGGGCAGGAGTTGGTAGTTCCTGGCTGTGAATCTGTGCTATAGAATACTTCCTTCTCTCTTCAGATTCCTGGAGCTGTGAAAAAGAGCATGCCTGTCCCCAGTGTGAATTGAGTTTCCCCAGTGAAGAAATCCTTGCCCAGCACGTTCAGACTTTGCACCAGAGACCCACAGGGGAGAAAGAAGTTAAATGCAAGAACTGTGGGAAGAAATTCCCAGTCAAGCAAGCTTTGCAAAGACAGTGTGTATCTTTCAGAATGGTTCTATTTGGCGTGTGTGTGTGTGTGTGTGTGTGTGTGTGTGTGTGTGTGTGTGTGTGCGCGTGCGCGCGCGCGTGCCTGCCAGTCCTAGTGCTTGAATTTCAGGCCTGGACACTGTCCTTGAGTTTTTTGTGATTAAGTCTACCATTCTACCATTTGAGCCAGAGGTCAATTTCCAGTTTTTATGGTGTTTAATTAGAGATAAGAGTCTCAGGATTACTACCTGGGCTGGTTTTGAATCATGTTCCTCAGATCTCAGTCTCCTGAGTAGCTAGGATTATAGGCATGAGGCACCAGCACTGGGTCATAGTTTTTAATTTTAATCTGTGTGTGTGTGTGTGTGTGTGTGTGTGAGAGAGAGAGAGAGAGAGAGAAAGAGAGAGAGAGAGAGAGAGAGAGAGAGACAGAGACAGAGACAGAGACAGAGACAGAGACAGACAGAGACAGACAGACAGAGACAAAGAGATAGAGACAGAGACCAGAGAAGCAGAGAGATGGAGAGAGAGGGATGGAGAGAGAGAGAGAGAGAGAGAGAGAGAGAGAGAGAGAGAGAGAGAGAGAGAGAGAATTCTGCATTTGTTTTTACTCCTCTGTCCTGACTGTAGTATGCCTACTCTTGAAAATTCTGATTTTGAAATTTATAGATAACCACTAAATCTAAAATTAATCACCACTGTAACTAAGTTCCATGTCAAGCAATACTTTGAAGTGATAGGTGAAGGTTCGGTTGTGAAATTTCCTGTGATAGGGACTTGGGAATCAGTTCCTGAAAAGTTTACAAAATGGCAGCAAGAATACATAGCAATTTTGAGGAGGCCATTTTTATAGACCATTGGTGGAGTAGTGTAAACATCATCAGATACAGTTACGATAACGCTTCCACCCATGATTCTATTACTGTTAGTTTAACAACATAACATTTTTTATCCACTTGAGCCTGGCCTTTACTGGCCTTTACTGGAGATAGAATCATTGAGACTTCTTGAAAGCTTCTAACCTCTATCCTCCAGATCTCAACCTCCCAAGAAGCTAGGATTACAGGTGTGAGCCACCTGTGTCTAGCTACAGTTTATTCTCTCTTTTAATGTTTTCTTTTTAAAGAAAGAAACCCCACAAGGGCTGTGTATGCTTTGTAAATAGACTTTACAACCTCAGTCTAATTTTGGTCCACATAATATTGTATATTTCATTGGAAAAAAAATAGCCTTACTGAACTGGAAGTTGTAGATAAATGAGTTCCTATTATAAATTTACAAATTTCCAAAGGCAGAAGACAGAATGCAGAGTTATGAACGTGACATGGAGAGTTGGTGTGTCCTCATGCATTTTGTCTTAGCATTCTGCTTTTTTGTTTCTCTCTCTTTTCCCCGTTTCCACCCAGTGCCCTTCACTGCACAGAGAAAAGCAGCCTAAAGGATTCTTCACGAAGTTTTCAATGTTCTGTTTGCAGTTCTTCCTTCAGTTCAGCGCTGAGGTTTTCTGTCTGAGTTTTGAACGGACTGTTCTGTAATCCTGGGTCTTTTGGGTTTGTTTGTTTTGCATGTGACTGACCATTTCACTGATGCCATGGAACGCGTTGTCTCTCACCTCTGTAAAAATGCATTTGCTCGGCCTGCAACTCTGGGAGAGGACGTGGCACTGGGGTGCATGTGTGGCAGAGCATGCTGCTTGCATTGTGCATGTCCATTGTCACCAGCGCTCCTTCCTGTCCCTCTTACTGCTTGCCTTGTAGCTTTGAGCAGCACCAGGAGACTTGCCAGGGGAGTGCCAGGTTCGTGTGCAAAGCGGACAGCTGTGGGAAGAAACTGAAGAGCAAAGACGCCCTGAAAAGACACCAGGAAAACATCCACGCTGGTATGTCATGGGAACATGGCTTATAAATGGAATCTGCTTTTCATTCTCGCTCCTGAGAGCGCAGGCTTTTTTTTTCCATTGTGTTTCACCCAGATGTGGAACTTTTTTTTTCTTCCTTTGTTTCTTTTTCTTATACTGAATGATCTTTTTCCAGTGGATTTCAGCAGCACTTGCCGTTTTCCCAGTACTGAATTAATCCTAAGTGGACACTAAGAAGGATTCATGAGTTGTGCTTAGTGTTTACATCCACAAAGAACTGCTGTGCGTGTGTGTGTATGTGTGTTGTCATGAATCTGTATGAAATTTTGTCCATAAATTGTTGAAATTGATCAGTATAGATGTAACTTAAAACTATTAATGGAGCCATTTCTGCCTTATTATTGTTACTGGAAAATTCATTTCTTTTAACCTGCATACAGTAGTAGAGAAAATTCCTCACTACATTTTGACCTGGGGATTGAGCATTATTTTAATTAAATGACATTTGGATTAATACAGCAGATAATTTTTGGAATCCCTCCTAATGGATGAGTTAAACAACAAAACCAGTATTAAATTGGATTGTCACTTAGTGTCTCAGTACTTTGAAGACAGTTTAAAATGGATCTGTTGCACTGGATTGAACCAGTGGCTGTGTTGTCAGATTTCACCTTTGACTTCTACAACTTTCTGAAATTTTTATTGTAAAAGTGATGCACAGAAGGGATACATTTACCTAAGTCAAGTAAAACGAGTACATTTCTTTGTGGACAATGTCGCCTGCCTTTGACATCTTGTGTATACATCTTGAAGAAGTTGAAATGGATGCAGTTTCATTTGCTTTGTGCATAACCATGTGCTGAATTCTTCCCTCTGCTTCTTTCTGGAAAGGGAGAAATTCTCCTCTGGATAAGGAAAAAGGTGGACTTTCTTTTCTCCTTCTTGTTTAGTCTCAAGGTCAGAGCAGCACATTAATTCATACCCAGGATATGGACATTGGGTTTATTCATCATCCACAAAAATTCAAGTGAATAATCCTAAGATTATAGAGACTCCTTTACCATGTCTGCTACTTGCAGGTTCAGTTTGCACTTCACACTGAGTAAGAGCTGTGCATCAGAGTTATGAAAAGTAGAAGAAGAGCTGTATGAAATAAGTCCCAGCTTTGTTTCAATCCTTAGAATTTTACATCATTCTTTTCTGTCTTTTCTTTTGACGAACATATGGTCGATATGTGGTAAAACGCATTTTTTAAATTTAAAGTACACTGAGGCCATTCTATGATTGCAGAGGCAAGCATAAATTTTATTTTGATAGACTTGCCTACATACTTTTAAAAAATGATGTTCTGGTTAAAATGCTGTTCTTAATTTTCTCCATTTATGTCTGCAATGTATTGTAACAAAACTTTCATGTTAGTTTTAAAGTCAGCTTTGCTGAAGTAAGTAGAACTCCAGATGCATGCTGTGGCTCTGGAAGTGTTTGCGTTTTCTAGGCATGTGGTTTCCGTGTTGTATGCCTAGAGTGCTTTGTGAGGCTCCTTGTAATTGGCCTTGAATATTAGAATATAATAGATCCTGAAAATTCATGGTGATTTTATAGGAAATGTTTTATAAATAGAAACATTTTTAATCCTATATAGTAGAGCATGGTAAAAGTTTTTGAAATATTGCTGTGCTTTATGGGTTACAATGATACCTTTTGTTGAGGTTGATACATGATTTCAGTTCTTTATTTGTTGGCTTTTTTTATTTATTTTATTTTATTTTCTGTGAACTCACATGTTTGGGGAGAAAATATTCCCTGTGGAGAAAAGCAAGGGAGGCAGTTTCACATAGATAGGGTCGAATTGCTTAAAGAGACAAAGCCTGTAAGGTCAGGAAGACAGGCGCATACCACCATGCCTAACTTTTCTCCCTAACTTTTTGCTCAGGCTGAACTCAAAACATGTTTGTGTTGATCTACATCTCCTGAGTAATTGGGCTTTGAACTCGGCCTCCATGCCCGTCTCTGTGCTTTTCTCTCTCGATACCGTGTTGCTCTACAGAATTCTAAAACGTTTGTAAAAAGGAATGTGTCAGAACTGAAGACCTCTCTAAAAGGGTCTAAAAGGCAACTCGCGGTCTTTCTGAGTTTCGTGAATAATTATCTATAACACTGAGCAGTGTAGAATTCTCTGCTGTGCGACAGAAATCACATCATCTGTACTTATCATTTGTTTCATTTCTGTCTTAGGAGATCCTAAGAAGAAACTCATATGCCCAGTGTGCAATAAAAAATGTTCCTCAGTCTCCCGCCTACAGGAGCACAAGAAGGTCTGTATGGGAATGATAAACTTTCTATGGTCTTAGCCATGCCAACTATCCATTGTTTTTTGTAGGATGATAAGGGTTTTCCATTAAGCAATAACATTCTATCTTAAGCATAAAATGAATATTAATATAAAACAAATATGTAGTAATGTAAACTATAGAAAGATATATTTGCAGGAAGTTGGTGGCTCACTCTTATAATCCTAGCCATTCAGGATCTGAGGATCACGGTTCAAAGCCAGCCTGGGCAGAAAAGTCACCATGAGGCTCTTATGTCTAATTAACCAGAACTGGAAGTAGAGCTGTGGTTCAAAGTGGTAGAGAATTGGCCTTGAGCAGAAAACCTCAGAAACAGCAACAAAGCCCCACAATAGGCAAAAATAAAATGAATAGAACAAAGATATAAAAAAGGGGGGGGAGGATATATTCAGTTGTGTGTGATTTGAAGCTAATTCAGATAGACCGCCAATACAGGTGCCTTTTTTAGCTAATCTTTCACTCCATTTTGGATTCAAGCTCTTTGAGTGATATTTGTTTGGGGAAATACAAATAAACAAGAAAAACACATAATTTCGTGTATTTCTTATGTACTGGAAATAGCCTTTGGCTTTGAAAGTAAATACTTATTACAGGTGAATCTGGCATAATAGGCAAGTGTATATTATTTTGAAAGCCTAAAATTAACTTGCCCAAGTATTGTTAGTAGAGAGTGATTATATTAGAAGAAAATTCATTTAATATTTTATAAAATGTACAGAGTATAAAAAGTATAAACATTTCTGTTTTGATATGAAAAGTTCATCTGAAAAAATGAATGAAAATATTAAGTTTAATCACATTTTCAACTAGTTAATAGAATTTATACACAGATAGAATTAAAATAGAATTCAGATTTGTTTATGTTATCACAAGGTTCAAAATATTTCCTAATATCACATATTTCTTTTAGTATCTAGGCACATGAAAATATTTCTTTAGTGAATTAATAACTGTGTAAATGGAAGATGGTACAAATAAAATTTTACTTCTGCTGTCACTTTGTTTTTGTTTTTGTTGCATTTTGTCGGATTTTACCTCTGTATATCTATTGTGATTCATTTATTTTCATTATCATTACGTAGTTGTACAATGTAATTTCCGTTCAACAAAGCAGTGTATGAGTGCCACCCCTTTCAACATTCTCACCCATTCCCTCCCCTATTTTTCTTAATTTTGTTGGATATCCATCTTGCAATTTTATTTGACAGGATATAAAACTGATTTCATGTAGTAGTAAATCCAGCTACTTGTATGGTTTATTTGTAGCTTAGGAGTAGTAAATCATTATGTGTTGTGTTTGAGGCGGTCTTTTGCGAGGCTCAGTGATTCTGACCTCCAAGAGGAATAATATAAGAAGCCCTGGGTCTGGGTTCCTGTGTCAGCAAATGTCATGAAGCTCCCAGTTTCTAAGTGATGATTTTATTAGATTGAGGGAGATCATGAAATCCTCCTGAATATGTGTGTGTGTGTGTGTGTGTGTGTGTGTGTGTGTGTGTGTGTGTGTGTGTTGCTGATTGTGGGGCTTGAATTCAGGGCTGAGGCATTGTCCCTGAGCTCTTTTTTGCCCTAAGCTAGCAGTCTACCATTTTGAGCCACAGCTTCACTTCTGCTTTTCTGCGGGTTAATTGGAGAGAAGATTCTCACAGACTTTCTTGACTGAGCTGGCTTTGAACTGCAGTCATCAGATCTCAGCCTTCTAAGTAACATAAGCCACCAGTGCCTGTGTTATTTTTGCGTAGAGGCTTTGCCCATGTAAGGACCATTTTAGGTGTTAGTATAGTTACTGCAGTTCCTTTATAGGAAGTCCTTACAGAATTCTAATCTATGGCCAACTATTCTTTTTCTGCCTTACTATCACCTTCCTCCCTTTTGATGGTTTTTGGCAGGATTTATTATGTTCTTCTCTTTCTTTTCCTTTCTTCCTTTCTCCCTTCCTTTTCTTTCCTTTCTTTTTCTCTCTTCCCCTATTCCTCCCTTACTATCAACCCTCCCTTCCTCCCTCTCTCCCTCCCTCTCTCCTGCCCTCCCTCCCTTCCTCCTTCCCTTCTTTCTTTCCTTCTTTCTGTTATTGCAGCAATAATAGACAGAGGGGTTACGGTTACATAAGTACAATCTTTTGAACCATGTCTCCCCTTCCCTACCTCTTTCCCATTTTTTCCCTCTCATCCCCACCCACAGCATGACAGTTCATTTTCCATATAGTGTCTAGTGAGTTCTACTGATATATTTCTTCACCCTTTGTGCCACCTTTTTTGTGCCATTCCTTACCCTCCAAATACAAACTAACAAACAAGACCAAAAGAAAAGAAAACAAAAACAGCAATAACAAACCAAACAAACAAACATAAAAGGAAACCCTCAACAACCCAGTGGGCTAACAACTTAAAGATTTCTCAGAGGAAGAAATATGAATGGCCAATGGACACATGAAGAAATGCTCAGTATCTCTGGCAAATTAAATGCAAATCAAAACAATGTTGAGATTCCACGTCACTCTAGCTAGAATGGCCATTATTAAGAAAACTAACAATAACAAATGCCAGCAGGGATGCGGCCAAAAGGTAATTCTGTTGCACAGTTGGTGAGAATGTAAGCTGGTTCATCCACTCTGGAAAGCAGTATGGAGGCTCCTCAAAAGAGTGAACATAGAGCTTCCCTGTGACCTCGCAATACCACTCCTGGGCATTCCAATAGAACACAAATAATGCCACACTAAAGGGGCCAGCACTCTCTTACTGCAGCAGTGTTTACCATATCGAAGATACAGTCACCCCCGTTGGCCCTCAGTGAATGAGTAGATCAAGAACATGTGGTATAGATACACAATGGAATTCTACTTATCTATCAGAAAGAATGATAGTGTACTATTCATAAGGAAATGGAAAGACTTGGAAAAATTGTGTGAACTAAGTCAGATTCAAAGAAACCTAGGTTGCATGTTTTCTCTCATTTGTTATGGCTAAAATGTGCTTGTGAATCTGCAAGTAAATATATAAGCAGTGGGACATGATAAATTATATAGTTCTTTAGAAATCAACACATAATGCCAAAGGAGCAGCATATGCATAGGAGTAGACGACAAAGGCTCCATATTTCTGTGCACATGATCTTAAAACCAATATTTTATGAAATGAAATGAGGTCTATTTTTAGTTGTTATTGTTTCTAGTTTTCTTTTTTTGTCAGTGAAATCAGGGCTTGATCAGGGCTGGTGCTTTATCACTGGAGTAATGCTTCCTGTCTTGTTGGTTAATTGGAGGTAGAATCTTGCAGATATTTCTGCTCAGGCTCTCTTCAAGCTTTGATCTAGATCTTAACATCTTGCACTGGTATCTGTTTATGTGGTGTATTACATTTGTTAATTTGATGTATGTCTGAGCTGTTCTTATATCCCTGGAATGAAATTACTTTGATCTTGGGGTATGATCTTTCTAATGTATTGTTGCCTTCAGTTTTCAACTATTTTGAGAATTTTCGCATCTGTGATCACCAAGGAGATTGGTCTGTAGTTTTCCTTTGGGTTCCTATCCAGTTTAGACAGCAGGGTAATATTAACTTCATGGAATGAATTCAGTAGCACTCCTTCCCTTTAAATTTTAAGAAAATATTTGAGTGAGTATTGAGTGTAAGGTTTCTTTAGATGTCTAGTAATATTTGGCAGGGAATACATGTTGTCCTGGATGTTTTGCTGGTAGACTTTATATTGCATCTTCAATCTTATTGCTCAGTATAAATCTGTTTAATTGTTCATTACAATCTCAGTTGAGGCATGCCATATGAGTACAGAAATTCAGTCATTTCTAAGGTTAAATTATGTGTGCCTATTACCAAAGGAATAGTATATCCAGAGATTATATATTTACAAGTCTAAATTTGCACACAATAAGAGTTAATACTAGGTATTTTTTTACAGCCTCTCGAATTAATTCAAAGTAAATAAGGTATATCTCATACTTAAATAGTGTAACTATTACATATTCATTGCTGATATTTTTACTAGGTACATATGGCTATTGTATTTTCAATTTATGTGACAGAGCGAACAAACTAGGGCTGAGTGATATAACTAATTAGGGCAGTGCAATAGTATGTTTACAATTTTACATGTCATTTATAAAGTTTTTGTTTTTTTACCAAATAAGTATTTATTTATTAATTGTATTTTCCTAGGAAAAGTAGGGAAGGGAAGAGTCAGCATGTGTTACAAAAAAAAATGATTAGAAAAGGGGAAAGGAAGTACTCGGGTACAGCACAAATCAATCATGAAACAAAACACCCAGGGCTGGGATCATCAAAGCCCATGGGAGCTTCAGTCTGCAGGGACCAGAGAAAGGACAGACAGGTACACTCTCCCACCCTCCCCATAAATTCAAGATTTTTCACAAAGCTTTGGTTTCTAGCAGTAAACATGGCGTTACATTCGTCCGTCTCTTACTAAACAATCTTGTGGCCACTTTGACATTACTTTCTTGCACCTGTGTACAAGTTCCTGAGTGACTTGAACATACATTCATATTCCCTTTCCTGGTCTCCTCACCTCACTTTCTACATGGAAAGCCCCAATTGCTTCCCTCTAATATGAAAGAATAAGTAGGTTTGATCATAAATGTCACTTATGGTAATAATCTCTCTCTTTTTTTTAAAGAGCTCAGGTTTGGAACACGGTGGGGGTAGAGCCCTAGCTTTCCCTGAATGTTTGTATTCGTCACATAAAATTTGGAGAGACATTACCAGGATTGTATATGGGCACGTAGGTTTTCTTTTGCGGGAGAAAAAGGGTAGGGGCTAGGACTTGTTTTTAGAAAAGATCTAGTCCAAAATGGGAAATAAGGGAAGCGAGAGCACAAAAGAAAAACAATGGTTCAAAATCCTCACTTTAGAAGAGGTACCCCTAACTTTGTTTCATTTTTTTTTTGTCTAGTGCAGAACCTTCTGTCAAAGATACTTTGGCTATTTTTCTCAATTCTAAAAGTAAGTTTGTAAACAATAAAACCTCAAAAGAACAGGAGAAAGACCCACATATTATTATTTACACAAACTAGGCCACCTAGCAATTACCAGTTCTGAAACTCAATAAAGTCCTACAAAGCCTAGACAAATACAATTAACTAGAGGGGGGGGGGCAGCACTTGGGAGACAAGAAACCAGGATCAGACACACATCACCCAATGCATTCTATTGCATTTGTCCCATTTCAACAGTGAGGTAGGTTTGCTGTGATCTCACAGCATGTAAACGAAACCCCCTTTTTCTCCTTTAGTTAACACAATACTATGAACCACTATGCAGCAGGGCAGGACATTGGCTCTGGGTGCCACAAAAAGGCCCTCACTTAACGGTCTCCCTGGAAGTCAAGACTTTTGAAAGGCTGAGGATTTTGGTCCTTGTTTTATATATCCATCCCTGTCTGGCTAGTATAAGGTGGACACAAACCTGTGGTCTCAAAATTTAACCATATCAATTCCCATTTAAGAGAGAGGGGGGGGGGGGAAGCACACATAGTCATGTGCGTGGTAAGCTAGATTTTCCTAACCCAGGAAGGGATAGATCTGGTATATGGAAAGAAAAACCAAGCCCCAGAGCCCTAGGATTAGATAATCACCAGTAACCTTGGCTTCCTCTCTGGGCCTCTTCTACCTTCTCTACGCCACAGTTTCCTGTTTAGACTAATTTCCATTCTTCCAGCAGAAGGAGAACAAGTCATGGGGCAGCCCAATTAAAAACCTAGTCTCCCACAAAACATTTCCATGAGTGGAGGGGGTTTCAAGAGGGACCCTATGGCAGAAAAGCCAGCTCTAATTGGCAAAACTGAGGTAGTTCAATAGGCTGTGCACTCCAAATGGTTGCTCTCCATGGTGATAAAAACAACAAAGTTCCTGCTGGGCGGGCCTGGAGCTGCTGCTCACTTATCCCTGAGATTGCTCATGTACCTGAGAACACAGTGCAGGAATGAGGGCCTTAAGATTAAAATATATAAAAATACAAAACCAGAATATTTATATTAAGAAAAAAAATTAAAATGCACAAGATACGTCATTCGCACAAATAGTGCAGTTTGGCATCCTGGAGAAAGTGGGAACCCAAGGTGCAGTTACCCAAGGGAGCAAATCAATTACAATCACATTGGCCCAGAAAAGGGGTGGGAAGAAGCTCAGAGGAGCAGGTCTGCAGCCATTCCCCAGCCACCCATTTTGCCTGTCATCACAACCAATGCATGGGACAACTCTCCCAGAACCGCAGCTCAAAATAGGGTGATGAGGATACAAGATGGGGAGGCAAAACAAAAAAACAACAAAAACAACCCTGCCTTGCTCCTAAGGCCCTTTCCCACACAAGGTACTACCTGAGGGATTGAGCCCATTCATCTACGGGTCGGTCTTATGCTTGTTTCACATTCTGGTAAGGGAATGATTACACATCCTTCTTTAAAAGAACTTGCCAATCTGGGTCATTTTTAGAAGCTGGAGACTGGGGGGGGGGGTGAGGGTTATCATGTGAAGCATTTGGGCTTCTAGGATGGTTCCCTCTAAGCCCCTCAACTTGAACTGGGATAGATCACAATAGGAGTTCCTATGCATCACCCCATCCCCTCACCAAAAGAGAAGATGGAGTGATGCAGGGAAACCCCGGCCTGAGACACATGGCAGTACCAGCTACTCGCCAACCCAGCCTATCCCCACTCTCTCCATTTTGCCGATTGATGCCTGCTCCTTGAAAATTCCTACTAGCAAGAATTGGGCCCCTGACTGATGGCTCAATTTTGGGCCTCGG
The DNA here is from genome assembly GCF_031878675.1 of Megascapheus bottae. Taxonomy (NCBI): domain Eukaryota; kingdom Metazoa; phylum Chordata; class Mammalia; order Rodentia; family Geomyidae; genus Megascapheus; species Megascapheus bottae. Next base: position 4,010,324 of record NC_143531.1, read on the forward strand.
GGAGCAGTGCAGGGCTGTGGATCTCTTCTTCCTCCTGAAAGTAGGGCAGGCTTTCCCTGGGAACTGGGGACCTGCTGGGCCTTCAGTGGACAGGAGGCCACCAGATGGTTGATGCTTTGGCAGAAGTGGCACTTCTTGGGCTGGGGTGGCAGTTTGCATTCCTTGGCATGATGGTCTAAACCACCACAGTTTTGGCACCTGTCTCCTTTGGACCTGCGTTTCTGCATGTTCTTCCCCTTTGGCCGCCTCTCACTCTCAATACAGATCATCCCTCCAGGCCCAGTGACACGGATGGATTTTAGGCCTTTGGCAGACTTCTTAAAGGTGAACTCCACAGGCTCACCCTCCTTCAGGCTCTGGAAGCCTTCCATGTGCAGCTTACTCTGGTGCACAAAGACATCCACGGGGGTCGAGTGCGACTCCAGCGCGGGTGGTCATGGACAGGAAGCTGAACCCCATGCGCATGTTGAACCACTTACAGATGCTGGCCCGGTGCATCTCCTCGGGCGCCTTCTCCGCCGCCTTGGTGCAGCCACCTGCAAACTGCTGGTTGGACACTGAGCCCATGGTCATAGGCTGAGCCCGCAGCCCCGGGCCCCTGGTTGGCCAGCTGCTGGCCCCAGAGAAGTCTCATTTATAAAGTTTTAATAGTCAGTTGATAAGTTTACTAAATCTTTTTGCAGATTCATGAAATATTTGATTGTCAAGAATGTATGAAGAAATTTATTTCGGCTAATCAGCTAAAGCGTCATATGATCATCCACTCAGGTAAACTATATCCTGTTTCAAACATCTTGAAATCACTACAGTGGAATTGCTTCTTTTTAGGGACTCAGAACAGGTATAACAAGCAGCACTGTTGAATGTTCTAGCTTGTGACTTAATTCTCAAAATCTCTTTATGCAAATCAAAAGTGATTGGCCAAAAGATACCCAGATCTTCCGAGCCACAGTTCCTTTTTTTAAAAACACTTTTTTGATCCTCATTTTCTTTATTCATGGCACATTCCTTGCAAAATTATCAAGCTTGAGTTCATTTATTTCTGTGTTGTACTACCATACTGTTTGACATTTAGTAGAGATTCAGCAATTAGTCTTTTTCCCATCTCTAGATACTTTAACATCCTATAAATATGGTACTAATCAGTGTTAACCTAAATTTGTAAATATGCCTTCAGAAAATATTTTAATGCCATAATTTTATTTCATGCCAGTTGGAGTTAATAGGTCTATTTCACTCATGCAGACATAAAAAGAAAAATATTTGAAAATAATTTTTGCCTTATGGAGACTCTTTCTAGAATTGAGGGTTCAAGAAATTTGAGGTCATTGAAGTTAGAAGGCTTTTGAATAATCTGTCTTATTTGGAGATCTATGGAGAGAAATGTGTTAGCAAATTAAAATTGGAGATTAAAACATTGTTGGCTTTCAGATATGCTTTGAACAGCAGCACGACATTTAAAAAATGTTGTTGTCAACATCTTAGGAATATTACATAAATATGACTTTGATCTAAGGTCTAAGTGTCTAGCTCCTGCTGTGAATGGGACCTCTGGCCTCTGTGAGGCCTGTGTAACCTGCAAGAGGGAGCTGCATGCTTCTCCCTCACTGTCAGGCTTCTCAGCACTCAGGCCTGTGACCCTCACTTTAACTCACCCCATCACCACATTGTTTATCTGGAAATAGAGAAAAGTACCTTTCCTTTTCAAAACAGGACTTCCAGAGAAGTCACTCACATTTCATTTGTGGGCAGTCGCATAGTCACATAGTCAAACTCAAATGATCTAGGTGGTAGGCTTTACATTTTGTGTATTTGCTTTTTTTTTTTAAGTTGTATGACCATTCTTGAGTTTAAGGTAAGAATATTTTACTTTGCATCCTTTGGCATTTATGGAGATTGGAGCTTGTTTGTTTGCATTTTTTTTAACAGAAAAACGACCTTACAATTGTGAAATCTGTCATAAATCTTTTAAGAGGCTGGATCAAGTGGGTGCTCATAAAGCTATACACAGCGAAGACAAGCCCTACAAATGCAAGCTCTGTGGAAAGGAATTTGCTCACAGAAATGTTTACAAGAATCACAAGAAGGTAAAAGCTTAGGGATAGTCTTTTCTTGTATAAATTTGATGGTATGATTTTTTTAACTGCTTACCTCATAACAAAGTTTTTCTCTATCTGTGACATGCTTCACGTCATTGTATAGCTGGATGAGATCTTGCTTGTACTTTATAACTACCTTATGAATTTTATTCTCTAAACTATTCTCACAATAAAATGCCATTTAATTTGGTTTCAGTATCAGAGATTTAAGTCCATGGTTATTTGGCTAGCTCGCTCCTTCCTTCCTTCCTTCCTTCCTTTCTCTCTCTCCTTCCTTCCTTCCTTCTTTCCTTCCTTCCTTTCCTTCCCTCCCTCCCTCCCTTCCCTTCCCTTCCCTTCCCTTCCCTTCCTTCCTTCCTTCCTTCCTTCCTTCCTTCCTTCCTTCCTTCCTTCCTTCCTTCCTTCTTTTTTCTCTTTTCCTTTTTTTCTTGTACTTGGAAAATAGAACTTAGGGCTTTGCAGTTGTCAAGCAAGTGTTCCACCATTTGAGCTATGTCCCCAGTCCTTTCCAGTTTGTTTCTCTTACATAGTGTCTTTTGCTTTTGCCTGTGGTAGCTTGTGTCAACAATCTTCTTACCTCTGCCTCTTTGTATAACCAGAATAGATAGACAGCACCACACCTGACTTCATTTTGAGACAGGCATGTTCCTTGGCTGGCCTTAAACCACAGTCCTCGTATCCTTCCCGGCTCAGGATGACAGGTGTGCACCACTGTGCCTAGCCTGATCCCATTGTTTGGGGTCTAAGATAAGAAGCAGACCACCAAGGTCAAAGGTCCAGGACTTGATTTGACTAGGGACTTTGTCATGCCAAGCAATTGCACCAACACGGGGGCCATTCCCTTAACCTGTCCTGAGAATTTATTCTTCATCTGGATTGCGTCCATATTCATTTCCTTAGCTGCGTGATACTTACTTATCACTTATTGCCACAAACCATCCTACCAGATAAAACATCCCAAATCCTAATGCTTTTATATGGCTCTTCAATATACTAAGTGAATTTCCAGTGCTCATATAACACTATTGTGCATACAACTTCTCCTGCCATTCAGACTTCTATGCTGTGACCTCACCCTCCTTTTCCAGCATTTTCATCTATTCTCTGTGTTAAGCATAAAACGATTCAACATGTACTTTCACTCTGCAGATCCACTCTCGCTTCAAGGTTTTAACTCTTGCTTGTGTTTCTTACATTTTACCTTTGTAACAATTCTTGCTTTAGTGTACAGTAGCTTTTTAGAAAAATCCATTTTATGTCCAGGCTCAGGAAGTGTGCCCCAAAATATTCAGCGTATCAGAAATATTTGTGAAAATATCTGTGAAGTAGCAGATACTTGCCTAACTGAGTTTGGTTGAAATAGATTAATATGTGGCTAAATTTCAGATATTTTAGATAGATAAATAGATATTCCCAAGAAACTGTTAATTTTTGAGTTGTCATATTACCTGGGCCTTGCAGTTATGTCAATATTTTTAGGGGACTTTCTGAAGATAATACTACCCTTTTTGAAATCATTATGATTGCATTTTAGCTTTTGTGCAAGAAAAAAAGTAAAAGGTAAACTTGGCAAAGAATAAACAAGGTTTGATTGATAGTGTCTCAAATCATCTCTGCCTCATTTCTGGCTTACTGCCCTCATGTTTAACTCAAGCATTATATGTACAGAGGCAGGGTGTATTCATTACTGCACCTTTGGAATTACAGGACTGTAAAAAATTATCTGGCTAGTTTCCTGTTCAGTCTCTGGAACCCTTGTGCTCCTTTCTTTGATGAAACTGATCTACACACATTTATGAGATTTTCACAGTTTGGCTTGTGTTATATGCCATATGGGAATTTGGCAAAGGATCTTTGCACCATCTTTCATACTTTTCAGCCATAAATCATATGAAAGTGATAATGATGTCTTAAGAAGGACAGAAACCATGATGTCTGCTGTTTCCGAAGTGGAAAGCACATTCAATCCTCAGCCCAGAAAAACATGTTTCCTACTGTGTTATGTTTGGTATGGTTATGTGAAAATTTATGAAATATTTGCCAAGAATCAGCCTTTTCTTCCATCATGATTCATTAGTGGCTAGTTAGAAAACTATAAAATAAGGATATGAAAAGAAATAAGGAAAAAAGAACACCTAGAAGCAGTGTAATCTTCCTACAGAAAGTCCTGTTAATTTAAGTCAATTACATATTAAATGACTTTTCGGTTTGTTGAGTAGTCTTTTAAAGTGTCAGCTTTTTGCATTTTATTATACTTTTTTTGTCTTCTATTGAGCCAATTCCTCTCTTTAAACATTGAAATGTCCTTCATGAAAAGATTATTAGCATTATTGTTATAACAGTAAAATTGGAATAGATTTATTTTTTCATGACTTAATTTCTACTTTCATTTGATCATGTATACAAGCTCAATAGCTTGAATATTAATTATTTGTTACTTATTTCTTCCTGACATTGTATCTAATTGAGAGGCTTAGGCATATTGACTGATCTAACTAAAATAAAATCCTTTATTCTGGATCCAGCTAGTTTTCTATTATTGAAATCACAGTTGGACAAACATTTCAGAAGCAAGAAGCAGAACCTGTCCAGTGAATCATTACACTATTTTCTTCCCTATCCAGCTTAACACAAAGCACATTTGGAGAAATTGTCTATAGGATGCTTCCTTTTAATGTGCTGGACCAAAGAATTTTGCTTTGTGGAGCAAATATTTTATTTGCTTGATCATAGAAATGAACACAGAAGAGTTTTCTTTGGGGAAGCCATAGACAAGATTTTTGGAAATAGGAGCTATTTCAATAAAGAACCTTCTCCCATGGCCTAGAGATTTATGTGGAAATCTAATCACAACTTAGAAAAATTCAAGTTTCACAGTATGCTTCATTCAGTCATATTCAAAGTGTTCTGGACCATAAACATATGGTGCAGATTGGTGTCAATTTATTAAGTTCTGAATATCCATTAAAACATAAAATAGAGCCAGGCACTGGTGGCTCACACATGTAATCCTAGCCACTCAGGAGACTGAGATGTGTTTGAAGCCATCCTGGGCAGGAAAGTTCCTGAGACTCTTATTTCCAATAAACTACTTGGAAAAAGCCAGAACTGACAGAACTGAAGCAGGGGTACAGCACTAGCCTCAGGCTCGGGGACCGAAACAGCTCAGGGACAGCGCTCAGGCCCTCAGGTCCGGCAAAATAAAACCTCATAAAACAGAATGTACAAGAGTAAGTCATTTAATGACAGTGTATAGATGTATGTATTTTTGCTCAATGTTCAACAATATGAAAGACAGTGAAGTTCCAGTTTTTCTTCTGTGGAATTCAATGTTAAAGAAAAGTATATTTCTTTCCCTAAGATCTTAAGTTGGATTCTAAAACCAGAATATGTGGTGTCAATCTCACATGGTAAAGGAAGTCTTACGTCCATTTAGGAAGAAGTCAAGGTGGAGACTCAAAAGGAAGTCATCAATCGTTACAGCACAGGAACCACTCCTTCCTTTTGCAGCAAGTCACTGTTGACTCTGCACGCTCATAGCAGAGTCCTGCCCATTTGTTCCAGGTGTGATGTACATAGTCACCCTTTTGATTCACTGGACACACTTTCACAGTTACTTGATGCTCAACTTCTTAGCATCACACAAGATTTGAACTTGATAGAGTCTCTGATAGTAGAGGACCTTATATGAAGGGCCCCCCCCGCCAAGTCCTGGGTCTTAGACGCTTGAACGCAGGTCCTAGGCATGGTCTTTAAAGCTTTCTCAAGGCTAACGCTCTACCACATGAGCCGCAGCCACCACTTGTGGCTTTTTCTGAGTATGTGGTACGGCAGAATTGAACCCAAGGCTTTGTGCATCCTAGGCTCTGCCACTAGGCCACTCTCGTAGCCCTGAAGCTCAGTGTTGAATGGCAAGTGTTCTTTCCCTGTTTAAATAGTTTTTTCCCCCAATTGGGTGATGGAGTTTTTTTTTTAGTATATTGAGGAAGAATAAATAAATGAAAGAGGACTGGAAAAAGTCCTTAAGTCAGGGAGAGCTAGGTGTGCTGGTGGTTTGTTCCAGTAGGAGTATGAATTTCTCTTAGCAAGTGGAGGGATTTTAGTATGAGGAGAGCAGGCAGCTCACCAGTACCAGTGCATCTTCTAAACGCCCAAATGACGTCATTAATCTCTTAATTGTGAATGATTCTGATGACAGCATTATTCTGTCATAAAAGTAATATTTTATCCACGTGGCTAGAATCATATGAAAGTAGTAATTATTGTATATGATGTTACAGGTATTCTGAAGTGTTTTTGAGACGTTTTACTGGTGCTATAACTAGTGAAACACATCGTCTTATATTTTTTCTACATCTGTAACAGTAATCAGGTTTGCTGCAGGAAAGGAACACGTATGTGGTTGTATATTTCATGGGCTAATGCAGATATTAATCACTTGCTACATTGGCAGACATTGGTGTCATCACTGACTTGGCATTTGTTCTCTAACTCAAGGATCTCTTGATTCATAAATCACTGAAAAGTTTGGCACTCTTTAGAGATGGAAGATTTAAAGACAAAGTACCTTTAGAAAAGCTGAGTCTCATCTGATACTTGCAAAATGCATCCTGGACACAGAAATTCTCTACCAACAACGTGCAGGCAGTTTGTCACTGCCTTTGTTAAGTGGGAGGTCTTTGGAGGGCCTTTGTATGGATCAAGCACATGGGTTTTCTGCAGGAATTTCTTTCTGGTCTTGCCAGCCCAATCCAAATAGTGATGTTGGTAACTCTTTGTGACAAAATGTATTTACTCACCGGGCTGTATACTGCTAACTTACTACTTAAAATATGCTATTGGCTTTGGGGCAATAAGTGGTCTGCACAACATTTTTCTATAGATTTGGAAAAAGAGAGAGAATGATTTTGGTAGCCTACAGTATTTTTGGAAGGTTGAAGAAATTCTGTGATCCAGTGTGAATGCTAAGAAAGTAAATTTTTTAAAAAAATTCAGCACTGTTGTATAGTTATTATAGGGATCCAGTTATCAAAGTAAGATTGGGGGGTAGGAATGATTAAAGGGATACCATTGATAGAGGTTCATCATATTCATGCACTACTTGGTTGAGTGGCCATTTCTGTGTACAACTACTTAAAGGTAAAATAAAATTGAAAAAAATCAACGATACAAAGAAAAGCAAAGCTTTCTGCTTTCCAATTTAGGCCATTCCTGATGTTTTGTAGAACATCTGACCAGATTATTTTCTCCGTTACTGAACATATACCACTCAAGTAGACATGTTTTACTCTCTACACTAGAAATATGGTGTACTTAATTTTTTAATGAAATAAAATATGTAATTATAGCGATTATTATTAATCATATTATACCTTTATGATTATTTAGGAGTTATCATTTAAAAATTTTCTTCCAATACCTATTGCTTGGTTAAGTACTATATCTTTACCCTTTATATTTTCCCTGTAGCTACATGTGTGCCTGACAGAGTTGCTGCAGAATCGTGTCAAATGTCAGTCTAGACAGACATCTCATGCAGCCAAAACTTACATTTTATATTTCTCTTAGAAAAATTAAAGACAAGATTCTATATTTCTCCACATGACTCTTCATGATTTATTTCACTTCACTTTTTCCCATTTTTCTAATTGCATCTACTCTCTTCTCTTTCTCCTGGGTCCAACTGGATGGCCTTCTTGGGGGTACCTTCATTGGTCACCCCAAAATATCTGACCTAGCTGGGTCCTGGTAGTTCACTCTTGTAATCCTAGCTACTCAAGAGGCTGAGGTCTGAGAATCACAGTTGGAAGCCAGCCCACACAGGAGAGTCCATGGAACTCATATTCAATTAGTTACCCAAATAAAAGACTCTTGGGGGACAGAACCCAGGCCCTGAGCTCAAGCCTCAGAAGAGGCATACAACGATACAACACGCACATGCACACATGTGCGCGCGCTCTCTGTCTTTCTCTCCCTCCCCCCCATCACACACACACACACACACACACACACACACACACACACAAATACCTGAATACCTGATCCTGTACCCTCAGCCATTTATTAGGTTTTCCTTCAGATGTCACCCTCTCTCCAAATTCTCTTGACCTCCTATTTAAAATTACTACCCCACTGTATATATATGTATATATATACACATATATATATATAATTTTCTTGATGTATACCTCATTTTCTTGTGGGACACCTGGGTTAAGTCCATATCTTGGCTATGGTAAACAGTGCGACAATGAACATGGTTGTATTGGTAGCTTTAGTGTAGCCTTGTTTTTGATTGATTGGATAAATGCCCAGGAGTGGAATTGCTTGGTCATAAGGGAGTTCTATGTTTAATCTTCTGAGGAACCTCCATATTGCTTTCTAGAGTGGTTAAAAAAGTTTACATTCCTACCAAGAGTGTAATAGAGTTCCCTGTTGGCTACATTCCAGCCAACATTTATTATTGTTCATTTTCTTGATATTGGCCACCCTAGGTTGGGTAAGATGAGACCTCAATGTTGTTTTCATTTGCATTTCCTTTATAGCCAAAACTGTAGAGCGTTTTTTTCCTGTGTCTATTGGAAGTTTGTTCTTCTATAGAGTAGTCTCTTTTTAAGTCATTTTTCTCCCGTTTATTGGGTTCTTATTTCTTTGAAGATTTATTTTTTGATGGTTTAATTTTTGAGCTCTATCTAAGTATATTTTGGATGTTAGGCCCTTGTCTGATGTATAGTTGGCCAAAGTTGTCTCATTCTGTGGGCTTTCTATTTAGCTTGTTAGATATGTCCTTTTCCATGTGGTATATACACACAATGGAATAGACTCACCCATCTGAAAGAACAATATTGTACCATTTGTAAGGAAATGGGAAGACCTGGAAATATTATGTGGAGCAATTATGTGGCGAAACATTGGCTGCATGGTTTTCCTCATTTGTGGTAACTAGAATATGCCTATAAATCTACATATAAACACACCGGATGCTAAGCAAGGGGTTACAAATGAATTAACTGAAGTGTGGAAGGTATAAATAGTGTAACTCTTTAAACAAACTAAGTCAGAACCCACTGAAATAGGTAGAGATGGGTACTTTGAAGAAGGGAGGATGGAGCCAAAGAGAGAGGGGGTAGATGAATGAAGTAGGACAGGGGAGGCAGACAAGGATTCATTGCATTGACCACAGAATTGAGAAATATAAGGAAGATGGGTCGAAGGGGAGTGAAGATATTCAAGTGATAGCATAAATTAAGATGTACACATAAGTACACATAAACTGCTTTGTGAAGTGGCAGAATATTCAGTGCGTAAGCTAAAAGGGAAGGATGGGTGAGAATGTTGAAAGAGGTCACATGATCAAGGTGCATTGTATTCATAAATGGATTTGGTGAATAGCAATTCCTTTGTACAACTATTTACAGATAATAAAAAAATAGAAAATTACCACTCCAAAAGAAAATTGCCTGTCCAGATTTTTGGAAATTCCTGCTAGTTATTAATTTCTCCTTCACCACTTTCTGTATTAATGGCTGTATGTTTTCTTTGCTTGTCACCAAAAAGTTTGCGTTTTGACTTTATATTTAATTTTTCATCTGAGTATTTTTCATTCTTTTGTCTTTTTCCATTCAAAGGTATTTAAAATGCATTCATATTGTCTTATAGTAAGTTTAGGGCATTATTTTACATTTTTAAAAATAGCTGAATGTGGGACCGGGAGTTTGGCCTAGTGGTTAAAGTGCTTGCCTAGCACGCATGAAGACCGGGGTTCGATTCCTCGGTACCACATGTAGAAAAAAAAGCCGGAAATGGTGCTGAGGCTCAAATGGTAGAGCTCTAGCCTTGAGAAAGTCCAAGGACAGTGCTCAGGCCCTGAGTCCAAGCCTAGGACTAGCAAAAAAAAAAAGTGTAAAAAAATAAATAAATAAAAATAGCTGAATGTACATATTTGTTCTCTTGTAAGAAATGAATAGATCCAACTTAATTTTTTTCTCAGATGTTGAGACACAAAACATGTTCTCTTGTCAGTTTGAAATGGCATGTTATACTCAATGTTTATATATACATATATATAATTTTTTATTGCTATTGTAAAGGTGATGTACAGAGGAGGTTTCAGTTATATAAGTCAGGTAAAAAGTATGTTTCTTTTTGGACAACGCCACCCATTCCCTCATTCTCTCCCAGTTTTTCCCTCTAATAATGTTCATATATTTTATGCACTGGCACAAATTTTTTTCTGTATTTTTTATTTCATTTATGTATTTCCCTTCTCTAATTTAAACCTTTGGGACTGAATAGCACACTTGACTACTGTTCATTTATTATAACTTTCAATCTGCTTTCTCTATCCTATATATTTTCCACAACTGAAAACAAGCACGGTAATCCTCTGACAAATGTTATGTTAGTGAGTACCACTGCATCTTTACTATCGTAATGTCCATTTTAATTATGAATACTGTGAAGTTAATATCCTTTGAATGAAGTAACTTTCCTTTGGATGACCCCTTGCAGTTTTCTACCACTTAAATTGCAAAATCCCATCAATGTGTGCTTTAATGGAAGAAGATGGTTCACATTTTTATGTGCTTTCTGTGTTTCTGGTTGTTTAGCATTAATGAGCTTTGATTGCCCTGCTATCTATAGTAGAATTAGATTGTCTCCACTGATTTGTGCCAAATGAGCTTACTCTGACGTATAATAGAAAACAGGTGATTGAATAGGATCTTCCAGCTTTTTTGCTCCCGTTTTGTTTTTTAGGTTCCCCCCTCTATGATGATGTTTGATTATTGTTATTATTATTATTATTATTGAGTAGTTATACAAAGGAGTGACAATTCCATAAGTCAGGTTGCTCCTGTTTTTGATATTTAGACCTACCTGCTAGCCTGTGCTCGTTTTTTTGTTCCACTGATAAAATTCCTTTTTTTGCCAGTCCTGGGCTTGAACTCAAGGCCTAAGCACTGGGCTTATTCAAGGCTAGAGTTCTACCACTTGAGCTACAGCACTGCTTCTGTCTTTTCTATGTATATGATACTGAGGAATCAAACCCAGGTCTTCATCCATGCTAGGCAAGTATTCTACCACTAGGCCAAACTCCCAACACTCTGCTCATAAAATTTTGTCTGTCATCTTCCTTTGAGCTTAACAGTGACCGTTATGGGCACATCAAAAGCATTGCATTCACTTACTTATTGTTGAAATTACATGAATCACTTCTGGTGATTAGAGTAACATTTGACACTAGTTGAATATTTAATGGATGTTATCTAGGGTTAATCATAAGTACATCTTTAATGAATATTTAATGGCATTAATGATAGCATAAAGGCTAAGTGTTACCTAGTGCTGTAAAATTATTTGGAATAATTCAGTCGTTTACCGAAAAGAGTAGAAACCTTTGCCCTCTCCACCATTTGCTGCATTCGTATCGGAAATGTACTATCATCATAGCTCAAACTTGGTTGGGATATTTAGTCATTAAAGAAATGACATAGTATTTGGCTTTACAAAGTCAGTCCAGAGAAATTGACATACTGAGATTAGCAGCTTGAGATATTAGGGACAGGTTCTTCGGTAGATGTCAGATTTTTAATGGGTGTGAGGGTTTGAGATCCTCCTGTGAAGCAGGTGCTACATTTGTGCTACATGGTGTGGTAAGCCAGTGCTACAAGAAGAAATGAAACATCGTCCATTTTCATAATCTGATTTTTGAAGTAATGAGTTCATTTGCCTCCTGACTCACCCTTTCTCCTGCAGACACACTCTGAGGAGAGACCATTTCAGTGTGAGGAGTGCAAAGCCTTATTCCGGACCCCATTTTCCTTACAGAGACACTTGCTAATCCACAACAGTAAGTCATCATTCAGAAAGGGATTACCTCCTGTTTTGTTCTTAGGACCTTGGTGAATATAGGCAGCCCAGAAGTGCCCCTGTGTTTAAGTGGGTAAGTAATCTGTTAAGTGTAAAATGAACTTGTATTTCTCCCTTTCATCTTTCCTTCCTATACCATTGTTTAATTGCTCCATAATAAATTAATCCTTTCAGGAGATACCTCATATGTTCTCAAATTTTACAACATAGATGCATAGATAGATAGATAGATAGATAGATAGATAGATAGATAGATAGATAGATGGATAGATAGATAAAAAGAGAGACCTTAGATTCCATAAGGCATCTTTTTTTCTTTTCTTGTTTTATTTTTCTTTTCATGTGTGTGTGTGTGTGTGTGTGTGTGCGCGCGCGCCAGTACCCAGACTTGAGCTTGTATTTGTGGCTGATGCTATGCTATTTGAGTCAGGTGTCCAGTTCTTCAGTGAGGCATTTTTGCACATGGTTTTTGCTACAGACATATTTGTTCTTTTTTAACTCTAACGATTAGGTAAATATGCCTACCTCTGTGAAAACATGAAACTGCATGATATGATTTTCGTCAGCTCACAGACGTTGCAAACCTGAATGACCCAGAGTCTATACCTAACTTAACACTTGCTTTGGAGAGGAATCGAAACGCGGAGGGTTGCCTGAGGTCCTGAGGGTTGCAACTGGGAGTCTAGTAGTTGGCTGTCTTTCCTACTTCCTGTACCATCTGCAATTTTTTAGTTACTTGGTAGAAAGTTACATCTTGGGTGTCATTCTAAACAAACATATCATCAAAGTCTAAACAGTTGCACTAAATACTGTTCAGCATTTTTGGAATACTAAAAATATATATTGATGACCACACTGAAGGATCTGATTCTTGTAACTAAACTAAGATGATATGAATTCAGGCCTCATGTCCTTGTTTGTGTTTCTCCCCACCTCTACCCCCACCCTCCCATAGCTGGTGCTCTAATACTGGAACAATACCTTCAGTCCTGATGTTCATTAATTAAAGATAAGAGTCTTGGATTTGTCTTCCTGGGATAGCTTCAAACATGTATCCTCAGACTTTCCTGTGCAGCTAGGATTACAAGCATGAGCTATTAGCACCAGGCCTGAACGAATTTGTTTTTCTTCTCTTTTTCCCTTTCCATGTATGTATGTATGTGTGTATGTATGTATGTATGTATGTATGTATGTATGTATGTATGTATGTATGTATGTATTTACTTGATGCTCATCTAGGGACTTAGAGCCTTAGTGCTGTCCCTAAGCTTTTGTACTCAAGGTTAGTGTTCTACCACTTTAAACCACAGCTCTACTCCTGGCATTTTTGCTGATTGATTGGAGCTAAGAGTCTTACTAGACTTTCCAACCCAGGCTGGCTTTGAACTGCATTCCTCATACCTCATTTTTCTGAATAGCTAGGATTACAAGTGTAAGCCACTGGTGTCCAGTTTCTAAGCTGACTTTTTAATGTGAGTTCTCAAAATAGATTCGTACTAAGGGCAATATTTATATTGTTTACTCTTACTTTTGTTCTCTACACACGTAAAGTTGGCAGTATAAATATTACATTTCTGAAGAAGACCAGACCAGTACTCAATCTCGCCAACTGGGCTGTACTTAGAAGAAATGTCTCTGGCCAGGCAGGAGTGTGTAGATGAAAATTGATAAAGACCATAAAGACTGTGAGCTTTGTTTACATACCAAGTGATAATGATTGTGATGAGATGAGATCTGTTTCATGGTGCTTCCAGGTACTCTTGTGTGCACTTGCAGCCATTTCCAGTTTCCCGATAAAGGAAAAGCAGTCTGTTTCAGAAATAAAATTCCTGGTGCCACAGCAGGATTGCCCATTCCATTTCACCCTCATTTTGTTTAAGAAAATGCTCGGCGATGCATAGAGTTTAGAATACGGATTTAGGCTGGTGAAACTCTTTCATCCCTGTAATTTATATGGTTATCTTTGGCCTGGTCGTCAGTTTTTTTTTTTTCTTCCATGAATGAAAGTCTATTTTGTATACTAGCAAGGAATTTGTGACAGAAGGAATCTAATTAATGCTCGTGATTTCAGCCTATCGGGTTCTCCTCAGCCTGAGAAATACGATTTCATTAACTGCATTGTAGACCATAGTGTGTGCGACATATTTAATGCAATTTCCATTAGCACGTTTAGTGACAGGCATTAAATGGTGAAATTGGGCCAGGAAAAAATCAACCTTGTTCATTAAATGAGCTCAGTGTAGATCGGTGAGTTAAGGTGATGGGAAAACCAGACATGACTAACAAAAAATAGAAATACTATGCGAAGGTAGAGAATCAGCCCTGAGTTCCAGTCCCAGTATCCTGACCAGACCGGAAACAATAAAACAATTTAAAATATAAGTTTTTATGGTTATGGGAAATTGTGAGAAGTCCAAGGTAATTTGGGTGTTGCATTCTGGGTTTCTCTTACTTAAGTTTTTGTCTGGAAGGTGAAAGGACTTTCAAGTGTCATCACTGCGATGCGACTTTCAAAAGGAAGGACACGTTGAATCTTCATGTCCAGGTGGTCCATGAGAGACACAAGAAGTACCGGTGCGAGCTCTGTAACAAGGCCTTTGTTACACCTTCTGTGCTTAGAAGTCACAAGAAAGTAAGTAGAAGCCTGCTGTGAGTTGGATTGACCCAGGATTAAGGCACTCTTTAGCATTTGGATCCCTATGTTGCCTGTCAATTGATATCTTTACACACATGTGTCTACCTAGTTACTGAAAATGACAAATGCATGCTGTCTGCCAGCTGCTCACAAAAGGCTTGCTTCCTAGTTTTACACTAGATGTGATTTTTTTTTCACTTGAAGCAGAGACACAAACTTAGATAAGTTTTTTTATAACCCTTAGCTACCCTGGTTGGGAAGGCTATAGAGAATATTTCTTGACTACAATACTAATACTTACCAGTTGTCATTCATTGTTGGATTTGTATAGGTTATGTAACATGACTATAGTGAATTATAACAATAATTTTAATTTTCATAGCTATTACCGGTATTTTTAGGCAAGTGACTAGACTGGTTCCTTTCAGGACTGGATCATTCTAGGACTGAGTTATTCTAGGACTGAGTCCTTCTAGGAATTGGTCCTTCCAATATTGGATCCTTCTGGAACCAAGTTTTTCTAGGACTGGATCCTTCTAATACTGCTTCCTTCTAGGACTGGGTCTGTCTAGGACTAGTGCTTTAAATTTGCTGCTCTAGGGCACAGTAAAATTCCTAAAATGGAAGAGAGACTTAATTAATGTGTAATGCTTTGTTCATTTGCTTTTCATACATTCATCTGATATTCATTACTTTTCATGCTTTCTTGTTCATTGTATAGCTTAGTAATTTACTTTTAATGACTTTTAAGGTTAGTTATATTTTACTTATTTAAACAAACATGGGTTTGTTTTCCGTCTTTTTATTAGGAGACTTAATTGCCCTTTAGTCAAATTTCTAACATTGGCATGACCTTGAATCAAATATATAACCAATAAAATCGTGTGGCTATATTATAAATATATTTCAGAGAAATTAGTAGCTTCTATTTGGAATAACCCAATCTTATAATAGTAGATTTATATATAATTATATATTTAATTATATATATAATTTCTTACATTTTTCCCTTTTTGTAAAGAAATGAGAAGACAAGTCTGTTATGTGTTAAAATAATATATTTTGTTTACCTTCAAATGAACTGTAATGTGGACCAGAGAGTAATGATTTATACTGATATAGAAAGGCATGGAATTGTCTTATAGAAGATTTTGTAGTTAGAAAATGAAATGGCTGGCTAGTGCCGAGTCCAGGAGTTGTCTGTTATAGACAGTGTCCTTGGCTGGCTCATATGGCAGTTAATTCGATTTTGCTGCTCTAATTTGAGTACAGTATACGTTCTTTCAAGAGAAAAGAATAATTTGCCTGTTGCTGTCCAAGGATTCAGTATATATGGCTTTTTATGAAATCATGAAAAGAACTGTACACATTCAAATGTGGATTGTAATATAAGTATTCAAAGTTTTAAATTAAATAGTCATGAGGCTGTGTAGCTAATTAATATTAACTATTGATTTACAGTGCAAAATGAGAATATATTGCTTTGTGACTCTGGTTGATGTGGAGTCCTACCCCACGTTTGTGTGTGTGTGTGTGTGTGTGTGTGTGTGTGTGTGTGTGTGTATACGCGTGTGTGTACATGTGCGTTAACATGCCAGTACTGGGGTCTTGAACTCTGGACGCTGTACTCTCACTTGGCTTTTTGGTGGTCCACCATTTGAGCCTTACCTCTACTTCCAACTTTTTTGCTGCTTAATTGATAATTAACACACTTTTATGTCCAGGCTTCTTTCTAACTGAGATCCTCATATCTCAGCCCCACTGAAGCCAGCCAGCTGCTTTTAAAAACCTTCTCCATTTTTTTAAATAGAGAACAAAGTTGGGTATAATTAGCCTACGAACAATGCACTCATGTGAACACAGCTGTGGGTACTTTGCTACTGTAGAAACTGAATTGATTCATTATCTGCTTCTATTTAATTTTTGGACTGTATCTTGAAAAAAACCATAAATTCTCAGTATCATAGAGAATAAATCACTATTAGAAGGAAATGCCTCTACATTCCCTACACGGTATTCACCCTCATCCTATGGTTAAGTAACACTAAAGCTGGCGTGTGGCTTCGTTGTAAGATCTATTTTGATCTGAGTCGAAACCTGATGTCTTGAGGAGATGAAGAAGCTGATTTCAAAGCCCACCCATATCACTTCCTTAAACTCTTCTGACACCAAAATTCACCTTTTCTAAAAGTGGGATCATTTTGCGCTTGGATTCAAGATAAGTTGAGAGCAGAAATATTCATATTAACTGTTGATGCGTGCTGATTTTGAAAGGCAAGTTAGATTTATGTCCCTTTCTGCTTTGCGGTTAAAAAAAAAGGAAACCAGTTCAGACAAGTGCAACTTAAGTTACAGATGACTTTATTGAGATTAATTCTGTCTTCACAAAGAATGTAAAAAAATACGGTTCGAAAGAGGTGTTTTGTGGCAGCACAGGAAGGCAGCTACAGCGCCCTTCCAACTGTGATTTTTTTTCCCCCTGCATATGCTGGTTTTGAATAACTTAGGAACTCCATAACAGCCTAAAAAGTAAACTCCTGAATTATTTTCAAATTAACACTAATGCACAATTCGAAGGGCTTTTATGAACTCCTGGGAATAACCATGATAAATTGTTGAAATTCTCCCTGTGATATTAAATCATTTTAATGAAACATAATCCTGGAAAAGAAGGAATTACTGTTGTCAGAGGCACTTAATCATCTTTGCTGAATTCTCTATTTAACCCCTTCCTGTTCCTCTTCATGTAGACACATACCGGAGAAAAGGAGAAAGTCTGCCCATATTGTGGCCAGAAGTTTGCGAGCAGTGGAACGCTGAGAGTTCATATCCGCAGCCACACAGGTAAGGACAGCGACCCCGAATCAAGCCACAGAAACAAGCATTTTAGAACAGGCAGTGCACTCCAAATCCAAAATAACACTCTGATTAGAATTAATCTTCCTAAAGTATTAGAAAAAATCCAGGTCTTTTTGCAAAAGAATTCTCAGCAACCACTTTTCAAAATTAAGTAAAATACCTGAAGGGGACAATTTTTTACAATTCCATTTGTATTTAACAGTGATTGTACTCTATAAAAGATTCTAATGGATGGAACCATGCTTTCACTTTTCATGAAAGTTGAAAGCCTCCTCCTCTTCCAGTCTGTTCTGTAACTCAAACTGAAAGTGATAGTGGTGTGTGTGTGTGTGTGTGTGTGTGTGCACATGTGTACTTGGGCTTGAACTCAGGGCCTCAAATCCTCTGGGCTTTTTCACTTAAGAATGAATGGGCACTCAGATACACCTGAGCCACAGCTTTAGTTCTAGCTTTGAGTTGGTTGATTGGAGATCAGAGCATCTCAGGTATATCTGCCTCGATGACTCTGACCCATGATCTTCAAATATCACCCTCTTGAATAACTAGGATTATAGATGAGCCACTGACACTAAACCATAGTGATCTTTTAAAACTAAGTCTACCGTGTCTGTGATATAGCTGTTATATCAGTGATATCTCTTTGTTCTGGGTTGTTTCCTAAAGGTCTCTTTCCTTTCCTAAACAATTTCTCCAAAAAAGTGGTTATGTCTAGGGAGGGCTGATTGAACACTGATTATTCTTTTTCTTTCTTTCTTTTTTGTACCAGTCTTGGGGCTTGAAATCAGGGCCTGGGTGATGTCCCTGAGCTTTCTTGCTCAAGGCTAGCACTTTCCCACCTTGAGCCAGAGTTCCACTTCTGGCTTTTTTGGTGCTAAATTAGAGATAAGAGTTTTATGATCTTTCCTGACATAGCTGGCTTCAAGTTGAGATCCTCAGATCTTAGTGTGTCACTAGAATTACAAGTGAGGTTCACTTGTCCCTGGAAACACTGGGTATTCTTAAGAGAGCTTTAGCTGGATTTTATTGACCATGTAGATAAATACTTGAACAATTACTCTTAATTCTGTTCTGGAGATGACTTTACACTAGTCTGAAATAGCTTTTCAGTAGCCAGGCTGTGTTTATGTGATAAACTACATAATTGAAGCTTGAAGCTTCCTATTCGATAGACCCAAAATTTGTGACTTTCTTTAACCATTGCATCCCCAGCAACTAGCACTAAATTCACTGGAACAGTCAGGCTGTGCATATAGAAATATTAGTTCAAGACAGGCAAAGCAGCAACACTATCAGACATCAGAAAAGGAAGGGACAACAGTGGAGCATATTTTTTATTTTGGAATATTTGTAGCTAAAATGAGAATGTATGTGTTATCTTAGACACCTTAGTATCTGCAGGTTTTTGCAGATATTGCTGTGGATGCTCAAGATAAGTCAAATTTAGTACTCTATTCTAGTGTGTAATGCTTTTCAAAAATATTGAAAGTCGATTTTATTTTCCTTACAATAATTAGTCCATTAATCCTTTTGGAAGTATAATTATCCTTTTTCTGGCTTTTCAAAAATATTGAAAGTCAATTTTATTTTCCTTACAGTAATCAGTCCATTAATCCTTTTGGAAGTATAATTATCCTTTTTCTGACATGAACTACCACTAAGTTTTTAAGGAAACTATGATAGTTTCTTCCCAACACACGAATTGGTAACTTCCAACAGTGTTATTTTGTGCAGCATTAGAAGCAGTGTCCTTCACATTACGTTTTTTATTGGCTCCTGCTCATTCAACAGGAGAGTGATATTTAGCTATTGGATTATTACCTGTTAGTTCTGGGAAGTTGCATAGCATTTATGTCTGTCTATTTGTCTGTTTGTCTATCTATCTATCTGGAGTTGCCGTTTAACAGCAGTTTCTGAATCCAGCGCCACAATTCTCACCAATTCCACCTCTACCCTATCCCTTCCCTCACTTTTCTTAATTTTTAGGTTATATATTGATTTTTTTGCCATTTGGCAAAGCACCGTATATACAATGCAGTGCATCTTGATCTTTATCATTCCTTCAACATCTTCACCTTTCCACCTACCTGTTCCTTTATTTTTCTCAGTTCTATGGCATATATAGTACATTCTTGCCTGCATTCTGTTCGTTTCCCTGGTTCTTTTTAAATTTTTCCCTCTTGTCCCTCATGCCATGCCTTGCAAGTACCCCTTTCCTAGTACTCATATTGTTAGGTTTTGACTCAGTCTTTTTGAAGAATACTATTTGTTCTTATTTCTTGCCTTTGACACACCCTGTACTCTTTCTCCTATTCTGAAATCTATCACCTAATTACAGACAGAATGTTTAACTCAATCTTGGCCTGGAAACTTGAGGGTTTGTGGTTTGTGACCTCTGGCTTTTCCCACCAGAAAAAATTAGCTATTTGTAATAATTAGCTATTATTAATGTCCAGAGGATGGATCCTGGAGTCAGATTGGAGGCTTTCACCGTATTTTATTTCCTCTGTTTGAACTTAGTAAGTGGCATTTCCTCTTTAAGTTTTAGTTTCTCAGCTGAAAAAAAAAACCAGGAATGATGGTAATCTGTACAGCACAGTGTGGTTGTGAGGAATAAACTCAGGTGCATATGAAACTCTAGCATGAGCGCGTGACAGGTGAGCCTCCATGCTGATGTTAGGTCTGTTCTCTGTCTGTAAACTGCTGCCTCCACCCACAGGTGGGCTGGTACTTCCTTTGTGCATGTTTGACTTTCCAGTTAGGGTCATTTGACCTATCCATTCGTACACTTTCATTCCAGTTGCGATCATTTGCTAAAGACAAGGGTTTGATTTCAGGTAGGGCTGGTCTGGGGTGACTGCAGGTATGGGGTGTTAACTGCTGTCTCTTGCGAAGGCAAGCAGTTAGCTCTGTTTCTGGTGGGCAGCTCTGTCATTTATCATCTCACTTTCTTGCATTGGAATGACAGAGATAGCACTGTGCCGGTCAATTGAGGTGGGAGCTCACATTCTCCTGTGGGTCAGTGAGAATCGGGCTCATTGAGCCAGGGAATCCACAGACTGTGACATGAATTCCATCAGTTGTTCATAAATTATGAAAGAAGTCTTAGGAACTGCTTTTGGATTTTGAAAGCTTTGGCCAAAAGGTTAATTACTTGCCTAGATTTCCAACCAAGTTTCCATGTTAATAGATACCGGCTGTGATGGTCCTTCTGTTACAGGCGAGCTTACACGCTGTTATTTGAATGTAGTCATAAATCACTGTCTTTGGAGTATTTATTTATTTATTTTTGGTAAATACTTATGACTAGCTTAGAAAAAAAGAACTGGTATATTATAACTGGATTATATTTGTAGTTAATTCACTTTTTTCTGTAATACTTACTTTAAATAAATTATTTACTCTTTTAAATGTGAAACCTTAGATAGTAGTTGTGAAAAATTAGAAGTAACTATGGGACAATTACAGCTTTAATAAGCAAAAACAGGTAACTTGTGTGTAAACACAAATAAAAATTTAAGTGGATTTATTTCATTTTTAAAGAAATTAAGTGGCTTTCATGTGCTGAGAAATGATTTATTTTACTATATTTAGATTCTAAGTGCCTCATGAATAACATGAGAGATATTCTCAACAGCATGTAGAATCCTGACATGTACAGTCGGCATGAAAATAAATGATTTCATTCACATCATACTTCAAAAGCCTCAGTTTCTCCTTCAGGATTATTGATTGGCATTTTTGTCATCATAAGTGAAGTCTTCAGACCCATGGCTTTTACTTGCTTAGTATCTGTTGTGTGTGTCTCTTAAGATAATGACTGACTGCCAATACTCAGGACCATTTCTTTCTCTTTGAAAAAATTCTTTGTCTGTATTCAGTTTCTACCCAGTTGATTTTAAGTTAATAATATGCAGAAAAGACATTTAAAGGAGATGTATTCCTTTTCTTCTTTCAGGAAAGTGTCATTATCTTCATTTTCCTTTAAAAAGTTTTAAAGGCCCTGTTTTTTTCTTTTTGTGCGGTACTAGGGATGGAATTCCGGATTTCATGCTTCTTAGGCAAGTGTTTTACCATTTGAGCCCCACCCCAAGCCAAAGACCCTCTTGTTTCAGGCGATAATTAATAGTACATATATCAAAGTTTGCCTGAAGTTGAAATAGTTCAGAGGGAAGAATAAAAGAGTAGCACTTAGGGCTGGGAGTTTGGCCTAGTAATAGAGTGCTTGTCTAGCATACATGAAGACCCAGGTTTGATTCCTCAATATCACATATATAGAAAAGCTAGAAGTGGTGCTGTGACACAAGAGCCCTAGTATTGAAAGAGCCAAGAACAATACTCAGACCCTGAGTTCAAGACCCACGACTGGCAAAAAAAAAGAGTGGCGTTTAACTTAAAATTTCATGTTAGTGAATTAATAAGACTGTCACAAACTCAATTAGATTATGTATCATTTATAATATACTAGTTGATATTGCTTGTATCTTTATTATTCTTTTGGTTTCTCTTTTGATATTTGGGATCCTGAAAGATTGATTAGGCCAGTTGTTGTTTTGTTAGTCCTGAGGCTTGAACTCAGGCCAGAGTGCTGTGCTTGAGTTTGTTTTGCTCAAGGCTAGCATCTGCTCCTTGAACCACAGCTCCACTACCTAGGAGTTAGGATTACAGATGTGAGCCATTGGCCCTGAGCTGTTGTAGTTTTAATCAACAAGCTTATTGATAGGTAAGTCATTAGATGAAGAGATGGGAGAAAATGATGGAAGGGGTGACATCAATAAAAATTCATTGTGTGTATAAACTGACGTGATTGAAACCCCTTTCCCAGTTACTTAAAGGTAATAACAAAGATTAATAAAATGTGATGCATTTGTGTCTTAAAATCATCCTATCCATTGTGTACATTTTAGCCTGAGATGGGCTATTTCTAAAAATGGCATTTTTAAAAGTAATAATCACATATTTTAAATACTATTGGCTCTTTTAAACCTATGCCAGTTTCACAAAACTATTTGGAAAAATCCTACTCCTAACTAAAGTGGATTCATTCCTATGAAACTTTTTTCACCAAAATAATTAGTGGACTATTTAATTATAAAGACAGTGTGATGATAGAAAAAAATAGATAACACAAAATATTTTTTCATATATTTTTATTGTAATTAACAGAAGGATTACATTATATTCACCAGATAGAAGGTGCATTACTTCACAAACATGGATACCTTTTCTCAGGTCTTGGTCCCCATTTCCCTCCTCCCACCCCCGCTACACAAAATATTTTTTAACAGTGTCTTAAAGGGGCTGAAGCTATTACAAGCAACCTGTAGCAAAGCTGCCGGTGTTGTGTTTATTGCTGTTTGCTGGATGTGTTTTCCCTGAGAGGAAAGACCACAGCACGTGTGCCTCAGCTGTCACGAAGGTTACTTCTGTCCTGTGCCTAGAGAGCCGTGTCGAGCTGGGCATCTGTAGGTGAGCACACACACTCCTTGACATAACTTCTGACATAGAGACTCCATTTCCTCATAGGTGAACGTCCTTATCAGTGTCCTTACTGCGAAAAAGGATTCAGCAAGAATGATGGATTGAAGATGCACATTCGAACTCACACCCGGGTAAGACTGCACGCTGTCTCTCTGCTCTGACCTGCCCAACTTACCCTGGGTATCTAAAAGAAGTATGTTTGATGTACCAGGGGAAAACTAAAGTGATTCCTCTTCTATTCTATGGATATATCTAGGACACACATTTGAAGACAACCTTTTTGGCAATGTTTATAGTTTATGTGCTTTGGTTTTGGGGTTGGATTTGTGTGTGTGTGTGTGTGTGTGTGTGTGTGTTGGTCCTGGGACTTGATCTCAGCACCTGGACACTGCCCCTGAGCTTTACCTTGAACCACACAGCTCTACTTTCTAGCTTTTTGAGTGGCTAATTTTAGGTCAGAATCTCATGAGCTTTCCTTTCTGGACTGGCTACAAACCATAATCCTCAGATCCAGCCTCGCAGTAGCTAGTATTACAGGCATGAGTTACTGGTGCCCAGCAAGATTAAAAACAAAATTAAAGGCAAATCATCATCAGTAACAACAATTCCAGTCCCCTCCCAAAAGGTCCTGACCCTTGGAATTGCAAATGAGAGCTGGGAGCATGACCTGGTGGTAGAGTGCTTGCCTAGCATGCATGAAGCCCTGGGTTCAATCCTTGCTACCACATATACAGAAAGAGCCGAAAGTGTTGCTGTGGCTCAAGTGGTAGAGCGCTAGCCTTGAGAAAGCTCAAGGACAGTGCCTGGGCCTTGAGTTTTTTTTGCCTAGGACTGGCAAAAAAGTTATAGATGACCAAGTAATTAATAAATAGATTTTAGTATTTTATGATTAGAAAACAAAGAATTGTCTGATAGAATATTCACCACTAAAAGGAATATTGGTGAATGGAGGTAAATCATGAGCATCTGATCACTGTGTGCTTATATGGAAGTATATTTGCAAGAGAAGGCTCACAAGTCATTGACACTGTGGAGAGAGGCTGTTGGGGCATGCATCGCAGAGCATTCCAGGGCCCACTGTGCTGTGTCTCACTCCATCCCACCGGGCCTTTGTCCTTCTGTCCCCACTCGTGGACTGTTGTCTGTCATGGCTTTAACAGACTGAAGCCCTAGTCTCACATGCTTTAAAACAAGAATTCTGTGCAATTTATCCCACATCTGGGTGTGTTTCTTTGCTCCCTGTTCTGGTCATTCATTTCCACATGGAATTAAATGTTGTTTAACATACCTATTCTTGATTTTTTTCTCTGTGCGTCTTTTCACTGGTGATGGTTCACACTGGTATCCTAGCTACTCAGGAGGCTACATATGAGGAAAGTCAAAGCCAGCCTAGGCAGAAGTATCTGTGAGACTCTTACCTTCAATTTACCACCAAAAATCCAGAAGTGGCGTTGTGGCTTAAGGAGTAAAGTGCTAGCTTTGAGCAAAAAATGCTTAGGGACAGTGCCCAGGCCCCAAGTTCAAGCCCCCAACTCTACTGTTCCCCCATCCCTGCCTGGAAAAATCTTCTTACCCTTGTAGAAGAGAAGAAAAGAAGCTTTGCCACCCACAGTAGTTTTCGTATTCTGTGCTATTAAAAGCAAAGCCATATTCTGAATAT
Organism: Megascapheus bottae; assembly: GCF_031878675.1. NCBI lineage: Eukaryota > Metazoa > Chordata > Mammalia > Rodentia > Geomyidae > Megascapheus > Megascapheus bottae. Next base: position 4,034,925 of record NC_143531.1, read on the forward strand.
TAGAAATTGGATACTTACTAATATAAAGCTACTTTGCAAACTTCAAAGGATTAAACAAATAGTACTATTTATGATGATACAGTTTCAGTGTACAATGGTCAAAATGTTTCACAGTGAGAATCACTAAAGGAATTTCAAGTTAGTTTTAACTTGTTTTAAGAAGTTACTTGATATGTGAGTGTTACCACAAAAACGTCAATCATGTATTATGTATTTAGAAGTGACACTTGAGAAAAAAGAATCCATGCTCTTTGTAATGTGCCTATTATATCATTCCCTGATTACCTTAAGGTAGACGTGGTTATACCACAGAAAATGCTATGTAACGAATGCCCTGATGGAAAAAAAATACCTTTTACTGTGGGCTTCAGTGGCTCACACCTATAATCCTAGCTACTTAGGAGGCTCAGATCTGAGGATTATGGTTCAAAGCCAGTAGGAAAGTCTGTGATGCTCTTACATCTCATTAGCCACCAAAAAACAGAAGGGGAGCTATGGCTCAAATGGTGAGGCAATAGCCTACAGTGAAAAAACAAAGGAATGGACCAGGTCCTGAGTTCAAGCCCCAGGACCAGCACAAAAAAGAAAAACAGAAAAGAAAGAACTGCTTCTATATTTATATAAGATTAGAATATTAAAAGCCAATATAGCAGTTTATTTTGGTTTTTCAAGTTTATGATGATTTGGTGGGTGGAATGTAAATTTTTGAAAGACCGACCTAGCCTAAGCATCTTCTATGCAAGAATATTAAGTTTATTAATATTATTGAAGCTATCTTTAATTAATTTTTGGAATTAGTAAATGTTTTATTATTTCGTGGAGCCACATATTTCATAGAGAATTTGATATACTTTGCCAGTGAATTATACAAGGTAAATTCGGCTTAAAATACTATTGTATTTTATTTGGCTCAAACTCTAGACCTTCATGAAATTTAGCATTCTTAATTTACTGCTAAAAGCTGCTATTTCTTTGTGAAAGGGGAAAAAAAACATTTGAAAAATAACTTCCTTTTTGGGACTGACAACTTTATTTGTCCCTGTGTTTTTCCTTACTTTGTGGAAATTCTTTTTAATGGTCATGAACCAATTGGCAGAGTCCCCTGGATTCTTATTTTCTGTTGAACTAGGGCCCATGAACTCATCAGCTCTCAATGTAGTAGCAAAGAACATTTTAAATTTCCTAATTACAATTACTTTTTCTTGGCATCTACAATGAGATTCCTAAGGTGAGGATTCTGGCCCAGGCACACTGGAACACAATGACAGCTTCTTTGGAATTCCATAGGCTTGAAGAAGAAGAAGAGGTAAAAAAAAAATTTAAAGAAAACAACAACAACTAGAATTCAGTTTTAAATTCACTGACGAAAGTGACAAAAGACAGGCGGAATTAAAATTCTGTTCCACTATATTTATTGTTTTACGTGTAGAGTTACATTTACATCAGAGTTTGAACACCCCAAGAACTGCCTAGGTTTCTGTTATCGTTTTCAATGGCTTTATTTTTGTGTATTTGGGTTTCATTTGTTTGTTTCTTTTGGTTCTTGTGGTATTGAGGTTCTGAACTCAGAATTTCTTATTTATAAGGCAAGCACTGTTCCACCTATATCATTCTACTGGCCTACTGCAGGTTGGTTATTTCTGAGGCAGAGTCTAGCTTTATGCTGGACGGGCCTGAACTGTGGTCTTTCCTGGGCTGACAGTACATCGCTGTACTCAGCCATTAATAAGGGACTGCTTGCAATTTTTTTCTTTTTTGCCTCAAACCACAATCTTCCAATCTTCACCTCTTAAATAGCTAGAATTGAAACTTAAGCAATCATCTCTTGATTTTCTTTTAATCTTTTGATGGTGCTTCCATTCTTATTTCATTCTATGATTTTTTAATCTATCTTGGAGATTAAACTCAGAACCTCTACGTTAACATTTTCCCTCAAGACTAGAACTCTAGCACTCGAGTCACAGCTCCACTTTTGAGTAGTTATTGGAGATAAGAGTCTTGTGGGCTTTTTAGCTTGGGCTGGCTTTGAACTGCTATCCTCAGATCTCTCCCTTTTGGGTAGCGAGGATTATAGGTGTGAACCACCAATACTCAGCCTGATTTCTTTTTTTTTTTTTTAAGGGGAATCAGATGTAGTCCTGTGCATCTGAACACAATGTATACTAGAGACAATGATGATGTGAAACAGTAATTCCCAAAATAGTTCCACCTGTTCCTTCCTGATGCTTCTGCCCCTGTCCTCAGCAGGAAGAGAAATTTCTCATTCTTGAATCTAGGCTGTTCCCTCTGACTTGCTTACCTACTAGAATGAAGCAGGAGTGATTCTCTGGAAAGCCAGAAGCTAGGTCAGTAAGAAAGCTTGGGTCTCATGTCATCAACAATATTATCTAGACCCAAATAACAGTCAGGCCGGTAGCTCTCTGCACTGCAGCCGCCCTGAACTGCTGCCCTCTGGAGGACTTCTTATGAATATCTAGCCCTTGCTGACTTGCAGGTGAGTTCAGCTAAAGCCCACTGACGGCCATACAAGGATGACACCAGGTACGACTTGCCACAGAGCCTGTCCACCCATAATACCTTGAGAAGTAGTCAGCTCTTGAAACAAATAAGCAAAACAATAAACAAACAGTAAACAGTAAACAAAGCACAGTGTTTTAAGATTTACAGTGGTTAATTATCATTAACAGATCATTGTAGCAAATCTAAATATTACACAGTGCTGAGTAAGTATGATTTTACTTAAATGATCTGCATCTTTTTATTTTATTTATTCTTTTTGTTGTCACTCTAGTGTTGGAGCTTGAAATCAGGGCCTGGGCTCTCTCCCTGAGCTCAAGGCTAGTGCTCTACCACTTGAACCACAGCTAAACTCCCACCTTTTCCCTTCCTCTCTTCCTCCCTCCCTCCCTCCCTTCCTCTCTTCCTTCCTCCCTCCCTCTCTTCCTTCCTTCCTTCCTTCCTTCCTCCCTCCCTCCCTCCCTCCCTCCCTCCCTCCCTCCCTTCCTTCCTTCCTTCCTTCTTTTTTTTGTAATTTATTGGAGATAAGTTTCAAGAACTTTTTTAACTGGGCTGGTTTCAAACTGTTATCCCAGATTTCAGCCTCCTAAGCAACTAGAATTACAGGTATAAGCCAGTGGCCCTTGACTGGCTCTTCATTTTAAAGTGAGTCACATTTCTGGTTAGAGTATTCAAGTATAAGCACTTTTCAAAATGTTCCTGAGTTGATGTTAGGCATTCAGTAGTCACCTTTTACCAACAGGAGCTGCACCCTCATTAGAAAAGCACACTTCTTAAACAGTGCTTAAAAACACTATTAATGAGGTAGGAGGCGTGGCTTAATTGATAGAACACTAGCCAATGAGCAAGAAGTTCAGGTACTGAATCCCAGTCACAGTCTCAGACCTAAAAAAATAACATTATTGTTTACAAAAATGTATATTATCCTGAAAAATATTTGAGAAGTCCAGAAAGGTGTGATCTTTAAATCCCTAATCCAGTGTATAATATCCTTTAATCCTGGAATTAAGTAAAGTGGAAAATTTACCAACATGGTCACTTGGTACAGGTTGAATTAGGAGCTCTGTTGATGAGAATAACATGAAATGGTGATATTTGTTTCTGGGCTATCCTGTGCTGTGTTTCTTCACTTGCATACAGAGCTTGCTTGCTGATGGCTGTGGAGTTGGGTTGGCTGGTGCTCAGGTGGACATTGCAATACTTCCAGTTCCAGTCTTCCTTCCCTGCTTAGTGCTCAGTGCTTGGGTGCTTAATGCTTGGTGCTCCCTTAAGAGAACAGCTTGTGGAAGGAGATGGAGATCATAGCAGTGGGAGATAATACTAAAACCCGTTTTAAGTGTTTCAAAAGCAAGCCAGAAAGGAATTAGATTATTCCTTTGTCACTCATGAACATCCCGTTACAACTAATCTCTGTCACTGCCTTGATCGCAGTGCCAAGGTTTTGTGCTCACTGATCTATCCACCCCATGTCCTAAGCACAAAATTCATTTGTTATGTAACAGTACTGGATCCCAGGGACAGGTTTCACTTATTCCATAAATGTTTACTAAGCCTGTTGTATGTTCGATCTGTGTTGGATACTATGTATTCATGGGAGAGCATGTTGTACAGATTGCCTTGATGTTGCTGGTGATTTCACATCATGACACACCGGAGTGAATATTTAAGGGACTTGGGGCAAGGGTAGGAGGATAAAGGGCATTCAAATACTGGAGGAAAGTGTTGAACATTGGAGAAAACTGAGAAGGTAAGGCAGTCTCAGAGTTGAGGCCTTTTCAGGTCTTCTCTCTAAGTACCTTTTCTTGATCTGTCCTAGAGTTTGAACTCAGGGCCTGGATATTACCCCTGAGGTTTTCTCTACCTCTCTACCACTTGGAGCCACAGCGTCACTTCTGGTGGTCAATTAGAGATAAGAGTTTTACAGGCTTTCCTTCACAGGCTGGCTTTGAACTGTGATCCTCATATCTCAGTCTCCTGAGTAATTAGGATTACAGATTTGAGCCATCAGTGCCCACTTCTAAGTACTTTTTTTAATTTGCCAGTCCTGGGGCTTGAACTGAGGGCCTGGGTACTATCCTTGGGTTTTGCTCAAGGCTAGCACTCTACCACTTGCGCCACAGTGATTTTTAGGAAACAAACTCATGGCTCCCTGCATGCTAGGTAATCACTCTACCACTAGGCCACACTCCCAGACCCAAGTACTTTTTTTTTTTTTAAATTAAGTACTTTGTATCTAGCTTTTTAGTGTCTGTTAGCCTCACCGGTCATTGACTATTTTGACCTCAGAGTCACACATACCTTTTAAACTCTCTGGTGATCCCCAAAGCTCGGTCATCTTTTGGATTCTTCCCAGTCTCCTGCTCATTTTTGATTTTCCTGCCTTTGTAGACTTGGACTGAGATAAAGGAATGATTCAGAAATAATCTTGCGGGCAGATCATCGTGGGACAAACAGTAGAGCTTTTTTCCTGCATCCCCCGTGTTCCTCCCTCTTTCTCCAGATCTAGTTCTCAATACTGTTCCTATAATCAATCAAAGGGATCTGAATCAGCTTCATACCTGACCAACCTGAAAGAAGAGCTCTCAGTACTGAGTAAATAACTTTTCCTTTCCCAGCAGGGCCCAGCAACACAAAGGCGAAGGTCATCATAAGCGTCTTTTTCCCCCAGCTGTTACCACAGCTGGAACAGATCCTGTCTTTTAATTGAGGTATTGGTGGAGTTTATGAGCTCCTTGCCATCTGAACATACGAATCATGAAAAAACAGACAGAATTTCCTTTGGAGGGATTATTTATGAAGCACTTAGTAAAGTGATGTATATTGCTTTTATTCTGGACAACAGGAATTCAAGCAAATCCCTGTGTTGTAAGTTGGAAATCTTTAGGTGGGACCCGGAGGCCTTCTTGAATATCTCATATAATTTCTGCAAAATGAAAAGCAAAAGGAATTTGTCTTAGGAAACTCTGTCAGTTTCTATTTAATTTTGCCTAACAATGACTTCAAACGGTTGTTGAAATTATAGAGAACTCCTGATTAAAGGAATCTTTCTTGACTAAGCAGTATGTTTCCAGTTGGAATTGTTACGATTTGGACATACGTATATTTTGTTTCTATTGGCCAACTATGTTTCATTGAGACAGCTTCTATGTCATGTTTCTGGAAGGAAGGATGGGGTTAGTAAAGCATGCAGCAAGACAAGGAGCATGATGGGAATATCTCAAGGGTGTGGAAAATGCACACAGGGATCCCTATCTCTGATTGGGGGGGAAAGGCATGTGCAAGGACAGAAGAGTCTAATAGGGTGGAATATTCACTCCAGACCTCTACATGAAGTGGAAGGGAAACTGGCCAGCAGCTAAAATTCTCCTGAAGAAAAATAAGAAGGATTAGGTAGAGAAGTTTGAGAAAAAGTGATTTTTGTTTCTCTGGAAAACCACTTGCCCTTTCGGAAGCCATAGACATGTTTGCTTGTTTATTTTACTGGCCATCTGAGCTGTCATTCCAGCAGACAGAGGGAAAGAGAGACACAGAAACAGACACACAAAGACAGAGATAGAGACATAGATAAGAAGGGAGGCAGGAGAGAGGGAAGGTGAAACAGGAAGGGAGGGGGAGGGGAGGGAGTTTTCCTTTAATGTCTCACTAGAGCTAGTGTTCTACAACTTAGAGATAACAATAACACCAAAAATTACTATAAGTAAACATGAAATGAAATCAAATGGGAAAGAAAACCCATGAAACTGATCCACCCCATGTTTGACTGCAACAATAAGTGCAAAGATCAAGGTGGACATGCATCATAGTTACTTGGCAAAAGCCAAAACAAGACTATCCCACCCCAGACCAGCTCCTCCATGCCCACACATAGGACAAATAGATCACTGATTCAGGGTTCTTTTTTTTTGCTTGTCCTGGGGCTTGAACTCAGGATCTGGGACTGAGCTGCTTTCTGCTCAGGTGTAGCGCTTTACTGCTTGAGCCACAGCTAGGAGTCTCCAGAATTTTCCTGTCCAGACTGGTTTTGAACCACAATCCCCAGATCTCAGCCCCCTGAGTGTCTAAGATGATGACAGGCATGAGCCATCAGCGCCCGAATCTGCGTTCCGTTTCCGCATCTCCTCTTTCCTTACCACGCAAGTACATGCTGGACTCTTGGCCAGCCAGGACCACATGTCATTGTAGTGCCCTCCATCTTCACAAGTCCATGATGCTTTTTGCTAGCTTCTTTCTTTTCCCCATCGCCCTGCTTCCTTGAGCTCATAGCCTTTCTTAGCGATCCCAGTGAGGCTTGAAGGTCTGCAGTCTTGCCTTCATCACATTGCATGGCGGATGCATTCCTTATATCATCCCAGTTCTCTGTAACCATGACCCAGATCAAATCCTTCCTCTTCCATCTGCTTCTCTCAGATATTTGGACAGGGATGAAAACCCTGACTAATCATTTATGTTGCTAAAGAAAGAAGGATAAGATGGGCACCAGTGACCTGAGTGTATCCCCCTAGCTACTCGGGAGGCTGAGATCTGAGAATCACCATTCAGAGGCAGCCCAGGCAGGGAAGTCTGTGAGACTCTTAGCTCCAGTTCATTACAATAAAAAAGCTGGACTCTCAAGTGGTAGAGTGCTAGCTTTGAGCACAAAAAAGCTCAGGGATAGCACCCAGGCCCTGAGTTCAAACTGCAATACTGCCATAGAGAGGAGGAGAGGAGGGAGGGAGGGAGGAAGGGAGGGAGAGAAGGAAGGAAGGAAGGAAGGAAGGAAGGAAGGAAGGAAGGAAGAAAAAGAAACTACAAGGCAGATATTTCTCCAGTATATTGTTAGCCCAAATTCACTCTTGTTCCAACGAGAGTGTTCTCTTTTACTGCCTGCTTTCCTATCAATAAATACATTTAAAAAAAGACTTATCAGTCGGTCGACCTCCTCATTTCAAACCCTCATTCCACAACTGGGCAGTGCCTTGTCCCCTTTTTCTGTACTCCTGGAACTCCAGGGCCTCATCAGTCATCTAGTACCAACTCATTAGGCATCTGCAGAAGTGACTATCAAGCATCCAAGTCAGTATTCCTGCTCAGTCAGCAGTGGTTTCATGCAAGTGCCTCTCCATTTCCTAGGGGCTCCTGTATCCTGTCAGAAGCCATCTTCTTAGGGCACAGGCCAGAGACCTAATGATGTCAGAGAACCAGTTCATCTCCCTACCTTGGCAGCTCTAGTTGGAATAATGAATAGAGTTGTTTCAAATATGCCTGTGGCACTTCTTGGTAAATCAGCAAAGAATACCAAGAAAGAAGAGATGCGTTAGAGCAGTTTTCAGATTTAGTTAAAATAAGACTAATATTTAGCATTTAGGCTGATTATTGCTATACCACCACTATTTTTTAAAGATTTTATTGACACTCATTTTTATGTCATATTTCAAATGTCATGTTTAACGAGTATTCAAGAAGGGAATCTATGCAATCACTGTCACATAGATTTTTAGAACATAATTAAAGTTAAGCTGAGGGTTTGTATGTCATACATACATGTTAATCTATATAATAAAATATTATGTCTATAGAGTATATATTCCATCATAGAGTTTTATGTCTATGTAGTTATGTTTATATCTCCAAGACCATGTCCATAACCTTGGATACCCAAATATTGAGTCATTGCCCTCGTACTGTTTGGATCTAATATACACATATGAAGGAGTTCATGTGCCTTTTGTTCCTTTTTTTGTCAGTCCTGGGCTTGTGCTCAGGGCCTGAGCACTGTCCTTGGACTTTCTCAAGGCTAGAGCTCTACCACTTGAGCCTCAGCACCACTTCTGGCTTTTTTCTATGCATGTGATACTGAGGAATCAAAACCGGGTCTTTGTGCATGCTAGGCAAATCACTCTACCAGTAGGCCAAACTCCCAGCCCATATTGCCACTATTTTATCTTCGACTTTAATTATATATTTCAAGATAAAGGAGAGAGTATATGCTGTCTGAAGTCTGTGAAGAGAGTTTTTCATTATTTTTAAGGAAGGAAATATATCATTAAGTTTTTTTTTTAAGAAATGGAGCCATTCTTAGGAAAGTAGCACAAAATTTCAGTACTATTTGCTTTGGGAAACAATGTTTGATACTTGTTTTGTATTCTTTTCAGATAGTTCTAACCACTAAAGTGTTGTAAGGATCCTGAGAAATACTGTATGCCTAGAACCCTTTCTACCTGAGAGTCAAAGATAGGGGAATTGTAATCCAGTGTTATTCAAGCAAAAATCTATATGCCCTATTTGAAAAACAGATAAAGCAAAAGGGGGCTGGAAATGGGGATCAAAGAATAGAACACTTGCGTAGGCCCTAAGTAAAAACTCTGGTAACCCTTCCTCTCCCTCAAGAAATCTTGTAATAAAAAAAATGTTTTATACAAGGGTTCCATCCATTAATGGATTCCAAGAACATGATTTTTCCCCTTTATATCACCTAATTATATTTTAATAATTTGTGTGCCTCATCAATTCTGAGTTAAATTATTCATATGCCTATCATGATAATAGATAGACATAGGCAGATTAATATAATCAACATTAATACAACTCAACAGTAAGGTTCCCTTACTGGGCTCTGATTATATGCCAAGCATTAAGATAAGATGCTTCCTTTCCACAGGCCTCAAGAGGACTTAAATTCTCTACCTAGAAGATTGTGTTCCTCACTGCCAGCCCTTGTCTTTCCCTCAGTTCTCCTCTCAATGATAAATTCCTTTAGCATACCTTTGAAGACTTCACTGAAATCACATTCTGTATGTAGTGTTCTATATTCTGTCTACCCATAATGGGATATCTGTAATATGAACATTATTTCTTTTTCTGTAATCTAAGTCTTTCTCTAGAGAATATTCAAGTGAGATCCAGCTGTTGTGACACTTTCTATAACCCTAAGAATCAAGGATTAGGAGGATAAAAGTTCAAGACCAGCCTGGAAAAATTAGTGAGATGTATTTTAGCTGGTAAACTGGGTATGCTGGTACATGTTTGTAATTTCAGCGCGGCAGGAAGATTGGGTAGTACGATTATCTTCAGAGCCTGTTCCTGAGGCCCTATCTGAAGAATTACAAAAAAGTAAGAAAGGTCTAGAGAGGTAACTGAAGTGGTAGAGATTTGCCTATGAGAACCTGAGTTCAAAATCCAACACCACTTGAAGTTTATTAACATCAAAGGTTTAATGCAAAGTATTGGGCAATTCAAACTTGCTTGCTGGGTAAACAGAAGATAAGAAATTGTACATAGCAAATGAATAGACTGTGTTCCGTGATGTCATATCCTGGGGAAATTAAAGCAGGTGTTCATTTAAGGAAGGACCCAATTGGTCTTTTGATTTTATGAATATTTGGATATGACTACAGGTATCTAAGTGTTCTCTGAAATCATCAGTGTCTGGAAAAAATAGAAAGAACTTCCGTGTATCTATGCATAGATGTATTTACTTAAGTTAGTCTTCTGTCTCATATGTTCAAGGTTGTAAAAATAAGAACCAGAATGGAGAACAATTTCCCAAACAAATTATTTATTTAGACTGTAAAGCCCTATCAGAGTGATAGATTGTTTTCCTAAGGCTTTCCTTTTCTTTCATAAAGCCCTGGTTTGCAGTGATTGTGGTGCTGTTGCTCCCATCCTTGATGCCAGACTCCAGTGGATGAGAAGCATGGCTTACTGATCTGAGATTGCATGGTCTAGAACTCTCAGAGCAGGAGAAATAGGAGCTGGGAAGACACAGGGCACTGCTAGTCGGGTCTGAGGCCTTTCACCACAGGACAGTTTCTGAGCTACAGAGAGCAGTGAGGGACATAATCCCTCCATCCAAGATCCATGCTTTCTGTAACGCCAAGCTGGTTATAGTCCAGTGTTCCTCAGTGATTCTGTTCTACTTCAGCCGGGACTGTCAGAGAGTTGAGAGCCTCCTAGGCTCACTGAACCTTACCATCCAGCTCTATAACCTGTGCCACTAGACATTACCCAGGTCCCAACACACATGCTATTCCTGCAAGATGGAGCTGGGTTCTAGTCCAGAACTCAGCAGCATTTTAGTAAGGATGGATAGATGCCATGAGCCTCTGCTAGTATCTCTTGTATTATCTCTATTTGCATAAATATTAATACACACCTGTACATATGGACCTCACTCACATCTTTCTTGGCGTACTTCTGCTTCTGTCCAAGTTCTGCTCAGGGAATGGATGTGTGTGAGTCTGTCCGCAATTCTGGGACTTGAATTCAGAACCTATATGGTGTCCCTGAGCTTTTTTTCTCAAGGCTACATTCTACCACTTGAACCACAATTCCACTTCCAGATATTTGGTAATTATTTGGAGAGAGGAGTCTCCCTGAATTTCCTGCTTGGGTTAGGTTCAAACCATGACTCTCAGATCTCAGTCTTTGGTTAACTAGGATTACAGGTATGAGCTACCATGTCTGGCTTGCTTCAGATCTATTTTTTTCCCTTGTAGAGACAATAGGGTAATGAGATTTAAATTAACACATGTTTTCAGACATGTAAGTGGAGTACTATATCAGTGCCAAAAAAATGACATTCCACCAAGAATATAGTCTTCAACATACAAGACAGTTTATCACCAACTAATATATGACTCAGTGACTGAATTTTGCATTTTGAAAATATTCAATCCTGTTTCTATTTCTCCACTGGCAAGACATGAGTGAGTTCTCAAACATCTGTCCTGTGAAGTGCCATTGCTTGTTCTGAGACTGCTGCATGCCCAGGAATGTCCGTTCCTTTTGTGCGGTACTGGAATTCCAGCCCCATTTGGTATCTGGAGATGACTAATGGGTATTTTTGTTCTCATGTGCATAGGTTGCTTGTGTATTTTATTTTGGAAGACGGAAGCAGGTACATCCACTAAATGCTCTGATAGCCTCATGATAACTTAGTTTTCTTTACATACAGAATTAGAATGACGTTACTTGGATCTTCTGCCAAGTGTATTAATATTGACTAAATGGAGAGGGTATCTAGCAACAAGAATAACCAGGGTGATGAAAGGAGAGAGAGCAAGCTACTTGGAGATGGTGCCACACTACTTTTCCTGCCATTGAAGGGGCTGGTATATCTAAATTAAGCAAGACATAAAGAATTAAAACACTACAGCCATCTCCCGTATGCAGTGGTTATAGATCTACCATTCCATGAAGTTTCTTATGTGAAATGTTGAAAACACACCCTCCCTTCTTCCCTGCCTTTAGTGCTGGGACCTGACCAAGGTGGGTGCCCCTCCTCCCAAGGGGATTGTCTCCTTAAGGAAAAGGGCTAATTAACATGGTTCAGTGCCATCACCAGTAAGAATTCTAGATTATGGATTGTGACTCTCTTTACCCAAGAGGAGAGATTGGGACCTAGGAATGCAGGAGATTGTGCAGTCAGTTCTGTTTAGTACCTTGCCCTCCCAAGTGACAGCTGATGATTGTACGGGAACGATGCACACAGACCCTCGATGGGATCTAAGCAGGCCATCACGGCAGATTGTCTGCCCTTCCTCCCTTCGCGTGCTGCTCTTCCATGTGGATAATGGCTTGAAGGCATCTTTCTGGAATCATGAGCCCAGCCTGCCTCATTTGTTCAAAACTGGAGTGTTGTCTACCTTCTCTAGGCTAGACTTAGGTCAGTGTTGATGGTTAACTATAGTTAACCATAGTTCTTGAAAAGAAGTGAATGTGAGGTTCTTTCTTAAGAAGCACACAGGGCCCTAGCCAACCAAGAGCTAAGAGAAAGCAAATGGCTGTCCTTGGTGGCGCTAGGTCATTGTACTTTGCAGATAACAAGGTGTTTGTAAAGGTGGAAAGTGTACACTCGCCTGCCGGATTGTGTATAGTATCACCAGAGGCAACAACGTTTTCACAGAAGACTCAGCCACCTGTGAAAAGAGATGGAGTTCAAATCTGCGTTGGGGAAGAAAAACAAAAATGAAAATAATAGCAGATAGTAGGATAGGAAGATACTTATCTGAACCTTAAAGTGTTTTGCAGCTGGCACCATTGCACTGTTCATGTCTGCAATCCTAGCTACTCAGAAGACTGAGATCTGAGGATCATATTTCAAACCAGCCTCTGCAGGAAAGTCCTTGAGACTCTTATCTCCAATTAAACACTAGAAAGCCAGAAGCAGAGCTGTGATTTAAGTGTTAGCGCACTAGCCTTGAGAACAAACGCTCAGGAACAGAACTCAGGACCTGGGTCAAGCTCCAGAACTGAAAGGCAAAAAGAAAAAGGAAAGAGAAAGAAAAAAAACAGAAAGAAAGTATTCTTCAGTGGCCTTCGGAAATTTAAACCATCCATGATATTCAGAGTTGGAAAGGTCAAATTTTCTCATTAATTAACCCTCTTGTGTTGTCTTTCTTTCCTGTTCTTTTACTTCTTAGATAGACTGGCTGCTCTTTGGGGCATTTTATGACTTTTGAACATCTTTTCAGATCTAACCAAATCTCTTCCAGGACAGCCCTATAACCCTCACCTGTGCAAATAGATAGGCTGTGTTTTCAGCATGTTTAAGGTCTGATAGTAGCAGGTGTATGCAACTAGCCACTGGTGTGGTATGTGGACTCAGACATGTAATTTATACTTATGCGATTTTCCCTGACTCCTCCCTCCCCTCTCCTCAATGGTTTTATTTCACCCGTTGACATGTCTTGGCTGCCGCACAAGCCTGGCTGGCCAGGGATGAATTAGCTTCATGTGAGATAGTGCCGTTCTATCTTGTTCTTTTTATTTTCTGAGTTGTGTAACAGGATAACGATGTTAGTCCTTGAGAATGTGACACCCCTTTTTCTGAGGTTTGCATTTACATAATTCCTTTCTCCTCCAGACCTCTGCAGAAACTTGACGGTTCTGTTCCAAGATGGATTACACTTTCCTCTATCACTTATGTCAGAGGCATGCATATTGTTTGGGAAGTAGGAAATTGAATGAATTCAGTTTTCTGTGGGCTGGTTAGATATTCCTCTTAAATGTAAGGAGTTGTGACTGTTAAATTCACATCACTCTGTACACATTTGTCATGTCCCCAAAGTTGATAGATGCATGTCCCTTATGCTATATTGAATCCATGGAGCAGCAGAAGCCATCCATGGATGGAGCTGTCTCCTTCATCTGCTAGAACTTGTCTTTGCAGATCTGTTGTGCTTTTCTTGAGGATAAAGACCACAGCACAACTCACATTTTTCTCACACCAAGTCTAACTCAGTATTCAATAGAGACTTTGTGCAGGTTTTTGTCGCTGAGCTTTTTTTTTTTTCTCAAGGCTAGAACTCTACCACTTGTGTTACAGGTTCACTTCTGGCTTTTTATGGGTTAAATGGAAAGAAGAGTTTCACATGGGGCCAGTAGTTTTGACTAATGGTAGAGTGCATGAAGACCCAAGTTTAATTCCTCAGTACCATATACATAGAAAAAGCCAGAAGTGGTTCTGTCTAAGAAGAGTGCTCAGGCCCGGAATCCAAGCCCAGGACTGGAAAAGAGTCTCACATGTTTTCTTGCCAAGTCTGGCTTTGAGCTACAATCCTCATATCTCAGCCTCCTGAATAGCTTGGTATGTGCCATTAATGACCAGCCAGCTCACAGAAACTTTACTGGTTTTTATTGACTGGTTAACTCAGTTACATCAAGTAATCATGGGAATTGTCTGATTGCTGTGAGACCTTTTCTAAATAGAGCATGGTACACTTAGGTAAATTCGTATGTAAGTTTAAAGCATAAGAAATGATCTCTAGGGCCTGGAGTGTGGCGTAGTAGCAGAGTGCTTGCCTAGCAAACATGAAGACCCAGGTTCAGTTACTCAGTACCACATACATAGAAAAATCCAGAAGTGGTGCTGTGGCTCAAGTGGTAGAGGTCTAGCCTTGAGAAAGTCCAAGGACAGTGCTCAGGCTCTGAGCCCAAGCCCAGACTGGAAAAAAAAATGACTTTTTTTTTTTAAGAGGAACTAGAGAATATTTTCCTTCCTGAGCTTATATTAACTATCAAGATTTCACATTTGTTTGGAGATGCCCTATTGGTAAATTAAAGTTTTGAGAATAAAAAGAGTTGTTTTTAGAAAGCTATCTGGAACGTGTAAGATTTTTCACTAGCAAGCTTTTAAAATAAAAACCAAGAGAATCATTGGAAGACAAAGGAACAGGTGGTAGCACAGCAATTTGCATCATCACAACTATAAATGTTTTTATTTTCATAATCATTTGTAATTTAACCTTTTCTGTTTTTTATTACAACATTACAAGGGGTTTCACTGTGCTATTTGTGTGCGTGCATATAGGATTTCCCCATTAAATTCGCCTTGTGTACCACTTCTAGTGGTTGTCCTCTCCTGACCTAAATATGAGTTCACAGGTTTTATGTCATACTTATGCATGTGTATTGAAGTATTTTGTCTATATTCACTCTCCTCTACCTTCTTTCACCTGCCTCCTATCCAGTCTCCACTTCCAAACAATCCACTTTACCTTCCTGTCATTCACTTTTAAGGAGTGGATTTGTGTATGCATTTTGTTTGGAAAACAACTTACATGTGTGTGTATACATGTATGTATATATACATATATATGCAGATATGTTGTTCATTTCTTGAGGATAAAGACCACAGCACAGCTCACATTTTTCTCACTCAAAGTCTAACTAATTCCTTTCATCTGTCTTCCTTTACATTATCATTATAACTTATTTTAAAAGTTGCTTTCATAACTTGTCAGATGATGAATATGACATTTTCCTTGTGATAAAATTCTCCTATTTGTTTAATTAGCATTTGGTAAGATCTACAAAATAAACTACAATTGGCAATTGTGCAGGAAAATAAGTAATTTATGTGTCAATGATTTCAGTTTTTCCCACCATTCCTTGCTTCAGATGAAAGTGTTTTTTTTTTTTTTTAACCAGGCACAAGCCCACATTGTTCTCAGAATTCACATCAGCAAATAAATTTTCAGCTGCCTTTATCAGGTGCCTCATGTGTATAAGAAAGTGTTGCTGTCTGCAATAGCAATTGCGCCTGTCTTGGGAGTTCTTAAACTATATTCATATTAGCAATATTTTTTCTTAACACAACACACAGTTCTTTGTGTGTATGTCATTTATAGTAACGTAGCTAGAGCCTTTTCACAAGTAGCTAAATTTGCATCATCACTTTTAACACCAGCCTTGGACTTTGAGCATTTTTTCTTTGTCTGAGTGATATGTTCCTCTACCCAGAGCCAAGCATTCTCTGCTCACAAAAAGAGATTTAAAAGATAAGGATAAGATGGACTTGTGGAGTGTCTTCTGTGTAATCCTAGCTATTCTGGGGGCTGAGATGTGAGGATAATGGTCTGATTTGCAACCTGGGCAGGGAAGTCCTTAAGATTCGTCTTCAGTTAACCACCAAGTGGAGCTAAGATTCAAGCAGTAGAGCACAAGCCTTGAGCACAAAAGCTCAGGAACAGCACCTAGATCTGGGTCACCTGCAATCTACATTTCTCAAATGGCCCCTTCAGGTAAAATCTCCTTACTTGGGTAGACTGTCCCAGAATCCCCCACAGAGTTAGCACAGAGTTAGCACCACAAAAAAGGTAACATGCCTTAGTAGCTTCTCAGTCTCTTCTGGTGATTCCAGCTTGTAGGCCGGTGATGGGAGGCAAAGCTGAATGTGACCAAGAGTCAAGGTGGCCTAGAAAGCACCCCAGAAGAGAGTCAGGGTTGTACCGGTCTAGATGAAGACATGGGAAAAGGAGCCCACAGAAATGGCAATGACCCTCTCCTTCCTTCCTTCCTTCCTTCCTTCCTTCCTTCCTTCCTTCCTTCCTTCCTTCCTTCCTTCCTTCTTTTTGGGGCTTGAACTCAGGACTTTGGCACTGTCTTGAGCTTCTTTTACTCAAGGTTAGCACTCGATCCCTTGAGCCAGATCTCTACTTCTAGCTATTTTGTTGCTCATTTGGAGATAAAAGTCCCACAAAGTTTATTTCCTTGAACTGAGATTCTCGGCTCTTAGCCTCTTGAGTGGCTCTTTGAGCCGCAGGTGACTTTTCTAAATGCATTCCTGCAGTCTCAGCAGAACATGTTTGGGGGCTAGAATGTATGATTCTTTGCTTATTTTCTGCCAAACTGTATCACCTCCATGCAAGTGGCAAGATTTTCTGACTGTACAGTTATTCCAATTCCACGCATGATCGTGGGAGAAGTAATAATTCAAGGATTAACTAAGAAGAGACCAAGTGCCTGCCTTGTTTTTAATTTGGACTATACAACTTGAACAATGAAACATACACACACATATACATATATATGGTTTTATTTACTGTTCTTATTTTTAGTTTTCTATATGTGGATTGCACAATTCATTTCTCCTAATTTGGAGGAAATGTGTTTTCCATTAGCCATCATGCAAAAGCAATTATGGGTGTGTTATGTGGAACCCAGCTTTATATAGCGTTCCTACTTTTGAGAATTACAACTCTTAGGTACATTATTTATTGGTCCACAGGTATGTTTTGTCATCTGCTGAAGCATCACAACCAGCTTTAAAAATAAGACAGAATATCCATAAAAGGTTATCAATATGTGCAAAAGTTTTCCCGGGCAGAGCTGCTGTTAGAGGGTGCAGTGTGATGCAAACACTTGCAGAAATAGGACCATGAAGAGCGGCTGTGAGACACACATAAGTACGGCCTGCGGTCCCCTGGATGGTGTAAGGGGAACCTATGGACCATCCTGGCAAACCCATCTCTAAATTTCACCTCCGATCGCCCTGCACGTTTGCTGTTCCATAGAACCTAGTAGTCACATTTAGTTCACAGAGCCGTTCTCACTATCAAAAGTGGAGGAACCCCAAAGCCGTGTGGCTTCCATCATCATCTCCTCTATACTGAGGAGTGCAGACCAAGGCCGAGCGCTGGGTACTGGTCAGGACTACTGCAGATGCTGTGGCCTGGGGCTCCCTTTTTCTTCTTTGATGATCTAGTGTGTGAGATATAGTGTTAGGTGTGCATGCTGTCATCAGCTCCTCCATGCTGTGGGGCCCTGGATGCCAGATGTCATAAATATCCAAAGCATGCTGGGAAGAGAAGAAAGGTGGGTCAAGGAGAGGCCTGCTGGCCCGGGTGCAGTTTTGTGGTTGATAATAAGCTGGGCAGAGCACAGGGCTGTCTCTGAGCAGCCAGGAGGGGTGCGTATTTATAAGGTCTGGCTTCTTCAGATCCCAGGGGTTTCCCCTGGGGAAAAAAGACAGATATGACATCAGAAATAGGAGTACAGTGATGTTAAGCATTTACTATAATGTCAAAGTAGGGATCTTTTTAAAGTGCTTGTTGCTAATTATGGAGAAATTTTTAACCCTACAGAATCAAAATAGTGAATCCTCCTGTATTCTCAAGTAAAACGAACATGTATTCATGCTTCTCCTGTGAATAAGCTTGAATTTTTATTTGTAAAGTTAAAAAAATGTAGTGTACATGTGCATGTGCGCATATGTGTGTATGTGTGTGTGTGTTGTGAGTGTAGTGTGTGTGTGTTTGTGTGCACACGTACATGCACGTGCTCTCTTGATGTTTTACTCAAGGTTGGGGCTCTTCCACTTGAACCACAGCTCCACTTCTGGCTTTTTGATGATTAATTTGAGATAGGAGCCTGAAAAACATTTTTTCCCAGGCTAGCTTTGAACTAGGATCCTCAGTCTCCTGAATAACTAGGATTAAAGGTTTCAGTTACAAGCACTCATCTTTAAATGGCACTTAAGTCACAATGCTTTATATGATTCTGGAGGCAGGTAGTCTCCTGCACATGAGGTATTGTAGATTGTGTTTGCCTACATGAAGACACAATTGAATTATGGTTATTCCATAAGCAAAGACAGTTTTATTCTAGATGGCACTATTCAAAGTGTGGCTTACAAACCAGAGGCAGCTCCTAATTCTGTATTTCTGGTGTATAGTAAAAGTAAAAACGTGGTACAGCAAGTTTAGGGCATCATAGAACCTTAACATTTCTATGATGGTCATGTACATGCTAACTTTTGCATTAATTTGTTTCTTATTGTATGTTATGAAGGCATCAGTGAATCCAACTGTAAGAACCATGGTATTTCAATGTAAATAGCTTCTGAAGGTATTCACTACTGCAGCTATCCACTGCTCCTGGAATTTTACCTTCAGTAGGTGAAATTCTGTAGAGATTGTGTCATTGTATGGAGATAATTTAGGTTGTCATATCTTGTGGTTTGAGGTGTGCTACTGGTATCTGTTAGGTGGTGGGACCGGTCTCCACAGCACAGCATTGCCTAAGCCTAAGTTTTCAGGGTGCCTAGGTTGAAAAGTTTGCTGTAGACTGTATACAGCATAGCTTCAGCTGCTCTGGGCCTTGTCTAGAGAAGCTTTGGCCAATGGACTTTTCCATGTGCAGGCTGGCCAGACAGAGAATCAAGCAGGCAGAATGTGATTTTTATATCAGAGGTTCCATATTCCACAACTGAATAAAAAGAGACATGTTGGCCGGGAGTTGGCCTAGAGGTTAAAGTGCTTGCCTAGCATGCACGAAGATCCGGGTTCGATTCCTTGGTACTACATATATAGAGAAAAGCTGGAAGTGGTGCTGAGGCTCAAGTGGTAGAGCTCCAGCCTTGAGAGTCCAAGGACAGAGCTCAGGCCCTGAGTTCAAGCCCAGGACTGGCAAAAAAAAAAAAAAAAAGAGACACGTTGCTGATGAGGGAGTTGGAGGGTTATAGTTTTGACCCAGACCTTTTAATGATAGAATGCATTCCTTTTGTTGGTAAGTTGGTTGTTTCAGGTAGGCCATAGTTTCTAGTTTTGTGCTTCAAGAACCAATAAAACCATGTCTTGGACAGCTCAGAAAAGGGGAAGCAAAAACATTCATGATTTTTTTATTTAGAAATTTTGCATTTTTGAAATCTACTGCACATCCATGTGTCATCAATTATGTTGTTGTTGGGACTTGAATGCAGGGGCACTATCCTAAGTGTTTTTGCTCAAGGCCAGTGCACTCGATCCACAACTTTACTTCTGGCTGCTTTGGTGCCTAATTGGCTAATTGGAAATAGGAGTCTCATAAACTTTCCTGCCCAGGCCGACTTTGAATCATGATCTTCAGATATTAGCCTCTTGAGTCATACCTAGGATTACATATATGAACCACTGGTACCCAACTGCTTTATTAATTCTTAAGATTTTCTTTTACGTTTTGAAATGAGAAATGATCAGCAAAAGCCATTGTTTTCCTGAACTTTCATAGGGTAAGTAAGAATCCATAGCTGTAAAAGTAGCCCAGTTAAATTAATTGAGATGATTAGATGGCCTTTGTATCTTAACTTGCCCTGTGTGAAAGATTTACTTCCATATCTGATTGCCCTTAATAGTTATATGTCATATCTAAGTTGCCCTCATGGAAATTATATCACTGAGTATGAGCACTGTAGTTGTGTTACTGCATCGAACTAGAGACAGATGAGGCATGTACTGAATGAATTCTCATAACAAAAGAGGAACTACTGTATTGTCCCTAAGTTGAAGTTGCCAAGAAGCAGCTCAAGGTTCTTTACATACATTCAGTTATCAGTCACAAAATGAGCACTCATCATTCTAAACTTTAACGCTTTTACCTTGGCCTCTGACTTCAAAGGAGAGAGAGTGTGTTTGTTTTATTTTCTGTCACCATTTGCCTGTGGTTTGATGAAACGAGGCCAGTGGAAATCTTTAGGTTGTCTGCCTCTTGTTCATGGGTGGGTCCCTACAAAGATTCTGAATGGTCTCTCCTTTCCTTTGCATTTGTGTAGTAGGATCAGGCTTTATTGCTTCCTGGTAAGCAATCTTTTGTTAAACTAAAAGGAAATCCTTCTAGGCTTATACAAAATATAGCTTTCTTGATCTATAGGGCTTTCTTAAATGATGTTGAGAAATGTTATTTCAGTTTATCTTGGATGAAGCAAAACACACAAAAAGCTTTATAATAGTTGAAGCTTCTGGGTTTTTTTAATTTTTGTATAGAAGGCCATTAGCAACACAGAAATGACTTTTTATTAGCAATATTCCAAGGTATGGGCCACAGAGCACCATAAAGCCTAGCTTATAAACGAATTGTGCCTAATTTTGGTTGATTAAAGCTGGACAGATTAGACTCATGATTAATTTCCCCTTTGATAGATTACACAGCTCAATTGATAAATAGATTGCCTCTTTTTTGGTAATAATTCCCTGGTGACAATGACAAACTATTTTGCAATTAAACCATGTAATCATTGAGAAACAGAATTAATCAAGAACCTAATCATTTTGTCTTTAGTTAAATCCAGCTAGTGAGTTTAAAAGGTATTATTCAGAGTCCATATAACATAGCATATGTGTATTATATAGAACATAATATAACTTTCTAGCACTTTACATAATAATTTTATGGAATAAGATTGAGTGCTTACATGGCACCAGTGGCTCACACCTGTAATCCTACCTATTCAGGAAACAGATCTGAGGATCCTGGTTAAAACCAAGCTGGAAAAGGAAAGTCCATGAGACTTTTTTTTCTCTCTGATAAACTACTCAGGAAAAGCTGGAAGTGGCACTACAGTTCAAGTGGTAGAGCACTAACTGAGCAAAAGAAGCTCAGGGACAGAGCCTAGGCCTAGAGTTCAAAATCCTAGGACCAGAAAAAAAAAAGGCACGCTCATATTATAGGCCCCCAAAGTAGAGGGGAAAGATAGACAAAAAAAGATTACAGAAATTAGAATAAAATGGTGTTTCAGTGATCTACTTTATAAGATGTGGATCCACCAAACAAGACTGAAGGACTGAAGCTGAGAGCTCCAGTGAGGTGTCAACAGTCTTGGTGACTGGGAGAGCTGGTTTCCCATGGCATTGTGGGAAGGAAGACAAGCTGAGTGTTCAGGTTAGAGTTGCCTGGAGTTACCATGAGGCTCAGGAACCTGGACAAAGGCTGTACTCACCATGAGAGTAGAGAGTAGAAAAGATGTACCTATGGCAAAGGTTGGTGCTGAGACAGTCAATTATTTTGAAGTAAATCGCTAACTAGGAAGGAGCTTTCCTCAGGGCTGGTAGCACAGTCCTTTCCTCCAGTGGATATGGAGCTTTGGTAAATTCCCACTATTTGCCTTTTGAGAAAATCCTAAGGCAAGAAAAGTGTCAGATGGCCTATGATCGATAGCAGAAGTAAATGCACATGAGCATTGAGGGGTCTTGAGGGCATCATAGGATTTTAACAGATAAAGACCTCTCAACACGAGCTCATGATTTCAGATTCCACAAACACTTGAGGAAACCAGTCATGAGCAGGAGACAGGAAAAATCACAGAGTAGAACTAAATTTCCTTAAAACTTAATGATTTATCTGATAAGGAAAATGAGCTAAGTGCCAGGGATATTTTGAAATGGGCATAATTAACACAGGTAAGAAGGAAATTCACACACAAAAACTAAAATAGAATTGGAAAAGAAAAATTAAAATAGGATTGATTAAATATTCCAATGGTCTTATTAAATAGTAACTAGACAGAATTGATCAAAAACGCTGAAGTTTCCTTTATTCATTGTTTCTTTTTCACTGTGCCTGAAGTACAAAATGACACAGAAATGTGAAAAAGTTAAGAGACATAAAGAATTGAATAGAATGAGTCTATTATACATCCACAGGGATTTGTGGACACTCAAAGCAAATGAAAACAAAGATTATTAATTAAATACAGAGTGTACCACCAATTGATCCTTGAAAGCATAAGATTATAAGAAATCACAAAAAGCAAACTGTTAAAACCAAACTGTGCTGATTATACAAACTAACAATGCTTCCATACTGGGCATTACAGTGGCCTGAGTGTTCTTCTATTCCTCAAGTTCATGTATTGAAAGTAAATGTATTAAGAGATAGGGTCTTTGGGCCATGATTACGTCATGGCAGCTCCACCTTACTTGTATAAGGAACAAAATAAGCCAGTGTTTTCCTTCTTCTGCATGAGGCAGGAAGTGTGCACCCCCACAAAGTCCTCACTACCACCCAGCTGTGTTGACAACACATTCAACCCCCAGCCTCTGAAATGCAAGAAATAAATTTGTAAGCCAGGCATTGTTGGCTCATATCTATAATTCTAACTACTCAAGATGCTGAGATCTGAGGATCATGGTGAGAAGCTAGCCAAGACAGACAAATCCAAAAGACTGTTGTGTCCTTGTAACCATCAGAAAGCCCTAAGTGGAGCTGTGGCTCGGGCAATAAAGCACCAGCCTTGAGCATAATAAGCTGAGGGAGAATGAGAGGCCCTGAATCCAAGCCTCTGGATGGGAAAAGGAAGGAAATCATGGAGAGGAGGGAGGGAGGGAAGGAAGAAAGGAAAGCAGGCAGGAAGGAAGGGTAGGAAGAAAGAAAAGAACTTTGTTTTGATTACAAGTTACCTATTCTGTAAACACATTTTCAAGTTTAAACAAAAAAACCTCCAGATAAGTTTTTTAGATCATGGTAAGTTGGAGAATTCTTTACCATGACTGTACATTTGTATACACTCATGAAACCCAAGGAGATTCTCAGACTTTATAAAAACCAAGTAGTAGGCTTACAAGAATACCAAGGATCTGGTGTGAAAAGATGGTTTATTGACTTGTAGACATATGTGGCCAATCCTAGACAAGTTAGATGTGAGACCCTCTGGAACTGCCCTCACATATGTTTGCTTTCTGTGAGCAAAACCGCTACAGCAGCATCATTTGTGATGAAAGGTAAGTACCCATCGCTGGAGAATGGCTTTAAGTTAATGATGCTGTAACCATTGACTGAAACACTGTATGTAACATTAAAAGTGAGTAGTTGTTGCACGTTTGTAAAAGGATTTGATGCTTATAAAAGATAATGTAATGAAGCAAAAGTGATTACTTAAAAGTATACACAGTGTGATATTTTTTGTACTTTTGTATGAGTGAATGTGCGTGCATGCGTGCGTGTGTGTGTGCGTGCGTGTGTGTGTGTGTGTGTGTGTGTGTGTGTGTGTGAATTCAGGGTCTGGGTACTCAGAGCTTTTTCGCTCAGGGCTAGCACTCTTCCACTTGAGCCACATCATCACTTCTGGCTTTTCAGTGGTTAATTGGTGATCTCATGGACATTCCTACTGGCATTGAACAGTAACCCTTAGATCTTGGCCTCCTTAGAGAGTAGCTAGGATCAAATGTGTGAGTCACCAGCACCCAGTAAATGCTCCCTTTTTCAAGGGGCTTGATTTTTTTTTTAGAATACAGATGATAGTGATATTTACAAATGGACTCAGGTCATTAGTTATCTGAATGGATGAGAAGTGACTTCATGGTTATTAGCCTTTAGTTTCTCCTAATGGCATTTTAAAGCGAGGCTTCAGTCCTGATTAGTTCAGCTCCTCATCAATCTTGTGATATTTTAGGGTACAGACACTGTTTCCCCACTCTGCAGAGGAAGGACATGACTTTAGACATCAGAACTGTTTTCTCTGCACCGTCTCGAGCACCTCCTCTTCCATCTCCTTTTCCTCAATTTGGTGTAACTCAGACTGCATAATGCACCTTAGATAATTCAGCAAAAAAAAATATAGCACAAAAATGCTTTTCTATATAATTCTCTTTCCCCTCCTGGCCACAGGAACTCATTCTGTGTCTTCAGAGTCCTAAACTTTCTCTTTTTTTTGCCAGTCTTAGGGCTTGAACTCAGGGCCTGAGCAAGGGCTTTCTCAAGGCTATGGCTCTGCCACTTGAGCCACAGTACCACTTCCTTCTTTTTCTGTGTATGTGATACTGAGGTATCAAACCCAGGGCTTCATGCATGCTAGGCAAGCACTCTACCACTAGGCTACACTCCCAGCCCCATCCTCTGGGTCCTTCTCTTATCTGGGACCTTCATGCATCCAACACAAACTAGAATCATTTGGTTCAAAATGGCTAGGACGTTTTGTGAAGCTCCTTTCCCATCCAATCTTCTTCTTGACCTATCTCCCATGTTTTTTAATGGTAAAAGTGACATACAGAGCAGTTATAGTTACCTAAGACAGGTTTTGAGTACATTCAGTACAATGTCACGTCTTTCCTCATTTTCTCCCTGTTTTTTCATTGACCACCTTCCATCTAGGTCACTACCCTGTCTTCCTCTGGCTTCATGGTCATCATTCTGCTCACCCCTGGTTCTATTCTTTCTTGTTTTTTTCATTGTCAATTGTGAGGCATGAACTCAGGGCCTGGGCACTATCCCTGAGCTATTTTGCTCAAGGCTAGCACTTTATTACTTTGAGCCACAGCACAACTTCCAATTTTTCTTTTTTCTTTTTCTTTTCCATTTGCTTTTGCTTTTGTTTTTTTTGAGTGGTTAATTGGAGGTCATAATCTTCTGAGGACTTTTCTGCCCAAGTTGGCTTCAAACTAGGATCCTCAGATCTCAACCTCCTGAGTAGCTGAATTACAGGAATAAGCCACTAGCATCCAGCTTCTTGCTGTACTTTGTTTTCTTTAAAAAAAATTTGTCATGATAATGTATAGAGGGATTACAGTTAGAATTGTCAGGTAGTAGGTGCATTACTTCTCACACATTGATACCCCTTCTTATGTTCTTGTCCCCATTTCCTTCCCAGTTATCCTGTTTCCCTCCTTCCCTTCCCTATTTCAAATAAACATATATACCATATACCAGGTAACAAAGTCAAATACAGTAAGAACATGAGATTAAACATAAGGACAAAGAAAAAGAGAAGAGAAATACTACTAGAAATACTACATTAAGAGCAACAATCACACAAGATAAAAACAATAATACTCTTTGTTGCTTAGGAATTTTTCATCCATGAACCATGAAAATGCAAAAAAAAAGGCAGGAAATGGTGAGCCAGTCATGAGAGTGGGCTTTTCTGTCCCTCCAGAGCTGGGAAGGCATTTACATGTTGTCACCTGTATGGGAAAGGTTTGTTCCCTTCAGGTAGCTGGTTGGCACCTGCAAATCTGTCTTATTGCTTACATAGTGTTGTTGGTCTGCAAAAACAAAGCTAATTTTTAATAGCAGGTGTAAATATATAACATGTTAACATAAAATGAAATTTGAAGTTGGGCACTGGTGGCTCGCCCCTGTAATCCTAGCTACTCAGGAGGCTGAGATATGAGGATCTCAGTTCAAAGCCATCCTGGGCTGGAAAAGACCCAGAAATTCTTATCTCCAAACACAAGAAAACTGGAAGTGGTACTTTGGCTCAAAGTGGTAGAGCACTAGCCTTGAGCTGAAGAGCTCAGGGACAGTGCCCAAGCCCTAAGTTCAAGCCCCATGACTGACAAAAAAAAATGAAATTTGAAATAAGTTTTTATAATCTCTCATTCTAAATCGGTGTTTATAAGTACTTTCAAGATATATTTTGAAAAAGAAAAGTTCTCATTACAATTTCCCTAAATTCAAAACAGTCTTTCTGCTGTTACACTCGGTAATAATTTATTATTCATATGAATTGCATATTCTTTGTAAATTTATGTTTAATTTATTATTTTCACAATTCAATACATGCTAAAATTATGGTTCCAGTGACAATTGATGACTAAGGAAATTTGGGCACATTTTTCCTTCCTTTTGGCATCTACCTTTTCCTTAAGAATCTGTGGTCAACAACAATACAGTTCATTTAAAAAAATTAATGTTAAGCGCGACACTGGTAGCTCAAGAGATTGAGATCTGAGCATCATGGTTCAAAGCCATCCTATGCAGAAATATCTGTAAGACTCTTTTTTCCAATTAATCACACAAAAGGCTGGAAGTGGTTCTGTGGTTCAAGTGATAGAGTGCCTGCTAGCCTTGAGCAAAAGGAGCTTAGGGATAATACTCATGCTCAAAGTTCAAGATCCAGGACCAGCAATAAATATATAATAATAATAATAATAATAATAATAATAATAATAATAATAATAAATTTTGGTTTTTTTGAAAGAGCATTTAACCAGGACATGGGGTTATAAAAATGACAAAACGTTAATTAAAATCAAGCTTTGACTTTTAAAACTTACACCTGAACTTCTGGTGAAATTTTAGTTTTTCCCCCAAATTCCTATGAGACAGTCAATTGCTTGTACAATCTCTCTCTGGACATCTCTGCTTTCTCAGTCGATGACACTCTTATTATCTCAGTCAATTCAATTTTTATGGTACTTCTAAGCCAAAGGAAATAACTACAAGTTTGTCTAAACAGCACTCACCCAAAGACCAACTTTGTCATCTCTAATAAAGTACAGCTCGGTCGTATGTTGCCCTTAGCAAATACTGTCAACCAGGGGCTTTCCATGTCCATCAAATGGTGATTACTGCTTTAACTTAACATTTTACAGTAGCTACAATCCCCCTTTGTGACTGCTACAGCTTCACCAAGGCCTCAGTTCACTGTCCACCCTAACACCTGCCCACGGACAGCTGGTTGTCTCTCACTCGTGTCTTCCTGGTCTCTCTCTTTGCCTGCAGGAGAAGCCGTACCAGTGCTCTGAATGCAGCAAGGCTTTCAGCCAGAAACGTGGCCTGGATGAGCACAAGAGGACACACACAGGAGAAAAGCCCTTTCAGTGTGATGTGAGTTTCTCTCCTCTTTTCTTTGCCTGGTATCCACCAATAGCAGAAAGGGTGCCAACATGCATGGGTACTAGTCTGTGTGTGAGAGAGAATGTGTGTGCATGTACACACATGTGCATGTACAAGTTCATCCAGGTGTTTGTTTCTTCTACACTCAGGGCAATTAACTAAAATCAATGCCTGTTAACATCTGTGTTGTTGTAATTTCTGATCGCATAATCCATAACATCACATTGTAGGTTTTTGCTCACTGTGGTTTTCTAGCAGGAAATAAATTTTGACTTTCTTTAAGGCAAACCTACACTATTGCAATGCCATGAACTTGTTCTCCAATAGGGTCAATTTATGATGCATTCAGTCAGCTTTCCTGTGTTTTTGACAGGTTAATGACGCTTAAACCAAAGATTTGGCTAGTTACAGTTATTTATTTTGTGAAATTCAAACAGTATATGTCCAATATATGTGTAAACTTCTTTGTGTTAAGTAAAACTGAAATTTTCTGCTTATAACGTTTGAATTGAAATGGACTCAATTGACATTTTTGTTTACAAAAATGTTGTCCATAAATGTAACTTGAGCATTGATTCATTTGGTGGGAAACATGATTTCTTAACCAATGGCATAGTCTTCTGCCAGAGTTTGCTCATGATAGAGTTGTCACAAGTGCTTGGCCAAGCATGAGAATATTTTTGATGCCTAAATATCAAAACTATTAAGGTAGAAGAAGCACTGATGCAGTAATATGTGAAGTAGCACAGCGAATTCTCTGGCAATATTGAGAGAAACTTGAGAACTTGGTTCCCTTGGCATTTTCCCATGGTTATAGCATGCAGCATGGGGTCACTAAGAAAGGAAACATCTTCTTGTCCTTTGGTGAGGTTAAGACAATGAAACATTCCAAATGTGTCTACTCAGAAAAGCAAATTTATCCACAATTTACTCCTGTAAGGAAAAAACTGATTGTAGAGAAGGAAATTTGTGCATATACCATCTTATTCTCAACTGTAACACGAGCTTAGTTTCAATTTCTTTAACTTATGGCTTTTACTGGAAGCATGTTCATAAAGGCAAAAGCTCATCATATGATTTAGTGGTACAGCTTCCAGGGATCTATTGGGTGCCTGCATTTATGTTCATGGTGAATGAGCACGAATATTTTTGTTGAATATTTTTGTAAGCTATTTCCTCAGGAAAAATAGACTCATAACCAGTGACGAGCAGGTGTGACTTGGGTGGTAAAACACCAGTATAGTAACTGTGAGGCCCTGAATTCAAATCCTAGTACCACCAAAATAAAACTAATTGGCCCTTCTGTTGTTTCCACAAGTTTTGCTCTTCCATGTAAGTTTGCTCAGTTTTGAATTAATCTTTGAATATGACATCACCTCGGGTCTTCCTATAGATTTGTCAATGCTAAAGCACCATTGTCATTTTCACATGATATCCAACCTGGTAAATATGATTGTCAAATAAGTTAGTAATCTAAATGATGACTACATGTCCTGATGCTATTTTCTTCTAGAACATTGTTCTTAGCTTATCTGTCATCTTCTGGTTTTCCTCTAACACTGTCATAAACTTGTCACTTAGAATGTAAGATAGATTGATGATGATGATGATGATGATGACATAGATGGATAGATAGATAGATAGATAGATAGATAGATAGATAGATAGTGGACAAGTAGATGATAGATAAATGATAAATAGGAGATAGGTAGCTCAAGGATAGATTTTCTATATAATAAATACAGATAATATACGTTTATACAAATCCCCCACAACTGGAGTCTCATTTAAGGTGGAAACCAAAGCTTTACTGGGGTCTGCCGGGCCTTGTGTGATCTGCACTCCGCAGCCTCAAGTCCTAAGCTTTCTGACGTGACCCTCACTCTGCATAGTTCTCTGGTCACATGGCCAGTTTTCATCCCTTGCACACACTGGAAATGCCCTTCCATCCAGGTTTTTGTATTTGCCATTTCCTCTGCGTTAACATCGCTCCTTGCATGTCTTTATGGCTGGCTCCTGTGCTTCTCTTCAGGTGTCTGTCCACATTAATGTCTCCTGTATCTGTATCACCTGTATCACCTTAGCTCATACCCCAGCTTATTCTTTATAGGGCCTATATCTACTCCAGATGTGTATCTGTGCTAGAGTTCATCTATTAAGAAATAGGGATTTGTTTCCATTATTTCTTCCTCTGTCTTCAAGCCCCACATAAAAGCATTTAGTGGCTATTTGAATGAATGAATGAATGAATGAATGAACAAATAAATAAACCACTATGTGAACTGTCAACCTCATTGCTGGTTTGAAATGAATAATAGTGCTGTGCTCTCTGATGCCAATTTCATACTTTCCATATGGCAGCATAAATGACGTTTGGACTTCAGCTTCTATTTAGAATCCTTGGATGCATTTACAATATACTGCTACTTTCTTTTCTGATTATCAGGACATTCCGAGTCTATTTCTATCCTTTTCAAGTTAATTCTCAAATGACTTTTTTTTTGTCAGTCATGGGGCTTGGACTCTGGGCCTGGGCATGGTCTCAATGCTACTGCCCTACTCTTTGAGCCTCAGTGCCACTTCCGATTTCCTACTGGTTAATTGGAGATAAGAGTCTCATGGACTTTAGTGTCTGGGCTAGCTTTGAACCATGATCCTCAGATCTTAGCCTCCTCATTAGCTGGGATTATAGATGTTGAACCACTGTGCCCAGCTCTACTGAATTTTAATCATTAATCTTAGTGAGCTAATTCCACTCCCTAGATAAACCATTCATACCAGCAGTCTGTCCGCATATCTTCTTCCCACTTCCTAAATACTTTCACTTTCCTTAGGATATAATTGACACTCCCCATGTTA